>NC_092523.1:56950000-57677500 GCF_037038585.1 Patagioenas fasciata
TTTCCAAGGGTGTGTTTCTATTGCAAACTCTTTTCCGTCTCTGCTTGTTCTAAAAGTAGTTTATGGCCAGAGGATACTAAAGAATTTTCTTTTTGGGGCTAGTGACTGTTATAAATTCTGTTAAGATTTCCAGTTGTGGAAAAATATAGTACAACAGCAACATAAGAAAGAGATTGTCCAACATACTGCTCTAGCTACTTCATCCTTAAAAATAATTTCCAGTTAACAAATCAGTAAAAATTTAAGAGAAACAATGTGACAAAGCTAAGTAGAAGTAGGAAAGAAGTGCCCACAAATGTTTGAGGTAAAAAAATATAATTATTTTAATCACCAAAGTAAATGTGAAACTTCTATAGATGTTCACATGCAATACTCAACAGAAGTCTACTAGTGTGGCTGGCATATGTGTTGGTGAAGATACAATTTACCAGAACAGAGGGCTGCCACTTACCCTGCATGAGGAGTTCTTTTCTTCAAAAGGAAGACACTCTTTTTAAAAGACATCCAATTTAAAATCTATGAGAGCAAAACTGTTGGGTGATAGTAAGCAATTAAGAAATCCAGCGAAAGTGTTGAAAAAATGCCTGCACAAACGCACCAGCATGTAGAGTGATCCAAATACAATTAAAAGTAACCTATTTCAGTGGGCATAACTCTGTGGCAAGGTTGTAACTTCAGGGGTAGAACTCAGTCCCTTTAGTTTGATAAAATCACTTTTGTTTGATTAGGTAAAAAACTATAATCAGACATCCCAGCACATAGCTTTTTAAAAGCTCAGTTCTGTACTACTTTAAAAGGTACATTAAAATAATCCTTATCCTTACATTAACAATAGAGAGGCATTTATTAGGAACAAAGGGGTTTTTTGGCCAAATTAATTCACAGCTTTTTGTAGCAAATCTGAGTAGAACTGTAAATGGCGGCAGTTTATAGAATAAGTAGAAGAAACAATAATTGTCTCCATAACATCAATCTAAAGCTAGAGTAATCCCACATATTTCAATGTAATGACTGTGGATTTAATCTGGTGGATAACTATACCCTTAAGAGATTTACAGACAGATAGAAGAGATTTTGGTGAGTTCGGAAATAAATTTTGGCATCATTAAAGGCAGTACAATATTTCTGAGGCATTAGATGTATTTTCTCATTTTTGTTTTCTTTTGAATCTTTGATAGTTCTTCCAGTAGTTTTTACAGGGATTCTACTTTTTTAATTCTGTGATTTTCTCACTCCGCCTGGAATCTCTCTTCAGCCTTTTTTTGCTGGCTGTTTCAAAGCATTTAATGATTTGACAGGCATGTTTGCATCAGTGTCTCTTGTCATTATCTCTTCATCCATGGATGTTTTAATCCCTACTGAGATATTTCATCACCTGTAACATCAGTCATGTCATTATGTTTATGCTTTGCTGCTACCAGAAAATGCAGTGAACCAGGTTTTGATCTTAAAAAGGTGGCACTGGGAATATAAAAACCATAAAGAAAATATTAAGCACAATTTCCAGGACCAGAGAGTTTCTTACACTGTTGCTATAACCAGTGTCTCACAGTGAATGTTATCAATGACAGAAACTGCAAAAAAAGAAATCTTAGATGTCAACAAAAAGAACCAGTGGTAAAAAAGTTTCAGGAAAAAAAGTTGGGTTATGTTAACTTGGTTTGTATTTCACCATTTTTGCTACCTTCTGATGAAAGGTACTACAATTAATATATTCAGTTTCCATTCCTTCTGGTTAGGTTTAATATCATGCAGCTGAATGCGCACATATTCACTATTTAAAAATAGCAAAACTCGGCAATCCTTAAGGATTAGTATTAAAAAAAAAAATTACTTTCCAGTAATTTCTATCATCTTTAAAAAATTAGATTTGATTCAGCATATAAATCCATCTGAATAGCCCCAGCAAATTCAGCAGCTCTGTTTGAAAGTGTGACAGAATAGTGCTTGAGCTGTAAATGCTGGATCTATGTATTAGATTGTTTGCCTGCAGCCATTCGTTTACTGAAACTGTCATTGTGCAATTTCCATTGCATGATATTAAAAACAGAATAAGGATGACCCCCAAACTACAGAATTTGCCAATAGATAAGCAGGCTTTCTTGTTGACATGTGAGTACTGAAGGTCACTGCAAAATCCAAAGCTGTAATTTGTGCAAGTCAGAGCCTTCTCTGTTTAAGGGAAATTGGAAGCTCTTACTGTGTTGAACAAAAGTCATCCTAGCACTTGCACACAGGATGATGCTCAGTTGTGTTGCAGCAGTAGGGCAACAAATTCATTGAAGATAAACACAATGCTTTTAGATGTGAGGGAGCTACAACAAAGGAATATTCAGAATCTAAATTGTCTGCCTGGCTTTTAAAATTTGGTCAGCTGAGAGTCATCAATTATGGAATTATAGAAACAGTACTATTTTGGAAAAAAAGTCCCTCTCTCCTTCCCCCTCCAACTTGTCTAGACTTTGCTCTGTCTTTGCACACAATCTCACTACTGTTGATGCGAGAGACGTTTCTTCAAAATAGGCTGTAGTCTGGGACAGCCTTTGTGTATTTCTCAGCCTCTGTGACCCTTCATCTCATTTCAAATCTCAAATAAAAACAACTCCTTTTCTCCTGCTCTCACTATACATTTTAATGTGTCTCTTCCGCTGCTCTGATTTAACTCTTGACTGTAATACTCCCAAACAAAACCTTCATTAAGATAAATTCCAAAGCTGAATGCAAAAAGGACCTGTTTGTACAAGTAGTTACTGTCTGGGCAAGATTGTTCTCTACTGTATATTTACTACTATTTCAGCCAGTCTGGTTTTAAGTATCTAAAGCTAATTAGCTTCTGTAAATTAGATTTTCTTGACGATTATCCTTAAAAGCCCTGAGTCTTAGTGTAAGAAAGATTTTTCCTAGTAAAATCTCTATTTTTTTTTTTCTTACATGGTAGATATATAAGTATACTTCTAGATATGTTTCAGGCCTCTTTTCTGCAACTGTACCCACATAGGGCCAGCAAGTACGCTTGAAACCTCACTGGCATTACCCTACCAGATGGATTTCATTGCAGATGGGGACCAAAAATACTTCCTCTCACTGGCATTTAGCCCCATCGAATGTTTGTGGGCAGCGTTCTCCCTGTCCCTTCATTGTCATTTAGCCAAAGAACAAAATGGCTAATATTTCTAAAGATATTTGCAAATCAAGATGCCAAACTTCAGACACCACTTATTATGTACTTTTTGAAAATAAGATCCCTGTTTGGGCATCAAAACTGGGAGACACCCAAAATTAATTGTCGCTTTTGAAAATCCCAGACAGTCACTGTACTAAGTCTTAATCTTTCTCAGAGATGTAATCTTTGTGGCAGCTATTGCTCTTTGCTGTTTCTTTCTGAGCAACTCACGTCATTTCCTTAGGATCTTTTAGATAATATAAGGACATTTAATACCCTAATACAGCATAACTTAAAAAGAAGGTGCTTTGTGGGCCAAGAACTTGTACATGAATTGTTGGGTTGTTGTTGTTTTGGTGTTTGTTGTTTTGTTTGTTTGCTTGCTGTTTTTTGGGGGTTTTGTGTGGGTTTTTTTTTTTTTTTGTTTGGTTGGTTTGAGTTTTTTTAATGGTTTTCCTTAGTTGCAAAGTGTGAATAGTTAGATATGGTCTTCTTCTAAATCAATCTTTAAATGTACACTGCAGCATGCCACACAATTTTTGACTCTTCAGTTACCCACAGGCATGAGGCTAAGGGAAGTCTCTAGTTTATGTGCAAGTTTTGTCCTAATATGCAGTCAAAGTGTGGCCAGACATACACCCCAAACCAGGAGCTTAGAGGTGCTCTTGAATCCCCCAGCTCAGACACAGATAGAGGCACTCTTGCTTTTTAAGGAAATTTCAACTAGAACAGCAGATAATGTGATTCAGCTTTTTTTTTTTTTTCCCCTAAGCAAAATTGTCCTACACTAAGCAAAAGCTATGAGTAAACGATGCAAGATTTTGATGGTGCAGTAACTTTATTTATTTGCCAGACATTCTCTGCAGAGAAAAAATTAAATTTTCTAAGTCTGTTTAGCATGGAAACTTGCTCTGAACAGCTAAGGAAAAAGTCACACTTGGGAATCTATTAACTTAATTACTGGCATGTCAGTCTTTTCTGTAAAATCTATGTTGCGTTCATGACAAATGGCAGAAGTACCACACTGACAAAAGCCATTTCATTCTTCTACAGTGGAGACAGTCCAAGGCGTCAGTCTTTGTGCACAATGTGTGATATCTTTCTTTTAGTCAGTGATGTAAGAAGTTCCTGAAGTTATGGCAATGCTTCCCATGTATTTGCATTCCTGTAAAATGCACAGTAGATGAAGATGGAAATTATATTTTTCATTGATCCTAAGCTCCAAGTTTCCTTGTTGAAGATGTTTAATTAAAAAAAAAAAAAATAGCCCAATGAGATTGTTGTTAAGGCATTCACATACATTTACAAGACTAAGCAAAATGCTGTCCCAAACAGATGCTCATTAGCAGAATGAAGAACAAGGAACTAAATCCTGTTTAGAGCAAATGATATCAAATTTGCAGTCTTTTAAGAGAGGCGACTTTCTGGGGAGGAGACTTCTATATTCAGCAGCATATTCTAGTACAACAAGACAATATTGCCTTGTTACGTAGGCTGGCTTTTAACTCATTCTGTTTACTGGAATTAATAATGTATGTTTACAAAAAATCCATACTCCTACAAAGACTTTTTTTTCTTAAAATACAGTAAAAATTACAGAATATATAGTAACATGGGTGATAGCAACTAGAAAGTGACCTGAGGCATGGAAACAGAGTTTTAGGATAAAATCTACCACAGATCATCAACATCCATTAAAAAATTTCTTATTTCAGTAAGGCACTAACCTGTAGAAAGAGGAGGTAAGCCCTTGCCGTGGAACATACACATGTACAGAGACCAAAACAAGCTCCTTTCTTCTTGGAAATGTGGATACCAATGTACTCAGATAGTTATCAACTTAAGGAACTTGTATTACAAGAAAATAATATTTAAATTGCAGAAGTAACAACATCTCAGATTACTGTAGCCTCTTAAAATGTTAATTAGTTCTACTATTCATTTTTGTTATGACTTACACAAAGTCACTGACACTACTACTTACGGCAGACTCACTTTCAAGTTGGGTCCTTAGTACACTAGTTAGTACAAAGGAATTGGTATTTAGTTATGAAACAGTTACAGCCAAACATTTTTTTATTTGTTCTAAAGCAATTGTTTCCACAAAAATGTATTGGTTTGTTTTTTTAAATAGAAATGATCCTTCTAGACTATTACCCTGAAAATTTCATTTTCCCGCAGCCTGAATTTGGGGGCACATCTGTGGTGACAATATTCTTTCCAACTCAAACTACTATTTCCTTGCAGAGTCTGTCTCCACAAAGCTGGTGCAGAAACCAGAGACACTCCAGCCCCACGGGGCAATTGGGCAATGGGTGGAAAAAGCCCCCTTATTTTCAAAGAAACTTTTCACCTAGCCAAGCAGACCTTTACCTCACCAAAATCTGGCAGGCTAAAAACAATTGGCCATATTTGAAAACTTTGCCATTCAGGCTTTTATTTCTCTAAGTTTGCTGTATACTTTTTTTCTTCTTTTTTTTTTTTCTCCCCCAGTTTAGGAACGGTTTGGATGACGACGGGAAATGAAACGTCTGCTCATGGATGGCCTCCCTCCAGGCGTCACCATCACCTCAGGGATGGGTGATAGCACAAAAGGACAACGCCACTCCTATCACACAGCACCAAGACTGTCGGCTTAAGCACCAAGGGTTGGGAGCAGCCACAAGTAAGAGCATCCCCGAAAAACAAAACAAAACAAAAAAAAGCCTTTGGAACCAAGACCAGGCTGCTGTAAACAGTAGTTTACCCGCAGGAGAACCAACTCTCTCAAGTTACCTTGAAGCTCCGGACGGGCGCTGAGGCCGGGAAGAGGCTGAGGCGCTGAGGGAGCGGGCGGAGCCGGGGCGGGCCGGGCTGGGCCTGTGTCAGCAGCTTCCCCGCCGCCTCGGGGGCGTGAGGGAGAGAGAGGAGAGAGAGGAGGGAGCGGCCGTCGGGGGCGGAGGGCGGCTGCGCGGCCGCCTCCCAGAGCTGCTGGCGGCCCTGAGGGGGCAGCGGCCGGAGAAGCGGCGTGGGGTGCAGCGGCCAGCGGTGCAGCGGCCAGCGGGAGGGCCGGGCCGGGCGGCCGCGGTGGGTACCCGCGCCCGCCAGCCGGGTCGTGAGGGGGGCGGCTGATGGCGGAGGAAGGGAAGGAGCCGCGGGGCGGGGAGCGCCGCCGCTCCCGCCCTCTCTGCGCCGTGTGAGAGAGGGGCTCCGGGGCTGGCGTGGGAGGCGATGCTGCTCCATTCTGACTCCCTCCCCGCGCTCCCTTGCAGGCACCGGCCACAACCTTACGCTAGCGCCGCTGCGGGGGAGGGCGAAGCGTCGGGCTCTGGGCTCCATCACCGCCCTGCATGCGCGGACGGCGTCTGTGAGACCGGCCGGTAGGTCCGCGGCTTCCCCGGCCGCTCGTTCCTGCACGCCGGGGTGAGGAGGGAGCGGGCGGCCACGGGTTCGGGGCCCGGCGGAGGCGTCCGGGCCGGGCCAAGCGCCGGGACCGCGGCCGTGGAGTGGCGGCCCGGGCCGCGGGGAGCGGGGAAAGGGGGGTACGGGGAGCACGGCGTGGGACGGCGGTTCTGCGGCTCGGGTCACCCGGGGGATGAACTGGGCTCCCGGTCACAGCGGTACTCACGGTGGGGGGGGGGTTGCGTTTGCCGGCCGAGAAAGGCTCGTTTTTTGTTTACTCAAACAAAGCAACCCCCCGAACTTTTTAACTCCTTGTCTTATTAATGTTTTTGAAGGAACAGAAATGAAGGATAGATCTATTGGCCGGTGATGAGAAATAGCGTAGGTTTCATTGGCTTTTTATCTCCCGGCAATCGACACCTCCGCAAGCCGCAGCATAATCTCCCTCATATTCTAGATTGTGTCATTCTCTTTAAATTGCATGTTTAAAACAACAAAGGCAGTGACTTCATAGGGAACCGCCAGGAGCTGCTCTGTACCCCTCCTGTTTATTGGGGAAACATTTGGGAACCGGTTTGGTTTTGTAGGTGGGATCTGAAAACTGTAAGGCTGGTTGCCGGTAATCTGTGTCTAACCATCTTATTAAGGTATGAGTTTGGGAGAAGGGAGCCTGAAAGTCATTACATGTGGAACTAGCTGGGGCAGTAATCGTGATCAGTCCGTGAAGCCTTCTCAGTGGGAAGAGAGCGTGTTTTATGAACCCGTGCAGTGAAACTGGGTCAGAATACACAGACTTTCTCCTGGGGTTTGAACCTCACACATGAAAGCTGTCAGCATATGTTCCGAGGTGTCTTGGCTCCCAGGTTGTTCGTTTGGGCTCAGACCAGTGAAGTGATGTTAGATATTTGAAATAATTAGGGCAGGACTGTGTTCTGCGTTCAAATTACGTATCAGGCCTTGAATTGATACTCTGCAAGTCTGTCTTCGGATGACCAGAGATATGTTTTAAAAACACTTAAGAATTAAAATCAACCAGGATAAATAAACAAATAGGAAAACAATTTAAATAGTTTGGTTCTTGTGCAAGAAATACTGATGAGGAAAGAGTAAATCTGATCTTAGAATCTTTTCATAGTGCAGTTACAACAGAATTCACTACCACTCCTAGTGCTATCAAATGTACCTATCTGTTCAGCTTTCACGTTGGGCATTTGTATTACATCTGGAATGTCTTTTTTGTCTACCAACAAGCATTTCTTCCCATAGACAGTTTTTAAATGTGAACAATAATTAAAGGAAACAAAAGCATGACAGCAAGACTTAGAAAAACCTAGAATCTAGCTTTTTAAGATTTTTTATGACTGATTTTTAACCTTGCAGTTATGTTTGATGACTGGAAAAGAATGTAACGTGTATTTCTTCCATAATTTTTTTTTTTTTTTTTTTTTCCTGTGCTGTTGCATGGTAAGAAAATGAACCTTCTTTAGATGATGGGTTTTGTGTTGATACTTCTTGATTTCTCCTGTTCGGGGTGTAATTTTATTTTTTTAGTTCAAGTAAAAGTAAAGAAGAGCGTGCATGAAACAAGGAAATATCTGTGGGAGAAGGATGGCCTGAATGTTACGGGAGTGCATAGCCCATATCTTCACCAGAATAACAGGGTGTATGAAGAGGATGGGATCCAGTAGTCTATTCGCAGCTTCATAGGCTTTTGAAAATAAAAATGGGCTGTGATATGGGTGAGTGGTAAATAACCACTATAACTGGTTATCTTGAACTGATGATAAGTTGTGCATAGTCTTGTTGGTTTGGATGCCCTGGGGGGAGGTAGTGAAGAAGCCCAGGAAAGGGAGGAGACTGCATTCCTGCAGGTGGGATGTTACCCAGGCACAAATGTTGCCTGTGCCTGTTTCAGTGGGAAGGAAGGTATTGTGTTTTTGTTTCTTTGTTGTTTTGTTGGTTTTTTTTTTCCTCTATGGTGGGATTTTTCAGCTGTGCAGTTCTTGTAAATAGGGATTAAGTATCACAGTGAAGGACTGCAAATTAAAGTGCAGTCTTTTATCTGCTTACTTTTTAAAGAGCACTGCAAAGCAAATATTTTCACTCTTACAGGTGGAACAGAAATTATTTGGCACACAGCTATTTTTTTTTTCCTAACCAAATGCAGGTATGAACAATAATAATTAGCAGTTGTATAGTACAATAAATCTTCAAAGTGCCTTCAAATCTTAATCAGCAAACCTTAATAGTGTGCTATTCCTGCAAGCGAGGTAAGTAATTAGATAGATAAAATGGGACTGGTCAGACTATTAAATGGAGCTTATTGTTGAAGTACCAGTCAGTTGGACAAAGCTGCTCTTTATCACTGAAGTATCTGAATGCTACTGTGCATTAAGTGGCTTCAAATACTTATGTGTTGAAATACATGACAGTATGGCCCAGAGGACCTGGTTAACATAAGCACTCTCTTGTTCCAAGTCCTTCACAGTTAAGGAGACCTTGTATTCAAGAGTCTCTCTCGTGGTTGTCCCAGAGCACCTGTCAGGACTTAACTTGAACAAGACCAAGGTCAGCTCTTAAAAAGGAATGATTTTCTTTTGAAGAACTTTCCAGTTCACCCACTTGACAAGCCTAGAACCTTTAGTCAGTTGATGATATTGGTAAAACTCAAAGCCCAGAAGTCTGTTAAACCTGGGAACCAGGTAAGTATTGGTCTGGCCAGTGCATTTTGAACATCTGAGGGGGAGTGTTGGTTATCAGCCCAATGCTCTGTTAGTCACCCTTTTTTTTTTTTTCTTGGTTTACAGAAAGACTGTCTGGAATTTTACTGTTTGAAAACAAGCTAGTTAGTGAGACAAGGAGGCTGAAAAGCAAGTCTTGGGGTAGTGTGTCACAATGCAGAAAATATTTGCAAGCAGTTGCCATTAGCTGTCGCTTACCATGGGACAAGTGTGGACGGAAAGCTATGAATACCAAAGTAAGTTAATGTTGTATGTCGCCAGTTAACTATTAATGAAATCTGTGCATCTGTAAAGAAGGGTGGAACTTCTGAAAGAAGTGTTTCCCAGCCCCACCTCCTCCTCAAGTGCAGAGAAGGAAGCTGGCATTTACAGATGGGAAGGGCACAAGACGACTCTTTGGTGCCATTTTTGTTTTGTCCAGGCTTCTCTTTCTCCTGTGTCAGTTAAATATGTGGTGAGCAACTAAGCATATTCTTTGTGCATCATTATCTATTAAAATACTTTCATAAAAGGCAATGAGTTGAGTAGGCTGCCTTGGGACAATGATATGCCTTGTGAATTTGAAATCCAATTGCCAGGATAGAGATCTACTCCAGTTAGCTTATGAAACTCTGTAGAAAGAATAACAGAGGTGAGAAGGCTTTGTTCTTAGGGTTTCATTTGTTGTTCTCTATCTTTTATGGGTAAATTTAATATACCACAGAAGTGTCTGCAATTAGTACGTTGAGAGTCAAAGGAGATCTAGTATTAAAACTGCTGATTTTTGATTGTTGGTATTTGTAGAGAATACTGTAGTTTTGCAGGATGTTGAGTGGTGTTAAGGATTTGTAGATGATGGTGTAATGTCAGATTTAGGCCTAGGTATTGTGTCAGCTCATTGTTCCTGCTTCCAACAGTCTGTTGTTAAATTAGATGAGATAGGGCACTTAGAAAAGAGAAGGAAGCTTTATCTCCCTTTTCATAGCTAGAAGAATTGACTGACCTAAAAACAATGAAAATTTAAGTGATGAAGTTCAGAATTGAACACAAACCTCTTCATTAATGAATCCAATGGCTGTCAAAAAACACCTATCACTTTTTTCAATAGACTCTGAGGTGAAAAGACTTTCAATTTTTTGTATGCTTCTACTTTGTTAGAGGAAGGACACGGTTTTCTGGGGAGGAGGGTCTTCTCCCACCTCTGGATGAATAATTTTGTTTGTTTGTTTCTTGAAAATTGTCTTACTAAAGAACATTTACTTGTATCTGTGGGAGAGATATGGGAGGGAACATCCTATAGAGCTTGCTGAACTTTTGGAAAGTGAATCTGAAAATGGTCTCAATATGGTGTTGACATATTCTCTGAGTATTTGTACGTAGTATAGGTACTTAGTTTCAGGCACACATGAAGAGAGGTACCTGAGAAGTGGCATATCTGAAGTCTGGTTTATTTAGAAAAAACAAATCTTGAGCTGAAAGCTACTTGGGTGACTTCTTGAATGATGCTGTTGCAGGTGATTTATATTTGTGCTGTATGCTTGAAATGGATGCTGAATTTAATAGCAAACACTCCTATTTAACTCTCTTTCCCAAGTAAGAGAACTTAAACACAGGTTGTTTCCCATCAGACCTTCCAACGAAATCCAGTTTTGTTTGTTACTCTGTAATTCGTTGAGGGCGGGGAAGCTGTTAGATCATACAAATTTCTCATGTTTGGAAGGTAGAATGTACTTTTCATCATAATGAATGTGAGACTCTTACTGGATAACTCAGTGGAAATTCCAGGTTCTCCTGTGTTTCGTATCCAGTATCATAACAGCTGTAAAAGCTGTTTTGACCACATCTATATATCGATGAGGTCTTATGTAGGTGCAGCTGATGTTCTGTAACAGCCAGATGACAGTTGTCTTCCTCATAAGTTCCAGGATGTCCTTGTACATTGGAATCTTAGCACCACCGCTGTGTGCTGTATAAAACTAATTATACTAGTTCATTGCAATACCATAGTTATGCTAAGCTATTATGTTATAGGAATTTTTATGTTCTCTGTTGACTTCGATGTTATTTCAGAATCGACATCAAAAGGCATAAAGACTTGTTAATGAAAATAATATTTACAGTAAAGTTGCATGCTTGGATGTGTAAGCTTCTCTGAGTCTTTGCCCATTTTTTAGTGTGCCTTTATTTTTATTCATGGAGTAGCTGATGTTGTACTTGGGTAGTAGGCAGGCCCTCAAGACCTGTTACAGAAAATAAAAAAAAAAAAACGCAAGGATCTGAGTGCAAAGGCTTTCTAAGTTATTACTGAGTACAGACAGAACATGGCTTATCTCATTATCTCAAGGGTTATAGATGCTCTCATTTTCAGCTCCTAGTTTGTGCAGGGGAGTTGGTTCCCAGTGATTAATTTTACGTCACACATGAGGATTTTTCCCTTTTTAATATTCATCTCTTTAGCATTTCAATAGTATGTGCAGATTGGCTATTGTATTTTCAGGTTTTCATATAGACATGAGTGGGTTCAAGGGCATTAAAAAAAAATCCGATAAACCTGTGACTCTGGAGGTTTTGTGGCTTTCTTAGGATCATTGGGGAAAGGTGATGGGACTTGACTCCTAAAGCCACATCTGCTGCACAGCAGGTTTTCAGAGACCCTCTAGGATGTTGCTGTTGAAATCGCAACTACAACATTTCAAACTTAAAAGCAATTTTATTTGGCATTAAGTGTGTTCCAGCTTTCTTGATGGAGCTGTTGAGTTTTGCTGCTGGCCACTTCTATATATTGCAATTTTAAAAGATTAAGTGGGCTAAAGAGGGGGCTAAATTAAAGCTTGAAACTTATACCGTTAGAAATAGTCGCACTTCCTATCAACGTCATGCTTGGTTTAAATGATGGAAGTTTTAGATTGGCATATTGCCTTAAGGCATGAAAAAAATGAGTATTTAGATTTTTATCGATGTCATATGTAGATAGTTAAGCAGTATATAAATTTTCTATCTAACTTGCTCGTCAGGATATCAGTAGTGTAAAAAATCCTGCTGATTCTTCTCTTGTCACAATTTGACAAGTGCAATAATATATTGTTACTGATTTTATCCATTTCTTTCTTGGTATAATTTAGTGTTTCAGCAGAGAGAGAAAGGGACTGGGCATTTTTACCTTTTAGTATCTTTACTGTAAAATCAGTAAGTGGAAGATTATGAAGATTATGATCAGTGAGACAATAGCTCGTTTTTCCCAAGCCAGTGCAGAGGTGTATTTGCCTTCAATTAAATAATTGGAAGTTTGAATCCCAGGCAAGCAAATATATGTAACTTCCTTGAATGGTTGTTTCAACAGGTGATAAATACTGCTCTGTCTTTCAGAGGTTTTGTTAAGGTTATTTCTTTCAAGTGCCTTAGAACACTTTAAATGTTTTTCAATGACTGAGATGCATTTTTCGTTTGTTGTTCTGAAGCAAGTTTGCTTTCATCTTTAGTAAGTCTCAAAATTAGACTGTTTCACATGAGTTTGACTTCTAGGAAATGAGGGAATACTGCCTATATGTATGTATTACAGATTTATTTGTCAATAAGCTCCCTTTGCACTTTTCAGTAAAGGATTCATCATCTCAGATTCTTAGGAGGAAAGAGATCTTGTCCAGCCTTTATAGACTGTCTTTTTGAGTTTTCGTATATCTTCAGTCATCTTGTCTTTGTTCCTTAGACCAGTGCCCTGCACTTGAGGGAACTTCTTTTAATGATTTGAAGGATAGCTTCACAAACACTTGCAGAAAAAGTCAGTTCATTGATTAGTGTGAGAAATCTGTACATGCAGTAGCAGCAAAAAATGATATCATGTCTAGTTAATCCACTGAAATATTAAAAAAAAATGTTACTGCTATCTAGGGAAAATTAAGATTTTAATGATATTTCTCCATAAAAAGTAACTTTGATGTTTGTGCATGTTGGTGTTAGGCATCTGAACTGATAGACCCTGAAGAGCACTGCTCACTTCACTGGAAATTTGAGCAGGATGCAAGTGGAATACGAACATGGTTGACATCCTTATTGATATGTAACATTACAATAGACAATGCAGTATATATCTGTATGTCTCTAGATTAAGAAAATAGTGTTCTCTGATAGAAATAACAATTGTGAAATTTTAAATGGCTTGTATCTGAAAAAGGAAGAAATTTAACAAGCTAGCTAGAATATACCTGTACAGGACCTGGAAGACTTTGATCTAGAAGGCCTAGTTTGAGAAAACAGTGTGAGAAAACCAATATTTTTTGGCAGTGCACTGAGTTTAAAAAAGCAAGGTGGAGAAACAAAGTGGGGGGCAATAAAGGGTGACCTCATTCATGATGTGCTATGGTACCTTCAGTTCTCTCTAGTCCAGGTTTATGGGCCTTACCAGAAGGTCCCTGTCACCTCATGTGCTGGTGGTGGAGGCTTCTGTGAGTTGAGGTTTCTCCCTGTTAAAGGCTGGGATGACATTTCAGACCTTCGGAACTGCAGGCACTTTTGGGTCTCCCAGCTTAGTGGTTGTGTTTAAGGCCTTCAAGGTTTAATCATTATTTGGTGTGTGCTGTGGTTGGTTGATTTTCTTTTTTCTCTCTTTCTCTTTTTTTTTAAAGAACTGTTGGTTCTTTTCCCTTTTTAGTTGTAAGGTTGTTCAAACTCCAAAATATCAGAAGTTTGACAGAGAAGTCTGCTATAATGGAGTTGGATCAAGGGTTGGACTTGATGATCTCTGAGGTCTTTTGCAACCCAGTTGATTCTGTGATCTGTTTACTGAGAATTGCATGCAATAGAATCACAGAATGTTAGGGACCTCGAAAGGTCATCCAGCCCAATCCCCCTGCTGGAGCAGGAACACCTAGATGAGGTTACACAGAAAGGTGTCCAGGCACTAACTTTTTGAGGAAACCCTACAACATTAGACCTCTGTTTCCTAAAAGAGGTTTCTTGTGATGCCATTTATCTGGTGAACGTACATGCTTAGCAAAGCAAGTTAATTCCCAAGAACCTTAAATTTTTAACAGCTTAATTTTTCTGTGTGCCCTGTCACTGCAATCCCTTGAATGACCGTAATAAAGACTTTAGAGGTTATCTGATTATGAAGCTGGCAGTGATGAGAGTTTGTTTCGTCAGCTATATATACTCATTTATTGAGTGACTTTGCAGTTGGGTTATCACATGTGTGGAGCAGACAGATCAGCCTGGAGCTTTAAGTGCATGGGCCAACGAGTGGAACCAAATTACTGAAACAGCTTTGCAGAACTCCTCTATAGCAAATTACAATGTGTGTGCTCACATGATTGTTGCAAGACACTGGTGTTTCGGGAGAGTGTGATATGTTGTAAAAAATAACTGGGTTTTTTGTGTTTGTTTTCAGTAGTTTTTCATACTGTCGTTTTATCACATTAGCACTAATGTTTGCTTAAATCTGTTGGCAGACAGTTCCAACAAGAACAGTTTTCTCCCTCTTACGTTGCTTCCTGGTACAGTTCTGTCCTCTATGAATCTGAGAAATACAGTATGTAAGGAAAGAAAAGCTTAAGCCTACTTTTTGTTCTTTTGTTATAAAATACAAAGGAAAACCCTAAAAAGGTTTTAATTATAATTTTGTAATTTTATTTGCATGCATTGTCTTCACAATAGAAGATATTTTCTTTGCTGGAAGATGGTTTTGATTTGTCAGTTGCTGTGGTGGTGGTGCACACAGCAAAGGTTGGTGGAAGAAAAGGTTTTGTGTTATTTTTGGTGCCTGCAAACATGATAAAAAGTGACTGTGGGATCCTTCAGGACCCTTAACATGTTCTTCTCTAGTGAGCTTTGAGAAGATAAATTACTGTCCTCACAGGAAACAAAAAATAGTCTTTGCAAACTGCTTGATTACAGCTATGTGACTGAACTAAAACATCATGTGGAGAAAAAGTGTAAATGCCTTCAGAAAGGGATTGGACAAATTACCAGAACAGAAACCATTAGTGACAGACTTTGCTGTGCAGATTGAACCTTGAGCTGAGGAACTCAATGAACTGGTGAATTGCCAGGGAAGGGTGATGGGAGGGATGGTCTGATCCAGTGTAGCAATTCTTGTATTGAACGTTGCTTCGGCTTCTAGACACCAAAAGAAATAGGAGGCTCCTCCAAACCAAAAACTTCCTTAACTTTTTTTTGCTTTAAAAAAAAAAAAGCTTATACGAAGTCTTCGATGATCTGCCTTTGAAGCTTGTGTGTGTCCTTGTGGGCTGTCTTGATGTTTTGAGAAGAACCCTAGGAATCAAAGGAATCCAGACACCAGGAGCTGCCATGCTGTTCATGAAATTCTGTGCAACGGGAGCATGTTGGTGGCACTTTCACTGTATCTGAAAGACAGGAGTTTCCACCTGGCTTGAGATCTTGAGCTGTCTGGTTCAAGCTGCAGTTCCTCGCTTGTTTTTTCATACCTTCTTCCATGAAATCCTTATTGCCTTTTCTTCAGACCTCTTATGGAGGGATTAAATGATGGATAGCCAAGTAATCAAGGGAGTTGATGGTCATGCATACAAATCTAGAGTAAAAATAGTTGCTCAAGAAGAGAGGACAAAAAGACAGGAACACCTTGGTGATGTCACAAAGTTTCTGTTGCCATATTAGTTGTGAAAATATACTTCTAGATGAAATAATAAAAGAGATTCTCTAAGTAATTGCATTTTTAAATGATATCGCATGAAAAGCACAAAAAAACCAAACCAAACCAACTTGTAGAGATGTAAATAGTTTTATTTTCCAGCTGCAAAACATGAAAAACTTAAGAACTGAAGACCATTCTGCAATCATGAAAGGCATTCTTTTTGTTCTTCCTTGCCTCAATATCAGATTCTTGTTCTCTGGTACTAGTGTCTGTTTTGCCATGTGTGCTCTTTGGCCTCTGATGCTGAAATAAGCATAGAATAGTCAAAAACAGTATTTTTCAACACAAATCCTTTACTTTTGAGATATTGTCAGACACTGATGGAATTTGTGTCTTTCTGTACTGGGTATTAAAGAGCAGAATAAAATCAGCAGGTTGCATTTAATGTGGTATGTGGAAATTTCCCTGATGCTTGGACAGTGCAGAATATAGTTTGCAATGTTGTAGAAAATATTTTTGTGCTTGACTTTAACTGAACTCTTTGATATATGCATTAATTCTCATAGAATCTGTCCCGCCCATGGCCTTTGCTTTGAGAATATTAAAGAACTGAAGATCATAGAATTTAACTTTTCACCATAATGTGAACTGCAACTTGGGAAGTCTGATGATGATGCAAAATCTGTTTGTTCTGCTTCCCTCTTCAGTGGTTTTGGAGAAGTAGAAGAGAAAATATTGCCTGTGTAGACTTTAATAATTTATATGTTTACTTTTTATGTAGACAACATACATTTCAAGGCTTATGATGTATTTTCAATGATAGGCTATAAAAGCCAATTAAAAAGAAAAAAAAAGGGAACCAAAACCAAACAAAAACCCAAAACAAACCAAACAAAAACAATGTGACTTTTTTGCCAAGACGTAATATACATCTAATAAAAACAGTTGCTTTTTATTATAATTCTGGAACCTCAAGGTGTACTGTCTTTAAACTGTTTTCAGATAATTTTTTTTCTTATGGTGTGGAGCTGAGATTTTTCTGCGTGACAAAAGCTCTGATTAGTGAGCAGTAGGCTCTTTGATACAGAACAGCTGTAAATTGTGACTTCTGAGTAGGGAAAATTTGGGTTTCCTACTTTTACAGAAGTCTGATTATTGTGGAAGAAGATCAGTGAAAAATTTGAGAGGTTGCTCATCAGCATGATAAAAGGCAAAGCCTAGATTAGTGACAGCGCTCTTCAGTTAGTTTTTCTGCCAAAACTCAAAATTTTAATCTGTAAATCTGCACCTTTTAAAATCACAAAATCATAGAATAGTTTGGGTTGGAAGGAACCTTCAAAGCTCATCTAGTCCAACCCCCTGCCGTGAGCAGGGACATCTTCAACCAGATCAGGTTGTTCAGAGCCTTGTCCAGCCTGGCCTGGGATGTTTCAGGGATGGGGCATCCACCACCTCTCTGGGCAACCTGGGCCAGTGTTTTACCACCCTCAGTGTAAAAAAATTTCTTCCTTGTGTCCAGCCTGAATATGCCCTCTGTTAGTTTAAAACCATCACCCCTTGTCCTGTCAGTACAGACACTGCTAAAAGGTCTGTCCCCATCTTTCTTATAGGACCCTTTTAAGTACTGAAAGGCTGCAATAAGGTCTCCCTGGAGCCTTCTCTTCTCCAGGCTGAATACCCCAAACTCTGTCAGCCTGCCCTCACAGCAGAGCTGTTCTAGCCCTCTGATCATTTTTATAGCCTCCTCTTAACCCTCTCCTCTTTCCTGTGCTGAGGGCTCTGGAGCTGGACACAGGACTCCAGGTAAGGTCTCACCAGAGTGGAGCAGAGGGGCAGAATCACCTCAAGCTGCTGGCCACGATCCTTTTGTGCAGTCCAGGTTTGCCTTCTGGGCTACAAACGCACGTTGCCAGCTCGTGTCCAATCTTTCATCCCCCAGTACTCCCAACTCCTTCTCCACAGGGCTGCTCTCAACCCCTTCATCCCCCAGCCTGGATTGACACCGGAGTTGCCCCCACCCACGTGCCTGACCTTGCACTTGGCCTTGTTGAACCTCATGTGGTTCACATGGGCCCACTTCTTGAGCTTGTCCAGGTTCCACAACCTTGCTGAGGGTGCACTCAATCCCACTGTCTGTGTCGTTGTTGTAGACATTAAACAATACTGCATTTATTCCCCCTAAATGACTAGGGTAATATTCAGCTTCTAGGTAAGTGAATGAAAAATGACCAGTAGTGTAAACCATATCACAAAAATATTCAGAACAGTTATTTGAAGAAAAAGTACTTTTCTTCTGTAATTGATTAGGAATGGTCCGTGGGGTGCCTTAGGTTTGCCAGCAAGACTTGGCACCTATAATGATGTTTTGTTTTTTTAAAAATGTTTTTTTTAATGTGAAAGTTGCTGATACCTCCAACTGCTAGTTTGTAAGTTGGGCCTTTCTTCCTTGGCTAAAACAGTACAGGCACGCTTTCATGTAAGCATACTTGTTTTCTGTCCTTCTCTCTCTGCTGTCTGATGAAGTCTTGGTCTGGCTTCTACACAGTGAGCAATCTATGGGTTCTTCTTCCTGCTATGGACTGAGAAGATATTACATTCTCCTGTCTTAGAGATTTAAATCTCAAGATTGTCAGATTTTGTTCCCTCCCTCCTTGTTTGTTTGTTTTCTCTCTCTCTGGTGTGTTTTTTTTTTTTTTTTTTTACTCCTCGCCTCCTTTCATTAATATCAAATTGGGTATTTCTCCAACTGGAAAACTGTTGATGCTTCTCACCGATTATCTAGTACTGCACTTTCTCAGATAAGTTTGTGCAGCTTGAGGGAAACTGATGCAACTGATCCGGTTTGAAAAACTCTCATGCAAATTCAGTATTTTGTAAGCAAAGTAGTGAGACAAAAATTGAAAATTTACTATTGGCAAAACATTCTAAAGTTTTGAAATGTGTTTTGAATCTGCTGCCCAAGTACTTTTTAAAATAATGAATTTATTAATTTTTTACATGCTGTACCAGAAATCTTTCACTTCTTTTCCAAAGTGTTTATTCAGCAATGAAAGATGGGAATAGGAGCTGAAGAGCTTCAGCCCATCTTTTTTCTCACAAAGAATTTCAAAATTTGTTCCTGAAGGCACCACTTTATATTAGAAATTTGTGCCACTTTTATACTGAAATTGCATGTAATATTTTTCATAACATACCCATTTTTGAAGTCTTTAAGTTTGCAAGACTCAAACTGAAATACTGTATTGAAGACTGAAAGAATAATTGGATTGTGGTGAAAGTTCTAGCCATGCATGGAAGGGATGAAAGTTGGTATGTCATATAACACTTGAGCTCTTATGTCTTAGAGGAAGGAAATATTTTTTTTGCCTTGGTTGGTGTTTCTCTTTATTTTTGGTTGTTCTAGTTGGTGTTTTCTTGGGTCTCCATGGAATAAGGGTTATGGGGTTAAGCTGCTGTACATGGAATTACCAAATTGATGGAGAAGGTGGCAAATGTGACACATTCTTCAACTGGTCTAACTCCCTGTGGTCCAGCTGCATCAATAAAAGATTCAGATGCTGTTATGTGATCCTTCTGTTCTCCTTTCACTTAACCCTTCACCAGGGCAGTGGGTTCAGAGGTTGATACAACCTTCTGCTTGGTTCTGTTCCAATACAGCCAGTATAATTTGTACATGGGCATTATCTGCCCATGTCCTCAGTCTGACTAGCTCTCTGTTATTGTTCATCGGAATGTTCTCACAAGAAAAGAAAGATGATGCTGTGACTCGCTTTCCTCTCACAATTTCTAGGACCGCAGAGGAAAAGTTTCTGCTAGTTTGTCCTTGTTACTCAGCCAAGGGTGTAATATGGTTCTTTGTCCTCTAACTCTACTAACATGAATGTATTTATCATCCAGACAAAGCAAAACTTCCCTGCACTCTTGTTTTTTGGTGACAGCAGGCTTGGCGTTGTGTCATGGTGCTATCTTGTTTTTCCTGTTTTTTTGGCAGTGCCATCTTCTGTTGCTTGTTCAGTCCTGTAATCTCTCCAAGTACCAAAATATTACGAGTGCAGATAATGATAAGATGGAGTCTTTGTCCATTCTAGTGTGTGAAGCCGAATCAAATCTGCGAAACTGTGAGATATCTCTGTGTCTTTACTCTCTGTCTTTCCTATAGATCAAACAGTTTGTTTTGTGTGGAAGCTCTTGTTAAGAGTTCTATAAATCACCCTTGCAGCTTTTTCACATTGCTATAAAATGTTATTTATGCTTATGTTATTTATAGTGAGGGTCCTTTTTACACTCCAAATACAATGCTATTTCTTGGGTCAGAGAAGCTGCCAAGGCTTTGAAGCTGGGCAAAAACAACAAGTAGATAAATCTCTTATGAAAGAGAAATGGCATGTTTTCCCATCTAAATGGAGATGGTCTAATAGTCACATCACCTTTCAGGGCAGTTAAGACGTGGAGAATATCATTGCAGTAGGACTGGATAAATTATGCATAGCCTCTGAATTTAAGATGAATCATAAATTGGGTGTGTGTTAGAAATTTGTTCAAGGGGCAGTATAGTCAATTTAACAATTGTTAAGTTGTAAACATACTGAATCATGCAGTGTATAATTATATATTTTTATGGAGCGCAGTGAGCAGTGTGACAGGCTGAAGGACTCTACTTAACCAATCAGGTTCTGATTAACTTATTTAATGTTGGTACAAAGCCATATGTGCTGTGTCAACTCATATTTTGGAGCAAGATGGTGATTTCCTAACCATAGACATTCCAAGTCTTCAAGTAGCTTTTTCTGCTAATTAATCTGGAGCTAAAACCTTGTAATTGAAGGGTTTAAACTAGGTGGTATAAGCTGCTCGGGAAGGTTTTGGCTTCCATAAAGAGCTCATTTAAAAAGCAGGTATCTGTGAACAAAAAACTTCATGTTTTGTGTTGACTCTTTCAACTGAGAAATATCTTTAAGATATGCTGCAAAATAAGTGTCACATGGGGTGGACTGTTCTTAATACTTGGTCTATTCTGCATCCACAGAGTTGAGTGGAGCAGATGGGCAAACAGCAGGGAAGTCTTGATGTATGTTATCAATTGCAGGAAATGGATCAACTATGGATAGCTGGATCAAGAAAGTCTGCCTTCAAAAAAACCAATATTTATTCAATACCTGCAAGATAGTGGCAAGTAGTGTGCTTAGAAATTCTGCTAAGGGTAGCGTTAACAGAGAACTGAGGCAACTTGGGAGATACTGGAGTTTGGAAACACCAGCAGCAGGTGATTGAGAACTTTGGGAAATCCTATAATGAACCAGTAGGGAATGATGGCCTTCCTATAAAGCTTGTCTTCCTTATTCTGGGCAATGGGTCTGTTTCACAGCATGAAAGTGCACACTGCCTATTTTCTGCTCTCTCTTGGATTTTTATGTGTGCCCTTCAAACTGGTTACTAGTGTGGGAGTGTGTGTGCCGAGAATATATACAATTTAGTCTTAATTTCTGTGTGTAAGTATGGACAGAAGTGCAGAAGGAAGGGATCTGCAAGTTGCAAGGACAAACGAACACCCTAGTTGTCATGGGTTCTGCACGTAGGAGGAGCAGCTGTTGGGCAGAAGGAATCTCCATGATTGCATTGTGTGCATCTAACTCAGAGCTCAATTATCTTCTGTATTACCCAATGTGGTTTTGGTTTGTTATTGGTTTCACCAAATATTGTTTAATATAGTTGATTTCTGGACCTTATTGGTAGCTCACTTAATTGTGTTACATTGGCAGATTCTCTGTTACTGAGTGAAAAACTGAGATGTATGCTGTTCATGGACAACGATAATGAATTTCCAGCTGTCTGCTCCTCAGCTCAGCATCCCTTCAGGAAGGGGAAATGTCTTTTATATCGCTTTAACAGCAGCTAAGTGCTTTCAAGAAACAGCAGTTCAATAGACTACTTGTTGTCTGGAAAGTTAGTTGCTTATGGAGAAAAGAACTTGCTGTGAAGTCTCTTACGAGGACAGATTTATACACAGCTGATAAATGCCATTGAAATGCTTCTCTGGAAATCGTCCTACCCTTTAAGACTTTTCAGTGCACACTTGCAGTACCATGTGTGTAGGACGTAGAACTGGTTTCTTGACAGAAGGAGGTCTGCTCCTGCAGTTGTAGCCCATCTGCTGGTATCAAATCTGTTTTTACAAATGCTTGCAGAATCTTACTTTAAAGCTGCCTTAGCCAAAACCTTTAATAGGTTTTAGAGACCCTCTAATAAGACTTTCAGGTTGTTGGTGTTCACTTCTCAAAATAGATCAGTGTTCCTGCCTCTTTACAAGTCTGTTTGTCCTTCAGGATTTTTCTCTTGTCTTGAAGCAGAAACGTAAAAGTGAATTATTTGGTCTGTATGAAGTATACACGTGTGGATATATGAAGTATACAAATGCACATATACATTTTATCTAGATAGATGGTATCATCATACCTGTGTATGCACATATATGTATGAAAATGCACACTGTCTCTGTCACATGAGTGTGCATTATAAAAAACACATCCTTCCTGAAGGTTGATGTAAATTTTAGAGAGTGTAGTGTGTAACACTTGCCAATGCTTCTCATTTCCTTAGGATCAGCCTGCCTTCATTTGAGGAGAATGTCATGAAGCAGCAGCTTATCTGTTGTCTTCCTAATTGCTGTATCTAGGAACAGCTATTCCGTGGACAGGTCAGATCCAGCCAGCTGCCAGTTCACATCTCTGCTGTTCCCTTGGAATGTACGTGTTTCCTGACCGACTCTCACTATGAGAATGAAGTATCGTCAGATATCTTTATTTTTCTCACTTGGTGATGTATGAAGTTGCTTTGTAAAGTTAGTTACTGATTCCCTCTGCTTAGTGTTTCTTTAGAATAAATCTTTGTACAGATTTTCATACCATGCAGGAGGATAATATATCATATAGCTTTTTAACTGTAGTTTTGGTCATATAAGAAGTTTAAATCTCATGCCTTGTACTACCATGTGTGATTAGAGACAGGAACTTTGAAAGCAAAATTGCTTTTTTTGCTACTACAGGAGAGTAAAGGAAGTCCAATGCTCTTTGAAGAACACCTGATATTTGCTACTGTGTTTGTGTCAGTGTTTTGTTCAACTTACAGATAGGTAGAGCAAGGATCTCTCAGCTTATGCCTTGGTCCTAAAGACACAGCTCTTCTTGTGTATACAATTCTTGACAGCTGAAATGTAGGACTATGTTCTGTCTTGTCTGTTTTTCAGGGTAGAAATTAAGACTTTCACAATAAGAATTAGTCATCTCTTGTGTGAGTAATAGCTTTATTCCCAGACAGGTGAGTTCACAGATAAGATATCCGTGGTGTCGTCTAGCTGCAGACCTTGTAATGTTCTGTTCCTTATGCCATATCTCCTTTTTTTTTTTCTCCCGAGAGGTGAACCAAAAAATCATCACTGTCTGGGCCGGCAGCACACATCTCTATGTGTGGGTTTTTTGTTTGGTTTTCGCCTGCTGCAAGTCCTGGGGTTCTGTGGTGTCACCTGTGTTGTAGAGCATGTACAGTCACTTAAAGAAGTCTAAATTTCCAAGGAGCTGGGAATATTACTGTCTTGAGTACCAAAGAGTACAAGGTGGACCCTCCAGATCGATATTGCTCTCAGACATCCTGAAGTTTGAGAACGTGATCACTTCTTCCCCCAGTTCTAAGGCTGCTTCAGAATTGTTCCTGAAAGCTACCATAAACTAAAATGTCATTTAGTCATGACCAAGGAGAGTGGTGTTACTTGGGAGTTGATCCATCTTAATCCATAATTGTTTGGACTCTCATCAGCCTTTTTCATAAAGAGAGAGAGCAGAAACAATGTGATTGAGAATGGAGATTGACTTAGGCCATCGGAGGAGAAAGTCGTTGGATCATTTGCAGATAAAACTAATACCAGAGGCAGTGTAGGCCCACTGATGAATGAGGTGGGTGCCCTGGTGGCAGAAGACACAGAGAAGGCAGAATTGCTGAATGCCTTCTTTGTCTCTGTCTACTCCACTGGAGGCTGTCCTGGGGAACCCTGTACCCCTGAGACCCTGGATGAAGCCAGGTTAATGGAGGAGTTTGCTTTAGTCGATGAGGACTGGGTTAGGGAACAATTAAATAGTCTGGACATCCATAAATCCATGGGTCCAGATGGGATGCATCCATGGGTGCCGAGGGAGCTGGCTGAAGTCATTGCTAGACCGATCTCCATCATTTTTGCCAAGTCTTGGGAAATGGGAGAGGTGCCCGAGGATTGGAGGAAAGCAAATGTCACTCCAGTCTTCAAAAAGGGCAAGAAGGAGGACCCGGGTAATTATAGGCTGGTCAGCCTCACCTCTGTCCCTGGGAAAGTAATGGAACAGCTTATCCTTGGTGCCATCTCAAGGCACATCAGGTATAAGAGGGTTATTAGGGGCAGTCAGCATGGCTTTACCAAGGGTAAGTCATGCTTGACCAACCTCATAGCCTTTTATGAGAATGTAACAAGGTGGATGGATGATGGCAGAGTGGTGGATGTGGTCTACCTTGACTTCAGTAAAGCCTTTGACACAGTCTCTCACAGCATCCTCACAGCTAAATTGAGGAGGTGTGGTCTAGACAATAGAGTAGTGAGGTGGGTTGCAAACTGGCTTAAAGAGAGAAGCCAGAGAGTGGTGGTCAATGGTGTGGAGTCCAGTTGGAGGCCAGTATCTAGTGGAGTGCTTCAGGGGTCAGTACTGGGGCCAATATTATTCAATATATTCATTAACGATTTAGACGAGGGAATTGAGTGTACTATCAGCAAGTTTGCTGATGACACTAAGCTGGGAGGAGTGGCTGACACGCCAGAAGGCTGTGCCGCCATCCAGCGGGACTTGGACAGGCTGGAGAGTTGGGCGGGGGATAATCTGATGGAATTTAACAAGGGAAAGTGTAGAGTCCTGCATCTGGGCAGGAACAATCCCAAGTTCCAGTATAGGTTGGGGCATGACCTATTAGAGAGCAGTGTAGGGGAAAGGGACCTGGGGGTCCTGGTGGACAACAGGATGACCATGAGCCAGCACTGTGCCCTTGTGGCCAGGAAGGCTAATGGCATCCTTGGGTGTATTACAAGTGGGGTGGTCAGTAGATCGAGAGAGGTCCTCCTTCCCCTCTACTCCGCCCTGGTGAGACCCCATCTGGAATATTGTGTCCAGTTCTGGGCCCCTCAGTTCAAGAAGGACAGGGAACTGCTGGAGAGGGTCCAGCGTAGGGCAACAAAGATGATTAAGGGAGTGGAGCATCTCCCTTATGAAGAAAGGCTGAGGGAGCTGGGGCTCTTTAGTTTGGAGAAGAGGAGACTGAGGGGTGACCTTATTAATGTTTATAAATATATAAAGGGTGAGTGCCATGAGGATGGAGTCAGGCTCTTCTCAGTGGCAAACAATGATAGGACAAGGGGCAATGGGATCAAGCTGGAACACAGGAGGTTCCACTTAAATTTGAGAAAGAACTTCTTCTCAGTGAGGGTAACAGAGCACTGGAACAGGCTGCCCAGGGAGGTTGTGGAGTCTCCTTCCCTGGAGACATTCAAAGCCCGCCTGGACACATTCCTGTGCGACCTCACCTAGGCGTTCCTGCTCCAGCAGGGGGATTGGACTAGATGATCTTTTGAGGTCCCTTCCAATCCCAAACATACTGTGATACTGTGATTTGTAGCAACTAATTAGTTGAAGACAACATTTGTTAGGTGGCAACTTTTAAATTGTTGTGTTTTTTTCATTTTCATAGGAAAAAAAAAGAAGTAGAAGTGCGGTTTTGTTATTGGAAGGTGGGGGCATCCACATCCACTGGGAGTTTGTTAGCTCTCATATTGAACTAAAGATGTACTTAAAAAGTCCTTGTGTTGTAGTAGTGCAACTGCTTTGCTTGTGTACACCTAAGGTAAAGCTGTGCTAGAGAAATCAGATGCAGTTAGATGTCATTTTCAAACTTCTTCTGTTACATGGCTATTTTTTCTTCAGTTGTTGCTTTTTATTTCCTTCCCATGCAGGACATGCGGAGTAGCTCTTAGTATGAACTGTCCCCTGGATGCCAGAGTTTTCTTGTGGTTGAGAACACAAGTTGTGCTTCCTGCTGCTAAATCGCTTCCTTGTCCTGACTATGCAAGGGTGCTGTTTTCAAATTGAAAACACAACAGAATTGCTTCTGAAATCAGTACATTTCTCATATCAGTACTGTACAGGAGATTGTTCTAACTAAGTAGGAAACTATCTGGGTGCCATAGTCAAGTATCTCTTCTGCTAATTTCTTTTTCAAAAATGTCTGACAAATATTTTTTGCTCACATCCACCCTTCCCCACAGGAGGAAGAAAACTGAAAAACAGTGAATCCTGCAGTTCATCCACCCTAACAACAGTAAAAGCCATTTGTTGAAGGGTTGGATGTGAATACGTAGGATTAAAATCTGATTTTGAAACAACATATTGTGGGGATCAGTCTTTATACTTGTTAAGAATATGTTGACTTTAACAGTGATTTACAAATATACTACAAACCTAACGATTTGTTACTAAATATGGCAGCTATTAAATTTTTTCCCAGTATTTCAGCATGATATCATAATGATATTTCTACACTTACCTGAAAGTCAGCAAATTTCTGAATAAATGAAAAAAAATCCCAAACAGACCTGTAAAGTTTCCTGAAGTTGACTTTCTAATGCTGCATTCAGGAAATTCGAGGACTCTTACTTTTGGTGTGTTGTGATTTGTTTCTTGCTGATCCAGTTGTACTGCCTTCATTTATGCTGGTTATTACCTTGATGCAAGGGGCTGTCATGCTGAGAATGGTATTTATAAAGCAAGGTACCATTCTCTCTTACTGAGATTGGAAGGATTAATATCTAAGAGGATCTGAACTCTTCAGTACTAGAGAGTTTATGTAATGTAGTAAAATTGGTATCACTTCATTACAACAGGAGAGACCTTAAAGTTAAGCATTCAAAAGCTCACACCAGACTAAGTTTGTCCATTAGACAAGTTATCTACTGAGCAAAACTGGCTTAATTTGTACCTGTTAAAGCAGTGAAACTTACTTGGAAAGCCACTGAGTTTCTAGTCTGTGGCAATTTATGTCTCAGTGTTGAATATCTGATCATTATTCTTAAACATTGGGAGCTGATTTTAAAGCAAATCATGTTGGTAGTGATATGAAAAAGCAGTTACTCTATACGATTGTCACTAGTTACCTGACTTGCTGCCTATCAGAGCCTCACTGTCTTACTTGTAGGTAGCTTTAAAATGCTGCAGATGGTGGAAAGTACGACATGTTGTCTTAGAGGAATGCTTCCTAGTGACTCCATGTTATTTAAATCGTGTGTGTGCGCTACTATTTCTGCTCCTCTGATAATAACTTTCATTCCTATTCAGCTGTGTTTAGAGCTGCATGTGAACGAGGACAGACTTCAGTCATGACCTCTTTATAGTATGTGAGGAATGTGTAGCTCTCGCGTGTGACAATGGAATCACTCCTGCGCTAAAGCTGGAGGTGCTGTTCATAGTCTCAGTGTACTCTATCCTTGCCACAATGACAATGCGTGTCGCCGGCATAGACATGGCAACAGTCCAGTACCCCACTGTACTTAATGAAGAATGTTACTGTCACTGTGCGCTGAAAAAAAAAAAAAAACTAAAAAGCAATGTGGAAGGACGTTGAGGAAGGCATCTTCATCAAGACTGCTGCAGAGTCTGGAATTTGTCTGTTGTGAGTTATATGACAGACAACAGATCACTACATCATGAGGTTATGTTGTCGATAGTAAGATGTGTTTTGCTCGTAATTATTTCATGTAATTAGAAGGGTTTAATCCGTTACGTGTGAGTAAGGGCATTATTGGTTGATCTGCTATTTGGAAAGTGTTACTATTGCCAAGCTGTTTTGCAGTCCTCAAATTTCTGCTTTTCCATTTATGAAGTTTGTATTAGTCACAGGTATTCTGTTGCTACTTAGCAATTAAAAGGAAAATTGCAAGTATGAGAAACACACCAAGGAGACGTGCTTCTCTGAGGCGAAGCAGATCAACAGCAAAATAAGGGAGTTGCCCAAGGATCTTACACTGACAATTAAACAAAGAGAGGGACACAAGAGTCATGCCCCGATTTATGTGGATTAAGCTTACTTTGTAGTGATAATTACATACTCTTCTGAATACTATTTTAATATCAGATGTGAAACATTAGCTGCCCTGATGTATAAAAGAACAATCTACAGTTACCTAGAAAACATGACTTTCATTATTATTACATATGTTTTGGACTGGATTTACTAGTTTGACTTACACGATGCCTCAGATAAACAAGTTTATCTGGTTCTGGTGATAGAGAGACAGAAAAGAAAGGGAGGGAGTGTGGAGTCAGCAATAACCCTTGCTTGTCTTCCCTTGTGAGTTCAGTCCGATGCCAAAAGCTGATCTCTTTCCACCTTCCAGGAAAGAAAGCAAGCTCTTCTCCAGTAAAATAAACATCACTTGCCCTGGGGGTGCGAGCTGAGATTCGCAACATGTCACATTCTTTGGTCTTCCAGACATGGGAGTACAAGACTGATTTATGGCTTTGGAAGGAAACACTATCATCTCATCTCTTACAGTGAGTGTGAGAGCATCACTGCATGGCTTCATTAAAGAGGGCATCAGTGCCCTGTACTTCTAACAGTGTCTTTGTGTTCCTGGTGTTTTATCACGAATTTCAGCTAGTTTGTGTTCCTTTACTTAGGAGGTGTGAGCCCAAGCAGCAAGGTGTCAGTTTGAAGAGGAGATACAGATTTTGAGGACTGGCCAAGGAGCATGGGACTGTTTTGCTGATAGTTTATCCTACAGGAGAGAAAAAGAAGAGAACATGGAAAGAAAAATGTGAATGGAAGAAGCTAATATCTTCTACAATTGGGGGGAGAAAATTCTTGGGTGGTAGTACTAATCTCTGCTGACCCCTTCACAACAAAGAAGGAAGGAATAGTGCTTATACTAAGATAATACTATTATCAAGTAGCTGCTTGAAGGAAAAGCACCACAGAAGTGTGATTGTTTGCAGAAACTTAGATTCACACAATTTCTGGCAGCTATTTAGAGGTTTAAAAAAGAGGAGGTAGGTGGGATTTGCATCTTGTGGGGCTTTCCTCCATTTTTGTCTCTTCTTCATAGCTATAGGAGAAGTGCAAAAAGCGGTCATGGCACAAGGGTTCATTTCCTTTACCCTTCAAGACAATCAATGAGAATAATGTGCAGTAATTAACTTGAGAGCGGGATTCTAAAAAATTATTTTAACACAGTTGACTTGATTAACTTGCATATTTACCCTGATTGCATGGTTGACTTGAATATTTGCAAATAATGCATTATTTTGTGGACAGTCTATGCAAATTGGACCTGCAGCTATAGGAAACCACATTTTACATGCACGCATCTAAGTATGTGCATATTTGAAAATAAGGTTTCAAAGATGACTGGAGCGCAGCCTTTCTAACTTGGCTCCAGGGTTTAGCACTTAGGCAGTTTCAGTTCACAGTATTATTGAGGATAAACTAATTGATAGATGCATTCCAGGTCATCTTCAGGGGTGTAAGATGTGGGCCAGTGTAAATAAATAGGATAGACGCCAGCATTCTGAAATTACAGGGCATGGTTATGACTCAGAACTGTTCAGGTACAGCTCCAGCTCGGTTTCACTGCAATTTGGGCATATTTTATGCTTTTAGAAAGTGTTTCACACTCCATGAGTGCTGAAGGAAAGTGTCAGTGGTTTGGTTTTTTTTTTTTAGGTAGCTGATCATGGCTATAGAAAGGTGAATTTTAAGAGGTTCTTCTGGACAGAATTTTCTTGTTAAATGTTCTTTTACTTTCAGGCATTTGAATCTACAGTGGAGAGGCTGAGAAAGGGCTCTTTGCTTATCTGCCAAGAGAGAACCCACTCTTTGGAAATTGCTACTTTTTTGCCCAAGTATACTTACGTAGCAAAGAGGCAATGCTTATATTTGGGGCAGATAAAGTGAGCTAACAGTATTTTATGTTGGAGAAATAAGCGGGTTTTTTTGTTTGTTTGTTTTTTTTCACCACAGTAAAGAATTTGGATTTATATGGAGCCTTCTTGCTATCTCTTCTTTTTGTTTAACATTTTGTCAAAGCATTAAAACAAATGCAATAGTATTTTGTGTGACTATCCAGATGCTATAACAATGTCTTTATATTTTTTCCACTGCTTCCAGCACATCTGAAAACACCTACAAAGTGTACAAAGTGTAGGGCTGGAGCAGCTGCTCTACATGTTTCTTGGCAGTGTATTCCAATGAGATATCAAATAAGTGTGAGGTACTGCAGGCATCCTAGTTAGCTAATGTTGTTAAAGCAGTTTTGGATCTGAACTTAAGAAATGGAGGAAAATGCTGATGGCAGAAGATAAGGAAAAAAGCAAAGGATATGTGTTACTAAAACCAAAACACAAAGTTGTCAAGCAAGGGTTAAGTTGAAGCAGTTCAACCTTTTGACTTTCAGTTGTTATGAACTTTCTGACAAAATTACTGATATTATAGTCATTATTAAACACAGTTATAGTGGTATCTTCTTAATATTTCAGCTGTCAGGAGTTCAATAAAATCTGGAAAGAACAGGCTGTTAAACTTCTCCTGATTCTTGGTTGCTGTTGGAGACCTTTGATTTCAGATTTGAAATGTGTAAGGAAAAAAGCTCATGGTTGGGGGAGATGAGAATTTTGAGCACTTAATTTCTGGGCTGCATATATAAATAATGAAAAAATGGCGAGTTGTTTTGAAAACTTTGCCAGTTGTAGGGAAAATGAAGTAAGCGTATACCTTGCAAATAGTCATTTTGACAGTATTACTCGGTGTGAGGAGCTGCTCCTGCTGTGCGTTCCTCAAACTGAGGGAATGTCGTGTTCCACAGGTGGTGTGCATCAGGTTGTTGGGACTGCAGAGCGTAGGGGTGAGGAGATGACTGAGCTTGCCTGACCGGGAAGAGACAGAACGACCCATCCCACTCATCAGGGAGTGTACAAGCTGTCTGCTGTAAAGGGAGGAGCTGGCAGCTGGTCCTCATGGGGTAAACAGGCTTTTGGAAGGAAGTGTTTGAGATCTGGGAGAGGCCTTGGGCTGAAGTGGCATTCTTTCTTGGAACTGGGCTGCCTGCATGGCTTAGGGCTGAATGGCGTGGAGGGTGAGAAATTGCACTCAGGGCTTGTTGATACAAATGATTTACACCTGAGTTTACTCTCTTGTCCTGGAGCAAAAACCAGAACTGCCGCCACATGATGCAACTCTTTTCCTCTGGAAATTGCACTTCTGTATGGTCTGTGAGTAAATTCTGTGCCAGAGCAAGCAACTTGGAAGTAATATTCATGTCTATGCTTCTTCAGTGACAAGTATTTTAATTTGTGCACTGTCTTCCTACATTGTGCTGTCCTCTCTGTTGCATGAATGCGACTTTTTGGCTGTTCTGTGGCTGTGATCTTGGGTGTTTTTTGGATGGATGGGGAATCCACGCCTTCACAGTTCATGCTGAGTTCATACCACCGAGCCCTTTGACATGCCTTCTGATCGTGCCTGCACCTGGACTTCTCACCTCCTGGAGCAAGAGCAGAAGAAAGCTGTGTTTTGTAAGCCTCCCGAACCCATCTCCAGCTCAGTGTCAGCATGGCTTCATATTAAGATACTGCTACAATGCTGTCCCAAGGAAAGTGACCTTGTCTGTTTAAACATTCTTTGTTTTAAATGTTCTTCAATCTGTCCATTTTTATTACAAGGAGTGAAAGGAATGGGGCACCAGGATGCCAGCACAACAAATCTTGCTTACCTTGAATGAAGAGGAGACAGGGAAAGGACTCATTGCCAGGAGGTGCCCCGGCAGGAACCTAAGAGTCCATTGAGAACTCTGCCAGCGCATCTACATTTCTTTGCCAGTCAATTTGACTGAAAAACACAGGGACTGTCAGGAACATGTTTGGAAGCTGGAAGCAGACTAGTTTGCATGCAAGAGGAAAATCTTCATTTTGTTTTTAATTTTGCGTTCTGTCATTTTAGGCCAATGCTATTCAGCTTTCCTGAGATCCACTCACCCTTTCTTCTCAGATTAGCCCTTCCTTGCCCACTGAAATCAGTTCAAAGTTTACCCTTAACAGAGATAACTCATCGTTACTATGTCTTCTCTTCCCTGCATTTTAAGAGGTTGCTCTTAGTCTGTTGTCCTCTGTTAGTATCACCCAGCTTTCTTTCTCCGAGTTCTTAGCTATAGGAGTTCAAATACACATTTTACACTGAGATTTATTCTAATGGGAAAATGAACCCTGTACAACTCTATAGCCAGGGACATAACTGCAATTAGAAGGCTAAGATGTGAAGAGAGGCAGTTGTATAATTTTGATAGGGTATTCTAAAACAGTTTCATATGTTTTTCTTTTACATAAGTTACTTGATACAGTTAATATGTTGCAATTTATCAAAAAGTTCAGGCATTACACAAAACCAAAAGCTTTTGTATATGTTGAGCACTCAGCATTTCAACTTCTGTGTTCACAAAGGACTGGACACAACTGAAGGCTCCCAGGAGCCCTCAAAGGCAATGGTAAATTCAGAACAATTGTGCATTGCAAACATTGTCATTCCTAGAAATTTCTCCTTGTGGAAAACATCTGCCACAAACAAACTGGTGGGGAATAGGAATGTTTTGAGCCTGGCACTTCCACTATCAGCCTTATCATGTTAATTTAATGGTGCCTGACTGCTACGAGGTGGGCTGTACAGATGGAGACCTCTGGGGGTGCTTTTACCCACAAATGCTTCACCTCAACTTGCATCCGTTGCTTCCTCGGTGACAGGGAACTGTTTTGGGGAAGCTTCTTTAATCTTCAAAACCAATGTTCTAGTCTTCTCTTTGCTGTGACAGACAAGCCCTGCAGCTTCGAGATACTTTTGAGTAAGGGAAGTTATAGGAAGAGTTACCAAAATAACATTATCAAGAAGTTACCGGAGCAGATACACTTCAGTGAGAGTCCCACTTGCATCCCAACTCGTGTCATTTTGCATGTGTAATGATTGATGTTTTGTTGTATTCTGCTTGGGCTTTCAAAACTAATTTGAAATGTGAGTTTGGTGTGTTGTCCTGTGGGTGTTTCAGGTTTGGGTTTCTGCCTTTTTTTTTTTTTTTTTTGGTTAAGCTACTGCTATGTGTAATATACCAGCATATCTTGTTGCTTACACTGCTACAACTGAGACCTGTGTGGCTGGGTGGATACGCATATGTTTCTTACTGCGATCGCAGAATTTTTGTTGGTAGGATTCTTTTACTGCTGATAAAATGTGTTTGGGAGTTTGAGCAGACCTGCTTCTGGCCTCTCTAGTGATGTTAAATAGACAATTGCCTTTTATCTGCTACAGATCAGTCGGCATTTATTTATTCAAAGGTGAAAGGAATTGGGATTTTTCAGGACAGGGAAGAGGAGAATGGCAGAGAATTATTTTGGGGGGTGATTTTTGGTGGTGGTGTTAGGCTCAGGATCATCCGCTTTTAGTCCCTAGGCGAAGACTAGATCTTTTAGCTGGATAATTGAGTTTGATTCTAGATCTATGTACTGGAATTTGAGACAGTGCCATGAAATCACAAAATTCCTTGCCACGGATAATAGACCAGACACTCTGTGCCAGGTGTACGTGAATCTCATACCGACTACGAACATGTTTATCTCTGGCTTTTCATCCATTTATTTTGAGTCTGTGTTGGTCCCTAACTTTCCATTTTGAATAGTGTGCAAATTTTTCTCTTTGGGGATTTAGATTTTGTATTTCTTTTAAACGTGGTCCAGATCGGTTTTCCATTATCTTTTCACGATGACTTTTGAATATTAATTGTAGAAAATATATTTGGCTTAGTAAATATGCAGAATAATTGAATATTAGAAACTGGCAAGATGTGAAGTGAGGAAAAACAAGCTGGCTGTGATGAAATGCAGCCAATAATACATCATTTTCATGGTATAGAATTGTAGCTAAAAAGACTCTGCGTGGTAGTTCAAAAAGTATCTTTGAGGTTATGTTTTCAGCTGGAAACTGCAGGATATTCAGCTTCTTAAATTGCAGTTATGTAGGTACGAGCCTGGTTATCTGAAAGTGGAAGGCATGAAACTGCTGAGGCAGTTGGAAAACTAATGTAGCTAGTCATCTTGTCCTCCATGCAAATTGTTAGACTAATATCCATGAGTGTACATCTGGGCCAGGCTTGTGCACTGATGGGGAGAACCCAGCTCGTAGACTGGGAGGGGAAGGATCCTCTGGCAGCACCGTGGTGTCATCCAGAGTTGCTGATATCAATTGCTGATCTCAGGACGATCTGCGGTGCTTGTGGAAATGTTTTGTCCATTGTCATCAGCAGCCTTGGGAGCCTTTGAGACCTAACAGACTCATCAGTGATGACTGACGATGTATCCTAGGCTCTTACTGCAGTTCACTGCTTCAGGATTTCGTTCTGTGGGCTTTTGAGAGAGGCAGAGAGAAAAGAGACTGCAGCTGCATCTTAGTCAGAAATAGAAATTGGCATGAGTGCTCAATCTGAGAACATTCAGTGTCTGTGGAAAGCTGAAGTGATTAAGCAGACACATGATTTCTTTGCACCTCAGCTTACTGAAGTGATGAACCTTTGACTTAGCCTGAATGTTTAGGGATGTGTTCTTCAGCTTGCAAAATAGCTTTGCTTTTGGACAACTGTATATCGTATTGTGGTATGGTGAAAATTGCTTAACTCTTTGAAAAAAAATATTAAGGCATGCCCTCTTTTAGCAGGGGAAGGAAGCCTTTACTTTCTGGGAATATATGATGTATGCAGAGCACGGCTAATGGTTTTAGTTTGTTTTCTTCAATGTATGAAGAAGCTGAGCAATGGCGATAACTCAGTTGCACAGTGTGCTTGCGTGTTTGCAGGCAGTGCTTGTTATTATTGGTCATGAGGTAATACAAACAGCCCTGTGAAAATATATCAGAAAAAAAGCCTCCTTCACTAACAGCATCTTGACTGACTTAAACCTGTCAAAATAATGGTAGTAACTGATTTACTTTAATAAACCTCTAACTACCAATCGTTCTGTCATTTTTTTTTAAACAGAGCAAACTCCTACCTGTAGCATATTCACTAATGCCAACTTGCTGAGCTTATTGATTTAGTAGCCTATATTATTAATACAGATCACTGTTGTCTTAACCCAAGTTTTTCTTCTTTGTAACAGCAGATGCTCAAAGTTCTTTATAATCATGGTAGATGTTTTTCTAGTATTTAGATTTGATAGGTTCTGTTAATGTTATAGAGAATTTTTGTGACTGGGAGTTGAACAGGGCTTATCACTACGTGAGTACTACCTGCAAGGAGAAAATAACTGTTAAGTATTCTGAAATCTGTCTTATTTTCCAGGTAACATGCATGTGTCACTGGCAGAGGCTCTGGAGGTTCGGGGGGGTCCGTTGCAAGAAGAGGAAATATGGGCTATTTTGAATCAAAGTGCAGAGAGCCTTCAAGAACTATTCAGAAAAGGTAAGCATTATTAAAGGCTGATTTATACAGAACTGTAAACATCTTGGTTATATTTATGTGTCATGTAAGTAAACTCCCTTGTTCTTCCTAGGCTCTAAACCCAAATAATAACTTGCTTCTATGTTATCTTTGAGTAAACTGACTTGGTGCACCCCAGCCCAAAGGATGTTTTCAACCATGACTTCATGTTGTCAGGACACACAGCACATTCAGTTTCATGTGGTGATAACTTCACTTTGGTAGGAAGCTGCCACAGAGCCTTGGCATTATTTTAGGCTCATTGAAATGAGATAGAAACATAGAAAAATGATAGATAAGTCTGAGACCATTGGAGCATTCTGGTCCTGAAGGGGGCATAGAAATGTTTAAGGTACAGTCATGATCAGTCTGCTCTGAAGAGATTTAGTCTCACGTGAGGCAAAGGTGGGCTGGTGAAAGCTTGACCAGAGGGCCAGGAATCACTCCCCAGAATCCATTTAACAGTACATACAGAGCTACTGAGAGAACTTATTTTACTTTAAAGGTGTAGAAGTAAGTATCTCTTCTCCCCTATCCCCCCAATTTGGCAGGCTCTAAGTTGAGCTTCTGCAGTACTGCTAATAACTATCTGTTTTAGCACTAGATCTAAGTATCTTTTCCCTTTTCCCTTTTCCCTTTTCCCTTTTCCCTTTTCCCTTTTCCCTTTTCCCTTTTCCCTTTTCCCTTTTCCCTTTTCCCTTTTCCCTTTTCCCTTTTCCCTTTTCCCTTCATCTGCAAGTCCTTAATCCCCTTCCCCCAGTTTTGCACTCAAATGTTGAAGTTTGGTGACATCTTTACCTTGGCTTCCTGTAGTGTATGTGCTCTCATGTTGCATCTAGCATTTCAGTAAATTTAAGGGGGTTATCTCTTTATATCTAAGCCTGAATCTGTAAGCTTATTCAGTTTTATTCAGGAAAAATCAAAAGCTCACACTTTGAAAATAGCCATTGTTTTGCCACTTTACTATGTAAGTGGCACATCTTCATTACTGAGGGAAAATTCTGTTGGATTTTTTTCATGTGTTTGGCTAATGATTTCATCAAGATTCAACATTTAAGTTGGTTTTGGGGAGTTGTTCTTTTTAAGATTTGATCTAGACAATGTCAAGTCAGACACTAGGTCTGTCTCTTACATTGCACAGCCTCTGAAAGGCATCTCTGTTGGACACTTCACAAAGGCTCCAAAGAAGGCAGGTGTGGGCAGAAACTGCCATCCAGTGCTTGATTTCTGATCAAGATGTACTTAGCATTATAAATGTGATATTTTAGCAACTTCTCCAAAATATTATTTTGAGTAGTTTTGATATCGCGTACAAATGTCCCTTTCCCCCCCATACCAGCGAGGTCACCATGCGTGGTGAGAAGTGTTCCCTGTGAGGAATGCTGAGTTTATTGTTGCCATTTGACTGACTGTCCTGTCTGCTCTGCTTCTTGTATGGTGAAGAATGGAAAGCTGGTATCTTCTTACCTCTCTCTGTCTTTATTGTCTCCCAGAGAGAATCAGAGGAATTATTTTTTTTTTTACGAGAGTGAGTCACTGAGATCAAGCGAGACCTTGACTAAAGAGAGATCTTCAATGATAAGAGGTTTATTCTTGTAGAATTTACGAGAACCAACATATTGAGCTCCATCTTGAAATCTACCTGAAAGACCACAGTAGCATGAGTATATACAGTTGTGAAACCACTTCAGATGTCATCCTAGGTCTTGTTTATTTTCAAGATGCAAGTCTCCACTGAAAATAAGAGCTCACCCTTTCTTGGCCTGAGAGTAGTGCAGAAAAGAGTTAACATAATTACGATGAAGGCTGCATGTGGGCATTGAGAATGAGAACACAGTAGATGGTAGAGAAATGTTTGCCAGCAATGCTGACTAAGGTGGCAAAATCTTCTGGTCTTGCTTCCTATCAGCGAAGAGCAAAACAGAACTTCAGGTTAAATCAGTGCCGGAAGAATCTGTCTCTTCTTGGAGATGAAGCTATTTTACTGAGTATTTCTGCTACTTCAGCAAACTATTTTCAGTCGCATGCTATTAATTAACCTGGGATATAGCCCTGTGGTAAAATGCACTTCAAGAGACAACCAAATGAAAGAGCTTTACTATGTAGCTAAGGTTGACAAAGGCAATCTAATTCCTCCCAGCAAAACTAGGATAACCAGACAGTCTTTAATCAAGATTTGGCTTTGCTAAGGAAACAATCTAGAATCCTTTTTTGGTCTTCTTGAATATCAGTTTCTGTGCTGGCTTGCAGAGATGCAAGAAGAGAGAATGCAGAGGTTCCTGTGGGCTTTTCTGTCTCAATTTGTTTTTTATTTGTGGAGGACTTGTATCAAATGGGGGATTCTAGAGAAATCCTGTTTTCCTAAAATTTCAGACCTAACATACAGCATGGAAGAGCTATTCTATGGCAGATGGTAAGTTTCCAAAATTTTTCTGAACCGACCAGTTGCTTCTGGACAGAGGGCAATGAGCCAAGCTTTTAGGTTTTGCAAGTTCACAGCATGCTCAGCTCTGATCAGTCTCAGAGATGCTCTTTTCTTTCTACTTTTATAGTTCTGGAGTCCCTGGATGTGTTGTTCTGTAAAAAAACCCTAAGCTTTGAACATCTTCTATATTAAGTTTCTTTACAAAGGTAAAATAAGGAATATTGTTCAACAGTCTTTGGTCCAGCTGTTTTGAAATGAGAAGGATTAAGAAGGCCATGGAAATCATTAATTCTTAAATTGCCATCTCTTGGCAACCTCCCCGCACCAGTCCACCAACCACACACATGTAAGGGAATTACCAGCCCAAGTAACCATTTATTTATTTATTACATCCTGGTTGAGTTTTGGTAGTCTATTTGAAGTTGAGAATCCTTGCTGTTACTTCACCAACTGAAAATGTGTTCTTCACTTAATTTGTTACTTAAACCAATTTCAGGAAATGAGGAAAAAGTGCCCCAAACAAGCTTCAGTTACAGATTTCATGACTTCTTGATGCATAGAAGTTCTGCATGTCTTTTAGTCAGTCTATCTACTTACCCATCAAAGCACTGAATAAAAGAAGTACAGAATGAAAATTCATGTCTTGCATTGTTAACCACAGATCACATCATGTCTAATTCAGTGACTGATTCAGAAATGTGCATATTTTTATGCCTGTTTGTATTTACAATTCTAACAGATGCTGAACTCATTAAAAATGCTTTACAAATTGGTTTCAATCATTATAAGCAATGGAAGATTAGGTTGAAATGCCAGTTGCTGATCACTGATCTAGAAGACCAACTCTGGTAGCTGTCTTGTCAGCAAATTATAAGCTGTTAAATGGAGGAGAAAGACAACCCAGTGCTCTTAGTTGCAGATCTGACATCAGTTGGACTAGTGACGTTGAGATTAATCTGGAGATTTGAAGAGGCCGATACCAGACCTGCCCTTCTCTTACATCTGTTTAATTATCTGCAATAACTATTTTGTTGTTGAGAGGGTGTATAAGCCACTTCAGACATGCTGTATCTTGTACTCGCTACTCCAAGAGGTCAAAGGAGCAAGTCTTTGAAGTGAAGTATCTCAAATGTGAGCGTGTTAAGTGTAAGGAGTGTGTTGTGCTCCCTGATGCTAAGAATTGCAAACGGGGTGTCAGTCCTAATTTGGTTGATTTAACTGGAAAAGGCTTATCAAACTTGAAAGTGGGAAAGACTTCATATTTTGCTTAGGCCACTCCTATGGAAAAGCATGTGTTGTGGATTGTGAAAATAGTTGGACCTTACATATCAAGACAATGTGTTTGAAGGGAAGGGGAAGAGAAAGGGAGAAAATGAGTCTGGTAATAGAAAGGTTAAGCAAAGAAAGAGCCACTTTACAAATTGACTGTCTTGCGAATTTGTACATGGGACATGATTTATGTAAAGAAAACTGATAGCATCTGAAAGTGGGTGTGAAGAAGAACAATTGTGGGGTTTTGAGGACTTGCAGATCTTGTTGACAGTCATACTGTTGCATCTGCTTCACTTGGGTTAGTATAGTGAAAAGAAGGAAGGCAAAGGGTGGAATGTGTTGATGGGAACTAGTGGTGTGGGTCCCAGTAGGCACAGACCTAGTTGGGATGGAGGGGGTAATTGATTCTTTTGGTTGACAAGAGAGGGAGAAAAATGTTCATTTTCCAGGTGCCCCTGCTGGCACGTATTAAATGATTGTTTTTCCCCTTTACCAGCAATTGTTGAGGAATGATTTCTTTTCACTTTCTGCTGACGTTTGGTCTTTGAGTTGCCAATAGAGACATCATACTTGTGTGGTTTTGGTAGATATATATATATATGTATTTTTTTTTTTTTTTTCCTCCACCTCTTCTCTGCTGGGTGATGCTCAGTCAGTACTTGCACTCTTTCCCCAACTCTGCTGGATGTGGTCAAGGTAACAACCAGGTGTAGTGCAGTGTTCTGCTGCCTGGGGAGCATCTCAGGAACAACATGGGGCATCTCAGGAACTGATTGTTTACCTGTTTCTTGCTCCAGCATTGTCAGGAAAGCTTCTTGGTGTTTCTCCATGTGCCACTGGTTTCCAAGTGGTTCAGTGTCATGTCAGGGCTCTCTGCTCAGTCCCATCCCTTTGTCCCCAAGGGAGAGGCAGCAGAAGTGCTGCAACGCATGCTGGACATGTGGGGACATGCTGCATCAGCTCAGTATTGTAAAATGGATCCATTTGAAAATTCTACCTGAACTTACTGTCTCTTATAATGTGTTTTTGGGTTTTTTTTTTGTCTTTGGCTACGTGTATCCTATTAAACCATGGAAAGGGCTGTTTTAAAAGTCTTTCATTGGCTTGGCAGATGCTACATAGTTCAAAAATATTTCAGTTTTTATTGCATTTAAAACCAGTTCACTCTCTCAGTTTAAGTAAGACCACACTATTTATCTCTGTCTTGGCACTGCCTGATGAACTGAGCTCTCTCAAGTGTTTGGTTACCAGCTCGCATAGTTCTTGAGTTAACGCAGGAGCCTGGCAGCTCTAGCACAGCTGAAAGCTGATGGGGTTGGAAGTGGACCAGGACCATGCTCAGAATTCCAGTTCTTTTAGAAAGAGGGGTTTGAACCTCTTTTGCTGTTATTTCCCCCTGTATTTTGGGGAGGATGCTTCCCTTTCTTCTGAAAGCCTTAAACAGGAGATGACATTAATATTATGACTGGAAACTAGTTTCAGTTGTTTTCCTGTGGTCCCTGGCTACTTGATGCATTGCATCTTTGTTAATTTTTTTTTCCCATGGTACAAACATGTGAAAGGGTAAGAGTAGAATTACTTAAAATTTTTTTTCTTAGGTTAAATTTGCATAGTAGGAGCTTTGAGACAGTTATTTTGGTTTGCGATCAATGCCTTAAGGAAGGAAATAGAGAATGAGTTATTTTATTCTCATCCTTTGTAACAGTAGTTTCGCAAAGTTGTGGTGTAGGCAGTATGATCTACTATATTAGTTAAAAGCTAGTAAAAGGGGAAAATGTCAACAAAACAATCTTGGCAAAATCAGCCCTTTTTCTGCACTTAATCACATTCATTGTATATTGCTTTAGGTCATGAAGATGGTTGAGTGTGGACGGAACTATTTCAGGTGGATCAGTAAATTCAGCCTCTTCATCTAAAGGGTGTAAATGCATGTACCAAGGTTTCTTTAAATTAATATTGGGGAGACTTCAGGCTAAATATGTTGGTTTTGATGTTTTTAAAACTAAATCATGTTTCTGTTTCTCAACTTGTTTCTGTAGTGTGTTTCAGAATATAAAGAGTTCATATGTATTTAAAGTCTTTGTCTTAAATAATGTTAAGGATAACTTAAGGTTCCATGTGACTTAAGGTTCCTGAGTTGGATCTTTTAAGCAGAAATCCTGTAATATTTTTTAATGTGTTGGGTTTGTTTTTTTTTTTTTTTTCTGTGGTGCATACACACAGAATTAGTAAAACAAATTCCAGTAGTCACCTGCAATGTTATTTTTCGAAGTTGATGGCCAGCTAAGGTTTTCTTTCTAAAAATGCTTTACTGCATAATGAAATGTTTTATGTACTTGCAAGAGGAAGATTCTTTCCATCTTTACATTTCTTTTGTTTAGCATCTGAACTTACTGCCACAACAGTAAAGTACACTTGTTCTGCTTTGTTTCATGGGAAGTGAGGTTAGAGGTATAATACAAAATGTCGTCTCTTGGGGCTGGAAAAGATTATGTTATTTTCATTCTTAATTAAAATTTTACTTAATTCAGTTGATTGAAGTCTATTTCCACTACTTCCACTACAACTTTTTTAAAATTCTTGCTGGGGGAGTTTTCTTCAGCTCATCTTATTTTTAAATTTACATATTTGATGGCTTTTTCACAATATGAGGTATTTCTAAACTCTAGTTTTGAAGTTGGCCGTATGAAGAGAAGGAGTCTGTAGAGGTAAGGTTGTTTGCTTCATGCCAGGTGTCTTGCTACACACTATGGTGGAACCATGACCTTGGACACAATTGATCATTTTTACTACTGTATCAAGCGGATGTTTGGTTTTGGCCATTAAAGGAAGTGATTCCAGGTTTTAATCTTTTATAGCTAGGGGCTGATTGGATTGATAAATTCAGCATTTGGAAGTATTTGAAGTCACATTGGAGGAGATCTAGAAACAGAAGATACTTGTACAGCTTGTTAGTTGAGCCATAGGTTTTAATTGGTTTGTTGTATATTGACATTGGTAGGTTCAAGTAACTTACATTGTTTTGTCACTTGCAATTTTACTTACTGAAATAGGATAGGAAAACCCCCCAAAATCCTGTCTTCTATGTATAAGAGATATATCACCCAGTAAGGTTTTGTATTTGTTATTGTTTTAGGGTATTATGGGGCATTTTTTTTCTATATTTGACAAATAGGGAGCTCAGCAGTGTGGTGTGAGAGCTGAAATTTGTTTAGCCTATGTGATCAGAGGTACCATCCATTGATGACTTATTTCTTTTGGATCTGGAGGAGAAAGCCAGAGCAAGGAAATACCCTCCCCCTCTCTTTTATGTCCTGAAAAGCAGAGCAGGGGAGACCAGATTTGCACTGTGAATTCTAAGCTTGTCATACTGACTTTCAGCAAAACATACCATCATTTAAAAACCATTAGAAAAACTGTTACAAACTCCATTAGTTCTCAGGTGTTTAATAAACTTGGAATAACTACTTGAAGTAGACTTTCTAGGATCTTCCCATTTCTAGAATGTTTATTGCCCTCTTCCTTTTTTAAAGCAAAATTCTGCATAGGGGTTTAAGGAGTGTTCAGAAAAATGTGTATGTTAGTCTTAAACTGAAAAATGAATTTAATGTTATCTCTTGTGTGCATTGGTAGGAGGGGAGGTTTTCTGAGCTTCAGGATCTGGGAGTTGGGAATTTTCTTCTGGGTAGTTGTGCTACGAAGTTATTAATATAGTTTTGCTTTGGTATCACAAACTGTAGGAAGCCTGAAAGCGATTTCTCAGCTTCTTTTAGGGGAAAATGAGTTGAAGAAATTGAAGGACTTCCTTGGTAGATCCTTTTACATCTGATACCTGCAAGGAGTAATTTAATACTTTTCCAATGAGATTAGAAATATTCTAGATTACAAGATAGTTGAACAGCCTAGGAGCCAGTGCTGTAGGAACATCCGGAGCTGACAGGAGAGTGGAAAATGTTACTGGTGGAGCTGAAGGAGGAAATTATTATTCTGCTGTTATTGCTTACTATGTAGAGGGAAAAAACAGACTTATCCTTCAAATACATGTTTCCTGAGATCTTTGACATACCACGTAGCAGAAAACAGAGCAACTGCCTCTTTACCTGTGGAAAAAGAACTTTTATTTTTCTTTAGATAAGGAGGCTTATGCCTCCTTCAGTACAAATGACCTGATTTACTGTTTGAGGTGTAGAAAAAAAATATTTTGACTCAATGAAATGCTTTGTCTTGTTCCTGCCTTAGTTAAATTCTGTTTTCAAGGTAGATTCTAGGGTTTACCACATTCACTCATGTGTGCAACTCCCTGCCCGCCCCACCTTTTTGTTTTTCAATAGGTCTGTGGCCAGGAATTTGGCAGCAGTATTATCAGACAACATCAAAAATTTAGCTGGCAAGTTGCAAATTCATGGTGTAGGAAGTATTCTCTGTCACTTTTGGTTCTCAGATTTCGATGCTTGTTTTGCTGTTTTCAAGTATTATTTGCATGATTTGAATGTAGGATCTTGCTAAGGGGTCAGGTTTATTCTTTGCCCACTTCTACTGCTGCCTAGAATTCTTCTTCTACTGCCTAGAATTATTATTTTCTGTTTCAGTTTTGATTTTTTTTTCTTTAGGTTTAAAAGGACTTTTGTTCCTCAAAATGTTTCTGGTTTGTCCAGTTCTATCAGCTACTCTAATAAGGAGTATTTCCTCTCCCTGTTAACCTTGTCTTTTCTCTTCGGATCATTGCTGCTGCAGCAGTGCTATATTAGTATAGGAGTTAATTCCATTCTTATTGTAGACATTAGCCTTAATGACATGTATGCTACAAAATGTAATCATTTAATATGTTGACTGTTACATAAATGACATAACCCGAGAATAGGAGAGCTGTGAGTATTTTAGCTTGCTGGTGTGAATAATAGCAAGGAATAGTCAGAAAAGATAGGTGTCACTCCTTAGTGTGACTAAAATTGTGGTGGTGGATGTTGTGGTTACGAAGCACCACAGGTAGAAAAGGAAGTATGAATCTATTCCGTTAATAACACCACAGGCTAATATTAGATGTGTCTTCAAGCAAATAGAATAACATCAAGCAAGGTCAACGTAGTTTTATTTCTTTTATTTCTTTTTTTTTTTTTTTTTCCTTTTAAATACAGCTGATCCTGCTGCTCTGGGATTCATAATTTCGCCATGGTCTCTCCTGTTACTTCCATCTGGCAGTGTGTCATTTACTGATGAAAATGTCTCCCAACAAGACCTGCGAGCATTCACAGCACCAGAGGTTCTGCAGAACCATTCTCTATCATCTCTGTCTAACGTTGAAAAGGTAGAGTACCTCTTTGTTGGCAGGCAGCTGCTGTCTTTTGCTGTTGATTACTTGACAAAGTGGCTTTAAATGTTTCTTTTTGTCTCTGTGGGGCTCATGGTTTTATATGTAACTATTGATTTCTTTTCTTGGAGGGAGAGGGGTCCTCCTGCTTTGTTTTGGTCCGTAAAAGTGGAATAGTGATTATGATTGTATGCACTTATGAAGAAGTGTCTGTGTGCAGGTCCCTGTTAATGTGTGCTACTAACAGCCATGGTTGGGCAGCAGGTGCACAGGGTGACTGTCCATCAAACTAGGAGTAAGCAGTAAACAACACTTCACTGTCTTTTAGAAAAAACATTTCAGTGGCATCAACAATTTCAATTTTTAAATTTTTTTTTAGCAAAATACATCTGAGAGGTAAGCAAAGGAATTACTCAAGCAGTCCTGGGCTTTGAAAGCTGGGATATTCCCACACTCATCTCTGAAGAAAAAAATTGTTTTAATTAACATAAGTATTCCTCAGTTGTGCAACAAATCTTTCATTTCCACCTTCCTTTTTTAACTCTTCCCTAATGGTAGATGTTCAGGCAGGTAAATTTTACATATGTGATCTGCTCCAGGTCATTGATATGTACAGTCAAAATGACCAGCTTCTCAAATGTCTTCTTAACAGTAATTTGTTGCAAATGATAATGCTTTCCCCAGAAAACCATTCCCTTGACCTCATCAAAGATATTTCGAGGTGGGAATAAGGAGGAAGCTGAGCTCTATTTTCATCTCCTTGGCTTCTCTGGATCGATAATCCTTAGAGAAGAAGTTGGCCACAACCAGTGTTGTTGTAATCTGGGAACAATTATGGCATTTGGCAACTTTTCTCCAGTGAGAACACCAAGATGCTCCTACTCCAGAGGAAACCAGTATTGGCATCAGTTGCTGTTGTCTGCACAAGGACTATTAAAACATGTTTTTCTGTGTTGAATATTTTATGTTTGCAGCTTCTTCTAAGCCTTGTATATAGTCAGTTTTCTTTAGGACTGTAGCACTGAATACCTACCAAAAATCACTGTTTCCTCAGTTACTCACAAGCCCTTTAGACATCTTCTTGCCCTGCAGTGTAGTCAAAACTAATGGTATAATAAAACATGTATAATTTTATCTATGGCAAAACTAAGAAATTGGCAGCTTAGTTTGAAATTTTAATAGAAAAGTAAAAATAACACTGACATCAATGCAGGATTTGGGATCAGTTGAGTAGGATGCAGCTGCCAAGCTCTGTAGTCAGACTGTTGGAATTGTTTATCTTCTTTCAAGAGAGACAACACTGTTGAAGACAGTAACGTTGCCTCTAGTGCCAATTCTGAAGTTAATATACAAAACAGGCCTTTATAAATGCCAGAAAAAAGTTTTGGAATGACATGTTTGTGACCTTCTTCAGAGCTGATTGCATTCTTTGTTCAGTGCCAGTATTCATTTAGTATGTTGCTTTTTTCTTTTTGAAATAAGCAGAGAACTCTTACTACAAAAGCTGTCCTATGATGTTTCTTAAGCTTTAGGAAGGAAATACTCAGAAGGACCACTGTGGCCTGTAAAAACAGAGCACATCAACAGGCGATGACCAAATTCTGGCATTCTGTGCATATGCAGTGCCAATTAATCCTCTCCAATTATGGTGGTGTGAATTTATTTCATTATATCAGTACAATTTTGCCTGCTGGGGGGTGATGACAAAATTGAGAGCCAAGGCTGCATCAACTGTGTTGCTGTTTTCATTGAGAAACAGTTGGCTATGGAAATACGCACACTTTGGCTTTACATAAGCAAATTACTCATAGGGTCAGGTATAGACTAAATAAAACACTTTAGCTTGTGGTATTCAGCTATAGCATTAGGTTGAAGCTTCGAGCTTTGCACTTGAGATAAATTAAGCTTTTTTGTATTTGAACTCTACTTGATTTCTGCATGTTTCTTGCACAGACTGAGGTGGGGGGAAAATTAACTGTTCTCATAGCCTCGGTGATACAAAAATGTTCAAAGAAAACTTTCTGCTACTGTTCTTATTTTCAGTTTAAAGCCTTGTGGAGAAATGATACAGCTGTTCTGCCAGTGTGAGGGTCATGTCTGGGTGCAGTAGTCTGAATGCTTCAAACATATCAGTCCTCTTGGGTTTACTTGCTTGCCCATACGGAAGGAGAAAGCTACCTGAAACACAGCTTTTGTACAAAAACTTTTGTTCTATTGTGGGTTTGTTAGTTGAAGTTGATAAGGCTGATAAATAGGTTAAATATGCATCCTTTTTTTTGCTGTTGTCCTCTATATTTGTATTAATCTGTGTGTTGGATGAAGTGGTTATTTGTCGTGATATGTTGACTTCATGTTTCGTAGGTCTTGCTTTTTTTGTTTGCGTGTGTTCTGTTGCAACTTGCTGTACTTTGCTGAATTCATTTGCTGGCAATCTTTGGTGTTTTCGATTTTGGTTGTTCTCCTGAAATCAGACCATGTCTGAAAGCTGCTGAAAGCAGAAAAATGTCGTTTCTTACAGCCTCTTAACAGACAGTGATGAGGTTGCTTTCACCTCTTGAGTTATGACTTCACTTGCTAACACAAAGTAACAGTGTATGCAATGATAAATATTAGAAAAAGTGATAGTCAGTGAACACCTCTTTGATTCCAAGACACCCAGTCAATTTCAATACAAAATAAGTCCGAGGTACCTGCAAGCTTATTGGAAGTAGAGTAAACAAACTGTTCAAAATGGAAATGAAATAATAATTTGAGAAATTAATTTTATGTTGATTTATGTATTGTGGAAAGTATTAGAAGAATCATAGTTTTTAAATGAACTCGAATCTTTTGAGTAAGTGCTTTCATTTTGAAGAGATGTGTTATATGCCTCTTGAAGCAAGGGTTACTTCATCTGGAGAGAGAGAGGGTATTTTAAGTATGAATGTTTATTAGGTAGTAATGTACAAAACTACTTATTAGTTACTGATCATTTGAAATTAGCAGAACTCTTGAAGGTCTACAACCTAATTTTTCAATAGATGTTTTTTGCCTAGTTTTCATGCTGGAATTATCTCTTATTCTAAGGAACTTGATGTGGTGCTTCACAAATGTCAAGCAATTATAATCCTGTAAACAGACTGTCATATTTGTATATTTTTTCCCTCCTGACTACCTGGCACAACCTAAAGCTGTCAGACTATAGTAAGCAGTTACAAATTTTTAAGGGGGAACAGTCAAACACCAGTCGGGACTATGTATCTTATTTTTGAAGTTAAGGTGTATGAAGTAGGAGAGAGTTGCATGATATAATGTGTGCAGGCATTATGTTGAAATCCAAAAAGGAACTGATATGTAGTAGTGGCTTGCAAGTAACTTTGCAATGCTGTACTTGGAAAACCTCCTTTAGTTCATATAAAGCTTGAAATATCGTTGATGAAGTAAAATATCACAGACTGCTCTAATTTGCGTTTTATTTTTAAAACTGTTTTCAGATAGATTAGTAGGGTAGCATGTTTTAGTTTAGAAGTCTGATTGCATGGTTGTACAATAGTATTTTTTGTTGAGGATGGTGCGTGTCTCTTCTTCAGAAATACCTTTTGTGATGTTGAAATTCAGAATCACAGAATGATAGAATACATACGCTGAGTTGGAAGGGACCCGTGAAGGTCATGGAGTCCAACTCAAGACTTCACACAGGGCAACCCAAAAATTTAATCATATTTCTAAGAGCATTGTCCAAATGCTTCTTGAACACTGATAGGCTTAGGACCGTGGCCACTTCTCTGATTGGAATTAACAATTTTGATAATAGACTTTTTAAGTGCTGTACTCACTTGGGGGTTGTGTGCTTTTTTTGTTTGGGTTTAGTATGAGAAGAAGAAAATTAGTTTCATCTTTTTGTAGATTCTGTTGAGTCCATCCATTACCTTTGTACACTTAGTTTACAGATAAGTTTTTTAAAATCTGTACCTGAGCCTGGACAGATCTTGTCAATGTGTATAGCTAGGACTTAAGTAAAATGTTTTCCTTTTAGTTAGTGACGAGGCTGGCTTCAGTGAATGACTTTTAATTCATCATTGTCTCTGTAATGGTTGCTCATTGCATGCGCAATTATTTAATAAACTTCTTGCTTTAAGTAGCAGAAGTATTACTCGTAACTTGGTAGAAAGTACCATTGCTAGTGTATGTTACTTACATGGTGCAGAAAAGCTGCCTTTCTTTCTGCACTTATTTGCCAGTTTCATTTTCAAAATCACTTATAGTGGCAGTATATGTTTTTTGCTCTTAATTCTGCAGTACTTAAAGCTTGTTTTCCCTGTCTTGATGGGCTTAATATGTTGAAGTTATATTTTTAATGTTTATATTAATCATTAATTATATGTGTAAAGATTGCTGCATTTGTATTTTAAAATATCAATGACAAGGTGATGGCTTTATACATTGATGCACTTATATTCTCTTTTTTTTCCCCTTTAATCCTGGTTTTGGGGATCTCTTGACAGTAGTAGCTCAGTTTTGAGTCCTGCTAAGGTCTACCTTGCCTTCAGACCAAAGTTTTAAGGAGCCTTGGATACGGCCATGCAGTCTGTACCCCAGACCAGGCAGGTGGCATGAATTATGTGTACTTCTGACTTCAACGTGAGAGGAAGGTTTAAAACGGATGAGAGATAACAGAGGCGCTGGTTAGATGCAGGATGTTTTGCAGAAGTAGGATTTGCTTCTCTGACCCTCACGTCAAAGGGGAAAACCAATTTCAAAGACAACTGAACTTAAATACCAGGAAAATATATAGACAAAATGATTTTAAGTTAGTTGCTTTGCTTTGAAGGTCTGCTTTGTGTTTCCAGTCCTGTTCAATAAGCTGACAAATATCTTGTGTCTTCTGACAGGTCCATATTTATTCTCTTGGCATGGCACTTTTTTGGGGAGCTGACCATGAAGTCCCTCAAAGTCAGGTAATTTTTTATTTAGTTTTGTTTAATGTTGCAGCTTCAGATTTGATAGTTTGAACAAATCTGCATTTGGGTTCACATGACAGGGTGTCATGATGAGGCACTGAAAAGTGGGATTCAGTTCCTGTGCTTGGAGCCTGTTCCTGTGAAGCCTGGGAAGGGTGGTGGTGGTGTCCTCTTGCAGAAAGAAGGTGTTGATGCTACATTTCTGTTGGTTTCAATGAAGATATATCTGGACTAGTCTGTCCTGTAGTGTCACAGGCTGAAAGTCAATAGTTTAAGCTGCTGACAAAGAAGAAAAGAATTTGTTTTGTTTTAGGCTTATATAAAAACAAACATTTAAGTAATATCGTTGCCTTAGTCCTACTAAAGCAACTTATTCTCTCTGCTGCCGTAAGTGCTGAGAGTCTGGGCTTGGCACATACAGATACTTAAGTTACACAATGTCCAAGAAAGGGTATGAATTGTTCGGAACAGGGAGTAGACTTGCTGCTGACTTGTCAGTCAATGCAGACACAGTCGCAGATTGCATAGAGCTGGGTGTTATTGCACAATGGTTTTATCTCTGACATCCAGCAGAACTTCTAGACTGTCTTTCCAAAAATGAGTGAAGGTGATGTGATTCATCATCTTCCTGGGTGCTCCTTCCACACCCCCAATTAAACTTTTAAGTCAACATCTAAAAGAGTGAAAATAAGATGAAATGCAGCCAAAAAAGCATTTAACGATTAACTTGCAGTTGTGGGATTTGGCAGAGCACTGTGTAGCTCAACGAGGTAATCTACGTCTGTTTTATATTTGGGTTCAGTCCTACTAGTTGTTATATGTAAGGGTAAGGAAGGGAATTTTGAAAGGTTCTTGGCAATTTAAGTGTTCAGTTCCTAGTATTTTCTTTAATGGAGTAGTAGTTAGGTTCTCAGTTGTACTGAGTTAGAAGTAGCTCCCTGAATGCAAAACTCAGACAATTTGAAGCTGTGACTCTTTTAGAGATTCTTCTTTGTGATGCCTCCTGTATCTGTTCCAAAAGCACAGTATTTTCTAAGACTCCTGTTCCCTTTATTTGTTCTCCTGTCTCATAGGAGATAAAAGGAACAGTATTAAGCCGTAGTGGGAGATGGCTCAAGATAGGTAGAAATAGGTGTTGAGCAGAAAGTAGGCATGAATTTTAGCCCCCTTTTTCTTTGTTTCTTCCTTTGGTATTAGATTGTAGCAACAGTTTCACAGTAATGTGTGGGAAGGAGTGCTCTGTGTTTTGATATAATAGTATTTTTTCCAAAGACGGTACGGTCAGGAAAGAAAGAGGGAGTGTGGAATTTACATTGAGGTGTTCTGATGTGGTCCCTTGCTCTGTGGAGTTATTGGAGGCAAACCAGCAGTCTGTGAATGGCATTACTTTAATTACAAGTGTTAATTTCTATGAGCGGATTTTCTTTTCTTTTTTTTTTTTTTTTTTTTTTTTTTATATTTGCCTGCCGATGTTGGTTAATGAGGTGCTTCTCTACTGGGAGTCTGGTTGAATGGAAGAGTGATTTTTATTATTAGTTAGAAGAAGTGCTGAACGGATAGGTGGGGAAAACCTATGTTAATTAAACCAGGACAGTCCAGCATACTTTTTTTTTTTATTGGGACAGTTTAAGATTACTAATACAGGGAAGACTGGAGGATTGTAAAGGTTTGAAGTGCTCTGTGATGGGGAAAAAACGTGACAACACTTGTACTTTGTGGGTAGCTGCCCACTTTTGGGAGAGTTGCAGATCAGAAAGCCTAAGTCCCAAGTGCCTGCCGCATCAGAGAACAAGTCGCAGACTACTGTGTGCCCTGGGGAGTGATATTCCACATACAGTGTGCTGGATCAACTGAATGGAGAGAGGAGAATTAAATCTACATGGTTCTTAACTATATGGGTGTTGTCCTGTAACTGTGAAGATTTGCTTTATTAACCAGTGACTTTGCTGTTTTATTCCTTACTTTTGTGTTGATATGGTTTGATGATGTCATTGGACTTTAGAAATGCTCACACAGCTGCTGCAAATATTGGTGAGGAATGGTAGAAAATGAGTGTAGCAGACAGAGGGTTACAGAATGGTTGTAATGGGGATTGAATTTAATCCTTGTGACTGGCAGAATGTTCCAAAACAACACAGAAAATTTCCATTGCAACTTTTCACTAGTGATTAAGCCCTTGAGAAGGGAAAAGTGTTGGTGTTCTGGCCTTACAGATGAGGCAGCTTGATTGAACCAGATTGTTATAGAGTAGCAATCAAATCTAGATACTGAATGCCTGTGCCCTGTTCTGTAACTGCTGTTTTTCCACCATCTAGATGGTGACTTCAGAATTGTCACTCAGTTAACATAGGCAATAAATCTCGTGAATAGCTATTTTACAATGTTGAATATCTCGTTTCTGTGTGTATCCTAAGTCACTATTAAAACAAATCCTTCCATCCCTCCTGGTTTTGTTTGCCATTATAGCCTATCAAACTTGGAGATCATCTCAACAGCATCCTCCTCGGCATGTGTGAAGACGTCATTTATGCCCGTGTGTCTGTACGGACTGTTCTGGATGCCTGCAGTGCCCACATAAGGAATAGTAACTGTGCCCCTTCTTTTTCATACGTGAAGCAATTGGTCAGACTGGTTCTGGGAAGCCTGTCTGGGGTGAGTCTTTGTCAGCATTTGAGGAATACTAGAGGTGAGCAGGAAGAGAGCAAAGGTGCTAAATCAGAGTCACCCTGCAATCATTCTTCCTCTTGTTTGATTATGTTACAACTTGATAAGGAGGTGTGTTGGAAGGTGGGAATTGCTTCTCTCCCCTTGGTAACAATTTGTGCACTTCACAATTCCTCCTGGAATATGCATTCACAGCAGCTGTTTCTGAGCAAGATAATTTTCTGAACCATTTGTCTTTGTTGAAAGAAAACTAGGGAAAAACTGAAGAACAAAAAAGATTATGAACCTTGGACAAGCATTAGACTTCTTGGTACTTGAGATACTTCAAAAATGGTGGCTGTCCATTTTCTTTTTTGAAGTTATGCTTGACTTCTGGAGAGTTGCTTATTAAGAGGAAGAAGGACTTTTTTAGGTGGTGTGCCAGTCCTCTTCCACTTTTGCTCAGCTCTTGGATATCATTATTGTGGAGGACGTTATTGTCTAATGATGACAAGTGCATTGAACTGTTTTCAGAAATGAAAGAAATTATGTGAACTCATCTTGAAAAGCTACCAATCCTGACCGGCAACCTCTCCCTTCACCTAAACCGTTACAGCATAACTTCAGTATAGTTAAATAATTTTAAGGCTCTGAGTAGAAAGGAAGGCAGGCCATAAATTGTCAGTATTGTTAGCTTGTTCTCTGGCCAGTATTTCCTTTGCTTGTATTCTGTTTATAATCATAACAAATGCCAAGTGGTTTATTATTGCTGGAATGATATCCCACAATGGTCCTGAATTCTGTCCAGTTTTATACCATTGAAACTCCTTTTTTATCTCATAGGGGTTATGTCAGTGTAAAAATCAGTGTCTGAACAGACAGCACTGTAAGTGCGAGAAAAGTGTTTGACTTGATAATGCTTTATTTAAAAAAAAAAACCTTTTGTTATGATCTAATCTCAGAAATAGGGCTGAACCTGAGATCCACAAAGCATTGTCTAGTCTGTGAGGTTATGTCTGTCAGTTGGGTGCTCATCACTGTAATGTCTGAAGTCTTGTGCAGTTGTCAAGTGCAGCTGGTCTGTGATTCAATGAAATAAAGGCCTACAAGGCCTTAATCAGTGGCGCTATTAAAATAAAGATCCAAACCTTAAATCAGACCACGAGCTATAGAAGCAACCAGCGTGGAGAGTGAGTCATTAGTCTCCAAGTTCTTAATGGCCCTTTCTGCTTCACAATTTTTCTGCTTTTCGTCATCGTGTTCTTGTTGGCAACTTTCAGAGGAAGCCTGAGGTTGGTATGACAGACTCGTCTGGACTGGCCTGCCCAAGGCAGCAATAGCTGGTCCCAAATGCACATCCCAAAATCCGGTGGAGAGCTGAACCCAGCAAGTGTGTTCCTGTCTCCTAGACCATGTTGATAATGAAGGAGTGAGACTGCTGGAGGTTATCCAGTGCTGAAGTTTTGCTCATCTTCTAGATGTCCACTGCCAGGAACCTTTTTAGCCTAATTCATAACATGTCACTGCATTGGCTTTGCAAGAAGATGAGAACAAAATAGCCGAGTAGAAGAGAGTGTTGACAGAAGAACAACATAGCTGTGCTGCTGTGGTTTTGTGCACCTTATCTAGCCATCCCTACTGGTTTTAATATTTAGTGCTCTGTATGTGTGCTTGAATTTTTAAGTGAGTAAGGAAAGCACAGGAAATTGTTTTTTTCAAAACCATGGTACAACTTCCAGTTCCAACATCAATGTACCTCCCATCTTGATTTACCTTTTCAAAGGCTGGAGGAGTATTAGCTCTAAAACAGGTCATTTGGTGGTCGGTAAAGCACAGCTGGAAGGTCCTGTTTGAATATTTTCACTTTCCACAGTAATATGATTTGTAGAGGGTGGTTCAGTCTGGTTTATGTTAATTGGGTCGCGTTGTGACTGAGGCACTGAAGACTGCTCAATTTCTCCTTCCCACCTCCCAGCCAAGCCACTGTCCAAGTCAGACTGATTCACAGTGTATCAAAAGACCTAACCTATGATTCTTTGCTGCAGCAAAGTAGCTCTTCTTTGAGTGACTGTGCATGTGAAATAGTTTTTTAGGGAAGTGGTGATTAAATGAAAAAGTTAAAAGTTACTAATGGAAATAATTAAGTCTGACACATGACAGGAATGTGCCTGAGGGGTAAGGAAGAGACTTGTCACAAGTGGATGAGATTTTACATGTGTAATAACCTGTGTTGAGGTATCAACCTAAAACTTTCAGGTACAAGACATTTCTCCCTGTTACATAGAAAAGTCATCAGGCCGATCACAAGTTCCAGTCATGTTGCACACATGGAACAATGTTTTTGAGTGTTGCTTTCCCTTCAGTTTGCTGTAGGGCTGAAATGTCACAAGAGTTACACTCTTGTGAACTTAATCTACACTTACTGGAAAAAAAGTAGACCAAATGTGTGGTAAAAATAATGCACAGATTATTCTAATATTCTAATATGGATAATTCTAGGGGACATTCTCACTGCTGAACCTGTTTGTTTTTTTTTTTTTCATGAACCAATGCGTTTACCTAATGGACACTTGTTTCATACTACTGTGAACTCTTCCGATATATGACTTTGTGTTACTGTCCGTGTTGCAGGTGGATCAACTTTCTTGCAATGGAGACAGAAGAGTACAGCCAGACAGGAGCCAGGCTATTCGGGAGAGGCTGAGGGGAAAAGGACTTCCCACAGGTAAGTGCTTTGTTGCGTTAAAGATTATGGCAATAAAGAGAGCCCTTTGGAAGACCAAGTTTTGGTAGATTTTGCAGCCAAAGAAACGGAATAGGGGAGCACTTGCTGACATTCACAGAACTCTGATGATTCAGTGTCTACCTAAGCATTGATGTGGTGACATGAGAATAATTGTTTCAAGAAAATAAGCATCTTCTCACAGTTCAGTCCTGATGGTAGGAACAGGCTTTAAAGGTTCTCGGACAAAAGTTTTGTTTCTGGAGATGGGAATCTTCAGCTGAAAGTAGATCAGCTACAGGAACAGGAACGTTTTTCTTAGTTCCCTCTTTCCTGTGGACTTGGCTTTATCTCTTTGTAGCTCTAGTTGAACACAGTCTCTGTCCCTGCTTCCGAGGCAGCCCTGAACTCTTTTCTCCGCACACAAAGTTTTTTTCCACCTCTTCTGTTTTCCTGAAGAGAGGTGTTTTATGTTCTGTCACAGTTCTGCTGTGCTTTGACAGTGAGAGGTGGACATGGAGGCCAGGTGGGAATGTACCATTGCTTCAGGGAGGTAAGGAAAGAGGAAACCACTCATAAGTGGAAGGAGGACCATGTCATATTTGTTAAATGAGTCAGCTTGATAACCCTCAGCTATCAAGCTGGCCCAATAGTCCTCATCATCTAAACCCTATTTCTCTTAAGTATATTGAAAGTACCTGCTTGCATAGAGTGCTCCAGGGAATGCATGTTTGTGCATCGCTGTTCCAGTGAAAACAGTCCAAGCCTGGTCCCGAAGGTACTAGTTATTAATGAGATGCTCTTGAATACTCGATTTTTTTCCTCTTTTTGTCAAGATGAGCTGTGAACCAGCAAAATGTTTTTGAGTCACTGCTTGTGTTTCATGATAACTTGGTGTTAGGCTTCTCTCTTCACCTTATCCCTAGAAGCAGAAAATATTTTTTTTATTTTCTGTTATTTGAGCCTTTATTTTCAGAAAGGAATGGAAATTGTCAGTCATTCCTTTATTTTTTTGCGTTCTTTCTGTCCTGTTTCTACTCCAAGGTATTTCAATTACTTTGTATCACATTGGTTACCTGTGGCATTCTCATTATTTTTCTCCTTTTCCTTAGAGGGCTTACAACCCTGGTAACTTCCCCAAAACATTTCCCAATTCTACTTCTATTACCAGTCCAATTTCCTGGTATGTCTTACTAGCACCATCTTATTTCTCTGTATTTTGATCTTCAATTCATTCCTTGATCTCCATTTCGCTGAGCACTCAGGGAATATAGACTGTCAGTAAAACGCAAAATGTAAGAAAACAAAATCCACACATAACGAATCCAGCTTTCCTCTTGATGTATATACTGAGTTATGTATTTGAAAGTTAGTGAGGACCCAGTGAAATGGGTGTCTGATACTACTGAGAGACAGCTCACATTTGATTCAGGGCAATTTAATGCTCAGTTATTTATTTTTCTGTAACTGTATGCTTCTGCAAATGCTGCCAATAGCAGCATGGATCCACTGCCCTGGGGGCACAGCTTTTAGATTTATGGAAAAGTGAACTGTGGAATGTAGTACTAATTACACCGATGATAATCTCATTGATTGAAGAGCCACGAGTAGACAACCAGGTGAGAGTTTACACACTTTATGGCAGGGCTGACTCTACAACTAATTTATATTAAATTGATATTAAAGAATGTTTACTTTCAGTCAAGTCATACTCAGAACACTGTATGTTGGAACTGACATGGCCAGCAGAAATAGACGTGGCAAAAACTGGTGTGAGTCATCTGAACCAATGAGTGTTATTTAAGTTTCCAACTCAAAACACTTTAGGCCTTGAGAGTCTTCAAGAATTATTTTTGGAAGTTGCTTGATAAAATGATTTTGGTGTGACAAAAGAGTAAGTAGTTGTGAAACTCTTCCAAATATGAAGCAAGAATTAATTCATTACATTACTCTTTTTGCCACAAACTATGTCACTTGTCCTTCAAAAGGATGCACACTCTCTTTAAAGCCTGGCTGGAATCTCTCTAACTTGAAATCCTGCACCAGGGAAGTGTTGGTGAGTCACCTTTTGTGCTTATTTACAAAGTTCCAACTGTGTTGATGATCTGTGAATAACAAGGACAGACCTTTGCAGAGATATTTCGTCTTTCTAAAGAGATTTAGCTAACAGACATCTTAGCTTTGCTTCCCAGGGTCTTTTAACTCAACTTGTGCAATGTGGTAGAGTGTCCTGAGTTAACTTTGTGTGTTACAATACTACAGTGGTATCCTGCAAAATTCCCACCTTTGTCTCTGCTAAAGGAATATATGCCATTTTTAAAAGATCATTAAGGTTCACCTTATCTGTATGTAACACAAAATAATTGGAAATCCTGAACAAAATTTTAGCTGCTGATAAGGTCCCTGTTTAATTAGACTATACTCTCAGTCAGATGCAGCAAAAATGGTAGGTGTTGTAAAGTGAATAAAAGATTCTAAGGCTAAGTGAAGTTGATTTTCATTTTAACAGGAAATTCTAACTTTTAGTTACCCTTCTCTGGAATAAAAATTACTAATGTAGCTACCCAGCGAAAACTCTTGCACAGAAGAAAATGTACCCTTTTGCTTTTGATCCGAGGAAATTATTTGTGGATTGGTTTAATGCTGCATTTAGGTGAAAATGCAGCTTTTAGTCTATAAAGAAATGGTTTATAGTGATGATTTCCATGTGTCAACTGAAACACATTTTCTTCCTAAATCCAAACACACATCTTTAACTTATCAAAAAAAAAATACAACTTGAAAATCTCTCATCTGGAAATACTATTTTTTCCCCCCCTGTCTCCTCAGTACTAGAAAAAAAGAAGTGAGTAGGTGGAGAATAACTTTCCAGAGTTCAGCAAAACCAAATGGAAACCAGATGAATATTTAAAACAAACAAATAGAAGTGTTCTTTTGTGCTCCAGAAACCATGCCTGTTTTCCTCCAGTAACTGTTCCTGTTTGTATCCAGCAGTACTGCTGGTTGGTGTTGGTACAGGGATCTTTTAAGCCTGAGTTTGGTTCCTGCAGCTTTGCTGCAGCCTCAGCCTGGAAGCATTGGAGCTGCCGTCACAGTGGTGCTGCTGAGACAGAATGAGAATGGACACAAAGATCAGTGAGGAAACCAAACCAGAGGTGTCAAATGCTGTCTCGATGCAGAAAAGCAGCTCTGTGACTGAGCTTCTCCCAGGGTACACAGAAATCTAGGAGGAGAATTGCTGAGTGGCCTTTTTGCCTACTTGGTTGAGATATGTACCAGAAAGAAATTGGCTCATAAACCGAGTGGGAAAGAGCAAAGGTGCAGTTTCTCTCTTCTGCAACGGTGCTGAGGAAGGTAATAGGTAAAATGCTGCTTTTACGAAGTGCTGCTTGGCAAGGTTTGCAACCCCAGTTTTGAACAAGATGCCTGGATTCTAAAGGTATTTGTTTTTTTGCTAAAGGGGTCATGTCAGTCCAAAGCAGAACACAAATCGTTCAACAGGATTTATAGCTTGGCCATTACTTACAGCGCTTCTAGCAGTTCTTGTGTCCAGCTTGTTTCTTCCTTCACAAAGAATGCATTGTTGTAGGAGTAGTTACATCTGAAACTTGAATTTTCGCAACAGCTTAAAAAAAAAGAAAGAGGTGTCATATGTAGCAGTCAACCCACAGGCCAAATCTGGCACTGTTATCTTCTATTTGGCTCTCAGCCTACCCCAAAGGGATTGCAAACCCAACTCCTCCATCAGCTGCCCACTCAGATTTGAGAAAATAACTTCATTGTCTTGGGATAAGGGTTTTTCTCTTATTCTGTTTTCTGCTCAGAGGTGGTGTGGGAGATGTTTTTTGAACTCCTGTAGAATAATTTCCTCTTTTCAGACCTTCCGGTCTGGCAATGACAGCGTGTGGCTGTATACATGTATATATATAAGCATTGCTAAAATAGAGCTGAAAAAGGTATTTTATTTTGTACAAACAAAAGGCAATCACGCTTTAAAGAAACTTGAGCTGTATTTATTCAGTAGAAACAGATACAGCCTGTGATGGCACTGGCAGTGTTAGCACTTACGTAATATGTGATCAATTGCCTGGATGACCAAGCTGGTACGCAACTAATTGCAGACAGACTGAATTTAGGACCAGATAATGGGTCTCTTGCTCAGAGGAAAGTCAAACAGATTACTGTCAGTGTGAGTAAAAGATGGTTTGTGATTGACACTGCTGTCAAAGAGGGTGTAATTGCATTTATAGCTGAAGACACCAAAGGGGAAAAAAGGAAGCAGATCCATGGTTATTTAGCAAATACAACTTCCGCCAGTTGAAGGTGTGTGGAAAACTAGATTTTCGGTTTAGCACCAGAAGGGAATTTCAAAGTGAACTCTTGGTGGCTAATTGCTATTTTTATCGTATATATTCCCTCACTATATATTATACTTTGGAACAATGCAATTACTATAATTGCATTCGAATTATTTACAGTAATTATAAATAATTGCACTAATGTAACATCAAGTGGAGGATAAACACCTAAGGGCAATACATGAAATCAAGAACCCAGATACTATTCAGATGAGCATGAAGAAGAGGTTCGTTCAGCAGAGAAATATTTGGGGAAGGGGAAAACCTGGCTGTTGAAGTTACTTACGTGCTGTAGTATCTTATTTGCTAATTACTTGTCCTATCACCCTCAGTGGCAAGCAGGGAAGCACTTCTCTGTCCTGTTATACTCTTGGGTAACTGAAGCATGGAGTAGCTCTGTATGGTCCCAGGCGAGATAGTTAATGTCTTTAGTGGAGTCAAGAAACTTTGGATAGGTCTCTGGCACTTCCATTACAAATACAAGCCTTTTTTTTTTTTTTTTTTAAGGAAAGTCATAACAAGAATCTCAACATCCATTACAATTTAAAGACATAAAAGTTCCATTATGCAGTCAAGTTCCTTTTGATTACTAGTTGGAACTTTGTTATTCACATATATTTTTAACTGGTAGTTCTTCTCTTTATTTTCCCACACATTTTGTCATGAAAGACAGAGAAAAAAAGTTGGTGGCCTATTGACCTAAATAATTTGTATTTGTGTATGCCATTCAGCTGAAAATATGTGTTTGAGGGTGAGAGACATATACTGGAAAAGTGGTTTGAAGACTATAGTGTCAAAGAAGGGCATATGATTCCAGTCTGCTCTATTCTGGAGGTGTTCCGCTAGCTCAAAGCCAGAGATATGAGTCTTGTGCTTGAGAGAGACTTATTGCAGTCATTAAAGACCTTTGATCTAATTAATGCTGAGGGCAGTGTGAGGAAGTCTGGGGCAGGGGATGGAAAGTGAAGATGCCTGGTTTTGTGACTTACAAAGTCTATAAAAGTATTTTTAAAAAAATAAGGAGGGATAAGGACAGTTTTAAGTTATTAAAATAGAAGAATTGGCCTGGACTGACTGCTGATTGCCTAATCCAATTTGTTCATGGTATCTGCAATTGAGTTGCTTCTCTACTGAGAAGTCTTGTCCATGACTGTTGATCTCTGTTGCTGAGAGCAGGACGGATGCTGGGCTGGTATGAAGTAAGGATCTGAAAATTCTGTGTTTCTGTTTTGTTTCCATTTGCCCTCTCAGGATGCCCACCTTGAGCAGGCTGTGCACTGTTTGCCCATTAGGCTTTTCTTTACCTTTCTCTCAGGATAATTCTTAAACAGCTCATGTTGACACTATGAGACAGTTTGGGAACAGCTTTCTGAAATTATGTTATGTAGAGAGGGATGGGTTTTGCAAAGGTGGGAAGAAGTGCCCAGACACGTGAAAAGCAGAAGTGGGAATGGGGAGAGTACTAAAGGAAAGATGAAAGATATCCAAGAGAATTTTACAGTCTCAAGACTGAATGCTAAGGACAGCCGTAGATTTCTTTTGGTACTATGTGAAAAACTCATGTTGGCTGCATAAGTCAATTTGGACATGAGTTAGAGATCCGTAGATATCTCCACCTAGCAGAGTGGAAGAGCAGCTTGGGAGTGGAATGTCTCCTACACTGCTTTCTGATGGGACAGCTCATAGAACCATAAAATTGTTGTGGCTGGAAGGGACCTTCAAAGGTCATTTAGACCACCCCCAGGAGCAGGGACATCTTCAACCAGATCAGGTTGCTCAGAGCCCCATCCAGCCTGGCCCAGGGATGAGGCATCTACCACCTCTGTGGGCAACCTGGGCCAGTGTTCTGTCACCCTCATCATAAAAAAAAAAAAAAAAAAAAAAAAAATTCCTTACATCTAGTCTGAATCTCCCCTCCTTTAGTTTAAAACCACTACTTATTGCTTCAGGCCCTGATAAAAAGTTTGTCCCCATGTTTCTTATAGGCTCCTTTAAGTACTGAAAGGCCTCAATAAGGTCTCCCTGGAACCTTTTCTTTACGATGAACACCCCGAACTCTCTCAGCCTGTCCTCACAGCAGAGCTGTTCCAGCCCGCTGGTGATTTTTGTGGCCTCCTCTGGCCCCTCTCCAACAGGTTCATGTCTTTCCTGTACTGAGAACTCCAGATCTGGACACAGGACTCCAGGTGGGTTCTCACTAGCGCAGAGTATAGAGAGGCAGAATCACCTCAACCTGCTGGCCACATTCCTTTTGGTGCAGCCCAGAATGGGGTTGGTCTTCTGAGCTGCAAGTGCACATTACCGAGTCATCTCCTGTCTCGTCACACGGCTGAAAGTGTTTCCAAGCTGCAGTGATAAGCACTTTCCCAGTCATTGCTGATGATACAGCATTCATGGCATTCACTTTTCCTCATAAGGAGGTGGGTGGATGACCTGGGGAACAGAAAGCATCTCTGTTGTGCCGAGACAAGGAGCTTGTGTCTTATGAGCCTCCGTATGAACTGGGAGCAGCTTTCGTTATATGTAGTCTGAATTTGATAAGGAGGATGCTCCTTCCCCTCTAGCACTCTTCGTCGCTGGTGGCTGTGCTTCTTCACTGCTGTTCTCAGCAGCATAGAGCAGATATATTTGTGTCTGAGTTTTCCATGGTGACGACACCCACTGGTGTTGTGGTTCACTGCATACGATCTGGAAACAAGATAACACTTCAACATGCAGAGACCTCAGTGGTCTTTTAACCAGGAATATTCTTCTGAGTCATGACCAAAGATGTACCAAGTAATGGTGAATTTGCAGCCTCAGTAGGATATTGGAGTTGCAACTGTTTCTCTCTTTTTTTTTTTTTTCCTGATTTTCTTGCCATTGCTCTGCTTAGCAAAGTCTTGTGTGTGTAAATACTTTCAGTGTTGAATAGCTGTGTTGCCTTTTTTTTTTTTCCATTTAAAAAAAACCTGAAAACTCTGTGTAGGGGAGGTTGTGAGGTTTGTGGGGGGTTGTTTGGTTGATTTTTTGTTTGCCTTTTTTTGTTGTTTTGTTTCATTGTTTGTTTTTCTACCTAAAATTATCCTTGAACTCTCATTATTGGAGAGGACTCTGGGAACTCCTTTTGATTTGCTCTTTTGGTGACCATCTTAAATACGGCAGTATTGCAGGTTATATCTCCCTGTGAAATGGCTGAATTAAAATCCTATCCAGGAATGTCTGTCCTTGGTGTGCATGTACATGAATGTGAAGTATGTGTTTGCAGGGTGGATATCATCCCGCTGCTTTGAGTAGGTAGTGGGAACTTCCCAGTGAATGACTGTTTTTAGAAGGCTTTTTTATGTCTGTGAATATTATATATAATTTGCTAGCCTTATGAGTGATGTATAGCCTGAGAATAAGATTTATCTGACCACAAAGTTAAACATTTTGACTTGAGTTTAGGGTTAAGGTTGTATTTGTAAAATATGAAGTTATACATCAAATCCTTTCAGAAGATTAGTTCATTCTCTTTGGCAAAGGTTTTTGTTCTCTTGACTGCCTGAAACATGGGGGAGCTGTATAATTACTTGGAAGACGCTTTTTGAACAATCATGTATTTGTGTGTTGGTAAGAAGCAAGGGACTTCTTGGTTATGTTTGGTTTTAGTCTTCCTTTTTTTTTTTAAACATCTGTTGTTATTACACTAACACAGAAATAGAAACTGAAAACGAACAGCCTCTCTTCAAATGTAATATCAGCGTTGAAAACTGTGAAGCCATAAGCTTTCAAAGCACAATTATGAGTGTCCTTAAAGTGTTCTTTGAAACTCACTCACTTTGAGCCCATAACTGCTTTCTTTTGTGATGATCTCTTCAAGGCTGCTTCTTAAAAGATGCACCTGGTAATGTCTCGCTAGAGAGCTCTAAGAAAAGCATCACATGCCGTCCTGACTCCATCTTGGCATTACTTAGGCAGCCCACCCTGGAATATTTTTAGTTGGGTTTTCCTGTCAGCGGTATCATGGTGAGGTCGACATTGCCATATTAATCCAGTGTGTATGCTACAGATTGGAAAGGTTTGACTTCATAATAATTTTTGCAATGTACTCGGTCCGTTGGAGTTATGAGTAGATTGCTGCACGTGTGTTATGTACAATAGACTTTGGATTTTCACAACTTTAATAATGCAAAAGCATTAAAATTTTAGTTTGCTAACAGAAAGTCAGTAGCAGTGGGGGTAGTCTTTGTTGGTGTTCCTCTGCGATGTTACTGTTATAATTTTTTTTTTTTTATTCTCATCTCTGGAAGCCTTAAGAACGTGAAAGGTAAACTCATAGGTCATCTGTTGATGCGAAAAAAATTGATTATTCTTACCAATGTTTATAATGGGTTTTGTAAAATCAGGCTAATACTTTGAGAAAATTTTTTGGCTGAGACATTCATGGTCTTGGAAGCTCTGTGTTTTTTTGTTTTTTTTTTTTTATTTTAGAGTATTCTTTATCTGCATAGGCTGTCATCACCAAAAATAGTCATTAAAGGAAGATCCAGGATTTTTAAAATTCCTAACTACACAGTCATTCTTCTCTTACTACTGGCACTACTACAGGGCATCTGTGAATCTATGGAACAAACTTGGACTTGTTGTCATTAAAAAATTGTAGGTGGTGTCTTTGGGTGTGAGAGGTGAGAGGAACGTCTGATTTCAGGTTGATAATTAAAGAGTACTTTTGGTGATAGTCCAGGACAAAGTAAAACTAATGAGAAAACAACTTCCAAGATGTACATGATAGCAATTTTTTAAAATATTAATGCTGAATTATAGTAGGCCATAATTTTTTCTTGAACACTTCAGAAATAAAATAAATAAAATGCCTCTCAGATGTGAAGTAATTGAACTCCTGTCTTTGGAGACTGAGGCAGCCCTTTAAGTAGCCATCTGCATGTTTTTCATGGAAAAATCAAGACCAAAATGTGTGCTCAGTATGCACTTTAATAGTAAATAACTTCTGTTATGCTCTTGTATATTAAGTACAAAATTACATGTATGATATGTCTCCTTGTTGCAGGAAAAACGTTGGTGGTGGATGCACCTGATGGACACAAAGCTCACTTCTCTCAACAGACCATGCTTAACAAAGGACTTAGCAAGTCTATGGGATTTCTGTCCATTAGAGGAACGCAAGGTGAGGAAGAGTTTTTCCAAGGTGTTTCCTCAGATTGCAGCTCAGGACAGGAAGATGTTTTCTGTCCTCATAGATGTAAAACCAGTGAGTTTGAAAAAAAAGGTCACCTTCATACAGATGTCACTCCCAAGCGGAAAGTCTGGGCTTCCACCACAGATTTGCTTTGCACAACTGACAAGGCAGCTGAGAGGGACCGTGCTGGAGGCTCTCATGGCCACAACCATCAGTGTGAAGTGTTTACAGTACGGACTTCTTCTGCTACCAGAAACAAGGAAGCAAGATACTCTGATGGGAGCATAGCACTAGATGTCTTCGGACCACAAAAACTGGACCAAACACGCCATGTGCCTGAGACATCAACCTCTGCAGCAATATCAAGTGCCTTTGACAGGATAAGAGAAAGGCAGAAGAAGTTGCAGCTTCTGAGGGAAGCCATGAATGTAGAAGGTTAGTGAGGCTTTTTGATTTTCTGAGTTATTCCCGTCATTGAACAAAGGTTTCCCATTATGATAAATTTGAGTTCTCTTGTAGCAGCTCTTGAAACTGCCAAGATCTTCATTTTGTCTTCTATTTTTAGGTAAAGTGAAAGCACTAGAATGCCTGTTGCCAATGAAATTAAATATTCTTGTCCAAATTACTCACCCAGTGAAAGTAACTGATCTCTCAAAGCCAGCCAATATCAAATTCATCAATTGAAATTAAAAAAAGAGAAAAGAAGTTGGCAACAGCCAGTGGTCAAGTAATTTTCCTTGGAGGAAAATGCTGATCTCCAGCTACTAGAGATGGATATATTCCCAAGAGGAAAGAGAGAAATGTCATCTTCAGATCTCTGTTTTTGCACTGTATAACTTTGGCTGATGCAATTAAGCCTGTAAATATGAAATCTCTTTTGGACTCATGTTAAGATCTTTACTTCAGTGGGAATACTTGGCAACAGGTTCCTTCAGTTAATTAAAAGAATGCATGGGGGGTGAGGGGCGGGAAAGGTCTTTGTGTTTGCTCTGTGGAAAGTTTTCAAATGGTCTTTATGCAGAACCCTATAAGGGCAGCTGTGTATTTTGTTTGCTTTGAAAATGTGACGTGATTTTCAGAGATTGTAAATTTGGGACAGTTGGATAGAAACTGAGAGCAGAGTCAAATGCTGCTTGTGATGGACCAGAAGGCATAACTTAGTCATTTGAAGTATGTGGTAGAGGAGCTGTATGTACAGAGCTAGCTCAGTCGTTTATTCAGGTGCATTTAAAATTGGTACAGTTGAAAACTCAAGGCTGCCTGGCTGTTGTATGGCAGAAATAACTATGTGGAAAAAAAAATCACTTTAGCCCTTTTTCTGGCACTGAGGTGTAAACACCTCCTTAGGAACATCCCTATTAAGGGGAGATGATAAAGCCTTTTATCGAGGTCAAATTTGTAAAAATGCCTGATCTGTCCGCTGTGGCCATCTCGGGAGATGCCTAGATTGCAGTTAGCCTTTCTCTCCTATGCATGTGAGCCCTGTGCTCCAGAAAAAGTTATCGAAATGGCATAGGCAGTTTTAAAAGGTACTATGACTTCTGTAGAAGTTGTAGAGACAAGACAACCAGAGTTTGTTTTGTGCTATGAAATTAGCATCTTCCAATGAGGCGTACGTTATAATGTGAGCGAATGAATGTAGATGCAAGTAGTACTGTGGAGATACCATTGTTTATCTCAATAGACGTTCACCATTGGTCATTGTCTACTAAGATGTCTGATGGGATATATCGCGTTTTTGGTTTAAGAGCCTAAAGCTGAAGGGGACTATCTCAAGTGCATGAGTCAACTGAGATCTTTGGAGATAGGCAGCTGACAGAGTTTAAGAGGAGGCCGCTCCCTGCATTGGGAAAGCTCCATAGCCTTGTTATTCAGGAGCTCAGCTTTGTGCAGGTTTGCGTTGCACAACAGCAAAACCCAAAGCTTGGCCAAACCCATTGATGAGCAAGAGTTTATCATTCTCATTCAAACAGATTGAGAGACAGAAAATCTAACATGCAGTGCATTGCCAACTGAGATAGTTCAGATGTGTGAAACTACTCGGTTCATAAAGGGAATGGGTCAAAGTGCAAAGTAAACTGGGAACTGGGGCTTAATAGTCACAGGAGCTGAGTGAAAAATCTGTATAGGGAAGTTTGAGGCAATAACTAATGACTCACTGCCCATCCTTCTGAATTCAGTCATTACTTGCTAGAAAAAAAGTCAAGATATTTTCTCAATAGATACCTGGGTTGCAACATTCTTGTCTTATGAGTTTTGTACTTTCAGTAGAGGAGGAAGGTATGTTTCACTTGAAGTTAGGAGTACTCTGCGGTTTGATTTTAGGCTTGCATTTTTTTGTTGTTTTTTGTTTTTGTTTTTATTTTTTTGTCAGTTAACTACTTAAGAATTTTGGGCCAAAACCTCGTTGTGAACATTAATTTTTAATAAGAACCCCTTCAAAAGAGTATTTTAGTAAGATGGATGAGATAGTTTTTCACATAGGAGTTAGTTGCTGTTGTGTTTGACAGGGCTTGAGAAGCCTCACTGAAGGCATTCTGTTCGACCTCAATGAGCAGATTGAACATAGTCTACTAGTCTGTTATAACTTCTGTTCCTTTTTTTGTTCTGTATGTTTTGCTATTCCCTATCTCACATCTTGTTTACAACTGACGAGTCCCTTGAGATCTTTTGTAAAGAGAACCTATTGCTAGTTTCATCTGTCAAAGAAATGAAAAATCCTGCATGTAAGTTTTTGTGTGTTACTATTGTATGTGATTTTCAAACACTTAGTGGCTAGACAGATACTTCCAAGTGTCAGGCATTATCAAGTGTGTGTGGAATTGCTCTTCTGACATATACCCAGCCTAGCTGAGAGATGTGAGCAACTGCGTGGAAAGCTGTGGTAAAATACATCATGTATCTTGATAAAGGTAGTGGTGCTGATTTCTTGGACAGCACTTGATGTGAGGCTTAGTGCCCACCTTAGCTGGTAGTTACATTGTGGACAGGTGGGCAACAACTAGAAATGGAGTGGAAAAGAAGTCCACCAAAAATGGCAGTGAGTACTACTCTGCCTACATGGGACAGAGCATGACCTCAAAGGGTAGGTGTTGACAGGAAAATGAGGGAAAGAGAATAAGGTATTTGGAAAGCTTGTGTTGTCAGGAATAAGGGTTCTGTTCAGCTTGAGGGGTAGACAAAGGGCAAGGAGCCGTCAAAACAGTATTGGACTGGAGACAATCTGACTTTTCTTTGGTAAGTTTGGGTGTATTTTCAATTTGATTGAGTCCAGGTCTTGGTTACAGTTAAGTCTGTGAAAATTGTAGTAAGCCTCTGCTTTCAACTGTACATTGTTTTTCAGTTTTTAACTTGGGAAATGGCATTGGACCCTCTGCGCACTAAACTCAGCCAGGTAAAACTTCCCTCCTCAAAGTACAAAGGAGCTGGAGCGACACATGGGTTATTTCTTCTTTAACTTATCTTGGGTTAAGCTGGCAAACTTTTTTGTTATTCGTAAAACCTTGAGCCGACTGTCTTGGAAAAAGAAAATGTTCTCATGCACAGACTCTGGTTTGCCAAGCTTTCACTCAGAACGGATTTTTACGATCCAAATTATAAACTCATGAAAAGTAGTGTTTATAGTGGAAAGAATGACAGAGCTTTAATTACAGCTGTGCTGTAACAGAGTAGTTTGTAGTAAGCTACCAACCATCTAAACTGCACTATAATCTACAGTGAGAACGTCGTGGATTTAACCTCACAAGCCTTCCAAAGACAGTGTCATTGCAAGTGCCGTGCTCATGAACTTGCTGGTTTATATGTTGTTCTGCTGTATCGTTTCAGGGTTGAAGTTGTATATCTCTTGTATACTAAAGAAAGTTTGGGTCTTTGTGATTAGGTGCTTAGCCAGGTTGGGGAAAGGGAAAGAGACTTATATTTGACTTCAGGTGTAGCCAGTTCTGGACATTAAGAACAGACTCTAAAAATATGTATTAATCTTGCCAGGGAATGAGATACCAAGTTCTGCATCTCTGCTGTTATTGTTCAGTCTTCTTTTTTTTGTTATGTAGGGTTTTTTTGGCTTAGACAGAATTATTTAGAGTTGTGAAGTTGTTTCTGTTAAACCCAAGCAGTTTATCTGTACCAGGGGAGCAGATAATGGTTTTGTTTTCCTTTTGAAACTTGGTAATTGTTGCTTGGCACCAACTGCTAGCATCCCATTTCAGAGGGAAAATAACATTCTACCTTTTACGTTTTGCAAGCCTGCATTGCCACTGAAGAGCATGGAGCGTCACCCGTTCTCCCTTGCTCCCAGCTTTCTTTGCCTTCTCACCCACAAAACTGATGTTATTTTCTGAGAGTGGTGAAGGGTAAACACGCTTCGGTTTTGGAATCTCGGGCCTGCCTTCAAACAGCACAATGGTAAGGGGCAAGGCTGTGAGACAACAGCCTTGTACAAGGCTCTCCCTTTTATTTGCTTGGGTAGCTTTCCCTCTCTGGAATGTACACATAATTCAAAGTGAATTGGCTTGTGCTGATTGGGGTGAATGTGCATCCTTCTTTTTTAAAACGCAGCTTTGCTTATGGGGGTGTTGTAAATGAGACACATGAGGGAGTGAGCTGTAAAGATTGCCCATGTCCTGGTGGAATACAGGAGCACAAAACCAGTTGGGAGAGTACTAAAGTACCTGTCTGCGGGTTGAATAGCAGACAGGGAGGAAAAAGAGGGGGGGATACCAAAAAAGCTGATCTTGCTGAAGCTTTGGCACACCAAATTCAGAGATGGAGGAATGGGGATGGTTTGAAAATATTCTCTAGACTTTGTTAAATGTTTTGGCAGTTGGGAACCACGTGAATCCCAGAGCCTCAACTTAAGTTTATCCCGCTCTCTCTTTACATTTGATTTTCTCCAACTGAAAACAGAGGTGATTAAGCCCTGTCTTTTTTTTTTTGTCCACTGACTCCTGCCTGGTTCATACAGTCAGCAAGAGGCAGCAATATTCTCTGTTTCTGGAGATGGGTTTCTGCTTCCGAAGTCTTCTGTGCCATTATCTAGCAAAACAGTGTTCTCATTAGCTACGTTGAAGAGTCATCTGGACCCCATTTATAAAATTCCATATTATGACTGTATGTGTCTAGGTGGAGAGTTACAGTTAGGGATACTCTAAATGTCCAGATTTTAAAAGCTCTCTTAGTTTGAAGCTGTATTTTTGAAAAAGCGAAAATTTCTGCAGGTAATCAGGCATCCGTTGGGAGTAAATTTATCCCAACAAACAAAGCTCCAGAAATTTGAATTTGGGAGCTGCTGTAGAAGTGGATTAAATGAGAGACTGGATTTGGGGCAAAAGAGAAATAGCCACTTTACAAACTCACCTCTGTGAATTCAGTGAAGTGTGCATACTTTCTTTTTCTCTTGAATTGTGTGTACTCAGTTCATGTGTAGGCTAAGACAAGGAAATGGGAGTCACCCATACTGGTAGATCTGCTCGCGGGTGAAAGCAAATTAAGGTTCAGTTTACACGTCTTACAGTCATTGTGCTGCAGTATGATTCAAATTCACTGCTGGCAAAATGGATTGTCCTGTGGTTGGTATGTCTGGTAAGGATAAGTTTCATTTAGAACGATATCCAGAAATCACACTAATGAAGCTGGAGGGTAGGATAATGGACTGACTGATACTATTTTAGATAGAAAACTTTCAGTTGTTAATTTTACTGAGGCTGCAGAAGTTGTCTTTTCAAGGAAAAATAAAATGTTTGTGGGATTTCTGTAAAGTACAAGTACTCTGGCATCAGCCACTATTATTTTGTTGTGAATTACATAGTTTAACATAAGGTAACAGCTCTTAAAATTCTCTTACAGTTCCATAACTGCACAGCAAAGTGGCATCTGCTTCACTGAGCTTTCAGCAGCTCACTTAGTCAGGGATTATCAGTTTTCAGTCAACACTTCACAATTCTCATTTGGGTAAAGCATTTAAATTCAAATGAGCAAACAAACAGCTTCATTGGCCAAACTTTCCACCTGTGACCACTTACATGCCTCATCCTAGATGGCATGATCCAGATCCAGAAAGTAAGGTTATCTTTCTAAGTACAAGACAATGAGTTCTTAGCAGACCCTGGAACTGTTCTCTTTAATCTTGCTGCTTTCCTTTCCAGCCCACCCCTAGAGATGTGTGTGTTCTGCAATTTTTTCTTCCTGTCACTCAGATCCTGCTAGACCCTGTGCATCAGGTGTCCCTTTGGCTCTCTAGGGAGCCTCCTGGATGCCCAGTGACTTGAGCTGCATGCTCAATACAGCGTTTTCATTTAGAATGTGGGTAGTGGAAATCTTGCAGGTTAAAATGAGCCTGTTCCCCTGGGAGGCTGGATGGATTTGCTTCCCATGTCCGCTTGTTCGATATGAATCCTTACCAGGGATTTATTCTGGATCTCTACATTCTTCCTGTTAAACTTGTGCTGCCTTGCATAAGATAATTCAAGTTTCCTTAGATGAAAAGAGGAAAGGGAAGAGTAAATACGACTCTAACTTACTGGTTAAACTCTTCTAAAAGCAGCAGTTCCCAGCTTCTCTTCAAAAGATGGCTTCTGTGTTTTAAATGGTATTATAGTAACACTCTTAAGTAATAGAAACACCTACCCTTCAACCTCAAAGGGCAAACAAGAACTCCCTTCCTGTCACAAAACTGACTGTTTAGCTCTGCCATTTTCTCTGTACAACCAGTAATAATTCTGTAATAATATGTATTTGACAACCTGTGTATCTAATGTGAGTCATGTGTTTAGGATAATAGAATTCCAAGCTAAATGTGGTTCTCTGATTTCGGTTGAAGTTGGCTGAGATGAGACTTTCTGTAAATCACTTGTCTGGGCTTGCATGTCTTGTCTTGCGTAAATAGCGTGTTTTGTTATTTTATGCTGGGTTGGGTGCCTGTAAGGTTGTGCTCTGCTAGCTTTGATAGGGAGTTTGAAAAAGCACCACTACAGCACTAAGCAACGCAAGTTGTAATGCTTCATTTGTCTCTGCATCGTGGTGTTACTGTGTATTAATACAAGTTTTATTTATTAATATTAAAATATGCTTAAACCCAGGTTTGTTAATCTACTAAGGTATGAAATGACTCGAAGTGTTCTGGTAACAGATGGTAATCTAAACACTGAAATATTAAGAAGGGTAACTGGTAGAATAATTTTTGCTACAATGTGCTTCATGTTTTCATGTTTCTAGAAGTTAAATTCATACTGAATTGATACTGACTGTCTTCAGTCAACAAAAATTGAAAAACAAACAAAAAAAACCCAAGCAAATAAACAAAATCCAAACAAACCAACAAAGGCCATTCAAAAATCCCGGGGAAAATTGTAAATTTGGGAGATAAGTTGTTCGATTGTCGACTGTATCTTTTATTGATAGTATCTTTCAGTTCCTTCATAGCCAGACAGACTAGAAACTTGTCCTTATTTTTGAAACTATTATATGAAAAGCTTAACTTTTAACTTGATCCCGTAATTGGGACTTTATGACCTTTGGAAGCCACTTCTTAATTAGAAGAAATTTGGCTTGGCCATGAACCAAGTGCCTTCTCTGAAATTAAATCCTTTATGTTAAGTGTTCTAATTGAGGAGAGTTTGCTGGAGGAACATGCATTATTTGGGGAATTTGCAAGCAATTATAGATATGGTAGTGTCAATAGTTATAATTTAATGGAATGTTTGTAGTTCTGCAGTGCGCATCCTGTCCATGCCCTGGAAAAGATGATTTTTGGTTAAGAGAAGGGGAAGTGCCGGGAGCACGTGTAGGAAGGGTGTATAGCCGTGTATATACCAGCACAGAACTGGAAGGTGATTACTGAAGAGAAGATGCCCCAGCAGCAAACAGTTCCATATCTGGAAATATTTTCCCTAAACTGGGCAAAGCAAAGCAAAATCTAGAGGTTTTACCCCGGAGTTCAGGCTGTAGCTTGATTGCCTTTACACTTTCGTCCCTAGGCTGAACAGTCATTGATGCAGGCCCGTGTGGAAAGGTGCTAAAATGCCTCCAGAAGATAAGAATTCCTTTGCTTGTGTGATTGGGATAAGTTGTATGGTCTTGCTTGGGGGGAAAGGTGTGACAAGAAAGGAGGGTGATCTCATCTCTGGCTCTACTGGTGAATGCTGGGAGAATAGGTCTGAACTGAGCTGGGCCTCCTGCAGAGGGCTGTGCAAACGCTGCGATACGTAGTGATCGGGAATCTGACTTTATGTTTCTTGGCTCGTGAACTTACCCCTTGGCCTACAGCAGGGTTCCAGCTCCTGCTGTAACAGGATGAGTCAAGAGAAGTCAAATATCCTGCAGAGTCAGATACCATGCCACCATGTACAAGTACTTGTTTTGTCTTTTAACTGCCTGTTTCTGTTTTACTACTTCTTTTTTTTTTTTTTTGCAAATTTTCGTGTCTTGAAGAACCAGAGTGAAACCACAATTTGTGCGTGATTCAGGAAGCCCAGGCTGCTGACTAGGTGGAAAAGAATGAATCTGTTTAAAATGTCATGTTATATTTTGTTGTTCCCTTTCCATCCTCTTGCTTCAAAGTCAGTCTAGCAGACTTGAAAAACCTACATCTAATAAAGCTGCTAGGAAAGAAGAGATCTGTTTTCAGTTAAATATTTCTGTACTGTAGCTCCAGTATCATGTTTGGATTGATGCCTCACTTAACCCCTGGTAGTATTTTAAAAATACATCTCCAAAAACTGCCCGCTGAATTTGATTTTTATTTCCCTCATAATTGATAGATTGGCAGCAGATTTCTTTGTTATAGAATCTGGAACACTGAAAGTAGCCATTGTGAAAGACTGAAGCAAACATTCCCCTCAACACCCCCAAATAAATTCTCTGCATCATGCTGTAGGTTGGTTTGCAAATGTGCAAATTGCTCCTTTTTGAGCATAATGTGAAATGTCCTTGCAATTAGTTTGGGTTTATGCTGCTAAACTGTGCAACTGGGATAGCCTAACCAGAGCAGTTGTTTTCATGGGCTAATTGGCTGCTTTGCTTGCTTTTCCCAGTTTTCTTAAAGAATCTTGTATTTGGTGGGACAGTGGGGAATTGCACAAGCCAAGTGTCCAGGTAGAAATGGAGGAAATGCCAGCTTTAAGGAGGAAAGTTTTGGAAACAGATGTTCCAGAATTAATATGAACTAGTCTTTAGTCTCGGTCAACTGCATTGTCTTACATTTTACCATGCCTTTTCCTAATGCGGTGTTTTCGCTGCTTCTGTAGGATGTCTGGATGAGTAGTGCTGTTGACTGCACATCTAACTTGTCCTCTCACCTAATATGAGTTACACCGCAAGTTTATCATTCTCACAGGATTTTCAACCAGGCTTTCTGCTTTGTGGATGTGGGAAGCTGGAACCTCCAGCTTCTTTTATGCGGCATTCAGACTTACCTTTTAAGTAACAATGGATGGCATTGAGACTCTGTGTCAAAACATAGTTTTGACAATGTTATTGATGAACCTAAAATATGTTGCTCCTTAATGATGAGTTTAAAACTATTTCAGATCACAAAGGTAGTGATAAACCACAGTTGCTAGCACTTGCATTAAGTTCTCTCAGTTAATTAAGGATAAAGGAATAAGTATTATTAGGGCAAGCTTGGATTCTCGAGGTGCCTGTCTGCACACAGCTTGCTCATCGGAGCCCTAAGCCGCTATATTAAGCTTCAATCAACTATCCTGGATTATCTTGATCTAACTCTTCTTCAAAAACTCCTGATGCACAACCTCACTAGTTAACCTGTTCCTTTGTACTACCACTCTGTTGTGGAAAAAAAATTGTTACTGATGTCTGAGCTGAATATCTCAACCTGCAAATATAGCTGTTGTCTTTTAATTTGGTTTGGTTTTGTTACTCCCTTCTAGAAAGGCGAAGCAAAGTTAACTGAATTTTCTGTATAATTTTTGTTGCTTTGTGTTGGAGATGAACCTAGTTTTCTAGTTATGTCCTCAGTAGCACTGAATAAAATAGAAACAATAAAATTATTTCTTCTGTGTAATAGTTTTGTTAATAAGGTTTTTCTCTGAGTAACTTGATCACTGATGTTAATCATTCTTGCTGAACCTGTGGTCTGTTCTAACATTTCACCTCCTGTTGATGCTTGCTTATGTACTGCCCGTTTTGCATTCTTACATTTTATGTTCCTTGCTCTAGAGATTTGTACTTCTCTTCACAGCAGTTACATGTGTTTTCTCTGTATCATCACCTTTCTTGTCAAAACTGTTACCTAATTGGATCAGAGACAGCCTTCTAGCAAAGAAAAGCATCTGAAGTGTCCCCCCACTTAGTGAAACATTGGCAGTCCCAAAATGTGGGGAATTTTTCTTCTGTTTTCTGCTTTTAGACACGCTATGTGGTGGTTAATTTGCTGTGAGAGAGAGTTGCACATGTCAAGTACTTATCTTTTCTGTGAAGTCCTTTGCTCTAGGATGTTATTTAAAGAATCCATTGAGAGTAGGAACTGAGACTGTGCTGTTTTGCTTTCTTATCACATGCGTTTAGCTGTTCTGGTTAATTAAATATCCTAGAGGGGCTTATTAATTGACTGTTAATCTTATTTTGTGGATGTCAAAGATGAACTGAATGAATTACTATTTTTCAGTTCCTGCTTTGTCTCTGTGGGTATTTTTCCTTTTTCATCATGAAGGAATCAGAGACTGAGTCCCAGCGGTTACTTTTTACACACAAGAGGTGTGTAAAAGAGGTTTTGATTGCAGAGGGCATTGGGTTTTGTTGGTCTTTTAACTGTTAGTTTTATCTTGAGAGTGATGATGGTTCGGTGATGTTCAGAGGACAGTGATAGCCATGAGAGGCCAGGCAGACCACAGAACCTTCGGGCTGCAGAGACAGAATGAGACTGCACAGTATCTGTTTGCTTTCAGACTCCATAACCACAGACCAGAATTTAAAAATGTTTTGAAAATATTTTTTAAAATTTCAAATGTTAATACGCATTTGATTTTTTTGCATTTGACCTGTTGCTCTCTTACTCCTCTGATATCCTGATTTAAACTTTCAGAGCCTTTGAGAAGGTACAAATCTTACCACAGTGACGTTTATAGTACTTCAAGTGAAAGTACATCTGTTATTTCTTCGGAACAAGATTTTAGGCAAGGTAAGACCTGTGTTTAAAAAATTCTAAAAAAAAAAAATAATTTTTTTAAAAACTGAATTTAAAAAAAAAAAAAAAAAGGTTCAAGATTAAAAATAGACCCAAAATTATGAAGTTAAATCTTTAGTAGGAGGATAGGAGGCTTGATAATTACCATTAATCCGAAGTTGTAAGATGATCTCATGTAATTACAATATTGTGTATAGTTCAGCGTATTTGGCAGATGGTTCAAAAATGACTTTGACATGTAGCACACTGAAAGGGAACTTGGTAGGAAAACCTGGAAATGGTTAACTTTTAATTGGAGTGCTTGTTTTAAATTATGTGCTGACTTCAGAGGCACAAAAATGATTGAGTTGTTTTACAACAGTAAATTGCAAAAGCTTTTTATGAGACATACGTGGTTTAATTATTTTTATATCAGTTGGTTTTACTGTGAGGGTTATATGACTGATAATTTATAGGCCAAGGACTTCAGTGTAATGCAAAAGTAGTAGATACTACAGGATATTCGCAAGATAAATTTAAGTAAGTTCTGTGAAATTAATGGATTGGAAAAGCAGGAGATGGTATGAAAGAGTGTTCGCTGATATATGGCAGGAGGGATTTTCATGACGCAATGGAAACACAGCATGGAAGTAAATATCTGGTGCGTTTTTTGAAATACATGCTAGAATGGTGAAAAGAAGTCAAGCAGAGAGCACAGCTGATTAAATGCATAATCAGCTTTGCAAAATCATGCAGTGGAGACAAACCATTTTATGAAAACATGGACAGAAAGCAATATTTAGGAAGCTAGAGCATAGCTGCACTGTAGATATTCTGCACACACAGAATTCCAACCCAGCCTTCAGGTATTTGCTGCTCTCTCAACCCTCCTCATCTTCCTCATCTTTGTCTGTCTTCCTGCTTACTGAGCCTGAAGCCTAAGGAGCATATACGAGCAGCAAGGCTCCTGTAATGCATTCCTTTTTATTGCCGTTTAGAACAGGCTGTTTATGTGTTCCAGTCCGAAGTCAACAACTCCTAAGTTTGTACAGGCAAAGAGAGAGCTCCTTTCTGGCTACTAACAGTAGTATTGCTGGTCTCAGTGAAATGACTATCGAAAAGAACTGTTTTCAGATTCCAAGGGGCTATAATGTGTTCTGCAAGAGCTCTCCTGCTAGCTCTGTTTATTGAGAGTACCGTAAGAGATGAAAGTGAAGTGGTTTGCAAAATCAGACCTGATGTTGTGGTTTAACCCCAGCTGGCAACTAGGGCCACACAGTCACTCGCTCATCCTGCCCCGCCCCCCACCAAGTAGGATGGGGGAGAGAATCAGAAAGGGAAAAAAACCCTCATGGTTTGACATAAGAACAGTTTAATAGGACAGCAAAGTAAGAGAAGATAATAGTAGTAACAATAATAATGGGATATACAAAACAAGTGATGCACAATGCAATTGCACACTGCCTGCAACACCAATAGCTTGTTCGCTCCCAAGCAGCAGTATTTGCCCCCTAGCCAACTCCAGTGTCTAAGCTGAGCATGATGGCATATGGAATGGGATACATACCCATCTGGCCGGCTTGGGTCAGCCATCCCGGCTGTGCCTCCTCCTAGCTTCTTGTGCATCTGGTAGAGCATGGGGATCCAAAAAATCCTTGACTACTGAGCAGCAACTGGAGCATCAGTATATTACTATCATTCTGCTCATATTAAGTCCAAAACACAGCTATGAGAAAGAAAATTAACTCCATCCAGCCAAAACCAGGACAGTTGGTAAGTGTCTCAGATGCTGCTATGGGAAAACGTACCAGCAAAAGGTACAGGATAGCAGGTTAGTATATTACCAAAAGATTTATTTTATTTTATTTTATAAAATTATAAGGAGGAGTCAGATCCCAAGAATAAAAATCAAACACAGAGCTCAACAATATATGTGCTGGCTTCTTCACTCCCTTCTTGTGAACTGGATGCATAATTACCTAGCTGCTCTTATTCTGTTCTTGTTTTGCATGATCTCTCTGTCACTTGTATGTCTCAACTCATGGCTGACAAAGAAACAGGTCACCTTGGAAAGGTATCCATGCAATTGTGCCTGGCGTTTTTTTTCAGCCTTCCTTAGTATACTTTTTTAAAGGATTTGTGTAGTGCAGCTGTCTTTGTTGGGGGAAACTATAAGATTCTTTTGAAAACTGAAATAATCTTCATAATGCTAGTTTGTCTAATGCTGCAGTGCTGTTGTGCAGAACACATGAATCTGATTCCTTCTAAGTAATCTCATATGACTTGATAATTCCTTGATTTTTAGATTGGATTACTCTGTGTGCTTTGTTGCGCCGTCAGGTATTAATTTGTCTTTTGGTTTGCTAGTGAGAAGAACTGAAGGTTTCAAGAGAGATGATGCCAGTGGTGCTTTGCCAGCTGCTGATGATGTCTCCACACCAAGTCAAGCTAATTCTCAGCGAGCAAGGTAAACCCTGTGAAAACAGTATGTCTTGAAGTGCTGTGTCTTTATCAAAAACAGCCTTCTAAATCTGCAAGCAAAATTTTCACTCCCATCCCAGTTTCTGTTTAAGGTTAATAAATGGCATGTTGTACTTGAAGGAAATTAGCATTTCAGAACCACATATTGCTGTCTGAAGTAAAAGTCTTGTGGTGCACTGGGGCGTAGAGGTAAGTATATCAGTTAGGAGTCGAAATTGAGTTGCCATATTTAAGGGAGACTGGGTTGTGCTCTGTCAAGTTGCGATATCTGTCAGAAGGGACCATGTTCTGCTTGGAAATATTTAATAATTTTAATTTTGATTGTACTAAAATTAAGTTTTTAAAAATATTTATACCAATTATTTTGCATTTTTTTATTTAACAGGGAAATTACGGAATTCAGTTTCTTTGAAATAAGCCAAAAGCCACACATTTGATTGGTTATTCTGGCAAATTAGTTTTATGTTGTTGTGTTTGGATGGATGTTTTTTTTTCTTTTGCATAACCTCAGAACTGATTATAGACAGGCCACTTCAGTATCAATTTATGCTTTTTGAAATGTATTTTGCTATGCTGCATATTGTAATATGACATCGGTTTGCTTTTTATTTTTCCAGTGCTGTTCATCAGTCTTGTTTTAAAAAGTAGGTTATACTTTGTATGTCTCACCTTAGTACAGCTTTTTTGTACAGCAGCAATGTGTTTTGCCATACCTGTTAGATTTTGAGAGAGGTTACAGTTTCAGAATTTTTATTGACAGGGAACTTCTAGATTACAGTATCACAGTATGTTTGGGATTGGAAGGGACCTCAAAAGATCATCTAGTCCAATCCCCCTGCTGGAGCAGGAACGCCTAGGTGAGGTCGCACAGGAATGTGTCCAGGCAGGCTTTGAATGTCTCCAGGGAAGGAGACTCCACAACCTCCCTGGGCAGCCTGTTCCAGTGCTCTGTCACCCTCACTGAGAAGAAGTTTCTTCTCAAATTTAAGTGGAACCTCTTGTGTTCCAGCTTGATCCCGTTACTCCTTGTCCTATCATTGTTTGCCACTGAGAAGAGCCTGGCTCCATTCTCATGGCACTCACTCTTTATATATTTATAAACATTAATAAGGTCACCCCTCAGTCTCCTCCTCTCCAGAGCCCCAACTCCCTCAGCCTTTCTTCATAAGGGAGGTGCTCCACTCCCTTAATCATCTTTGTTGTCCTATGCTGGACCCTCTCCAGCAGTTCCCTGTCCTTCTTGAACTGAGGGGCCCAGAACTGGACACAATATTCCAGATGGGGTCTCACCAGGGCGGAGTAGAGGGGAAGGAGGACCTCTCTTGATCTACTGACCACCCCCGTTGTAATACATCCGGGGATGCCATTGACCTTCCTGGCCACAAGGGCACAGTGCTGGCTCATGGTCATCCTGTTGTCCACCAGGACCCCCAGGTCCCTTTCCCCTACACTGCTCTCTAATAGGTCATTCCCCAACCTATACTGGAACCTGGGGTTGTTCCTGCCCAGATGCAGGACTCTACACTTTCCCTTGTTAAATTTCGTCAGGTTATTCCCTGCCCAACTCTCCAGCCTGTCCAGGTCCCGCTGGATGGCAGCACAGCCTTCTGGCGTGTCAGCCACTCCTCCCAGCTTAGTGTCATCAGCAAACTTGCTGATAGTACATTCAATTCCCTCGTCCAAATCGTTAATGGATATATTGAATAATATTGGCCCCAGTACTGACCCCTGAGGCACTCCACTAGATACTGGCCTCCAACTGGACTCTGCACCATTGACCACCGCTCTCTGGCTTCTCTCTTTAAGCCAGTTTGCAACCCACCTCACTACTCTATTGTCTAGACCACACCTCCTCAATTTAGCTGTGAGGATGCTGTGAGGGACTGTGTCAAAGGCTTTACTGAAGTCAAGGTAGACCACATCCACCGCTCTGCCATCATCCATCCACCTTGTTACATTCTCATAAAAGGCTATAAGGTTGGTCAAGCATGACTTACCCTTGGTAAAGCCATGCTGACTGCCCCTAATGACCCTCTTATCCGTGATATGCCTTGAGATGGCACCAAGGATAAGCTGTTCCATTACTTTCCCAAGGACAGAGGTGAGGCTGACCGGTCTATAATTACCCAGGTCCTCCTTCTTGCCCTTTTTGAAGACTGGAGTGACATTTGCTTTCCTCCAATCCTCGGGCACCTCTCCCGTTTCCCAAGACTTGGCAAAAATGATGGAGAGCGGTCCAGCAGTGACTTCAGCCAGCTCCCTCAGCACCCGCGGATGCATCCCATCTGGACCCATGGATTTATGGATGTCCAGACTATTTAATTGCTCCCTAACCCAGTCCTCATTGAAAGTTTCCTTCTTCTAGTTTCTGCCAGACACTGAATCAGCTCGGAATATTTTCTCAAAATGATTCAAATGGCCTTTGTAGTATGGGGAAACAAAAAGACATGTGTTTTCCCTGTCTTCCCTCACCACATTACAACAACAAAGACTTCTCATGGGAGCCTTTTGCTTTGTTTGTGGTGGATCAGGAGAAGGATTGCTGTTGTACTTAATATTTTAGAATATTTATATGTTTTCGGCATAAGTTGGATGGCAATCCTGCTCTATCCTGTTAAAGAAACTTAGAGGTGTCTGAAGGTTGGACCTGTTTGAGGTGGTGTGGCAAAACTGTCAAAGGTGTTCATTTAGCGTATAGGGTGATGTGCAGTGAAGAGGAGGGCTTAGATCCATGCTTTCACCATTAAAATACATGAACATCTGCTTCTCGCACTGTGTTGTGTGCTTTAAATGGATCTGGCTAAGGCAGGTCTCAGATGAACTGTATCTGATGAACAGTAGTTTGGAAAATTCGACAGCTTTTCTGCATCACTTTTCTTACTACTTACACTTTGCCTGAAAAGTGCAATGTCATTTAGTAATGTATATATTGGCATTTCTTGCAGGGGAGAAGGATTTAAGCATTCCTTAGCTGAGTGATTGCTGCTTTGTTGGCAGGAATATGGGATCTCTTTGTGTAGCAGCACGTATGTTAGACTGCAGTGTCCAAGCAGTCTTAGAAATCTAGCGTGTTTTGACACAGGAGAATTTGGGCTAGTGTCTGAGCATTCAGGGCAAATTTTCAAGGACTCAGGTTACAGGTTTGTGTTCCATGTAACCCCACTAAAGAGGTGTAAATTTCTGCTTTGCATTTTATGCTGTCTTAGCACCACACTAAAATGGCAAAGTAGATTACTACTGTGTACACAGAGCACACACGTAGCTTTCTTAACTGACTTCCCATCATTTTTTTTTTCTTTTGGTGGATACTGCTAGGTCAGCCTCGTTGTGCTTTGGCTTTGACCTGAACCCAGGAAAGTTGCCAATTCAACACTGTAGCTATACTTCAGAATAAAACAGCAGTAATTTGTGGATGCTGATAGAGAACTTTGGTTACTATTTACAAAATGTTTTGAGAAACAAAGTAGTATGTGGTATGTAAACGAGTCACAGTGTTGTAAATGAATCGGACCTATTATGCAGGTGAAAATGTTGTGGTAGAACAGTACATACTTTCTCATGGTTCATTTTATATTATTTTACTTTATATTGCTCTGTTCAGACCAGTACCTTTAATGGAAGTAATTTGTATATGTATGAAATGTAGAAGGAAAATATTGGTTTATAAGTGCAGTATAGACTTACCTGTTGTGCTGAGCAATGGAATGAATTTTGGATGTGTGTAACTATACAGTCTTACTTCAAGGCTCAGTATTTTTTTAAATCTCCTGTTTCTGCTTGACCTCCTCTCTCTGCCTTTACTAAAAGATACCACTCTACATTTGTTCAAAAATGTCATAGTACGGTACAACAAATACTCATAATTTTCATAAAGTGAAAAAGCCTTTTCTTTTTTCTCCCTCTCTCTCTCTTTCTCCCTCTCTCTCTCTTTCTCCCTCTCTCTCTCTTTCTCCCTCTCTCTCTCTTTCTCCCTCTCTCTCTCTTTCTCCCTCTCTCTCTCTTTCTCCCTCTCTCTCTCTTTCTCCCTCTCTCTCTCTTTCTCCCTCTCTCTCTCTTTCTCCCTCTCTTTTTTTTTTGTTTTAGATTTAAGTACCAGACTAATAAGCGTATCCAAGACTGCAAAATGAGACTGAACTCCTGAAAGCTTGTTTCACTAGCCTTTTTTATAGACCCACTGAGAAACAGGAAAGCAGCCAGGAGGAGAATTGGGTCCTAAAAAATACTTAGATAATATCTCTGTTAATTAGGTGAGCTGAATGGAAAACAGCACTCGGGTTCTCTCACTCTTTTTCTCCAACGACTGTTAAAACTTTCCAGTGCTAACAACTGTAAAAAGGAATACCATCAAAGATGGTAGCTAGTTAAACAGGGAGATTTCTAAGAAGGTAATGTGATATTTTTATCCAGAACATTGCATGTTGTTACTTTAAAGTGTCTTGTGTTGCAGAAGACCTTGACTCTTTTAACTTCAACAACATAAGCTCTCAAATTAAAATTCCTGATAACAAGTGGTTCCACGAAGCAGATTCTCAGAGTTTATGGTTTTGACTGGTCATTTGATTTCAGGCTTTGGGGAAGTAGATGCGGCTTACTCCATTGCTTGAGTCCCGTCAGCACTGGGGAGCATGCTTCAGTGTTTTTTCTCTGTGTTCAGAGATACCATCTGTACTTCAATACATATTAAATTTACTGCTCCTGTGGCATGTCCTTAGAGGCAGTCTGCGTAATTATCCACAGAATTATCCTTGTAAAACTGCATTGTAAATCAAATGGAATTTGGATTTGAGGGAGTTTGCTGCCAGTATTAAAAAAAAAACATGAAGCTGTTCAGAGTTACCAGCCAGCACAACTCGTGCTGTTTGGGTGGGCTGATCTGCTCCTGAACTAGCAGAAGCCGTAGACTTTTTTCAGTAGTTTAAGAGCACACTCAAACCCATCTTATCCTCTGTGACTGTTGTTATCCTTCAAACTTCTTGGGATGCTTTCCTCATGACAATCAATACTTGTGTCTGTGTTTCCTCTTTCCTTCTTGGATTCGTTATTCTTGTCCTTATTTTTCTTTTTTTCTTCCTTTACTATTTCTTCCTTTTTCTCTCTAGGAGCAGCAACTGACGCGGATCTCTTCCTTCTGTTTCCTTTTCCTTCCACTAGATTGCATTTGCGTCTCCTTCCTACCTTACCAAAAGGCGTCCATCTTTCTCAGTCTGTTCCTCACCTTTCCACTGCACTAATCATTAGAGAATGCCTGCCTGCTTCCCTTCTTCCAGCTTCCTTCTCTGATCCAATACCTGCTCTTTTCTTGGTAAGTACACTAGGTGAGGAGTTAACTCTCTTCCCTCTTTGATTGGAGTCAGCCTCCCAGGTGACTGCTCACCTACCGTCTTCAGGTTAATAAATAACTTTGAGGTTCTGGTTTGCAGTCAAACATGGATGAAAATACAGAGGATCAGCCAAGTATTTGTCTGATGAGGAACCATATTAAACACACTTTTATGATGTTATCTGTTAGGAATGTGATTTGGATTTTTTTTTTAAGTGGAATGATAATACTTGCACCTTCTGAACTTCACAGAAGAGCTCTAGCTGGATCTGTCAACGTCTCCTCTTCTGTAGAATGAGAGATGCATTCCTAGTCTTGGAACCTAAAGGGTGAATCATGCTGATACCCTCCGTGAAAAACTGCCAGTCTGACCAAGCTTTGAGCTAGTTTTACTTACCCAGGATACTGAAGCGTGCTGATTTCTGGTTGGTGATAGTGCTTATATACTAACTTCGGAAAACTTTGAAAACATTAGGTTTTTGAGTTTCCTCCACGGGTGCCCCACACCCACCCCAATTTTCAGAGAAACTAATACATGTGAGCAAAAATGATAAACCAACAGAATAATACTTCACAGAATCACAGAATGTTAGGGATTGGAAGGGACCTTGAAAGATCATCTAGTCCAATCCCCCTGCCGGAGCACAATAACTTACGATTGCTTCTGTTGCGCAGAGCTGTATGGTATTAAAAAGTTTTTTTCTGCAGTAGAGGTTTTCACATTATCAAGTGTTTTCAGATACAGCCAGTTGCAACATGTCTCACTTTTTCATATCACCTTTGATAATTCATAGATATTTATGTTCAGAAAGTGTTTGTTTTTGTTTTATTTCAGAGCCCATCCTTAGACCTTGATCTGAAGGATGCTTGTGGGTGTATTTAACTTAGTTCATTGTGAACATTCCCACATATGTCGATCTTAATAAGCTTCCCCTTGGTGAAAAGCTCAGCATGTGCACAAGTCTTTGCAGGTCCGAGGCCTTTTCTCATTACTTTGTCCTTTTAGGTGCACATTATTAAGTCTGTTGGAGAAAGGAATAGAGGAGGGAGAATGGGAATGATGCTATGAAAGCCCAGCACAATAGAAAGGATAATGGGCTTACGTTTATACGTTTTTCTATATCTTCTCTAAATCTTCCCTGAACTTCCATTTGAGGAACCTCAGCATTCTTTTGCTTAGTTCATGGTGCATTAGTGGCAGTTTATTGTTGAAGAGAATGCGGTGCATTGTTCACGCTATTGGCATTCAATTACAAACTTTGCAGTAAAAAAAAAGGGAAAAAAAAATTGAAATCATGTCCACTGATTAGCATAGACAACTATACTGGCTGGACTGGTGTGTTTTCTCTTACTTTTTAAACTGATTTGTCATTCATCAAATGTATCTTTAGTTTCTTTTAGAAAATAGGCATATAAATGTCATGTCTTTAAAATCTGTAGATTACCTTTTACTACAAAGGGCTGTATGTCAGTATAGGACTTACTCTGTATTTATCTGTATTCCTACACTTCAGTGCGATGGTATGCAGGCTTTCTTTGCTTTTTCATGTTTTTCATTGCTCTTGTGTACCATCTAAAGTTCAGATTCTAAACTAATACTTAGCTTAGAATTGCTGAAAGTGTTTTTTGGTGAATGAAAGTCTCGTTAGTTTCTCTTATCGATTTGTTTTTAAAATTGCCTCTGTATAGTTATGTCAAGGGAAGGAGAACACTGTTTTTTCTTGCTTTAGGATTTCTAAAGAAGAATTGGTTGGTTTATAATTAGTTTGGGCCTCAAAGGTTGATTTCTGTAAGCATGGGGCAGAGGGAGGGGAGTGTGAGTTGGTTTTGTTTTTCTTGGTTTTCTCCTCTGCTTGCATTTCCTAACCTCCTGCTCTTCAACTGAAAAATGACTGTTGTTCACCTGAAATGGGACATGGACTTCTTTCCTTCCACAGGGAATAAAATTGGTGGGACATTTGGGATCCATATCTGCTGAGAAAATAACTGAAGGATATGTTGCTGTGTTTTTCAGAAATCCTGAGGGGGGTTAATTTTTTTTTTTCCTCTTCTTTTTCCTTTGGATTATTCATTTAGACTCTGATTTCTTTTTTGTGATAGCTGTGTATCAACCAAACCATTCTTAGGAATTTAAAAGAAAATAGTTGGGTTTTTTCAGCAAAACAAGATTATGAAAAAGTTAAAGTATGATACATAGAATGATTTAGTATAGAGGATGTTGATACATATAAAATACATAAATATTTTAATCTACTGCCCAGGAAAAATCAGGGGATAAATTCTAGTGCTGTGCAAAGAGTTCCTAAAGAATTGCTACAGATAGTGATTGGAGCAATATTTACTTATATAAAGTACACAATTGTTTTAGTTTTCTCTTTAACAGGATGATTTCAAGTGTGCCTTTTTCACAGTCCCTGCTTGAACAGAGAAATTAACGTATTTTTCAAAGCATTCATATTTTTCTTCCCTGTGTGTATTCAGTGGTTTTGTACTGATTCATTGGATTTGTAGTGTCGAGTGTTTTTTTTAGACTGCAGCTGAGTCTTTATTTTCAGATGATTAAATGGCAGGCAGCTGTAGAAACTTAGCGTGTTGTACACATTTTCTATACTGATGCATTGCTGTGGAGCGCTTAACCTCCTGGCTGCTGAATAAATGCTGTATTTAACATAGTATTTGATAGCTAGATGTTGTGTTCTGGGTTTCCAGCTAGGTAAGTGCTTAAAGCAGCAGAATATTTTAGGAAAACCTTGTAATGTCTTTCATTCCCTCTGACTGTATTGCAGGCAGCACGAAGCACCGTTTGAAGGCAATCTAGTAAGTCAAGAAGTGATGCTAAAGCGTCAGGAAGAAGAAATGATGCAACTGCAAGCTAGAATGGCTCTCAGACAGTCCCGACCTAACCTCTACCCAGGAGATGCAATTAGGACCTCAATGCTTGACATCACCAGAGATCCGCTGAGAGAAATAGCCCTGGAAACAGCCATGACACAAAGAAAACTGAGGGTAATGCCTTAGTCTCAGGCAAACTCTTATTTTCATTGAAATGAAGCCATGTCTTGACTGAAACTCTAATATGTGGGATTCATAAGTTGGGTCCTGTAATAAACCATCATCAACAGATTAAATACTAGGTGGTTGGTGGTGTTCTGATAGGAAAGACCTGCTCTCACAAGGTAAACTTCTGAGGCTTTGTGGCATTAGTGGCTCTGTAGCCTGAAGCTTCATCAAGAGATATTAAAACAGACAGCAAGTTTTGACTAAAGATTGCATCAGTTGAACAGTGCAGTGTCATAACAAAGGTCAGGTGTAGTTTTCTTCTGTGTTCTGTGGTGTTTTCAACCACTTCGATTTGCATTTATTTTTCTATGTGGAACGTGGATGTGTCCCACCAGCATCAAAGGTTATTAAATGAATTAAAGAAAGGCAGAGAGGATTCATTTGGCCCTTGGGTTCACCCTGAATCACAGTGCAAACTCTGGTTTTCCTTTCCCAGCTATTTTGGTATGTGGGTGAAATAAAAGATTACAGAGAAAGAGGTAAAGAGAGTGACTGATCTTCAGAAAAGATGACAGCTTGATGACCTCTACTGCTGCTTTTTTTTAAGGATAGGAAAAACTTGAAACAAGAGTCAGGTGAATTTGCTGTCCCAATCTTGTTGCTGTCTCCAGTCTGTAGTGCTCTGAGCAGTTAGTTCATGTAGGCCTTAACTAACGAGGTTGTTGGGGTTTTCCCTGACCCCCTCAGGAGGTTTACATGCAGATGTTTTGCCTATAGTACACAGTAGGTGGTAACCAATAAAGATTTCCCCTTAAAAGACTAATCTTGGGTCACTTTTTTAATGTGGTATTGTGCAGAGGACTTCCTTTAACGATTTGAACAGGTGATCTCCTGTAACTTAGAGGGTGAAATAGAAGAACATTTATTTGTCTACAGGCAGACCAAAATTGGCCAGGATCTCTACTTGAACCCAGCAGATGGAATTAAACTGAAACATTTTGGTCTTCAGGAGATGAGACTCATGTGTCACAGGCAGAGATTTGGCAAGGCAGAATTGCCCCAGTGCAGAAAAACTCACTGGTGTCAGGCAGTTGCTTACTGAGATAATCCCAGATGGTCCAAATATGCAACCCATGCCCCGTTCGTTAAAGAAAGACAAATAATATTAAACTACTGGCTCTTGCCCAGCAAATGAAGGAAAGTACAGAGAGTAATAATGTCGACAACACTGTAGTTTGCCATTGTATCTGGCATACATGGTGGCAAAATCATGTTCTTTGGATTCACCAGCTCATGAGACGAATTCAGTACAATTCTCTGCTTTCAGCCTTTGGTTGCTCTCTAGCATTTGTAGGGCAGGAGTTAAATGTGCCTCAGTCTATTGTTCTAGCAACACAGTGTTAATTCATACTCTTGTGATTGACAGAATTTCTTTGGCCCCGAGTTTGTGAAAATGACGATTGAACCATTCATCTCCTTGGACCTACCAAAGTCTATCTTGGTAAGAAAGGGGCTGTTCAGCAGTCAGTGGGGGGGAGTATGTTAAACTGACTAATGCGCTTTTAGCACGAATGTGAATGTTGGGATATTTTATTTTGAAAAATGCAGACTAAAAAAGGGAAAAATGATGACACCAGGCGAAAAGTAAATGTGATGCTTCTAAGTGGGCAGAAGCTGGAGCTGACCTGTGACACCAAAACGATATGTAAAGATGTCTTTGACATGGTTGTTGCCCATATTGGTTTGGTGGAGCATCACTTGTTTGGATTGGCTACTTTAAGAGGTAAGAATAATGATTTTATATAGTTGACGGGTACAGAATAAGAAGAATTAGCTGCATGGTGTTGAGAAAAGATAAGCAGAGACTGCCTGGCATCTAGCTTTGTAGATTTACCTTGAGATACATTCTCTTGCACTGGGAAAAAAAACTTTCCTGAATGAAGAACAACTTTGCACATTAAAATCATGTGTTTGCCTGAGTACTGGCAGCTCGTCTTGGGCTGCCTGTTCCCTTCGGTTGCCAAGTTTCCTTCCCTGCTCTTTACTGCCTTCACTCTGACTAGTGTTCCTCAGAGGACACCAAAGGGCTTTGGGGTGTCTTAATATGCCCGGGGCAATGTTACACCCTCTGTGGAAGCAAACCAGCTGAGATGTATAGGAGGGCCTCTTGTGTAAAGGGAGTTGCTCCTGAGCGGATAATTTTTTGCTATTACAACAGACCAGAAATTGGACTGTCCCAGCCTCCCCCCCACAAACTGGTGAGAAGGTCGTTGTGGCAGAACTAATGTATTCAGACACAAGTTTCCTGTCAGTTTTTCTTGCAGGCTGTTGCAGAACTGTAGCACTCAGAATATTGACATGAGATAGAAGCTCTCAGCAGCCCAAGAGCTTACTCTGTCCATGGCAGGCTTCCAGTGCTCTTGGCAAGTTAGAAAGCCTTAAAAACATTGCAGAATGTAAACATGCAGAAATGTAAATGGGACGAAGTTGTAAGGAAGGGATGGAATGAGAGATTTTGAATTTACTATGGGATAAGAAATTTGAAATTTTAAAGAAACTGTATCTCCTATTTTGTATCTGTCAGAGAAGGTAACATTTTTTTTTTCCACTGTTACCTTTGGGATAACTAAAAAATTATTTCTTCTGCACTTATTCAGTGATCCCCTTAATAGCTATTGTGCTTATAACTCATTGTTAGTCAGCAGGAAATCTTACTGTTCGAAACCAAATTTCAGTTGTAAATCTGGTATTGATCCTCCAGCTGGAGAAAATATTTGATTTTAATGTTTTTACACATGTGCTTCCCTTTAACATTCATGGCAGACAATGAATTTTTCTTCGTTGATCCTGACTTAAAGCTAAGTAAAGTAGCTCCAGAAGGATGGAAAGAAGAACTGAAGAAAAAGAACAAGCCCCCTGTCAACTTCACCCTGTTTTTTCGCATAAAGTTTTTTGTGGATGATGTCAGTCTTATACAGTAAGTGTATGAAAAAAAAAAAAAATTAACCCCTTAAGCCCTAAATTTGTAGACAGAAATTTGATATTAATAAAATACTGGATATTTGCTATAACAGGAAGGGTACCAAAGATGGTGTGGGATTTTGTTTTGTTTTCCTGTTTCTAGGCACGCACTGACCTGTCATCAGTACTATCTGCAGTTGCGGAAGGACATTCTAGAAGACAGGATGCACTGTGATGACGAGACAGCCTTATTATTAGCATCCCTAGCTCTCCAAGCTGAGTATGGAGATTACCAGGCAGAGGTACATGACCAGTTTAACCTCTCAGAAACTCTGTTCTTGCTGCTTAATTAAGAAATGGATGGAGCTGCCACGCATGCTTCACAGTTCTACCTCAGTCTGAAAGCTCAGCTGATAGGCTGTTGGCAATTTTTGCTGTGGACAAGTTTTCTTCTAGTCTAACACAGGGCTGTTGTAGAATCTAGTTTGAGATCTGCGTGTTTGAACCCACTCTCTTCAGTGGAAGTACAGTCAGGCTTGAATGGGAGGAAACTTAATTGAAATGAAGCTCTGGGTCAGGGTTGAGATGCTGGATCCCTCCACTTGCTCAATTGTAATATATGATTCTCTGTGAAATAAATGTTTATGCTTCATTTGTGCTCATGGAGTAGTATATGGAGATGCCGTCACAAAACTGTTTTGTGTTGTAGGTGCATGGCATGTCGTATTTCAGACTAGAACACTATGTTCCAGCTAGAGTGCTGGAGAAACTAGATCTGTCCTACATCAAGGAAGAGCTACCAAAATTGCATAGCACTTACGTGGGTGCATCTGAAAAAGAGACAGAGTTAGAATTTTTGAAGGTAAGTGGGCAGCAGTTCAGTTCCTTTATCTGTGAGTTTAAAATTCCTTGTAGGAATGTGGGTGCATGGAATTTAAGTGAAAGCAGAGGAAAACAACTCAGGTTTTGAATAATGCTGAAAGGAAGGAATCAGAAGAGATCTTCTGAAAACATGGATCATTGCAAGTGAAATCATAATAGATGGGAAGGATGTCTTCCTGCTCATATAAACTATTTAAAAGCAACTATCAATCCTTGTGTTTACTCTAAAGGAAGCTGTGATTATGAGGCAGCACACCTTGTGTTCCTCAAATCCTTCATTCTTTCTGTTGAGAAGAAAAAATATTTATTAAAATTTTGTTACAGTTAATGTTGTGTATACTGCTTGGTATGAAGCAAGCCAGATGCATTACCAAGCAGACTTACTAGTGTAGATACTGTGTAAGATGGCAGGAAAACTGTAATCACAGATATGTTTGGTTTATTCTAAAAGGACCCATTAAGAAACATGATTATGGGTTTTGCTGCTGTTGCTCATGTGAATAATGATCAGATCCTGCCTTGATATAGTGGCTGAGAGCAAGTTCAGTGGGTGACGGTTTGCTGCTGAGACAGTGAAATAACCATGACACTGTAATTCAAATCACATGTAGCTCCACAGTCCCTTGGCGAAGGCAGTGGAAGAAGCACCCAGCTGATTTTGCCCCCTCTGAGGCTGCTTTTTTGGCAGAAGTGTTCTTAGGGACATGGTTTAGTGCTAGATTTAGGTTATGGGTGGAATCAATGATCTTAAGGGTCTTTTCCAACCAAAATGATGCTATGATTCTTATAACTTAGCCACACAGAACAAGAGTAGGGGACTTGATCCTAGCTAAACCTGGTCTCACTGGGGGTGGGGAAAGCAGTTAGATTCCCTTGTTTGATTCATTACATCAATCCCTTATTCCTGCCAGTACTGAACAGACAACTGACTGAATGACTGGGAGTGCAAAGTGAGTGAAACTGCGTCTTTTGGCAGTTGTGATGCCTTAATGTGATCACAGAATTGCTGTGTTAATCTAATTCTGTGTTTAAGAAATGTGTTGTTAACAAGTGCATCTGGCTAGTTACAGTTTGTTGCCAGCAATTGGTTTGTGTGAGTTTGATTTACTCACAAGTTTGATTCATGCTTTTGTTGTTTGATTTTAATGGTAGGTTCATTTGCTGTAGTATTTGGCAGGTCAACAAATTCTACTGAGACTTTTAACCATCTAGAGCAGTTAATGCTGATGTATCTCTGTTGTACAATCTATGAACTGTATAAGTGGAATCATCAGGCAGAGAGGAATCTTTTTGCTAAAATTCATGTGTATCTATGCATATATTAAAAGTATTTATATGGAGGTATAAAAAAACCTTAACTTTGTGCTCTTAAAAGTTTTATTTCGTTGATCTGTTCAGTTGTGTCAGAGGCTCACAGAATATGGCGTTCATCTTCATCACGTGTTGCCTGAGAAGAGATCCCAAACAGGTATCCTGCTGGGAGTGTGCTCCAAGGGAGTCATCATTTTTGAAGTTCGTAATGGTGCCCGCACACCTGTACTACGCTTCCCGTGGAGGGAGACAAAGAAAATATCCTTTAGTGTAAGTTGGTTTCTTTTCCTCTGTCTGTCTGTCTGTATATGTATCTCCAGATACTGAGTTGGGGTGTTGATTATTTTTGCAAATTAAGCTGCTGTTTTACAGCATAATCTGTGGCTATATTTTGTGTGGCTGAGCGGTGTTGTATTATGGGATTGAAACAAGAGTTTTGATGTTTTAAAGATTTTTTTTTTAATTTTCCTTTTATTAACTTGCATTCTATGCTGCTGAAGTTCCAGCCTCAGAAGAGACTTCAGCACCTGTGTAATTCGGAGCTGCACCCGTGTTGTTTTTAAGTTGTTTTAATTCCCAGAGCAGTTAAGTTAAATGATAATGGGTGAAAGGAGCTGACACTTCACTTGGACAATACCAGCTGACTTCAGTGGGGACACCATAAGCTGATGGTCACAGGCCAGTTTTTAATGAGATGTTGAGCTTCTAATGCTTACCTTTATATGGATATTGAAAACAGTACCTCTAACTCTGTCTAATACCATGTTGAAAACCTGTAGCCTGTTTAATCTGTGATATGATTTTAACTAGAATTGCTAAGTTGAAGTTTAAAAAATGTTAAAAAGATTACTCTAAGACCCAGAATATTAACTTGTAGATTTCATAATTAGATGAGCACCTAGTTCTTTTTCTCTTGAGTTGCAGCACCACTTGGGACTTCCTGAGAGGCCCTGGAAAGTGCTGTCCTGCAAAGTGTAACAGTACTGGTTGTCATTAGTGTCACGGAGGCAGCCCGAGGCTAATTTAAGGGACAACAGGGTCCAAAACAACTTTTATTAAACCGGTGAGAAACAGGGTTTTAGCACTCCAAAAGTGACTTAAATATAGGTTCGGGTATCAGTTGAGGAAAACTATTAAGGGGCAGCAACTAGTACAACAGGAGGTCCACAGAGTGCATGCACGTGGCTTCACCCAAAACAATGCCGGAACCACCCCCGAGTCCCAGAGGAGTACACACTTGCCTGAACACGGTGCGGGATTATTCTTAAATATACTCGCAATCCTGCGAGGGGTTTTACTCACACACGTGGCGGCAAGGCAAGCGGGGTCTCCATCCCGGGGAGGGGGGGTCTCGGCGGCAGCATCTTCCTCGTGCTCCGAGAGACCTGTGACAATGGGCCCAGTCTCGACGAGAGAGTCCCGTTTTTATACTGGCTGATCAGACCTGACTGTAGGCATTCTAGAAGCTTCTCTGCACCCCCACACCGTGTGTGGGGTGCCCCTGAAGCCTCCAGACATCCCCCACACTGGTCACAGGTGCCCAGCGGCTCACTGGCGCCTCGGCAATCCCTCCTCCTAATGGCCCTGGCCAGGGTGCTCTGGGCCAAACAAAAGAAGCTGTTAGCTTCAAATAGCAGAGAGAGGGAGATTTGCCTACTCCCTCCATACTGAAGGGGGAAGGGGGAGAGGGGGATTTTGCATTCTGCCACAATCCACCCCGTGACTACAGTCATGGTCTGATACTTTGGAGTGGTGGTGCAGTCACCTCTTGCCTCCAAAGTAAAAAGGGGACACTTCTGCCGGTGAGCCTTAATGTCCACTGTGGATCACCGTACCTCATGGGTTGACTTACCCCTGTAACACAGTTATTAATAACAATCAACAATAGAATTGAAATAATTAGAACAATCAACAATTGCCCAAGGTAATTATTGAGTCCCAAACATCAGTCACAGTTCATTAGTGTTTCCATTCCTGTGACTGCCTTCTTTCTGAATGGCTTGGTGGTATTAGCTGGATCCTCTTCCACCCCTTGCTGGTGATAGTAGGATCCCTTTCCACCCCGTCATTGTCCTTTGCCCTGCAAGGAAACACAAAAACAGACCTCGGTTCCTTTGGAACCGGGCTTTCATTTTTTGCATTACAAAAAGAAAATAAGACAGCAGTGCCACAATACTGAAGGACAACATCCTAGCTTGTCCTCCCTGTTATTGACAACATAAACAGAGATGGACAAATACACATCCAGCTCATGCACTGCTGAAATTTTTAGCCTGTTGAATTAATATGAACCATCACCAACCATGACCTGTGCTTAGGGTTCCCTGCTCCTGACAGCTTATTGAAGTCACTCGCAATGTGTCTTATGGTTAGACAATACAGTAGTTTGGATTTTTTGTTAGACTTGAGAGACCAAAAGAAGCTAGAATCTTTACAAAGTACATTTTCAAATAAAACATGCACAGAACATGTAAAGAAGCCAACAAAATCCACTGACTGCAAACACACCAGACTAGGATGTTTGATTCAATACTACTGCTGATCAAAACCCAGAATGACTGTCCCCAAGCACTTTCCTGTATTTCCCCTTTGTTTTCATAAAATGTTTCATTCACAAGCCTGCACTGTGTGTGCTTAAACGACCTCTGTGGAATAACATGTTGAACTAGCTCAGAAGGTTCTGAGCAGAAAATATCTCTTGGACCTTTTGTTTTGGGGGCAGGTCTTTATCGAGTCGTTGCCTTGTTATTGACTCTTTATCAAAATCATTAATGGCCTCCATAAATGCCCCACTCAGCTGCAGTGGAGTGCCGGTTAATTTTTTGATAGCAAGTAATGTTAACAGCTGCTTTTAGTAAGCAGCAGTGCTGAGGCATATTGCCGGGTCCTAATGCGAGCTGCCTCTGAACCTCAGAGAGAGCACTGAGCCGGGCGGGGTTGCTGGTCCCAAGCCGCGGCTTTTTTCCTTCAGTTTGAAAGAGTGGGGGGGCGCACCCGCCCACAGCGAGGAGGGGGAGGCGGCCAACCCGGGGAAGGTGTTTGCCTGCCAGCGCCTGCAAGGTCGAGCTGCCCGCCCCACACCACCAGCACTTGGATGCCAGGAATGGTGTGGGGGGCCAGCCGGGAGGAGGTGTGCGGACAGGCTGTAGAAGCTTTACGGGCGGAAGTTTGCCTCCTTTTTTTGGGTCACACCCGTACTGGACATGTACTCCTAGCGGCTCTTTCAGGCTGCCCCGTTTCGCGCCGCCAGTCCCGGGGCGGTCGCCGGCACTCCCGAGGTCGGGCTTTGCTATGCCGGGACCTCCAAGTTGCCGGTACGGGGGAGGGACCGTCTGGGCACCGCGGCTAGGGACAGGTCGCGGTCTCGACTGCGATGGGCAATCGGGACCGGCCGCTCGGGAAGGGAGCGGCCAGCTATAGCGAACCCACCAAGGCTCCCACGGACCGGTCGCAGCGCTACCAGTACCGGATCCCTTGGTAGAGGGTGGGGAAGCATCCAACAATATCCGATAATGAGAGGTCGCGCATCCTCTCTTTCTATTTCATCAACACTGTTTTCAGTGTCGAGAAGCGGGGGGGCGAAGGGGCGTTCGCTCAAAAAGCCCACGCGTTTGTTTTGCCGCAAAACTTCTTCCTCTATTTGGAAGTCAAGTTTACGCACATCCCGCGCTAAGTTAAAGCAAACGGCCAGAAGGAAACACACCACGAGATGCCAAGTTGCTGCAGAAATATTACTCAACCCTCTAAATAATTCCTCCATCTCTGATACCCTGGTTGCTGCGCCAAAATTGTCACGGAGGCACCCCGAGGCTAATTTAAGGGACAACAGGGTCCAAAACAACTTTTATTAAACCGGTGAGAAACAGGGTTTTAGCACTCCAAAAGTGACTTAAATATAGGTTTGGGTATCAGTTGAGGAAAACTATTAAGGGGCAGCAACTAGTACAACAGGAGGTCCACAGAGTGCATGCACGTGGCTTCACCCAAAACAATGCCGGAACCACCCCCCCGAGTCCCAGAGGAGTACACACTTGCCTGAACACAGTGCGGGATTATTCTTAAATATACTCGCAATCCTGCGAGGGGTTTTACTCACACACGTGGCGGCAAGGCAAGCGGGGTCTCCATCCTGGGGAGGGGGGGTCTCGGCGGCAGCATCTTCCTCGTGCTCCGAGAGACCGGCGACAATGGGCCCAGTCTCGACGAGAGAGTCCCGTTTTTATACTGGCTGATCAGACCTGACTGTAGGCATTCTAGAAGCTTCTCTGCACCCCCACACCGTGTGTGGGGTGCCCCTGAAGCCTCCAGACATCCCCCACACTGGTCACAGGTGCCCAGCGGCTCACTGGCGCCTCGGCAATCCCTCCTCCTAATGGCCCTGGCCAGGGTGCTCTGGGCCAAACAAAAGAAGCTGTTAGCTTCAAGTAGCAGAGAGAGGGAGATGTGCCTACTCCCTCCATACTGAAGGAGGTGGGGGGGGAGAGGGGGAGTTTGCATTCTGCCACAATTAGTCAGCACTAACAGTAACAGAGATGGATTAAATAATAACAAAGTACCACCTTGGCTAGCCCAGAAGTAGCTTTAAAGTGCTGCTTTGTAAATATCAAATTACTTTCAGCCCTTGTTTTGAACAGAATCTCACCCATTGGTGCTTTTGCTTCAGGAAAGTTTGAATGCTGTAACTGTGCAAAATTCTTTCTAGGCTAAAAGAGATCATTGTCTTCAACTTTTTTTTTTTTTTCCTCTGTCCTGTAGAAGAAGAAAATTACTTTGCAGAATACATCAGATGGTATCAAGCATGCCTTTCAGACTGACAACAGTAAGACTTGCCAGTACCTTTTGCATCTCTGCTCTTCCCAGCATAAGTTCCAACTACAGATGAGAACCAGGCAGAGCAACCAAGACACTCAGGACATTGGTAAGGATGGTGATGCTGTGTTGGCTTTTAATAGCAATCTACATGTATTTTTGTAAGAAGGAAAACTGAACTTTAGCTTCTGTCTTTCTGCAGAGTGCTACATGTTGTAGCTCTGCATTTGGAGGGGTTGCAGTACAAAGAGAATCTACTCGCTATATTTTTTTAGGTTTTGTTTAAGGAAAGAAAAGAGTTGGCAGATCACATAGAGCTGGCACACAGCAGCTCCTCTTGAATAAAAGAATCTAAAAATAGGTCACTAGTAGTACTTTCTCATTTGATTAATGGTTTTTGGCATTTTTCAGAAAGAACATGAAGATATTTCCATAATGGGATTTTTACCTTTTGTCGATTGTGAAATGAATCGTTTTGATAATATGGAATTACAGATAAAATGGTGCAATCATGGTAGGGCAAATACAATATGGAGCATTTCACGATGCTGCATCTGTAAGCTCTGGGTGTAACTGTCTTTGTTCCACTTAATGTTTGGTAGGCCTGGTAAGGAACAACTCTGATGCTAGCAGGTTTTCTTCAGAATGACTATCTACTTTTTGTGTATAACAGAAAATGTAATGATGTCCTTTAATTGGAGAATGCATTCTTTGAAAAAAGCCTCTGTACTCATTGCTTCACTACTTGGAGCAGAGCTCACGTGGCTGGCTGGCCTTCAGTGCAGCCTGGAAATGCTATTTTGGTCAGTCTACTTGCTCATTCTTTCTTTGTTCCCTGGTTTTGTCTGTCTGCATTCCAGCTGCTGTTAATCCAGATTTCCAGTAGTGTAGCTGGGACAGAGTCTGACCCCATTGCTGTGGAGACTGGCATCTGGAATTTTTAAAAAGAAAACAAAAAGAGGTGGGGGGAGGCGGGAAGGCATGTGGCAACTCTGCAGCCTTTTGTCTGTTCTGTTGGGCTCAAGCAACTTAGTGCAAAGAAATAAGACCAAGTGACTTAAAACTTTTGTACTGTTCCCTAACGTAGTGCTTGCTTATCCTGAAACACAAAGAAAAGCAGCACCTTTCTTGGTGCTACAAACTTGGTTGCTCTTTCAGATGCAGTACATGTTGTGCTTTGTGAGTTTGGAAAGTAATAGTTTGCTTCTGTGCAGTGCAGATCACTTTGAATTCAGTCGTTTCTAGTCAGAAGCAAATAAATTAGTATTCCGTTATGCTTGGTTACTAAAAGTAGAAATAATTGCTATTGTCACGGTTTTACTGATCTACATTGATTAGCCATGTTTCTCTTCCCTGCATATATATAGAGAGCAACAGAGTTCCTAGAATAATATTTTTAAAAATACAAAGTATTGTAATACAGGTAAGTGAAAAAAAAAAAACCAAGCAACTAATCAAAATAGTAAATTAATTATAAGTACTGCTTTTCTTCTGTTAGAGCAGTGAAATCCCAGGCGGTAGTTGAGAAGCACTATTCCTGGCCTGCAGAAGCGTCAATTTTGGTGGTTTTATTGTTGTTGTTTGTTCATTTGTTTTTTCCAGGGCTCTTAAAATATCAGTAAAAATTGGGGGTTGGAAGCACTTAGAAAAACAGTAAAGAACAGGGCGGGTGACAATATTATTCACTCGAGACTGATCACCACAGAAAGTGTATATTTTGAAGGTTTCTTACTTAAGGACTGATTCTGGGAGAAAGCATTTTAGCACATGTAAATCTAATGGGAAGAATTAGGCTCGGAAAATTAAACAAAAACACCTCTTGAATAACGTTCTTTATGCATGAATAGAAAGAGGTTAAAGACAAAGTTAGAAAAAAATACTAGCAATTTTATGGTACACAAGGAAGGAGATAAACTGTAATGTGAGAAATGATGGTTTCTTTTTTACACAACTTCTGTGACCGTGCAGTGAACAAAACTGAGCACTGAGTTTAAGACAGATGTTTGGATTCCTAAACAGGGATACAGAAAAGCACAAAGAATAACTGAGGGTTCAGTCAGACTTATGAAGGACAACTTTTGAGCACATGAGAATTTTCAGTCCAGGGGTTGGCACAAGGCGTGAAAGACCTAATGTCTATTTGAATAATGACGTGAAAGTGTTAATCTGAAATCCATCGTAAAATCCTGTTTGGTGTTTGCAGAGGGTAGGTAAAATGTCAAGAGAAGAGATCTTAAAATATTTTATTAAGGTAATCTTCCCGTGGAGGGGAACTCAACAAGAGCAAGTGTCATTGATAGCTTCTATCAGAGCCAGGAAACTGAGATTCGTAGATCTCTGGTCTTATCCAGTAAAACCCTTCTTTTATAGCTCATCTAGTTTGTCTGGTGGCTACAGCTAAAAGGGGGTATTTAATGTGGGTAAGGAAGTGCTAGTTGTATACTAATTCACCTTTAAAAAGGACAAAAAATACTAAATCTTCTAAATCTGTGTGCTTGTTACAAAGAAAGGATGAGTTACTGTTGCAGTTAATTCCTGCGCGGGGTATTAGACAAAGGAATGTATTTTGGAATGGCAGTGCTGAGTTTGCCGAATATACTCTTCAATGATGAATACTGCAGCATTTAGTAACGCTGATGCATGATGCATACCAAAAAGTTGCACAGTTCTACATGGAGTTTAAATCAGAAATCTATATGTGGTTGAGGATTGCTTTTCCTCAGTCTTCCCTGTGAACTGCCTCCAGGACATCAGTAAAGTTTATGAAGGGTTCAGATAGCCTGAATTTCTTTCAAAACTTCTAACCAGCAAACATGTTGCCGCAGCTTATCAAGTTTCTGTGTGAAAGCCAAGCCACAGGAACTTAACTGCTAGCCTAGGGAGGCAGTTAGGCTAATAGAAATGAGCCCAGCTCAGGTTTGCTCTGAATTAGGAGGGGGTTAGACTAAGCTGTATTATCTTGCATTTGCTTTCAGCTAAGAACATCCACCCAGACAGTTCCCACGACTCAGCTGACAGTAATTTAATTAGAATCCAAAACCTGTTCCTCTCTGCTGCTTAAGGGAATCCTTGTTCAGGAGTCAAAAAGTCTGGCAAACTCCAGTCAGCACTTTCTGTTCTGTGCTAAAACGTTTAGAATGTTTCTGGCAGGGAAAGTCCCTGAGTTCACCTGAATGACCTGATGCACTTGAACCAGGTAGAGATGCTGCGAAGCTCCCACAAACTTGCAGCTGTACTGTGTGTCAGGGACTCACGTGAAGTTAACTAAGTAATGGTTGGATGGAAGTTTGGTAGAATCTGGTGGTGTAGAAGTGGGAGAGCCCTATTTGTTAAAATTCTAGAAAAGACTTATACAGGCAGGTTAAAGGAAGTGTAGTGTTCCAGGTCACTTGACTTGAGGATATTATTTGCTTTGCAGAACAAGGTGATGTGCCTGTCTATAAGGGACAGCAGTTTAACAGGAAATATGAGTCTCCTTACTAATAAGGAGATAAATATTCTGCTATTTTGTGTTTTCTGGACATCAGTGTAATAGATGGTCAAGTTAATGTAATGCCATGAACTACAAACTTTGCTTCCTGAGCAAACTACCTTGTGGTTGTTTATATGTACCTCATGACAGCACGTATTTCTGAGCATCTAGAGAAAATGTGCTTTGTGTGAGCCCGTCATTCAAAATGCACGCTTTACACAAGGAGGTCACACTAGCTCTGCTGTATAACTTAAATTTGTTTGTTTGTCTCCAGAAAGGGCTTCATTTAGGAGCCTCAACCTTCATGCAGAGTCTGTCAAAGGTTTCAACATGGGACGAGCAATCAGTACTGGTAGCCTGGCCAGCAGCACTTTGAACCGACTTGCCGTTCGACCTCTGTCTGTTCAAGCAGAGATTCTGAAGAAGCTGTCCTGCTCTGAGCTCTCGCTCTTTCAGCCACTTCCCAGCTCCTCGAAGGACAAGAATGAGAAGACTCCGTGGGAGGAGAGACCCAGGGTTATGAGCAAGTCATTTCATGATCTGAGTCAGAGCCACATCTCAGTTTACCCCCCAAGAAAAAATATTATTACTGCTCTGGACTCTTCCCCCCAAAAAATAGAAGACCTAATGGGCAGAGTCTTTCAGCAAATGCCAAAATTTGATACTGGGTCAGCAGCAGGAGCCTTGAAACTGAGCAAGTAAGAGTCTCTCTGACTGCCCTGCACTATCTTTGTGTACAGTCAATGTACATTTTGCATCAGTTTTGATTTATTATTCATACCATTATTTTATTACATTGATCCTTCCCTCTCCCAACTTCTTCTTCCCTCTGTCTGGTTTCCCTTCTCTCCTTCTCCCCTTTAAGTTCAAAATCTCATGCAGGTTTAAGTAGAAGCCCTGAAAGAAAGAAAAATGAATCAGACTCATCATCCATTGAAGATACCGGTCAAGCCTATGTTGTAGGTCAGCATGCAAAAAAATAATATTACTGCGTTTACTAACTAACCTCTAAAATTGCTTTGGCTGTAACGCTTTGATGTATTCATTAACCGATGTTAATATCTTGATTTGAAAAATGGAACAGAGTATTAAATGTTAAAGTAATCCCAGCCAATTGCCCATTGTTTCTGAATAGTTGTTGCAGCAAATAAAATTTTTAAAAATCCTCCTTTAAAAACACCAGTCTGTATACAAGTGTGCACAGTACCAGTATTTGACAGTGAAAGCTGTTCCAGAAAACATCTTCCAGTTTATCACTTCAGAGTACTATTTTATTGTAGGGATCTATTACAAATTTGCTAGTCTTCACAGTCTGTTTGTCAGACTTCAACTTTTCTAGTGTTTTGTGTGGAAAGTGTGCATGGAGCAGTTTTTGGAAGTGGACTCAATTTGGCATAAGCTGGCTGTTGGCTGGTACCTCTGAGCAGGAACTGCAGAGTTCTTTTGGGTTAGGTCTAATTTGGATATAATAAATTAGGTACAATTTTGCATGGCATTGAGTGTTTCACAAAAACACTTGTAATGAGCTAAGCCAGACATACATATTCCATTTTCTGGGCAAGGAATGCACACAAGTAGTCTTTGTGGGCAGTAAAAAATAAGAGTTCACATAAAATTGGAAAAAAAAGTTTCAGAGCAGCTGAATAGACTTAAACTTGCACATTTATTTGTTGTAGATAGTTTTTTAATATCTGTGTCATCAGTTTCTGGTTACAGGAGGTTCCATGTTACAATAACAGAAACTATGACTGACACATTTGCAATGCTAGCTTACTTTCATTGCTTTGCTTAGTATAAAAATATTGATTAGTTACAGAACTTCATAAAAAGTAGAAGAAGGTTATGTTTATGGGCTGTTCATAAACAACATCACCAAAAAAAGAAAGCCAAAGTGTGACATATAAATACTTGCTGCATCTGCCCGCACTGCACTTGAAATGGGAGGTGAGGCATGGAGAGTGTGTAGTGACTGGTTGCAGCCGTGTATCCTCTACTTTAAAAGCTTTACAATTAGCATCATCATCTGCTTACTCATAATCTTGTGGGCAGCAATTGTGATAAGGATCTTTGCTACATGTCAGAAAGTCCTGCTGAATCACATTGCCAGTGCTGGGGGATGCACATTCTTTGCATGATGAAATGCATTAGCTGAAACTTGAGAGTTCAGAGGTTTGGAAAAGGCCAGGAGTGCTTTGCTAAGAAGCTTCAGTTATCTTAACTCACTTCCATAACTTAGCACATTTATTATTTTATCCTCTTTAAAATATGCCTACATTTGCTTGGGCATTGATCATGCCAAATAAAAATGCTTCTATAAACTAACCAATTTAAATGGAAGTACTTGGTTCAGATTGCTTGTTATTGCATCAATCTGTTTGTTACTGTACAAAATTTTACAAGGTTCGTGTTGGTTTATGAAGTTAGGCATATTAATTTTATCTGAAGTTAACAGTGGTTGTAAAGGCCAAATCTCTGTCCTTTCTTCAATTCTTTGCCTTTGCATGAGCTACCATCTATCTGAACCTTGAGCTGCAACCCAAATACATGAGTAATTTGGATTTGCTAATCCAAAACTACTTCTGTGTTTATTCATTTTTAAAATAAGTAATCTGATACTGTGAATGAGCTTGTGTGTACTGTGTGAAGGCTGAAATACTTCTTGGTAACTTTCATTTAAAAAAAATGAAAACAATGTGTAATATTTGCGTTCATATCACAGGCGTTAGCATGAATGCTTCGGGAAATCTTCCATCATCACCGCTGTTAAAAGAGAGTGGTAAGTTGATAAATAATATGCCTATAGAATTAATTCGGTCTGTTTGTGAAGCACTTGTCAAATGCTTCACTGTTCTACCTCGCCTGTTTCTTCACTATCCTTAAATCAAATACCTTTACCAATTAGCTGGGTAGGACCTTTTTCTAAATACAACTCTTAATATTTCTTTTGAATTGCCTCTTGTGGGATGTTTTTATGTCAGTGTGTAATATTTTTCGAGTAAGAATAGTCTCTCTTTAGTTTGAGATTTGAAGGTTGCTGTTGCCAAACATATTGTGCTCTTCAAAGCTCATTTCCCTTACGTGTGAGGTTACTGGTCCTGTAGAGCCCAAGAAGATCATATTTTCTTTTTAGTTCTTTAACTTTTGAGGTTTGAGTGACTTCATATAATAAGCCTCAGTTTTACCAAAGTTCTGAAGATGAAAGCTAGACCGTGCTAGTTGAGAACAGCTTACCAGAGAACTATGTCTTTTTTTAATGGAATAGTACTTCAAGGCAAACCTGAAGAGATATGAATAAGCGAGCAGCCAAATAGTGTCTGATTACGACATGTTGACTTTTCAGTTGACTCTCTGCAAACACCACAGAGCAGCGTTGCCTCACCAGAACGAGAGATCACTTTGGTGAACTTGAAAAAGGATGAAAAATTTGGCTTAGGTAAGTGCCATGTCATGTGTGTTCCTAGAAGCTAAAAATAAAACTGAGTTTTCTGGTCTGTATTTAAGTATTGCAGGACTGAGGAAAGCAGTGCAGACAGTGGCTGGATTTCTAAGGCATTTAAGATGCTAAAGCCAGGACTTATTTGGTAGCGCCTGCTACTGATTTACTGACTGATGTTAAGCAAGTCTGTTTCTCTTTTTTTCCATGTTGTAAGTGTTGGATGATATTTACATTGAGAACCAGTCATCCTAAAAGTTTATCTCTGCCTTCAGATACAAGGTTTGTGGCTATGTGAACACTTCACAGCTGTGTTGGCTTGAAGGCCTTAAACAAATAAACAAAAGCTATTATAAAACCATTATGAGCTAATTGTGGAGTGATTTTCTTACTCTTATAGTATCATCAGATGTAACACTAATTTGAGGTTTAAGGAGCCTGGAAGACAAGATATTTGCACTCCATTCCTTCTTCTATCACTGAAGAAAACCAGAAATTTTTAAGAGAAAATACATTTCATCTCAACAGTGAATGTAATGTCATCTGTTTGTGCATGTATTTATTTTGCCACAGTTGTCCTCTGTAGCCTTTGCTGGAGTTTTCTGGGAAGCCAGCTGGACAAAGTCTAAATCACTTGCTCAAAAACAGAGAATGTAGTAAAAGCTTAGTCAAAAAAGCTTTACCATTTACTTCCATGTAGAGTTTTTTGAGATGTGTAGTTTTCTTTTATTTTGCGTTTATTTAATGACTAAGTTTTTGTCGATTCTGAAATACTGACCTGTACTGTGTTACGTTACTCTGATCACTGAAAATTTTGCCCACTTTGAGGTGTTTGGGTTTTTTTTAATAGGCTTTCAAATAGTTGGTGGAGAGAAGACGGGGAAACTTGATCTGGGAATTTTTATTCATTCAGTTATTCCCGGAGGGCCAGCTGATTTGGAAGGATCTCTAAAGCCAGGTGAATATTGTAGATAAGAGGTGTATACATGAAATAAAAAGTCAAACATGTATGTAGTACGACTTCCGTCTATGGCTGCAGATATTGGTCCTTTACAAACAACAACCTTCGGTTACCTTCTGGGTAATATCTGAAAACTAGTGGTGATTCTTTGTTAAACTGTATGAAAACAAAAATCATTTGAATCAAAGTAAAAATGATGAAGCTTGAAGTAGCAGAAACTTGAAGTTATTTGCTATTGCCTCTCAATAAATGCTTTGTAATTTCAATTTTTTAAGACTCAAAATCCATTTTTTGATTTTGGAAAAAGAGAATGTAACCATATTACTACAATAACAAAAATATACACGTACTTTATTTAATATCTGCTTTCTTTCTCCTATTTTAGTCTGTACTTTGAATCTAACTGCACGTTTGCTTATATCACTTCCTCATTTTTTTTTCTTTTGCATCTCATAAATAGTTTTGTTTGCTTTGGGGTGGGGTTTTTTGTTTGTTTTTTAATTATTGGGGTTCTCTATTCCAGCATCACTTAAATTTTAGTATTTTTTAATCTATGCATTGTGTAGAGTTTTTCAGGCTTGTGCTCCACATTCTCACTGATGAGTGAAAATGTAGATGTTAGACTGTATCTGAACAAACCCTTTTGTGCAGGGCACCGACTAATATCTGTGAATAGCACAAGTTTAGAAGGCGTCAGCCACCGTGCAGCATTAGAAATTTTGGAGAATGCACCTGAAGATGTGACACTTGTTATATCTCAGCCCAAGGACAAGCTGTCCCAAGGTATGGGGAGAAATATATTTTTATTCTTAAAGAATTGTTCTTTGAGTTTGAGCACTCTGCCTTCTTGACACCTGTTTGTGAAACCTTTCTGTGTTTCCTTAAAACCACAAATCTAAGCAGCTGAGGTAGCTGTAAAACACCACCCTAACTGCAGTCACTTCAAACTGTGTTCTGAGACTGAACAAAGTGTGTTATGATAACGTTTAGTGAGGACCCACCGACTGAATCCTAAACAGAAAGTTTTCTGTGTAGTACAAATGGGTAAAACCGTATGTGGTTGCCAGCTGCGTAATTTGTGTCATACTTGCAGAGAAGATCTTACCAGCTCCTGCTGACTGTCTTGTCTCCTGGTTTTCAGCATCGTCTAACGCTGCGCACATCGGTAATGGAACAAAAGGTTATTTAAGGAGGCCCTCGTTGGTGCAGGACAATGAGGCAGAGTCCTCTTCAGAAGAACACAACCGGTGCCATGGCCACCAGAAGCCCGTCTCGGGGAGTTTGTCTGGTTTGTCGGGAGGCAAGCGGGATGGAAGCATGAGCTCCCAGGACTCCAGAACCGAGAGTGCCAGCCTGTCTCAGAGCCAGACAACCGGATTCTTCGGCACACGCGCCAGTGGCAGAGCCCAGCAGGATCCTCAGCATTACAGTGATTCCCAGTCTGGGCTTTCCAAAATGAACGAGAAGAGAAGATCCTCATCTGACAGTGCTCGAGCAAAAAATAGGAGGCCTGGGGTAGTGGAGTCTGTGGAATATTCTGACCGAGGGGATTCTGACATGGATGAAGCAACTTATTCCAGCAGTCAGGAGCAACAGCCAGCTAAAAAGGCAGAGTGTATTTCATATGAATATTTCCCATCAATATAATAGTGCTAGTGAAATAGCTGACTGTGGATGTGCATAAAGGTGAAAGGGTGTGGGGGAAGGACAGCCCAACCTGCAGCTTATCCTTGTAACAGCAAATGCTCATAACTAATTTCTAGTAGTCTGGTGATTTTGTTCAAAATAAATGGAGAAAATCGCCTGTGTAACTTGAAACAACTTCCCATTTTCCAATGTCACAAGATGGGCCTGTCTTAAGTAGAGGCAGATTCTGCTTTGGGATGAACATAGAGTGCAGTTGCTGATATTGTAGACAAACTTTCAATGCTGTGTTTGTCCAGTGTGTGATCATAGTCTAGTGACAACCCCTGGAGGTAAGTTTGCTCACCTGGCAGATAAATTAAGTTTTCCCTGAATTAGATGAAAGTAGTATTGGTGCATCTGGAATGGGTGGCAGCAGAACTCATATTTTGGGATCCATCTAGTCCGTAGAGGACCGCTCTTGTGTAGAGAAGTTCAGCGGTGAGCTCCAGAGACAGCTTACGGCTTCAGCTTTTCAAAAGTACACAGTGGCAATTAATACAAACTAAATCCTAATTTTCAGTGATTTCTCTTCATCTGATGGAGTTTATTCAACGAAGTTGTGGCAGCTCCTGCAAATTAATCCAACAGACCCTAGGCTGCTGTGATACTGAAGTTTCTGTGTTCTGTGACCAGCTCACTTTGGCAATAAAGGCTCGGCTGCTGAAGGCCAGGCACATTTCTGTGCTAAACCTGTTCAACTGCAGCAATGGAAGAGTTAAAGCAATGAGCTTTACTACTTGATACTTTCCCATGTGGACTTCTTTTGGCTGCATGTGACTCAAAACCACATCCTTTAGGGTCTTAACTGTAAACTTCTGTTCTAATGACAAATAATTATCTTTTTTTTTTATTTCTTTCTCTTTTTCTTTTTTTTTTTTTTCTTTAATAAAGGAATCAGCAGCAGCAAATACAGCAAACAAAATGAATTCTAAAAAGGTTACTGCAACACTTCTTAAACCTGGAGATATCTTTGAGGTTGAACTAGCCAAAAAAGATAACGGCTTGGGAATAAGTGTCACGGTACTGTTTGACAAGGTTTTCAGATGTTTTCTCTTTTTCTCTACTCCCAGCAACCCATTAAATTGCTAAATTACAAGGAAGCAAAATATTTTCTGAAGTATTTGTCCCTTGCCGCCTAATCATGTGGCAAATTTACAAGGAGAGGAATAGGACCTTCCCTGACGGATATTGCCAGCAGTGTTACTTAAGAGTATATATGCACATCCACACACATATACGGTGTTTAGTGTTCTCCCTCTGCTGGATAAAAGGCAGAAAGCAAAAAAGTGCTTAAATCTAGATAAGACCTGGCTGACACTGCCTTCTTGCAATAGGACTGAAAAATGTATTTTTAATGGATTAGTTTCTCTTCAGGCAACAAATTTTTGAAAGTAGTTTATGTTTAAAGCCCACCATCATGCAGAGTGGCACTTCAAGGAAGATATATAACTGAGATGCACACATTTTTCACTGTTCCTGTTCTTGTATTTTGTTCAAAAGTACATTTTGGTATTTTAATATTCAAATATTGTCTCAGATCACCAAACTATGTGGTAAATTGAAAAAGGAAAACTTGCTCAAATTGCAACACTAGAGAGAAGTTACTAGCTGTAATTCAAAACTGGTGGCTTTCACCGGTTACTTATACCTAAAACTAAGTTGGCCTTCTCCCAGGTGTGGCCACATTGATAGGCATGTAGGTGGAGTGCCGATTTCCAAGGTTTTCCATATATATGGCTAGTATTGTAAAAGGAACAGGATGAAATTCTATTACTTTAGCTTCCCAGTCTATCCAAAGTCATATCGCTTTGTCAAGCTTGTACTTTGAGACAGCTGGAGGAATAAAGTGGTTGGTTATTGAATAGCATCCAGCCCACTGTATTTATGCATTGGCCTTGTAGAAAATGTTAGAAGATGCCAACCAATGCTAAGATTTCCTTTAAAGGATGACCAAGTGGTATCTTCATTGCATTTTCCTTTTTCAACCCCTGTTCTGCCCTTCTCATTGCTGTCTTGTACAGTGATGAAAAGAAGAGGTGTACAATGAGTTCTGTGTTCTAAGAGTTCACAGGTGATACCATGTGCTTTGGGAGTGAACGTTAATGTGCTCTTGGTCTCCCTCTGCATGCTGTGCTCTCACACCTCGCTGAGCTCTGAAATGCAAGCAAGCACCGAAAGTCCAGCACAGCACAGACACGTTTCTGCTGAAGAACATTTGTTCAGTTTGAGTGCATTTGCATTGTGATGCATCGTGGTTTTTTACAGTCTTCCTGCCCCCAACTTCATTCACAATAAATTGCATGACTGCAAAAACGTGCTTTGTGTGTAACATTTTTATTTTGATAGTGTGACTATTCCTTTTACATGCCAGTAGCCCAAGTGCTTCCTGAGTACAGCTTTCCTTATGTGACCTTGTGTTTAATTACTAAGTATTCTAACTGCAAAAAACTAACAAGCCCTATTTTTGCTTTCCTTTTAGGGTGGTGTAAATACTAGCATACGGCATGGTGGTATTTATGTGAAAGCGATTATTCCTAAGGGAGCAGCCGAAGCAGATGGCAGGATAGAAAAAGGTAGTATTGCAGTTCTTTCTGTTGGGGTTAATGTGAAAAAGGGCAGATAACTGTCTGTGGCGGACTTGAGGGATATACTGTGGTGTAGAATGTAGGAGCTCTGTTTGCCTTCTTTCATTGTACCTTTTTCAGTTGTCACTTTAAATATTGCCTTGATAATTCTGTGGGTGAAGATTAAAAAAGTGTAGAACAGCTGCAAAACAGCAGAAAACTGCTGAGAATTGTGGAGGGGAAAAATAAGAGACAGGCTGCAGGGTTTTTTATTTTTTTTCTCCCTTCTAATGCAGCCTGTGTTCATGGAGAACACTTCTCTCTTCCAGCCATGGAGAGAGAGGGCTTTGTATTATTTGTGGCCTCCTTGCTTGGCATGCTGGGCAACTCAATACAGAAAATCACTGTAATTGTTAGTGCTTTTCTTGTTTGTAAGCCAGGCCACATTCTTCACTGTAGATTAAGAATTGTTTCTAATAAAGAGTGAGTTTTGTGACAGGCCATCGTTCTGCGGGTTAACACTAGCTTTGACACAAGGTTATCCCAAAATAGTTTAGTTGCAAAGTTCTCTCCTTGACTCAGAGTGTGGAGGGGAGGGAGAATTTGCTTTAGTAACAGTCCTTGTTAGCTGAAACCTGAAGGTTTCTGTGCATCATACACATTTTATAGATGATGTTCTGCCTCCTTTTCTTATATTATTAATCATTCGTAGGTGACCGTGTGCTCTCTGTCAATGGGATTAGTTTGGAAGGTGCTACCCATAAGCAAGCTGTTGAAATGCTGAGAAGCACTGGTCAGGTAAGCAGCTGCTGGTTCTACTCTGTCTGTAATAAACCAGTTAATCATGAGTGAAAAAGAGGTAAAGGAACATGAAGACTGGAATTCTCCCCAGCATCCAGGTTGGTTTAGATGTGTTTTTTACAATTTTTGGGTCGTGGACCTCAAGTCTCGCTGCCCACCCAGGCAAAATTCTGGTTCTGTGTGTGGGTGAGAGGTCTGCATGCAATTGGGTTCTCCTTGTCTCTGGCTTTCATAGGAAGAAATCCCTCCTTATATGCCGCTGTGTTGGTAGCTTTACTTGAGTCTTGGCCTTTTTGGATAGTGCTTGACTCTGTCAGTGGTGTCTCCTCATTTAATAGTGCTTTTTATGGCAGCTGCTTCATATATTGAAGTACGTGCACACCTGAAAATAGGCAGTGAATGTACACATCCAGAGCTGCGAAGAACTACTATTGTACTCATTGTAGAAAATGCTTTTAACTCTCTTCCATGTATGCATGTGAAAATGACACTGTCTTTGACACTTCTTCACCCTCTCACAACCTTTTATTATGCTGTGTTGCCAAGTATCTCACAAATCCGTTAGTTAATCTTGGAGGTTGTCGCTTACAGCCCTTAAAATAAGGAATAAATGGAAGATGTACAGTGGAGAGAGGCGTCGATGAAGTTTACTGCTGCAAAACTTTGAAGTCTGAAAGTTAGAAAGAAACAGGTGTTCTAGGCTGTACTATCTCCATGGCTGTTGCCAGTTAACTGGAGAATTTTCCATCTCTTCAGGTGGTACATCTGCTTTTGGAAAAAGGGCAACTTTCCGTGGCCAAGGTTCACGCTCCAGTAACACCACAGTGCACACCTCCAAATCTGGTGGGGCAGTGTGAGCCGCAGGAGAAACCAGCGACAAAAACTACAAATGCCAAAGATTACAGCTTCGTCACTGCAGGTCGGGTCATGTATGAAAATTGTCTGAACTTTCAAAGCATCCTTTAGTTTTTATGCTGTTTTTTGTCAGATCTTCTCTAGAAGGACAGACAAGAGACAGAGCTGGTAAAAATCTATACCAAGCCCCTGCACATAATGCAGTCTGTTCCTTTTTACGCTGCTACATTTGTTTTTAAGATTTCTTTCCGCATCTTGGCAACTTTGTTTAGTGACTGTATAACTGTTTGCTCCCTCACTGTTCCTTGTCATTTCCTAATTTCACAAGCTTCCCAGGCCAGTGCTATAGCAAGGCTGGAGTAAAAGCAGTACTGCTAGCTCTGGTGCTGCTAAGGAGGAGTGGCAAGGGGAGGCTGACATGCTTATATATAAGGGGAGCCTCCTGTAGGTCCTACTGTTCCTGTCTAGGTGAGAGAAGAACTGCATGAAGAGAGAGGATATGAGGCATTTGTGTAGCTGACCAGAGGCTGGCATGTTAGAGCTTCTCGTGCTGTGAAGGGCATGGAAGCTTACCCAGATGGGGAAACCACTGCAGATATGTTTTGGTCTTCCTCCGTGGGATTTATCCTGTCTGCCAGGGGTTCCAGTTGCTGCTCTCACTAATTTCTGATCTGTGGCCAGAAAGGTCCTGCCACTCAGTGCTTTAGCAGGCTCCTTTACAGACTTCCCTGGGAACAGTATTTTGGACACACCTTATATTTCTGTATAGTGTGGATATTGTCAGGGCAAGGCAGTGGACTGAGAAGTCATGATCAGCTTTTTGTGTCCTCTATACCTTGGAGGGGTCTTTTAGCTAATGCTTATGTTCACTAAAATGGACGTTAAGCAGAACCCTGCAAGGGGAAAACTCTGAACTGTCACATCTGGAGTAAGAGCACCAACTGCTTGTTTTAATGACCAGTGTGATTTAGGAAATAATCAGTTAATGTTTTTTTTGCAGAGAACACATTTGAGGTGAAGCTGCTGAAGAACAGCTCAGGCCTTGGGTTCAGTTTCTGCCGTGAAGATAACCTCACCCCAGAGCAAATGGGCTCAACTATTGTGAGGGTGAAAAAGCTCTTCCCTGGGCAGCCTGCTGCAGAATGTGGGCAGATAGAAGTTGGGGACGTCATTCTGAAAGTGAACGGGGCATCACTAAAGGGTTTATCCCAGCAGGTTTGTATCTTAGTAGTGCAAGTCATACTCTGGTAGTCCTGCAAATCTTGGGGGTCCGTGTCTAATAATAAATCTACTGTGGCCGTAGGAAGTAATCTCTGCTCTGAGGGGAACATCTCCAGAAGTCTCTCTTCTCCTTTGTCGACCGTCACCTGGTACACTACCAGACATTGATCCTTCTTTGTTGGTAAGGTGTATGACGTGTGATTTTTTTCTATTTTTTAATTACTGTTTGAAAGCTCATTTATTTGGTCTGGTGAGTGGGTTAATTAAATGCAAAGCGCAGATGGAAAAATGCGAGGGGGTGCTCACGGAAACGTGATTCCTGTAGTAAATCCTTCATGAGTAAACAAAGCATTTCATGGAAATATGAAAAGAATGCAGACTTTATTTTTTTTTTCTCAATTTTGTGGCTTAGAACATTGGAGGTTGGCTTAATACACTGTTTTTGAGAGGGGGTTTTCTTTGTAGCCCAATGGTTTGAAGTTGATCTCAAGTAGAAATAGGATATTTCTGTAATGTATCTGAAGAATACTTTGTGAAACGCTAATTTGTCTGGAAATTAGGGATGTTACAAAAGATATTTTCAAAATGCTCCAATAAGAAAATCAAAATAACAAGGCTATTTTAGGACAATTGGAAGAAGTGGAAATTAAATGTGTTTCAACAAAAGAGAAAGTATAGGGAAGTTTGCCAGAAAAATAGACTTTCTGTAATGCAGGAAAGTATAAAAAAATAATGGAGACAAGTCTTCAATTTAAGTTATTTTAATATCATTTTCAATCAATAGAAAAACATTCAAGTCAGATGACAGAAACTTTACAAATATAAATGAAGTCACAATTAGAGATTTGCAACTGCACAAAGTAGTAATACAAATAACTAGTCCTGTAATGAACCTATTTATAGTATAGAAAAGCTTTAATAAAACAGCATATATATTAAAAGAACAGAAAAACCAATAAACAAATGGCAATTTTTGTTATAACTTTATCACAGATCACTGTGTTCATGAACACAAGAATTTGGCCGTGAAGATAGAAACAAAGCTTTTAAACTTTGTGTGTCTGGTAGCTGACTTCATTCTTAGGAATATGTGATTATTGGCAAAAATGTTGTTCATCCTCATGGGGCATTAATATCTTGGCTGAACAGTCTTAATTTGGTGTAAATTACCATAGTTTTTGTACCGTGTTATGTTGATTTTTGTTTGAAAGCTTTCCTGTTTCTATCCTGTGTGAGATCAGTTTGACTGCAGTTGCACAACGGGTGTTCTGGTTGGAAGGGATTTCGTGGTCGTGGCCTAGATGACTACTGGGCACAGCTTAAAGGCATCTGTCAGTTGGGTCTCTGAGGCGAAAGCCAAGAGTATATTTGTTTTCCTTAGATGAATTTGCAGTTTTTCAACAGTGCATGTTTCAAAGTTTTGCACACTTTCTCTTGGCCAAGTTGCCTTGAACTTGGTGAAACTGTGCTGTGATACAATTGAGGCAACGGTCTAAATTGAAAGAGCCGCTGACTTTTGGTAATTTTATGCAGTCTTTGCAGCTTTCTTCTGTCATCAAAACTGGAATTTGATGAATTACATGTCCTTGCTCTTTGTAGACTCCCATCCATTCACCCCACCAAGTATTTCCAGATGTCAGCAGAGAAGTTTCTGGTCCATCAAACGTAGAACAAGGTGACAGCTCAGATGAAAATGAAACTACTGATCTGAGCAACAAAAGGCTGAAATCTCCCTCTAGAAGAGACAGCTACAGTGACAGCAGCAGGAGTGCTGATGAGGAGACGACAGACTTGCCAATGCAGGTGGGCCCTGGCTGGAACTCTGCCCTGTACCAAAACTCCAGTGAAGCCGTGACACAGGCACATGATCAGCATGAGGCACATGGTGGTCAGGAAGAGGCTGTTCGCACTGGCTTGTATTCCAACCAAGAGGCTCCTAGCAAGCTTCAGGACAGGTATGCTGTTTATAGTGATTCTCTTAATGTTGCAGAAGGTGTTTACAAAAACAGTTTGTTGGACCAATTCATAGAAATACATTTTTGTTTAGATTTTAGATCTTCATGAAGTCAATATTCATTCATATATTCATTTATGGGTGACAGCCATGTTGCACAAGCTGATCCTTGTGGGGTTTTTTTGCTTGTTTATCCACAGTGATTTGCCATTGGATTTGCCACTGATCCCAACCTGTGGAACCATTTCTGATGTTCCTACATCCGTTTTAATAAATGACTGTTACGCTACTCCTGCTTCTGAGCTGACTCCACACCTGGGAGGAACGAATTCATTACTCGGCCAGTTGGAAAAAAATGCTGAAGAATACGAACCGGTAATTTACTGTTTCTGTCTTTCAGTAGCATAAATGTTACGTACTGTTGTGGCCAACTGGAATTTTTTTCAGCCATGGTGTTGGGCGTGACTGCGTAGAGGTTAGGTACATTAATTTACAAATGTCATAGTTGCAGGTTATACTTGCACTAACCTGGGGCTGTTCATTATATGTGGCACACAGACAGGTGCCGTTTGTAACCACTGAACTCTGGCTGCTCATACAAGTGTCCACAGGCATTTTCTGCTTGGGCTCTTGCGGAGTTTGATGTATTTATCTCTGTAAACATCCATGCATCTATGTGTACACAGGTGGTTGTGTATAGGTTTATTTTGTGTGTCATTTCAGCCTGGAGAATTTGGTATTAAATATTTACCTACCTCTAAATGATGTATTCAGATGAAATTTAGATGGCAGATATCTTGCTTCTGGCCTGTTAATTTTTGGTGTGATTGTCAGCTCTCTCTTTGTCCCTTCAGAAATCTTTCTGAAACCTTTTTGGTGCTGTGTGAGTTTCTATGCAAATGATGGAGATCTGTATCTTTCAAATCAAAAGTCATGCAAATTGAAATAGATGAAATGTTCATGTGTACAGTTCCAAGATAAGCTGTAGTATTGTACCTCATTGTAGGAAAATATGTTCACTTTCTTAAGTTGAATAATTCCTGTTGTGTTGTCTTATATGGCAACTAGTTGAGGGTAAAATAAGGTGTCAGTTTTGGCATGTGCCTTCACAATTTTGTTTACATCATAAGCCTTTGGCCCAAGGTTAGCTCCATGCAAAACAATAGTCTATCTGAATTGACTAGAGGTGCTTATTTGAAGCAGCTAAACTGAAACTGCTAAGACACATGTAGGTAAATCAGTTGTCTATTTCTAACTGTCTTAAATTCAGTAAAGCATTCAAATTGCTTCTGTTTGTCTGTGCTGTAAAGTGCTGTTTTCTTCTCCTAGGAAGCAGAGCTCCAAGTCACCATGACAAAGTCAGAAAAGGGTAGTCTGGGTTTTACAGTGACCAAAGGTCATGATAACATTGGCTGCTACATTCATGACATTGTTCAGGATCCTGCCAAAAGCGATGGGAGACTACGACCTGGAGACCGACTTATAAAAGTGAGAGAATTAACATTTCCAGATACAGGAATTGCATGAAAAGGACAACTTTGAGTCCAAAAAAAATGTAAAATGTATTGTGGGCCAAAGTAAATGTGATTAAGGAACATGCATGTTCAAAGAGGCATAATTTGATAGCACTTGGACAAAAGAAATACAAGGATGGAAGCATGTGAGAAGATTGATAAAAAGAGTTACAGTATGTCATGCAGCTAGACATGTGTGCAAGCACTATTTTTGATAGAAAAAAAGGTTTAAAGAAAGAAGCATTCCTTTATTCAATAAGATGGTCGCTTAAATATGTGGAGTAGTTGATGGTAGAATACATGCATGGCTGACATACTGTTAGGAAAAAAAAATTTAAGAGATTTGCTGCAGAAGAGTTTACCAGGTACATATCATGTAGTACAGATATTCATCATTACAGTATTAGTTTCTGATCAACTGAAAACCTGCATTTGGGCCTACAGGGACTGACCAATAGTGACAAAGTGCATTACACAGAGCACGCATGTGAGTCATTGCTAGATCAGGGCAATGAAGCACTGCTGAATACTGTTACACCTTAATAAAGTAAAACAAATACAAGACAAATTGGATTAGGTTGTGAGTCAGGCTCTCAGGTGTTGGGCTTACACAGTTATAGCATTCCCATTTTTTTTAATAGGAACAGTAAAATGTACCTCTTCAGATTGTTTAATATTTTGACATTTGGACTGTAAGTTGTTTCTTCATTTGCCAAAGTTCAGTTGCATATGTGTGTTCTATCTCCTTGGGTAAATATGGTGAACTGCAGCTATTGTTGATAAAGCATCATTGTTTTGTCCTTTAACGTCAAAAGTCAACAATAGGAACAGTAGTAATTGTTTCCACAGTAATGCTGACTATTTTACTTTGAACTTAACAAGGAGATCTCTGCTTTTATCTTTGCAGGTTAATGACATTGATGTCACTAATATGAGCCATACTGATGCAGTCAGCTTTCTCCGTGCTGCCCCAAAGACTGTCAGATTAGTGCTAGGGCGTGTTTTGGAGTTACCCAAGATGCCAGTGTTGCCTCACTTACTGCCTGACATTACACTAATGTGCCATGAGGAGGAGCTAGGTAACACAGAAGTATACTGCTTTTGCTCTAATGCAAATTTTTCTCTTCAGTTACAAAGAAATAACTTGATTTTTTTGTATTTTCTCCTGCAAAGGTTTGTCATTATCAGGAGGTCATGACAGCCTTTACCAAATTGTGTATATTAGTGACATCATCCCCAAATCAGTTGCTGCCAGAGAGGAGAGTCTCAATGCACTGGATATTATCCATTACATTAATGGAGTAAGCACACAGGGAATGACTCTGAAAGAAGCCAAAAGGATGCTGGAAACATCCCTTCCCAAAGTGGTGCTCAAAGCAACCAGGTATGTTGTGGAAGCAAATGATTCCCTATACTTTTAATTTTTCTCCCATGATTGTATGAGTATATGGGTAAAACATGATCCTGTTATGACAACTAATTCACCAGAGTGGTACTAGATGGCATGTTATTGAGGACTGATGCCACAAAAAAGGTCTGTATCTTCACAGTTTACTATGCTGCAGTGAAGCAGAAGGGTACTTAGTACTTGCTGTGGTTTGTGTTTTTCACAAAGCTCTGTCCAGCTATGAAGTATAAGTGTTCAAAAATATCATTTTCAAAATACGACACAAGTTATTTAAATGGAATTACTCGTTTTTCTTAAAACTGCTGCTAAGCGTTCCATAATCATAAAAAGAAGATGGAATGTTGTTTTGTGCTGCCGTGGTTTAACCCAAGCTAGCAATACAACCACAATAGCCGCTCACTCACCCCCTTTCCCACCTTCCCCAATAGAGGAGAGAATCAAAAGGGAAGGGAGAAACTTGGATTGAGAACAACACACTTTAATAAAATAATAAAATACTGATATACTAGTAGTAAATATATGTATGAAATAGAAATAAAAGATACTGAAGGCAATTCCTCACAAACTCTGTCCACACTTAGTAGCCAGTCCCAGCAAGCAGCACCTGGTCCCAGACAGCAAAAAAAAGAGGAAAAAGGCAGAAAGGCCCAGAGGCCTCTGCAAAATGGCAAAAGCTGGACTAAACGTCCTGCACCAAAGACTAAAGACTCCCCCGGCTGCACCCCAGAGAGAGAGCAGAAGAGGAGAACAAGAAACCAGAAGGCCCCACTCTGGAGCATGACGCTAATGGGATGGAATACTCTCACTGATCAGTCTGGATGTCAGTCAAGCTCCACCCCATCCATGCCCCCCTTTCTCAATGCCTCACACCTGTGGGCAGAGTGCTCAGAGTGTCCTTGGCTCTCAGACCAGAGCAATTAAAAACATTAGCTCTGTGCTGGGGTGTTACCTCTTGTTCTCAAACTAAGTCCAAATAATGAGCATGCTAGCTATGAAAAAGAAAGGTTTCTGACTGCACAAAGAAAATTAACTCATTTTCAGTCAAACCAGCACATGTGTTTAAGTAGTTCTGCTGTCACATGTGTGTCCCAACACACTGGTGAATGTCAAAACTCTACAGCACAAATCCTAGTTTTCACTGATCTCTGCTGCTTTTATGGCAATACAACAGTCTAAAAAACTCTCCAGATGACTCTGTCCTAATATTTGCCTGGGACTGAAACATTTACTTATTTTTTTAGGTCTTCCAGCCATGCCTACCATTCTTTGCTTTCTCTCTCCCTTTCTCCTTCCCACTCTGTTTTATTCCAGAAGGGGTAGGAGTTGCAAAGTCCTGAGGCTGCGAGATTGCATCTTTTTGTCGCAATCTAGAAGGAAACTCCAGCTCTAATGAATTCTTTGGTGCTCCCTGAAGTAGGAACTAACAATTACTGATGCTTAATCTCTCTCATTGAATATTTCTAGTGTTCCAGAACTGTTGTAGTAGAAGGCACAACTAGCAGTTCTACTTATCATCAGATATTGATGTAAAATATATACTATTATCATTACTTATTTTTTTAATCGAAATTTCTGTGAACATTTCTTTTCATAGAGATGGTCATCCGGTACTTCCAAAATCCAGGAGCCCAGATAACTCAAATCCATGGCCAATGAAAGCTAATGGTAAGACTTGCTTGCTTACTTGTTCCAAGTGAAATGCACATTTATAAAAATGAATTAAAAAATGAGCCTCCTAGTCCAAAGGCTGCCCTAGAACTCCACATACTGAGATCAGCTCCAGCAGGTGTTTGCTCGATCTTTCTTATAAAAGCTCCACTGAAAGATTCAACAATGATCTTTTTATCATAGAGTCATTGAGGTTAGAAAAGACCTTTGAGATTGTAGAGTCCAGCTGTAAAGCTGATACTGCGAAGTCCACCACCAAATTAAGCCTGTAAGCACCACATTTACACATCTTTTGAATACCTCCAGGGATGGTTTTGTGATTCCATTTCTTTTGTAGTTCAGAAATTCTCTATTATGAAGCCTGTCTTTCAGGGAGTTTAAAAAAAAAAAACAGTCAATTGATTATTATCATAATCATACTTAATAATATTAATAAAGATGATGATGTTTCCTCTGACCAGGCATAAAAATACCAATTTGGTACATTTGAAAGGGCTTCAGGTCTGCCATTGTTCTTCTCTTTTTCAAGGTCAAAGGAACCCAAATTGTTTTTATGGCTCTCCTCCAGTTCGTTTACATCTGGCTGTTTTCCTCTTCAAGTGTGGTGCTTTGGGTCTCACACATGGCACAGGGTGAGGCTCAGCAGCACCAAGCAGACAGGAAGAATCATGTCCAAGCAGCTTTCTTGTCGGTACATCCTGAGTGAGATGAACTTCCTTTTGCTAAAGAGTGCCTTGTTCACTCAAACTCAGGATCCCTTACCACCTACGTTTGCTTCTGTGCAGAACAACTGTTTATGTGGTTACTTACTGTCTTCAGCATTTGTTTTTTCTTTGACATGTGCCACTTTGCATTTGTCCTGATTCATCGTAGTCTTTTTTTCTCACACTTTGTTTGGTGTATCTATATAACTTTGAGTATTGATCTTGCCTTATGAAATTATTGCAACTCTTACAGTGTTGCTCACATACTATACAAGCATCCTACACATTTTGTTTCAAAAAAACTGAGCCAGGATATTCATTAGGAACAAGACGTGTAACAGAATCTTGGAAGACCTCACTTAAAACTCCCTTCCTGTAGATGATTTCTCACGCATAGGTTCACAACAAGGTATAACATTACTCTCAGCCTTTATTACTTCATCGACAAGTTTCTTAGCTTGTAAAAGCATAATGTATATGAAAATCCAGAACTTCACTAGTAGGTAGGTATATAGCATCTACTGGTTCCACTTGGTCTCACTTATTTTTCTAGTAATGGGATGTCTAGGATAGGCAGTGTTCTTTGATATCATAATATCTCTCTTTTCTTTACCAAGAAGGGAAAAGGTGCCTTTGAACAAGGACCCAGATGTCAGATGATGCTTAAAATAATTTTTTTTTTTAAAGTTGGTGACAGATTATTGTGGGATTGTATTTTGTACATTTCAAGGGAAAGGGAATCATGCCCTATTTCCCAAAGGTGCAAGTGTTTCTGCTGTGTATTGTTAAGCTACTTATGAATATTTCTCTGTGCTTAGGCTTGGTTACTTGTATTAATGCCCTCTGATCCCGTTCAGTGTAACATTCAAAAAGCCATTATAAAGTATAGTCCATCAGATGTAAGTTTTATTGATTTTATAACATAATGTTAAATACCTTGTTTCCTTCATAAAAACAATTGATGTGGGCTAATTTAATTTGTGTGAAAACGTTCCTGTAAAGTTGTCGTGTTTTCCTTTTTTTGTTAAGGCTGTTCCTGTGGTGATCCCTGTGATAAAACAGAAAAGACAACTCAGGTTTATGGGCCCAAGGTAAATATTCCTCTATTGTGTGTATTATCATTAACCAGAGGAAAAAATCTACTTCACACACATTATTAAAATAAATAAATTAAACAGTCTGTTAATGAAAGTATGCAAATCCACTGTTGTCAGTTGATGCGAATAAGCAGTGATCATGATCTTCTTTTTCTTTGGGACTGCTTTGTTTAAAGACAAATGGTCTTATGAGAAGGATGTGAGGCTGTTATCCAGAAAAACTTGTTTCTTGTCACAGTTCCTGCAGATGCTTGCATGTTAGATTTACCAGATGGTTTTCTTTTTCCCCGTTTGTGTGTTTATTTTTTCCCGAGCAATGATGTGTTGTGGGACCAAACGTATTAAAGCCTGCATATGTTTTATAGAGGTTATAATAATGTTAAATACGACTGTGTGTTCTATTGTAGTGGTTGCTTCTTCATCACCACGTGGGTTTGTTTTCTTAGTTGCTTTAAAATGTTTGTATTTGCTCTTTTTGTGTGAAACTTTTAACACACCTAAAAGCTGCTGAATGACAGTCAGAGTCCTGCCCACCCCTCACCCTATCTCAGACGAGCTATTACATGAATAGGTTTGTTGCCAAGTAGGGCATCGAACTTGGAGAGTTGCTTGCCGCTTCAATGGATTGCCGTACTCTTTAAGGGTTAATCTGTAATCTTCTTTGCTTTCTTAGATAAATGGCAGTGGCATCCCAGGACCTTCTCAGGCAAATACAGAAAACAATATCCATCACACAAAAGGACTAATGAATCTCTCAGGATCTGGAGATGGACCTTCCCTTGGCTTTACCAATCAGATGTCAGATTTTTCTAAACACACTGAAAAATCAGGTAAGAGGAGGTGAGATGGGGGACAGCATTATTCAATCTTAAGTTCATAAGTTGTATGCTCTTCTTTAGAGGAATTAGTTTGTGTTGGAAGTAAATTTATGGAAATAAGATCCTGTGTTAGAAAGGATTGAGTAGCCTTGATAAAAGCAAGAAATAATGCCGTGGTGTCTTCCCCTTTATTTTTTTTTTTTACCCCCAAAGAACATCCTATATTGGTAAAACTTGACAGTTTATACTATTTCTCTTTAGAAACAGAGGTTGCAGATGATGAGTACTATGATGAGGATGATCACAATGAAGTTGTCCAGTATCTGTTGGATGTTGTAGATGAGGAAGCCCAGAACCTCTTAAATCGTACTAATACAACTTCAGAGGCTCAGAGCCTTCTGCATCTCAAGAAGGCCAAATCAGAAGATCACCTGTCAGGTACTGTGAGCCATTAGAAAAACATCATTAACAGCAAAATGCTCTTTTGAAACAAGATGCCAAGTAAGCATTGATTTGGCAAGAAGAGTTGACATTGAATTGATGTGTGAGCTGAAAATTTGCCAAGTAGAACACAGACAAATCATTGCTGTTTCCAATCAGCTTCAGATGCAACTTAATAAGTCAAGTTCTGGTGTGGTAAATCTGGATTTTGCTTTGAGTAATCTGGGAAAATGAACCCTGTTCTGGAATTATCTCTTGGGTGGAATTCATGTTGTTTAGGTATATGGCTCTACAGCTGCAGTCAGGTTGAAATGCTGAGGCATTTCAACATTTCATTGATTACAGGTTGCACAGCTTGGACATGTGTTGAGATCTCTCACAATCAATCTGACAACCTGCTTTGTGTCTTTTAGAAAGACTGGGTAATTTTCTCCAGTACCTGCTTCTGTCTGTACACTTTTCTTTTCCTTTATTCCATCTCCTCACCTGCACCTGTTAGTAACTGAAATTTAGCATGGAGTGGGATATCTGTTTCCTTTGTGGTGTCACACCATGTATGTATGCTCCAGACATTCAAGCAAGATGTTTGCTACTTCTGTACAGGCTCCTTCTGGAACTCAAGATATGCCATCCAAAATTATCATTATTTCAGCTCTTTTGCCACTGTTCAAGTTCATTGAGTTATTGTCACTGGTCATTATGTTAGAAATCAGGGAACACTGAGGTCCTGACACAGCCAGAACTTCATTGGAGCTCCACTGCTTCACGTTTCTTCTAGCTAGGATCTGGCCTTTGCAACTGGAGATGCTTTGAATCCGTAAGATATGGCAGTGGGGAACTACTGTAGCAATCAGATCCGAGTCAGATTTTGTGTGGCACAACAAAATTCTTGTTGATACAGAGAGCAAACAGAATCCTAGCTTTGACCCTACTGCTGGTCTAAACTGCAGAAACATTGCCATCATGAGAATCTGATAACTTACTAGCACTAGCCTGTCCATCCATTGTACTGTAGCACAGATATTCTGTTAGGTGTACAGCCAATCTCACATGTAATGACAGCTGTTCTAGTTAAAAAGAAGGAAGCCTAGAGTCTGATTATCCTGTGCGCTAAGCCCTCTTTTCCAACACATGGGTAGCAAAAGGACTTAAAGATGTTTCTTGGTAATTCTGGCACCTGTATTTCCTGTGTAGTGCCATATGGGTATAGCAGGATTCACATCTGAGAGGAGGTGACTCCTGCTTATCCTTCGGTGTGTTTATGCTGTATGTCCTGATTTTTCCAGTTCCAGTAGAGATGAATGGAAAGCTGACAGAAGATAAGTCTGAAGACACAGATTGTGACGGGTCTTCTTTACCTGAAGATTTTTCAGAGGTGAGATGGCAAGAAGCTGGCAGAAGTGTGTCTGCTGGTTTTGTTTTCTTGGACACTCTTTCAATTTATTATTTTCCCTACTGGCATAGAACTTGGGGAAATAACTTTACATGTATTTTAAGTTAAAAGGTCTTTGTCAGTGATAGCTATAAATGGTGTACAAACATTTATTTTTTAAATAGTGTATGATCATTCTATCATAAATTAACTAAACGAGAACAAAGCGTAGAGTTAGTGTACTCTCTTTCTCATATAAAGCCCAACAGCTTTTTTTTCAAAAAGGGCAATAATAAACTATCTTATTAATGTTATTTCAGGCATTTAGTCTAAAAGGTTTCCTTAACTCCTGCTCAAAGAAGAGAAGCATTGTGGTGGGTTGACCCTGACTGGATGCCCAATGCCTACCAGAGCTACCTCTATCATTCTCCTCAAATAGACAGGAGAGATAAAGGCTCGTGGGTTGAGATAAGGACAGGGAGAGATCATTCGTTTATTACCATCACGGGCAAAACAGGCTTGACTTGGAGAAATTAGTTTAATTTATTACCAATCAAATCAGAATAGGATAATGATAAATAAACCCAAATCTTAAAACACCTTCCCACCACCCCTCTCCCGAGGCTTAACTTTACCTCTGATTTCTCTGGGCTCAGCTTTGGCCAGCAGCAGGTCCCTCTTCGAGCCAACTGCCACTGGCTCTATCGGACATGAGGGAAGCTTCTAGCAGCTTCTCACAGAAGCCACCCTGTAACCTCCCGCTACCAAAACCTTGCCTTGTAAATGAAATACAAGCAGTCACAGTGAATGCTGTGTAGACTTAGCTGTCCAAAATGTAAATTTGGGGTTTCTTTTCCTCTCACTTTTTGCTGAGATATGTTCATTAACTTGAATCACTTCTGTATTTGGGTTTACCCCACATTATTGCATGTACTGTTTTACATCAGTCACTAGGTACCCAAGTTTTGTCTTGTATTTGAAATCAGCAGAACTGTGTTTACCCAGCAAATCCTGGCTGCTGCAGCTTTCTGTCCAGTTAGTAGAGCTGAGAGTCAAACTGGGAATCTGGCTCTGTGTCAGTGTGCTCTGGGAGATCCAGAAGTAAAATTCTCTGAGTATGACAGTGAAAACTTACAGGCTGGCCTGAAGTGTAAATGGTTTTAGACAGTTTTTCTTGAAAGGAGGATCAAAATGCCTTCTCTGCTGAGTCTTCATTGTCAGTTGAGGAAGAAGTTTTCAGTATCAAACTTGCCTCATAAAACATTTTGAATTACTAGAAACCAAAGAAGTCAACTGGAGAAAATTTAGCTGGCTCTACTGCTGCTGTGAGTCAGGAATGATTTTAAGATAGCTTTTTGGCCTTGGTACAGTAGGGCCTCTTTCCAAGTGCTCAGTGTTCTCATCCTCTGTTATTTTGGGTTAATGAGATGTCTAAAAGAGGAAAGTCTTTCATTATGTGCTGCTTTGAACTTAGTCTTCTTCAGAAATAGTCCGTGTAGCTGTTAATTGTTTAAAATTTACAGTGAATGAGTGTTATTACCGTGTCCTTTAATGTGTTTTGAAATATTTCTTCCACTAGCCAACACATGTAAATGGTTGTGAAGACTATTGTGGAGTAAAAGCTGTGCCAGAAAGGTAAGATTTCTTCTCTAGTGTTCCTTGAAAGCAAAACTGTGATGTCTGAAACTCTGAAGAGGGATATGTTATGCAGGGGAAAAACAAACACAAACTACCCCCAAACCACAACAAACTTAGTAGAAAGTCTGTGCAATGTCTTGTTGAATTGTACCCTGTCTATTCTTGTCATTTAAAAGGGTTATAATTTGCCTGAATACTAGTCAGCTCTGTGTGGTTTACCATGCCCTAGTTTTACTTACTCCCTTGATATGTGGTTATAACAAGTAACTGGGCTGTGTTCACATGGTCCCTAATAACTTAATTTGCATTGTCCTAACAATTTGGTACTTGCATGTGAAGAAAACATTCAAACAATGCTGTCTTCACTTTGTATCTTTACAAGCTTCTTTAATGTTACTACATCTGGTTTTAGAGCACAGAAACTAAGCCATGTAGTTCAACTGGTCCATCTGTTCTCATTTGGGCGTTTGGGGCTTCTTTTTTTTTTGAGGATATGCCTGACCGAGTTACTGGCTATCCCTTTGAGCCATCTTGAATCTTGGAAATTCCCAGGATCATTTTCCTGTGCTAAATAATTTTAGTCCTTAGTCTAAGTGAAGTTTCAAAGTGTATATACTACTTTTTATGTTTTGATTAAGTTTCTGGGAAGTTTTGGGTTGAGACTTGACACAGACATTGACATTATGACCTAATAAAATACTCAATACGTTTATCTCCATCTCCAACAAAGCTAGAAAACCTGCAATTGAAAACAGATATTCTAGTGTATAGGTAGTGAATTATGTGAGTGGTACAAATCTGCTATTGGATTTTATTTGGCTGCTTAGCCTTTGAATAGTGAATGCAGTGGCAGTTATTACTAGATTCACATCTTCCCAGCTCTTTTTCCACTGTCACCTTTTTCAAATCCCTGCTGGAGATTTTAAAAAAGGAAAAAAAGGGGAATGTATTGAGAGTACTGGTATGTATCCAGTCCAGAAATACTTGTAGCTATAAATTACTTTCTAGCAGTTTTTTTACTAATATGATTGTTACCTCTGGGTGTTCTTTCTTTCTTTCTTCCATACCTTGTCTTCTCTAGATCTCCTCCTCAACCTCCCTTGAGCCAAGCAGATGAAGATGAAATCACGTGGGGAAGTGATGAACTGCCAATTGAATCAATCAGCCAGGAATGTGTAAACAAAGGTAAAACTTCAACAAATTATCAGTGGAAAACTGAAGATCACAATAAAATAGACAAAATGTTAGAAGTGAATTTTTAAATGTCCTTGATATGTTTGGAGTGTGTGGTGTTATGTATAATGGGAAATCTAACAGCTCAGCAGCCCACTGGAGAGGATGTTTATAGCTTTGTGTAATAGATGTGTGAGAGTTAATAGGAGTAAGTATTGGCAATGTTGGGCTTCTAGTTATAGAGCTGAAACCAGCTGAGGTGTTTTCTTTCATAGTATCTATCTGACAAAAGCTGTAACAATAGAGATGGTTTGTGTTGTTTTGACCATGGTCAGATCAATATATCATGTGCTTCACAGAGTGGCTACTCCATGCTCAAATTAAGCCATATTTTTTTCTTTATCGTGACTCTTTCACTACTCCATTTGATGTGTTTGGCAGAATCTAGTCTGTAGTTGTTGAGATAGTGTTAGAAATGTCAGCTCCTGAAATCCATATACAGCAGCCTTTTCTCTGTGTTCATTAAAAGAAGAAAAGGTTAATCCATGTAAACCATTTGGTTAAGTCAGGAGATATAGAACACTTTTCATTGTGGTACCAGACAAACTCCATTAATTTTGTTGTGCTTCAGAGGAACACTGAAGGCCTGATAGAAAGCAAACTTTATTGAGGAAAAAAATATGTATTTTAACACATTTTAGGATTACCGCTTGAAAGACATGTTGAATGTAAGTGCTAAAAATGAAGTCACAGAATGTGATATTTAAGTGGAGAGTTCTGAATTCATCCCTATGTGCATTCATCAGTTTTGTAGGTCATTGTGTGAAGAACTTACATTCAAAATGTATTTGAAGTTTGTTGCAATGCATTTATTGGAAGCTTAGGACAATACTACCTTTAGTTCTTGGGTTCATCAAAGCTGATGTATTTATTGATATTTACATCAATCAGTCTTGTTCTGCTAGATTTCCCTTTAGTGACAAATGAAGAGATCTCTGCACTCTCTGCTGTGAATGTGCTCCCTGGAGGCAAGTACTCAGGGGCCAAATTGAAGTCAGTGATCAGGATGTTGCGGGGATTGCTGGAACAGGGAGTCCCTTCTAAAGAGATTGAAGTGAGTAACTATTTGTCCTTTGAAGTCTTTTTTTTCTAGTATTGAAACAGTTAGAATAGCTGGTTTGCACTGCCTTAAATACCACAGCTCTTTCATTTGCAGCTCTGAAGGAATGAAAAGGGTTCTTTTACCAAAGACTTCTCTCCCTTCCTTTCACTGGCTGCTGAGAGATGAGTTTGAACTTGAACTGGGAGTTCAATTCACAAGTGTGTTTACATCATTCTTACTTGTGGTAAATTACCAAGTGAATATGACATTAACAGGCACAGACAATGTAAATAAAGGCTGTAAAATCTAGCTACAGAATGTGAGAACAGCCTTTCCAAAGTCTGAAGTTAAGCATGTTACATAATTTTTTGGGGGGATAATGTAGTAAAATACTTGCTAGATAATAAGATTTTTTGTTTTGTTTCAAGGTGGTGTATTTTCTTAGCTATGTGAAATTAGATTCCTTCCCATGACTGAATTACTTAGGATTTTTTTTTTATGATTATGTTTGTGTCTGTTAAAGACTTGATACATGACTGCTCTTAACGCTTGCTGCCATTCATTGCTTTCTAATGCATGTGTAATCGCTTCTTTACAGAACCTTCAGGAGTTAAAACCTTTGGATCAGTGTTTGATTGGACAAACAAAGGAGAACAGGAAAAAGAACAGATATAAAAACATACTTCCTTGTAAGTCCTAACTAACCTGATTTGTCACCAACTGTATGGTCAGATAAATTGGATCAGAAGTGAGATGATTTGATTCCCAACCCAGGTTCTGCTACTGAGTATGGAAAAAAAAAGATCTACCACTCATTTCCTACACATTTCAAGTGAGCATTTGTAAAGCAGTTTAAGATCGGTGAACAAAGACTATTATAGTCTGTAGGGATGGCTATTCACAGATTCTCCAGTTGTTTCAGCACATCTTGTGTCTTAATTGAGATACATGTTTGGAACAAGGGTTTTTTGGTTTTACCTGTGTAAAATTGAAAAAGCAGACATGTGTACTATGATCTGTAGACTTTTCTGCAACAAAATTTTGTTTTTTAGCTGGGAGATATGTGAAGGAGAAGTGAGAACTGACAAGGGTTAGTTCTGAATGAGAAATAATCAGCCTCTGTTTCAGAGGAACTGCAGTTCAAATTGTACATCCTTCCCTTCTGCTGATATAGGTTTCTCCCCTAGCCATCTTTTTTCTTATTCAAAGAGAGATACTGATTAGTATCCTAAGGCAAGTATTGTGATTATTTTTTTTTAGTAAGATCTGGAGACATCTTTGGCAAATAAGTACTGTGTGATTGTCTGAGGCTCAGCATTTCTGTTGTGTGAAGGTCTAGTTATGTGCACACATAACACTGAGATATTTTTACTGTGTGGGGATTGCAGATGATACCACTCGAGTACCTCTTGGGATTGAAGGTGGATACATCAACGCCAGCTTCATCCGCATGCCTGTGGGGAATGAAGAGTTTGTTTACATCGCATGCCAAGGACCTCTCCCTACTACTGTAGCAGATTTCTGGCAAATGGTTTGGGAGCAAAACTGTACTGTGATTGCCATGATGACTCAGGAGGTTGAAGGAGAAAAGATAAAATGCCAACGTTACTGGCCAGATGTACTCAATAAAGCTACCATGATAAACGATAGACTACGGCTTGCTCTTGTAAGACTCCAGCAGCTGAAGGGCTTTATCATTAGAGTGCTGGAGCTAGAAGAGATTCAGGTAAGTAAACTGAATTCTGCATGCTGAGATGTTTTTTTCTGAGTATTGGCATTTTCACCCTCGTACTTCTGGATTGCCTGCTTTCAATCTCAATGTCTGCATTGAGAAGTAACCTGGGGCTTCTCCTCTTTGTCTAGTGATCATTACTAGGCAACTCTTCCTCGTTGCAGCTTGTGATACTCTGTGACCGTTATAGGAGAAGGTAGTTGGGCCAGGAAATGATTTCATTATGCTCATGAGACTCTAAATTTTGGCTCCTTAGGTGCCTTTGGCCACAGAAATAGGGATATGCAATTCACTAATAATTCAGTCTGGCTGATTCATTCCTTTGTGTGATCAGCTCAGTCTGCACAGTGAACCTTATACAATTTCATTACTTGCTGGTTATTTTTAGTTTAGCTCATTGTTTTTCTTGTTTTATTGAATTACAGAATACCTTCCTTGGGCAAATCTTTCTCTTCTGAGACTGTTTCCTTTGACAACTTACCTGTTGTCTTTTTCTTCTTCCCATGAGTCACATTTAGTTGTTTTTAAACCTCAGACAGGTGAAGTACGGCACATTTCCCATCTGAACTTCATTGCCTGGCCTGACCACGACACCCCTTCTCAACCAGATGACCTCCTTACTTTTATCTCCTATATGCGGCACGTCCACAAGTCGGGTCCTATCGTAACTCATTGCAGTGCAGGCATTGGACGGTCGGGAACCCTGATTTGTATAGATGTTGTTCTCGGGTTGATCAGCAGAGACCTCGATGTGAGTACCCCAAGAGGATGGACTAAGCTGTGCTTTTGACTTGCAGGAAAAATGTTCCACTGGAACTATTCATTTGCTTAAAGAACATGCCGTGCTTTTAAGGGTAGCATTCTGGCCATGTCTTAATGTAACATAAATCAAGGTGTAAAACAGCAGTTTGTGGGGGGGAAGAGCTCTGACATCTGCTGATCATCTGGTTCAATGTCCTGTTTGTTGAGACCTCAGCAATCCAACACTGTTACGTGCTACTTGAGATGTTCCTAGGGTATGTTGCAAGGACATCTCCTGCCGTAGCGGACTTCTGACATGTGGTTTGGAAACAGCAGTGTGTTGCCATGATGATTTGGGCAGTTGAAAGCAAAGTTAAAATGCCTGCCTTATCTGGCTGGATGTACTCGATGGAGTTATCGTGTTAAATGGCTTTAGGGCTGAGAATTTTGGCACTTCTTCAGTCAGAGATCCATGAGCTGATGGAGGGCAGCTAGAAGACAACCAGAATCAAAAAAAATTAATCAAAAACTCAGTGTACAAACATCTCAGCCCAAGACAGGGCTATGTAAATTAACCTTTCCAGCATGACCAGGGGTATCTTTCCTAGGGTGATCCACAGGAGGGTGCTAGCTTCCTTATATTTATGTCTTTCAGTGGCCTGGTGCAGAAATCTTTTTGTCAATTTGTAGAGAAGGTGAGCTATGTCATGCTTAGCTCAGCAGGGTTTCTAAGGACCCACTAAATGTCTAGAACTTTATAGACCTGAGGAAATAAAAACCACTTTGAGAGGTTGCACCAAGGGGCTCTATTTTCTGCACACTCACCTCCTAGTAAGAGTAAGCAAGAGAGCCACATCCATATTGCCCAGAGACATGCTGGTGATATACTGAACATGCACAGGCTATAGTGAATTGTAATTTATTGCACCACTAAGTGGTTAATATACCTAGTTGGTTCCCTTGGTTTGCTGCTGGTGATGTTCCCTTTATATGCTTGTGTGTGTCCTTTTTTCAAATGTGTAACTTTCTGTTTGTTTTGGTAGTTTGACATCTCAGATCTGGTGCGCACAATGCGTCTGCAGCGACATGGGATGGTTCAGACAGAGGTGAGTCTGGCTTCTCCAGGTATGTGCTAAAGGAAAGACACTGGAATTCTAACTCTGATGAGGCAGGAGACTTTCTGTAATGCACACAGTGACTAAATCAGATGCACACCAGTGAGAAACAATGTATTTATATAAATAAATTTATAAATACATGCAGTTTCTAACATGCTGTGCTGTTTCAATCTGTGCTTTTTAACGCACAAAAAAAAAAAGTTGTGAGTTTCCTTCTTAAAGTATGTGCTATAGGGGAAATCTGCTGAACTACTTAAACTACGAATTGTATTACAACTGAAGTGAAGGCCTCCCTGTAGCTGCTGTGAATCATTGATACTACCAGAGATGTCTTGAAATCTCCTTTGGGGAGATGTTCAACCAGAAGTTAAATGAATGTATTAGGAGCAATCTAGGTCTAGAGCTAATTAACTTCACTTTAGAGATGGACATCACAAGGTCTTGTTAAAATATGCACTTTGAGTAGGAAGGAAATGTCAAATCACAGCATTTAAAAAAAAGTAAAAAACTAAAACTCTCAGTCCCACCTTGCACCCCAAAACATGTATTAGCCCCCACACCTGTACCACTGAGATTAAGATAAGCTGCACTGTCATCTGAGTTACATGTTAGTTGGCATTGATGCAAGACCTTGAAATTCACTTGCTGTCTTCATTTCTACTTTTGTAAAGTAATTTTCTGTTTGAGGTGGGTTTGGTGTGAAAGGAGGATGAATGTCACTTATAAGCATATACATTTAGTGGCAGGGGAGTGCCTGGATTTGTCTTAGGGTGCAGTGGCATATTTCTTTGCTGTGCGTTTTTTGTTTTGTTTTGTTTTATTGAAAGAAATAGTAGAAATAGTATTGAAATGTGATACTGTAGAAACAGTATTGAAATCAAGTGCAGCGCACCTGTGAAGTCCAGGTGAGAGTGAATTGCGTAGGTGGTGCAAACATTTTTCACGTGTTCTGTGATTTCCTTTCCCTTGCAGGATCAGTATGTTTTCTGCTATCAAGTTGTCCTTTATGTCCTGAACCATCTCCAACATGAAGAACAACAGAGGGGCAAATAAAATACTGAAGCAAAAGTCCTTCTAAAATGAGGAAGCAAGCAGATCTAGAGGCTCTCGTGTTTTCTTTCTTCTGTCAATAGTTTTCCAGTCCCTTTCTTCAGTTACTGTCAAATGTCTTTTCTGTGAAGTCTCTCCATCATTCCAACTAAGGTATATAGTTATGAGGAAAAGGGGTAGCTCATACAATACCACTAATGTCTTCAGCCCCATGGACACATATGTGAGATGTTTGTATAACAGTAAATAATATTTAATAAAGCTGCATTTTTTGCAGCTTTCTTAATATGTGATGAAGTACTGAAATAAAAATATTTTAATTAAAAAAAAAAAAACACACAAGATGAAAAGTGATCTTACAATACCTCTTGCAGTTCTGCAACTGTTTTGGGGTATTTGTTTCTTATGAGGTGGGGGAGTGGGAAGGATGAAGCAGTATTTTTATCCTGGCAAACTTTATTACAAAGACATTTTACTAGTCTATTTTAAAAGCTTGTTTATGGCACAGAATTTTTGCCCTTTTAGTACAGTTACAATTATTTTATAGAGAGTGTCTTGAAATCAGCGTTTAAGCTTTAACATATGCCTGTTAGCACAAGGATAGTAGTGAATGTTTACTGTAAGTATCACAGTTAATAATGTTTACTTCATAGAGTTTCATGTATATATTTATATACTTTTACAAAAAAAACTGAATTATCAGGTGTCTAATCTTGTAACTGATTAGGCATCTACAGTCTGTAAATAAAAAATACACTTAAAGTACACCGATCAGATGTTCTGGGTATTTTTGTGTCATTGTGACTGATTTTTCTTGGCCTTATATGTCATCCTTCACTGTGGTTTGCTGCCCTTCTTAAGAAATTTGCAGCAAAAGGGCTGTGTGCATTTTAAATTCTCAGTGTCCTCCTCTTCTTCAGTGTCCATTTGAGAAAAGCTGCAGAACTGTGGTTTCCTTTCTGGAGAGTTTCCAGACTGTGGTGGAAGGAAGAGGATCTTTTCTCTCCCCTCCCATCTTGTTTGTGAGAGGCAGGATACTGAATTCTAAGTGTTTCAGTGATATCATGAACAGTCAAAACTGATCTGAAAATAAATCTTCATTTCATGTTCTGTGGAAACCTTGGATGGTGAATAACTGCTGTCAGCCAGCACAAGACCATTCAGGGGTTTGAGCAGTATTCCTGTCCCAGCTGTCCTTACCAGAACTGAACCTTGTGCTGTCAGGAAGGGTATAAGAGTTGTAATTTGAGAGCATTCTGCATTGCAAGGATGGAAATAAGTTCAGAGGCCTCTGATTATCCAAGGTTTTCACTCTTCATAATAGTAACCCATAGTGTTTTGGTGTCCCAAAACTGAAACGGTCACAATCTTCCTTGTTTAATGGTACTCTAGCTAGCAATACCATGCCTTTAAAAGAAAAAGAGCCTTTTTCACTTGTCACGGTAACACCATGATTTTTATTCCCTCCAGCATACCAGAACAGTTGAAAAATTGTGCCTTTTTCAGAGCAGTGTAGTTTGAGGAAGGAAAAGGAATTCTGTGTAGAATGAAGCAGAGGCAGATTGACTAGCCATGTTGAAAAGACTTCTGTATGAAGGAGATTTAAAACGAAGACAGAAGATTTTCAGGACTGCAGTTGTCAGCAAGCAAAGTAAGTAAACGCAGCTAGTTGATACACTGCTGCTGCTTTAACATAAATAGTGAGTTCAGAGGATTTGAGTCTGTCTGGTTTTTAGAAACAAAAAAAACGGTTATGGTAACTAGACAGTGTGGGTAAGCCAATTGAATTCTTCCTTCAGATGTTTTCACATACCTGCCAAACAATGTAGGAACAGGAACTGATTTTTGTATAGCATGCTACATGAAGCTCACTTTGGTATTCAGCAAAAAATTCACCTCAGATTACAGCCTATGGGAAACACAAATTAGTATGAGATTCCGGGTTTTACTGCTTGTCCTCACAAATATGAAGCTCTACGGTATGGTATATGGATTTCCTTTTAATGATGGATGCATAGAAAAGCAGAAGATAATTAACTTGACCCAGTCTCCCCACTCCCAGGAAAAGAAAAGAATGCCCCCCAGACAGTCTATTGAGTTTCTCAGATAATAACCTTGGAAGGTGAGCACGTGATTAGTGAATAAATAGACCTGTCTCTTCACCCTGCCAATGTTTAGTTATTGTATTGGACCCCAACCCCAGAAGATGAGTTGGGAAACCTAGCTATCCCCATTTACTTCTTAACTATTTTAACTCTTTTTGAGAAACTAATGGGGTTTCTGGGGCAAAGCATTCTTGTCTGAACAAAGAAGGATAAATGTGGCCCTTCTACATCTGCCTTCAATCTGTTTGATCCAGCTCTCTCCATCTGAAATTATCCTCCGTCGGTACGTAGCTGAAAACAGGATCATGCAGGAATAATACGGAGTTCCTATACTGAAATTTTCTTGACCAAATTCCTGATTACCCTGACTTTATGATAAAACAGATGGGCCCCAATGGGGAAGCGTTCAGGTGTTATTAAGAAATCCTGCGTGTATGGTGAAAGGTGGCATTTACCTCTTGAGAAGTGGTCTGAATTTATTTGTGTTTTTGTCTTAACCTTGAGGAACTGGGTGTCTAATAAAGATGGAGTGCTGCCTAGTCTCATACTTGTTGAGGACACCATGTCTGTCTTCTGCTAAGCAGGCAGAACTTGCCATCTGTGGTGCTTGGCGTGATCAGTTTGGTTGAAATAGACCCCACAGCTCAAAATATATTACAAGAAAACGGAATGCCAATGCAGTGTGATTGCTTAAACTTGGTTTCTATGGGGAACCAGACTGGAAACATGCACCAATACTCATCTCTTCCTCCATAGGATTAAGTTACCTAAAATCTTTCGAAGAAATGAGGAGAAAAATGACTGAGAAGATAGTTCCTTGAATGGAAAAAAATACTGTGTGCTTTCTTAGTATGCTGACGATGTAATTTTCAGGGAATTTTTTTTTTTTTTTTTAAATGAGTAAGCAACCAGGACATGCTCCAGCTGAAAGGGATTTTCCTTTTTATAGGTATCTGATTTTCAGTGGGAAGCTTACCAGACTAGGAGAAAACAGATATATAACCCATTATGGTTCTAATTAAAGAACTCTCCTTGTGTATTAACCAAAGAGACAAAGGATTCTTTTTTTCTTCCAACCAGAATTAGCTGACAGAAGCATATACACTTTGCTACATAAGCAGCCCTGTGCCATTAGTAGTTTATCATACCTTTGTTTTCCTTGCTGGTTTTTGCTAATGCAAGAGAAGGGCAGCAGCCTACAAAGGAGGAATTCCAGTTGCCCCTTGGAGGCTCTTTTGAGGGCTCGTTACTGTTGCTCCTTGAATGCTTCTAAGCAGTCTCTTCTTTTACAACTTACTTCTTTATAAACTAGCTTAGTACTTCTCTGAGGAAAACAGGTACTTAAGAGTTATTTTCATCGTTTTCCTTCATCACATGTCCCATGTTTTGGAGGAGGATCCTGAAAGGTGGTAGGAACAGATTCAAGTATCTCCTTTAAGTAAATGGAAACAGGCGCATAACTGCAGTCTGGGCATGGATTTTTGTTAAAGTGCTCCCACATCATCTTCCAACCGTGCGAGCCCAGACCAGAGGCCAGTTCTCTTGGGTCTTCACGTCATTCTGCAGCTGCAAAAATCCTTCTGTCTGTATGTTGAGGTGGGACTTCAGAGGACAATGAAAGATGTCATGGAAGAAATCTTGGGAGGTAGACAACTCTTCCTGTGAGGTGAACTGCATCGTGGTGAAGGTGTTCTGTAGTGACTCCGCGTATGTGGCAGAAGCCAGTATAATACCCACCTCTGCCAGCCTCTTAAATGAAGGCACAAGGTCACAACTGGGGCTGGATAAGTCATGTGTATGATTAACAGTGTAGAAGAAAATTTTAATCTAAGCTTTGAAGGTTCAGAAATGGTTGACGCGCAGGTGATAAAATGCTTACGAAGTGCTTCTGACTTCTTCTGTATTAAAAAAAAAACAGACTTCCACTAGGAAGCCAAAGCCCCTTGTATATGCTAGCAACTTCTTGTTTTTTATTTCTCATTATTTCTCACATAAGCAAACCCTCTTTAAGTACATGTGATATCTGTGATGTCTTTTCTACAGTGCCCAGGGGAGGCAGAAACCTGTGATCCGAGGGCCAGAGTTGATGGAATGGAAGGCTCTTTGCTGACATTCAAGAATGTTGGGCCATCATCAGGGTGCAGGTTTGAATTTGACATCCACCAGTAGTCAAATTGGAAAAAAACTAGGGGCAGACATCAAGTGGCTTAGGGCTGTTAGCGTGTCTGGAGTGGAGAACGTTCTGTGCCACCTTCCTAGTGCAGTTATGCCTGACTGAAGGGTGAACTCAGTGGAAATGTTACTCAATTTAGCAGCTTTGAGAGAACAGCATAGCAAGGGCTCTGAATATTAAAGGCACAGTGAGTTCTGTGGGGTTTCTGTGATATATTTCTTCATTTTACCTGTGGTGTAAGTGTGTCCAAAGTAACCCAGCAGTTATTTTCATGTAAAGTGTAAAAAAGTGCATGTACCTTTTGATTGAAGAGAAGAAGAAATGAACTAAGGAAAAAAAAAAAGCATAGTAGTGAAAACAGAAATGCTTGGTACATGGCTATATATAATACATCTCTGTTGCTGAATTTAGACTGTCCTAGAAGTTGAAATAGCAAATCAATGCAATCTCCCCTGCAATGTTTCAAAATCAAACTTGATAAACAGTGGAAAAAAAAAGAAAAATAAAAAAAAAGCAATGATGAAAAGAGGTCTGTCTGCGTCTGAAAGTAAGTCAAAGATGCTGACAGATATAAGGGGCTGTAGAAAAAAAATCCACCTTTTAATTCATGGATGATCTCCTAGAAGCATGTTCAGGTTCTGTTGAAGGATCCCAGAGCAGGAGTGGTACAGAGCTCGAAGAGAGACTGGCACCTCATCAGCAATGACAGCATGGCAGGCAGGTGGCTTAGAAGTCCTTGTTGGGCTCGTGAGAGGAAGGTTGTGGAGCTGAGACTTAGAAACAGATCATTTCATTTGGGAGAAAGTCTTTCCTCTTCTAGGAGCAGGAGAGCGCTCCCTACATTCAGCCAGCTCTTTTTGTAAGGAGAAAAACAGCTACATGCTGTGATGGTATTGCTGTTTTCCATGGTGAGCAAGTGACTCGCCTTGAAGTCTGGGGTGGGGATAAGGAACAGTGCTGCTTTGTTCATTTAAAAAAAGAAAAAGGGGGGGCAAAACAATGTCTTCTGCAGCTGGCATTTAGACCTGACTTATAACATCTCTTGTGCTTTATTTCTACTGATTCATGTCAGCCAGCCAAGTGGGCTGTGCAGGGAACTTTGTTTCATAATGAGATGTTAGGCAAGGGGAGGTTGTTGTTTTATTTTTTTCAGTGAGGTGCCAGGAAGATCTTTCTGGCTAAAAGAATGTGATCTGAAGGATAAATCATTGGGCCTGGAGCAGACTTAATTGCTAATTTCCTCAAGCAGGTCCCAGGAAATGAATTTTATCTTCCTTGTTGTACTGGGATGACTTCCGTAATTGAATTTTTTCCTCTGGTAGGGCTCTAACTACTACTTCAGTGTAATAGCCAGATTCCCAAACAAAGTGTTATCTCTCAACAAATCAGCTTGATCACAGGAGCAGCCTGGTATTCAGTAGCAAGGAGCTTTGTATGGACTAATTTGGCTTCTCAGCTCTCTTTAAAGCCAGATTGGGTATTTCCACACTGTCCTCAAGAAAAAATACAGTAGGATATCCATAAAAAAGAGATACGTGGCTTGTCTTACAGCTTCTCTTCACTTGTACTCATAATTCTTCTGAATTGTGTATATATCCATATATGCTTTTTATTTCTTTGGGGGACGTGTGTGTTCAGCACCCCACTTTTCTATTGCTGGGTTGTGCTCTGCAGACTATAAACCATTTTTCTTGTTCTTCATAAAAGTTCAGGTGAATGATTTGCTGTGAAAAATATGGTGGCATGCCACTTACTCAGCCTTTTCTTCCTAAAGAAGTTGCTCTGTAAGTTTGTTGTGTCAACTCTCACATCTCCAACATCAGTAATGTTTTTGGTATGGCCAGTCAGAATTACAGGGATTGTTAAATGCCTGGGGAAGACCGGGACACAAATAGTAGCTAATCTGTGTAGCCCATTGAAGGCTAAGCACGAAAACCGTCTCAGAAACTGTTTTCTCCTGTTAGCATGAAGTTCATTGAAAAAGTTAATCTTACCTCAGACCACTCTTACTTTTCTTACTGATCCTCCATTTTTTTAATGTTTTAGTCAAATAAACTTAAGTGCTTGGGTCACTTTAGGGTGACTGTCAATCTGAGTTTCACTGCTCTTTTGTCTTCCTCAGGCAGCAATGCTGCCAGTTCCCCTTGAAATCTCTTGTTCTTTTGAAGCACTTGATGAAGTCCACCAGTTTCACTTCACTTTTTACATCATGCGTATGTTAATTGCTTTTATATCTGACAAACGGTGCGTGAACGAATCGTATGAGGCTCCTGTACTTGAATTGGCTGTGCAGCTGTACTGTGGACAGCAAATATGCTTTGGATATTGTATCTCTGCACCATGTGGCAAACTGAGTACTGGCTAAAGGAAATCTGCCAGAGTGCTTGCGCTGGAGACTTAAGTCCGTTACCCCTCATGGTAACAGAAAGAGTGTCCATGCAAACCCCATGTGGATGACTGTCAGAAGTGGGGCTGGCTGGGATCACCTCTCACAGCAGCAGAATATCCCTGTGTGTTGTGCAGATGTGCTGTGACATGACCGTCTGTCATCTCGGCATCGCACAGAGAACTGGCGGACTCCTGGTGCGTGTTTCTAAATGTATTCTGTATGTCTGACTAATACTGCCTTCCCAAATGTGCCCAGAACACATTCCCATTCCTCTCCAACCTATTCTGTTTATTTTCTTTACCTCCTTTGGCTGCAACTCTCCATTCCAACTCTTAGAACGCTATGCCTTCAATAATGAGTAAATCCCATAGAGTGCTGAGACAAGTCTGTTTTACAGCCATTGCATTTTCTAAAAGTGGAAGATTATTTTGCGAACAGCAAAATTAGGTCTGAATGAATGGCTAATAACATGCCTTAGTTTATAGTTTTAGTTAAAGAAGGTACGCAAAGAAGTACAGAAGGTATACAAAAGAGTTCTGGGGTTCTGCTTTCCCATTTCCCAAATACTGTGTGTGTCTGTGATCACAGCTGCAGCTCCGAGCATGCTGTAGTTGTCATTGCAAGGAGCAGATCATTCATGAAGAGTGGCCAACATTTCAGGTTATTGTTCTTGCCTTGAAGTCTTGACAGAGGTGGAACTCAAAACTTCAGTAACAGTGCAGCGATTAGAAACGATGCATACCGGGACGCCGACAGAGATGCACGTACGGTCAGAGATCTTGTTCAGGAAGGAGCGCAGAGCTGGGCTGAGCAGAGAGCTGAGCCAGGCTGAGACCCTCTCTTTATTAGCCAGTGATAATTTATAGGATTTACAGATATGGGCCTGGACTAAGATGTTACATAAGAGGTTTTTCCAATAATTGTTATTAAAAACACACCACACTCATGTTTGTTTCAGTTATGTTCCCGCTCATTCATAGACCAGGCCCAAGGACATTCACATATCATACATATGGGAGCGGTTATCCAACCCGAGATACCATTCTCACGAGTCTGGGCTATAACTTTTTACAATTATGAGAAATGTACTTCAAAATAATCTGTCCAAGGCCCTTTGTATATTATTATGTTAGTGTTATGTCTTTGACCGTCCAGATGGTCATGTTAGTATTGATCTTCCTTTATCATCCAGGTGGCTGGAACTGCACATCTTGCTTTCACACATTTTACTTTCCAACAGATAGAGCCCGATTTATGGTTTCTTGTTGAGCATTTGAGTCAAGCCCACTGAAATTGGAGGTGACGGCTTTGAGCACTTGACATATAACAATTATCTGTCTCATTGAGATGGGTAAACCAACTTCCATGTGCTGAGCAAGCCTGCAGAAGTCTTTTGGAAGCTGGACAGCGTTAGAGGATGATAAAGCACAAGAGTGCTTGGCTATGTGCTGTAGATCACCTTCTCCACAGCTGTTTTTACACTCGTCAAGCAAATACATTTCTCCTGTCAAACAGCTGTAAGTTTAAAAATATCCTGGCCTTGAGTTGTCAGGAGCCCAGAGTGCAGCAGAACTGTAGCAGCTGTAACTCCTTGTATCTCCTGTGCATGGCCTCTGCTGGGTTAGAGGAGGAAGAGTGCTCTTATGGCATGGCCACCACAGGACCATCTGAAACAAGACCTTTCAAGCCTATTGGAGCTGGCTCCAAACAGTGCAGGCCACTGATTGCCTGTCATCTTGTTTGTCTCCTTATGGTTCACCCTTGCTCTGATGCCACACAGGCTTCAAAATAGGGGCTTTCAGCTTGGGACATCTAATCTGTTCGGTTTCCTGTCCTGTCTGTCCATCTGCTGTCATTCTCTTACTTCTTAATATATCAGCTACAGGTTCCTTGAGGTCAAATCTGTCCTTAGTTTCTGGCATTGTTCGGTGTGGTCTTAGTGTGTGACACTGCTGGGGTTTTTTTTTAGCAGTTCTGTAACAATGAGTAGTAATGTCTCAAAGACCACTGACTTCTGACTTGATAATCAAAATAACTGATCTGGGCCTCCTTCATGTATCCATGAAAAAAACCTTTATTTCCAATAAATGAAATAATAAAGTAAGGTCGACTCAATGCATCTCAGTATCTTTAACAAGCACTGAATGCTCCGGAGCAGCTCTGATGCTGCCTGGTAGCTCCTAAAGCTGACTTGGTATAATGCCCTAATGGAAACGGTTCCCACAGCACAGCTACTTGCTTTGCTGCTCTTTTCTCAGGGAATCATAACGCATCAATCAGCAAGCAAGGCTGGATATATGCAGGAGCTGGGTGAGCCAGACGTATAGTTAAATAAGCCAGGTTGTTGGTTCATATGATAATTATTCTGCCTTTATCCCCTTTCTGTAACCTGCTTTTTCATGCATAGCTGCTTTTTCTTCCCAGCAGAGCCCAGTTTGTTTGTTTGTTTGTTTTTTCGAGTCCCTGGCTCACTGTAAGCATTCAGCAGTTCTTGTGTGCTGTGGTAAATCCTTACGATGACTTCTTTGTGCTCCCAGCAGCCCAGGCTGCTTGCCCTGGTCCTCCTGAGCCACAGACTTTGGATATAAACTGCTTGTCTGGTGGTGTGTAGCACTGCCTTGGTGACGGTTGCTTTAGCAATTACTGTTGTCTTAGGGCAGGATTCAACAGAAACATTTACTGGAGTGGGGGTTTTGCGTCTAGCAGAATGTTTGCCTTGTTTACTCTCAGAACATATATCTTCTTAGCCCCAAAATCACCCTTTTTCTCTTTTTACTATTAAGATTCACTTGTAAGAGAGACATTATTTACATGTCCCTTTTGTGACCAGTGACTTAATGGTGTACAGCACATCGGGATAATGCAATTTTGAGAACAGTTTTCTGTTGTTTTTCCTGAATTCAGGCATGGTATCAGAGTCCTCTAGAGACACAATAACCTTCTTCTGCACTCCAAGGTTATGAAACTGGGCAGAAAACAAATAGAACCAAGGGAAGCACATAGGTACCTTATCATTCAAGATCTCTTGTCTCCTCTAACACAATTTATTGTGTTGTCTTGCTCTGTTGTGTTGTCCTTTAGTCTCATTCACTTAAGTTGTTGAGATTTGCCAGTGTTCTTGGCACTAGGCAAAAATACAAATCAGCACCTGACCCGAGAAATTTTCCATGTTATGTGTGCAGAGAGCTGGATTATCTCACATTCCAATCAGTTTCTTTTCGTAAAAATTCACCCTCAGACCCAAAGGAGCTGTGGTGTAAAAGCACAACTGAAACGCTAGAATGGAAAGAAGTGGGCTTTATAAACAGCATTTTAAAAGTAGTAGAATCTCCCCCCTCCTGCAGAACTTATTGCCTTACTCACTGTGTATGAATCGTTTTTTGTGGGAGAGGGGTCCAAGGGAGAAACATGCCAAGAAATCGTAACTGTGACGAAATCGTTATGAAGGGTATGGTCAAAGGCTAATGTTTATTTCTGACCCAAAGTTTCCTCTTCTGCCTAGCTCTTTCCTTAGTTTTTCAAGCAGCTTTTGTCAGGAGTGGGTGTTGTGTGAGAAGGCTTCAGGCAGTTGGGGTTTTGGTGCTCGCTTGCTCTTTCAGAGCAAAGTGGGAAGGTCTGAGTTAGGCTGGTGTAAATGGGAACCGAGGGCCCAGCCTGGTTGAGAGGTCTGAGTGAGGTGGAATAAAGCTGGAGTCAGGACTTCAAGGGTTTGGGTTCAGCTTGTCCTGGGAGGGTGGGAGGGGGCTGCTTGCACCAGTTGTGCCTTGCAGATTGGATGCATTTTGCCAAGTGAGCTTATTCTGGAATTAATATTTTAGCTAATCTTCTTAATTCAGAAGTCCTTTCAGCCTCTATGGCTACAAGGGAAAAAGAGAAGTAAATATACTGCAACCTTTTCAGCACGTTGTATACAGTATGCTGAATATAAACTCTGATTTTAAAGTTCTTCCAGGAAAAGAAGATGATTTCCAACAATATTTTTTTAATTTATTTCCCTGGACTGGAATTTTTTTGTTCACAGTGTGGTTAAGGAAAGCACTACCTATGATTTTGGTGAGTTTGTCTATTTTGCCAGATCAGGAGATCTCAAAAAGAAAAAAAAAAAAAAAAACATAGAGGAAACATAGGAGCTTTTCCTTCACTATTCACTTCTGAATAAATAGTTGCACATATTAAGAGAAACTCTTGTACTGGCATCTCTTTTCAACCTGAGGTTAATGATGAGCTTTTGCCAAACATATTTGAAGCACCATCAGATTCCAATTCACAGCTTAACATTGCAAATAAACTTTCTTTTCATGGTCACAAAAACAAATAAAGAGGCTCAAGTGTAAGAATACACACTTTTTTTAGTCAACAAGCTCCAAGAGATTAGTCAAGCAACTGCTTTAGGTTGGTTGTGTCAGCAATAGACCCATTTCATCTGACATCTCTGAATTAAACTCTACGGAAAGCAATACAGCTTCATTTATATCCTGGAGTCTGACTCAATGCTGTCATTAATCCTGATAGGCTTGTTGGGGGATATGAAATTCCTCCAATAAATGCTACTGTCAGAATTTAAAAAAGAAAGTTGATTTTTGTGTATTTTTTAAAAGTTAAATCACAGAATGAAGAGTCAGTACTTTTGTGCATGATTTGGGGAGGTGGGTTTGCATTTTCCTCTTCCAGTAATTACAGCTGAAAATGGGAAAGTTGATTTAAATTATTACAGCAGGAGTTTTGAGTTCAAATCTTGCCCAGCTTCAATTCAAGTTTTCATGTTCTTAGCACTGCCCTTGAGAGGCAACCAGTGATTCTGACCCTTACATAGGGGATTTCCCATGGGAGCTAAAACTGCCAAGTTGAATTCCTCACTCTTCAGCTCCACTGAAAGAGCGTTCAAAAGCTACCTCAGTACCTGCGAGGGGTGAGCTGAGCCTTCAGGCCACCCAGAACTTCTCTTAGGCAAGAGGCTGAGATGTGACTGCATGATTTTTATCTGTAGAGTAAGCATGAGTTTGCGTAACTGGGAATCAACCACTTAAAAAAAGGCAAGTGCAAATACTTCTGCACTTTATCACGTCATGTCCATATCCATTCTTATTCTTTACTGTATGTCAGCATTCTGCATGGGGCTTCTGATGGGATTTGAGTAGACCTCTGTCAGATTCCAACTTACAACAGGTTATATAGCCATGCTGTACTTCGGTTTCCCTTTTATAAAATGGTGATGCCAGAATTTTGTTGATAGCTCCCTGAGAATTTCTGCTGGAAAAGCCCTGCAGGAGCTCTGTTTTGCCACATTTCAATTTACAATATTTTACTTAATGTTTAAGTAATTTGTCTTGGTTCTGGAGATGCCACTGGAGCTAATTATGAGTATCTACATTTTACACATACCAAGTGACTATTTCAAGGCTGAGGTCAGTGTCATTGTCACGAGTCTGAGGCACCAATATAGTAGAGTCTCTTCAAGACAGTGAGATTTATTTTTGAGAGCATTAGCTCCTAATCAGAAAGGTCCTGTGCTGCTTCAGAAAGCAAACAATACCTTTTTTTGGTGGTATTAGGCCTTTCTCAAGGGTTACAGCTCTCTGCAATGTTACAGTGTGCCTCTTGGGGATGTCTTGATGAGTCATTTGATCCTTTCCCTGTTCTTGCAAACCTCATTCTGTGGGGTCGTGCCTGTGACATTTCCAGTAGAACAGAAAGAACGGATCTTATGGAAATGAAAACATGAGATCTGGGGAGTCTTCACACCTTGTGAAGAGAATTTAAAGTATCTTCTGAATTTGCAGTGATTCCAGATGGTGCAACTTTCTGGCTCACCTTGTCCAGAGGTATTGTCTTAGGAGAAGGGTGCTTAGTAAGACCCATGTAACAGTAAAGATGAGTCCAAACCAAATCAATTTCTACCCAAAATAGTGTAAAGTGGAGACCGAGACGTAGAGCTACAACTTGGTCCGTAGAATCGCTAAGAGTACTTAGCCTCTTTTGTTGCTTTGTTAAGCTCTGAGAACAGAAAGAGCTTTCCTACATATGCTCTTTGTTATGTTTCTGGCTTCTTTTCCAGGAACTTAAAAGTTTCATGGAAACTACATTATTTATGTGCTCGAGAATCTCTGTTCATATGCACACTGCAGGGCTCAGAGAAGGCTGATTTGTATTCATAAACATCTTGGGTACCTTTATGTCCTCCTGAGTGCCACTGTTGATTTAAATATTCTTTAAACATAGCTGCTGCTTTAGCAGTGATGGCGAGGGATGGGCTCCAATGACTTCTGGGATTCTTCCAGCCCCAGGGCTCCCTCCCGTCACCTTATTTGCTAATACAGGGAATGAAGGGGTGATGGGATCCTCAGGGTGTGTTCTGGAGCTTGATTCCTGTCTCCCACTTGCTTTCACTATCATGAAACACCTTTGTCTTTTTTAAGGAGAGGACTCAGGATTCCTGATGATTGAGAAATGAGGTAGGTTTTGTCTGTGTTCATGTTACAGTCACTGGGGGTCAAGTCAATGAAAGTAATAGAAAATGAAGATAGTTCAGTTAAGGCTCTATAATAAGAACTTACAGGTTGAGAAATCGTGCAGTTGACCCAGACTGGTAGGATGAGAGGAAATGGCCTCAAGCTGTGCCAGGGAAGGTTTAGACTGGATATTAGGAAAAATTTCTTCACAGAAAGGTTTGTCAGGCACTGGAACAGGCTGCCCAGGGAAGTGGTGGAATCACCATCCCTGGAGGTGTTTAAAAGATGCATAGATGAGGTTCTTAGGGACATGGTTTAGTGACAGTGTTAGGTTATGATTGGACTCAATCTTGAGGCACCTCTTCCAACCAAAATGATTCTTTGATTTTATACTGAATTGATTATTTTTTCTCATTTCTACTTATTATATATGTTTAATCTACCTTTATTCTTGGTGGGCTTGGGTGTTTTGTGGATTTTTTGGATGCTTCCTGTTACATATGATTTGCTGCTATATCTTACATTAATTGGAGACTGTTTTAGCAGTCTTAGCTAGGTAACTTTCAGGCATTAGCAAGCCAAAAGTTCCCATTCCATGCCTGATGCTCAAGGGGTAAGTGTCACCAGGAATTGTGAACAAGAAGCTGCCATTGTTGGTGTTCTTCTCTTAGTAGTCTTGCTGTCTTTCTGGCAAGATGAGGGAAAATCATCTCCCTGCCTTTTTCCTGTTCTGTTTTCAGTGGGGTATTTTTATGTACATCTTTAGCTACTTGAACTCTTTCATGTTGTGTTTGGATGCTGCTCAACACTTTTAAGTCATAATCTCTTAATAAGTAGTGACAAATGTCACAGAGCAGTATAAAGAACAATGCAGTGCTGCCCTGAATGTCCTCCTTCTTGTGTAAATTGTGTTCCATAGTCTGCACCTAATGCAATTCACTTCTGTAGGTGTGGCAAAAACTGAAGTAAGCTGCCTTCCTTTTCTCAGTGCCCACCTACAAAATAAGTTCCTATTATAACAGCTTTGAAGACCCATTCTGCCTGGGATCTTACTTAGCTTTTTTTTTTTTTTTAATTATCTGATTTTGAAGACACCATCAAGAGAGCAGTGAACAACATTTCTATTTTAATCCCAACTTTAATTTTGTTCATATATTTTCTGTATACATAAAAGGAAAACTGACCTTCAGGCTTGATGAAATGCTAAGAGTCAATTGCAAATCTATTCTCCTAAATCCAGTGGGCCTGTGTCAGTCTCTCTTGATCTAGAATGCTTAGGTTACAGCAGGGAGAACAGAATAAAATGGAAAAATGTACAAAAGATATAAGGAGATTTCTTAGGCTCCTGAAGTTTAAATCCATTTGCTGCCCTATCCTTTCCTGGCATTTGCCTTTGTAGAGCATTTGGAGAAATGTTTGTAAATGGAAAAAGTAGTTCAGAATTTTTTTTTTTTTCCCAAGTAATAAATGCATCTGGTTTTCACTAGTTGCCTGAGTTTTGTTTTGTTTTCCCAGCTGTCTGCTGTCCCTTTTTGCATGGAAACTGTAGCTATGGTAAATTAAAGTCTTTGTTTAATTTTTATTTTAAAGAATCAGAAAATATCATTTAGTGATAGTAATGGATTCATTATTTAGACAATACAGTGCTTTGGGAGTAGTTGGAATCTATTTGACCACAGAAGAGGCTGTGGAAGAAAAGTAGTTGTGCTACAGATGAGCGCATGAAATACAGTGCAGGCAGATCAGGACTGGAGATGCAGTAGGGGAATATATCTTGAAGTCATTTCACAAAATCTTTGCTAAACTACACAGCTAAGAGAAATGAGTGTTTTACTTGAATGCATTCAGTACTATTTGAAATAGTAAGCTGAGTGCAGGTAGTAAGTTAGAGTAAACAGGCTGGCTCAGTTAAAAGGTGGAAAGAAACCTGCAGATGATACAGCATTCGTTTTGGCACATTAAACCTGCATCATGACACCCAGTGGGTTTTTTGTGATGATTGAAGAGGCAAGCAGTTCATAGTATTTATGTTGCTAGTGGAAGAAAAGCACTACAGACAGAAGCTTTACTTCCCCCTGCTGGTATTTTGTGTAAGAGCAAGATTTGCCCTGAAGGAAAAAAAAAGAAGAGAATCACAGGTTGCAATTTGGTGGCTAGAACTGGGATGGTGCAGTGCGGACTTCTCACGGGTGCATAAACTGCATGGGGTTTCTTATCAGGGATTCCTTAGGACTGTGTGAAGGGGAGAGACAATGCAGTTAAAGGTGCAATGACTGGTGGTAAGTGGGAAGTGGCAAGCTTGTTTGCGAGAACATTTGTGGAGAAGTAGATGTGGAATTTTTTTAACGCTGAAAGGGTGAAAGAAATAGCTCTTAATTCTCCTTGTAGATCTGGCATGGGAAAATGGGACACAAGAGCTTATGTCCTTTAAAACACAATTACACTGTTAAAGTTGAGGAAGTAGAAAATTTTATAACAAAACTAAAAAAAAAAAAAAAAACGGCAAAGTGAAATTAAACCTCTGGTTTTATTTCCAGGGTACCAGCGTGTGAAGGAGTCCAGACTGAGAAACTGGGTTAGGTGGAGAGAAGATGGGCAATAGCGATCATGTCTCTGAACAGCACAGGCAGCAAAAAACTCACAAAGTCTGGTGTCCCTGGGCTTGCCAGCTGGAAAAAATGATGGTGCAGTTTTGCTCCTGAATTCAGTGCTGTTTGATGGATCTCAAGACTCTTGTAGGAAGACATATACTGAAGATCAGCTGCTCCGTAATCAACTACAGGTTAAACTGAGTATAGAAATTAAATCGTTCACTCAGTATGCTTTGGTTAAAGTCTCTAATGACTGTGTTTTTCTCAGAAAAATGTAAAGGAATGTCGAGTTTTGTGCAGGGAGACTGAAAATGAGGCAGCTGAGTACATTGTGCGAGCCAGACTTCTCATACTAATCCCCCATGGAAAAGGCTGGAAGCTTGACAGCTTGTTTTATTGTGTGTACAAGTCATGGAAATAAAGACACAGAATATTCTTGTTAATTTGTTTAAATGGTATCATTTTTATGACATCAAAGTGTTCCGCTCCTGTTGGCTTCCAGAGCATTAGGGCAATGCTCCTCTGGAGACCAGTTAATCACTTAACACATCAAGACCTCTTCCAGCAAAGCTGATTTGTAGGAAATCAAACTTCTAAGTGCTGTTAGTGTTATGATTGAAAACTATCCTAAGTAGGGATTTGATCCAGGATTCCCTTTTTCCACAGAAAATTTTCTAACATAGAGTTACAGTGTAGTGATTGAATGTTAAAAATGATTGTACAGCTGGCAGGTAATTAGAGCACTTGAGCTACATGAGTTGGCTCTCATAAAAAAAAATTCTGATAAGTATTTCTCATTATAGAGCTGAGTAAATCATCTCCCTGATTTGTTCACCAAATTAGGAACTCTTTGAATTGATAATTTGTACCTTATCAGCGATGTGTTAATATATTTTTTTTTCACGATTGTGTATATTTGACTGGGATGATTTAATATTGCATTCACAATCAAATGAGGTCACTGGGGAAGGTTTGCAAAAGCCTTTACTCATATTCTTTCAAGAAGTAGCTGTACTTGAAGGAAACATGAAGAATCTGTGAATCATATAGCCCTGCTCAAAGTTAGGTTGCTGTGGTGTTTTGCTGGCTCCAGAATTTGTGTTGTTCTGGTTTTCTCATCCTATTAACAAATAATTTATATATTAAATTCTTGTTGCAAAGGACCCAGGCCTGCAGTTAGCCTGTCTAGATTGGTAAACACAGCCTCTTTGTGTTTCCATCAGTACATGGTCCCCCACAAAATGTGGAAGTCACATCATTTCATTTCTTGCTGCCTTTTTTCGTTTAATCCCTCTGAGAGTGCAGCCTTTGGAAAAAAAAAAAAAAGCTGCATGTGTGGTCCCGGTATTTAAGAGTTCCTTAAATGGCTCCTCATCACCTTCTGGGCAGAGGATTGGCAGGTTCTGTCATACAGGTCTGTGCCATATATACCATCCTAATGCCATGCCTTTGTCCTGACATTCAGAAGTGCTCGGTTGCCCCGTTTTCAGATGGGTTTGTGGTTTGGGCCAGCCTTGCCAACCTGTCCCTGGGTCGCTGGCCCCAGGGGATGTCCCCACACAGCTGGGTGCTGCCCCGGCAACCCCTTTATGACATCAGGGCTTCTGTCTTCCAGGCGCTTGGAGACATAGCGCCAGTTCCTGCAGGCAGAGCGAGAAGGTACGTGTGGCAGCATGTTGCTCGTTAGGTCTTTTCCCTAATTTTTTTAAAGCATTTCTTGTCTGGAAAAGCCTATTTGTGCATCAGAGGATAGGGACTCCAAGGAAATTGCTTGTCTGAGAGGGAAGGAAAAAGGGCAGACACGAGTCTCCTCTCCCTGTCATCAGTGTAGATCAACAGGACCCCAGCCAGGGCAGCACCTGCAAGTTCAAAGTCAGCCGCTCTGTATTGGGTCATGGATGATCTGGTATGAACTTTGAGGAAAGACCATCCACAGCTGTCGATTCCCTTGAGTGCATTATCACAGGACTAATTGCTGTGGGCGGGCAGCACCGTGGGGGTGACACCAAAACATGAAGTTGGCAGCTGCTGCTGCCTGCAGGGTTGAAAGCTACTGGATAAAGGAACTTGGGTTTCTTGGGTTCTGGTCTTGCAGAGAATAAGGAAAAGGAAGAAATTTGATGTCATGAAAAGAAGTGGAAAAGATCTGGTGACTGGGTAATAGAAGGGCTTGAAAAGGCACAATTACCTTATTGTGCTATGTGAAGCACTGTTTTATCACCAGCTCTCTTAAAAATCATGCCATCGTCCACCTGCTTATCAGAGTCATGCAGCTCACTTGAAAATTAAGGCCTCAAAAAACCATAAATACTGTGTTTGGTATATTCGCCTACTTAAATTTTTGGTTGTGTTGCTTAGTAACATCATAAAATTGTGACCTGTCCCCAGAACAGTTCAGCGTTAACTTCTGGAAAATTTCAGAAGTTGTAAACATAACATCCACAAATTCAATTGTGTTCATCCTCTTGAAGATTCCCTGTACAGGCAGCTTGGGAAATGGTCACAGACTTTTGCAGTACTGTCTCTTAGTTGTCATTCACAGAAAACACTGACAGTATCTTTGACCTGGATCTCTGTGCATACAATACACAGGATAAGGACCACTGAACCCGATCACTCTTTGCTGTTTTTCCAGCAGTTCTGGATTTCTCTTATTTCATTTTTAGGAGAGAAAAACACTACTGCAGTTTTAGCTATACATTCTCACCTCTTTGCTCTTCAAGCTGGATGCTGTGAATTGTTTTCTCTGCAAGAAGTCAGCTCACCATCCAAATTGCAGGTAAGGCCATTTTTATGGCTTTTAAAATTATTATTATTTAACAGCCTGCAGTGTGTCTCATTAATTTTGAGTGGAGAGGGTAAGGTTCCAGGAGGGCTTGCTGCTGGTTTAGCTTTAAGCAGAAGTGTCTTTGAGAAGCAGGACAGCAACATAATCCCTCTTTTACGAGTGCTCTGTAGCAATAGTATCGTGCTGTAATTCAGCGAGTAGCCTGGCCAAGTACAAATTCTGTGTCGTATGCGTGATATTTCTCCATTAGGGAGAAGGGTAGACAAAAAGAGATTTCCAGGGGTGTGACTTTAGCAGCAAGAACACATCTCCACCATAAAACTGCCCCTTTAGCTTTGGTTGCCAAGGTGGAAGCGTCTTTCCCTGCAGAGTGGTCCAGCTGGTGCAGAATTGCACCAAAGTGGAGACCACGGACTACCGGGACAGTTACTGATTCTAAAAATAGCTTTTTGAGGGTTTCTTGAAGTTTCCTCTGAATCAGCTGCCCCCGGCAAGTAACCAAAACAAGATCAGAAGACTGGTGTGAGCTGATGCAGCAGTTGCAATGTGCCAGGCACAGCAAACCATCATGCAGACAGTGCACACACCAGTCACCATATTTCAGAAAAATTGGTAAGAATAGGAGGTATTTCTAAGTATTTTGATGTGGAAGGAATCCGTCCTTTCCTCCTCCTCTTTTAAGGCCTGACATATTTGATCTTTTACTAGGAGTGAGGAGAATTAAAATGTGTTCCCAAAATTATGCACTTGTGTAACAGTTCTGTTAGACAATCTGCTAACACTTCAAATTTGAACTTAACACAATCAATATGTAAGTAAAGTTGGAAAAAGGAGCTCTGAGACACTGGCTTGCACTGAATTCACATTTTAACTCCACTGAGTCTGAATTTAGACTTGGAAGGTCTTGGGATACACAGATGTTACTAAATTAATTACTTGTTTTCCTACTCTTCCATACATTCCCAACTGTGTAATAGCTGCCATTAAAATAGTTGCTGTTGTGAAAAAATAGTTTTTGCTAAAGGAACATTCTTCTACTGAAACAATGGTTGTGTTAGGTGGTGTCTTTCTAGCCGTAAGACCCTTGTGATGATGTTTTACTTTTGTATTTGCAGAAAGCTGCTATTTGCTCATAATTACATGACTGTAGGAGCCAAGCACTAAGACACCGGTCAATGCTTTTGTCTCGTGTTTTCCAGACTGTGGTAGATTTGCTGCAGGCCCTGTGATGAGATAAATTTCGAATACCATTTAGTTATTGGCTTGAGGTCTTCAGTAAATCCAGGGGGCCTCCAGGAAGCTGTGTGAAGCTGGGAGTATTGTGGAAATAGTTTCTCTCTGGTGCTTAGGAAGCGTTTGCATCTGAAGATTGGTCTGCAGGATCTGGCACAGCTTTTATGAACATCTCTCAGCCTGCATATGTGTGTGTGTGCTTGTATGAACACTGAGGACATTCTCTTGTACTCTGATATGAGCCATGCAGTGGAAATGTTTATTTGCTTGTTAAGGAAAAAAAATGATGAGAGCCATTTTTATGGCCAAGAAGCTTCTCAATCAGTCAGCTCTCCCAGTGTTTCTAATTGCTACTGTTTTACTTCCAACACTAATGAACTCCTAAGGAACGTCAACATGTTTGAAGATAAGATCCTCCTCATCTGCTTGTGGAGTTTGAGCAGAAACACAAGACAAGAATTTACAAGTCTTGTGCACATACTTGTATGATGTTTTGATAAAGTAACTCCATTGCATCTTGCTTATGTGTATGAAAATTCACTAGCTACTTGGAAACAGCTTGCTTCGGTAAAGTTGGTGTGCCTGAACCTTTAATTTAAGTATGAGATAGTCCTTGAGGCAGAGGAGGATCTGGACATCAGGCAGCCCTTGCACTCCACAGCAGCCCCCGTTGCCTGACGCTGAGATGACACAAAAGAGCAATGCCAAAGGGCCTTTTATTTCCCTCCCACCACGTACACCCCTCTTCCCAAGAATAGCAGCACCTTCTCCCCTCCCCTCTTGGTTTAATTCTTGGCTAGGTAACATATTTCTGAACTCTAACTTTTCTTTCGTAGCCCATTAACTTTGTAGTAAAGGGGGATGATACTATCAGCACAAAGCACACTTGTTTCTGCTCTTCGTGCTGTGGAAGGATCACACTGCTGAAAAAGACATGGTTGAGAGACGGCAACCAGATCTGTGGAAAGAGCAACTCTTAGCACCGTCTTCCATGATAAGACCTTCAGCAGCTTATCTGTGCTTTTAACGAGCAATGCCATCAAACAGGTAGTGTCACTTTTAGTGAGCTGGAAGCTGATGAGGAACCCTGGTGAAGTGCACTTGCAAGGTGATCACCCAGCAGGATGACTGCAAAGCTGTTAGGAGAGATGCTGCATGGGTCACATCTCTCTACAATAGTAAATCGTCCCATGCTCATTTCCCTTCAGAAAATACACAGGTTTGGGGTCAACCTCGGTGTCAAACTAGAAACATTGATTCACAATCTGAAGGAAAAAGTAAGGGTTTTACTTCTAGTGGAAGTAGAGTTTTTACTGTTGGGCTGCTGCAACGTTCACTGGAATTGTGCTCTTGTCTTTTGCTAGAGCCGCAGGGGAATTTAGGAACCTTGTGAACGCTGTCTTTCCCAGCCCCCAAACAGGTCCAGAAGTCACGACGTTTATTTCGGCACAGCCATTAGGATTTCACTCTGGATTTTGTGTCGTTCTTTACATCCATTCTTGATCCGCATAGGAACAAAACGCAGCGCGGAGGTGTTTGAAAGCGCCCGAAATCGCTCGCACCGGCTCCGGCTGGGACAGCCACGAGCGTCTTCGGGCGCTTCCGGAACCCTTCGGGCGTGTCCGGAACCCCTCAGCGGGGCGGGGCGGCCCGACGCCGGCTCACCTTGCTCCGAGCAACAGGTCGCGGAGGTAGAGTGGCTTCTGCGGAGCTTGGCCGGCTGCGGTGGAGCCGAGGTGAGAGGGGCCGGAGGGCTGGCTTCCCTCGCTGGCCCCGCTATCGGGGGACAGCCGCGGAGAAGGAGCGGGAGGGAGGCGGCGGCGGTGGTTCCTCCGGACAAGCAGCAGCCGGTGCTCCCCACTGCCGTTTTTCGGACGGAGCCCCTCAGCGGTGTCCGGGCGGGGTCGGGGGCGGTTTGCGACCACTTGCGCGAGCGCCCGCGGCCCGTTGCGGGGCTGCAGCGCCGTCAGTGATCAGCTGCTGCGGAGCGCACGGTTGGGCGTGCAAGTGCTGTGTCTGCTCAGGTTGACAAGGTGGTAACGGAAAACCGGCTGATCTGTAGAAAAGGGTTTTATCGGGGTGGTTGTGTCCAAGTTCCTCGACGGTTTTCCTTGGCTGCTTGGTCTTTTCTGCTTGTTCTCGCCTCCTGCGGTTGTGTAAGTGGGATCTTATTAGCTGGAGATCTACTTGGGCAAGGAGCTTATCTGGGTATTTTTATTCAGGTGAGTAATAGCACTGTTTTCACCTGGGCACAGTTATTAGTCTTGTAGTTGGCTGTAGTTGGCTCTAGCACTCTTAGAGGACAATGGTAAGGCATATGTGGAGAAGCCAAAACTGTTGGGGTTTTTTGTTGTTGTAATAATTGAAAGTCTTATGTGACTGTTCATTGATGTATCCCTTCAAATAACTTTATGTGTACAAATAATTTTATGTGTAGAAAAAAATTTGTCTATAATAATACTGCTTTGAAGGGAAGCAAAACTCTTAAAACCTTAAAATCATAGGCTAGTTCAGGTTGTAAGGACCTTCAAAGCTCATCTAATCCAATACCCTGCCATGAGCAGGGACATCTTCAACCAGATCAGGTTGCTCAGAGCCCCATCCAGCCTGGCCTGGGATGTCTCCAGGGATGGGGTGTCCACCACCTCTTTGGGCAACCTGGGCCAGTGTCTCACCACCCTCAGTGCAAAAAATTTCTTCTTCATGTCTAGTCTGACTTCTCCCCTCTTAGTTTAAAACCATTACCCCTTAAGAGATGGGTGTGTGTGTTTTAGCCTTCCAAGCAGCTTCTGTGTTCCATCAGAGCAGCTGTTTGCCTGGGGTTGATGGAGAAATGCAGAAAGAAGAGGAATAAAAATATATCTGGCTAAGGGATACAGAAATTAGTTTTGCCAAATACAGCACTGTAAGAAACTTGTAAAATTTCAAAAAAGGGCCACTCAGGTGCCTGGTTTCTTCTCCTTTGTATACTGTGGTTTTCAATGTCTGGCTTTTTAAAAATCAAACCCAGTGATCATGAAGAGTTCAGCTTCACCAACAACTATGATTGCACCTTCTTTTGGTGTAAAAGTGAAGAGTTGGCAGCAGTGGAAAACTGACAGCTGGAAATAATCTATCTATAGGTAAAGCTAATTAAATAAATGATTGCCATTAGTCCTTATGATAATACTTTTTGCAGTTCCTGGGGTAGAGAGTCAGAGCTTTCCAGACTCAACTCTATCAGTTTTTCCCATTCATAAATACCAGCTTCAGTGCTGAAATCTGTCTTAGATTTTGAAGTAGGTACATGTGCATCTCACCAGGCTTTTCATTAGTAGCAAGTTTTAAGCCATGTTACTATCTGTATGTTTTACTTGCTTCTGGACAGTTTGATGGAAAATACAAAGTAACATTCAATTTGTATACATTTTCTGTTTGCTTGGTGGAAGATCACCTCTCAGTGTCAGACTTAACCCAGTATTCAGCTAAGAAGTCCACCTGCATCCATGAGCTTTGCAATGCACTCATGAATTTTGCAGCTTCCTTTCCTTTGATAAAAATCTGAGCTCCTACAGAGTCAGTTCATGAACATTTTTGTCACCTCTCAGTGTGTGTCACCTTCCACAACTAAATACTTGAACCTGGCCTTATTAGCTGTTGAAGAAGCACAAGGTGTGCTTGATCTGTCTCCCTGTTGGACTGTATATTTAGTTTAGATATGTTTCTCTTTTAAAGACAGCACTGGTGCGGTGGCATGGTTTTTTGTGTTGTGGTCTTTTGTTTGGTTTTGGTGTTAAAAAGTTGAGGTTTAATGCTAGTGACCTAGCCAGTCACAAAGCAGTTTTAGGTCTTGGTTAGGTTGTGATGAGGAATATAGAAGCTCCTGAATATCTTATTTTTCATGACATTGAGGACAGTTTTGACCTTGGAACAGAAACTGCTTGGTGTGGAGGTTCTGCTGGCTGTTTAGCTGAGGTATGCAGCTCAGGTGTTGGCTTTTGAGTGGTTACCCCCCTCAGCTGCCCTCAGCCCCCTGCGTTGGGAGGCATTGGTGACTCACCTGGGGTTTGGAACAGGTGTGGACAGTTTCTTCCCCTGGCAGCTCTCAACTTCCTCAGTTTTAGCTAATCTCTTGATTAATTTGTACCCAAGTGTGTAAAATTTGGCTCACTAGGGTATGGTGCAGGTGAATTAGGAGATGGACATCATGATCAGGAGGTGGTGCACTGTCTCCTCATGCAATGTGGTTTCATCCTCCAGGCGTCATCAGGGGCTTATTTTTATAGTATTTTTGCATATGCTCTGATGTGTAGTGCTAATCTTTCCTCTTTCTCATGGAAGAGTTACGATGTGTCTTAAGTAGGGTTAGAATTGTTATTTCTAAGACTTCGGTAAAGCAAATAATAAAAAGGTGACTTTTTCCCATGTAGCAAACTCAGACTGTCTCCTTTTGCGTTGCCTCATTCTTGCGTGAGGGTTAGTGGCAACATTTTTGGAGGACAAGTTAGCTGCTGTATAAATGCACACAGGCATTAATTTCTATTTTCAGTCTGTTTTTATAGCCTTGATTCTTAAAGAATGAAATAAACCACAAAAATGTTGAAGAAATAAGTTCACAAAAATTGTTAGCATTTTTTGTATCTAAAAAGCAATTACTACCAGACTTTTGCAAGATAGGGTGCTTCCTGAGTGACTGGGAAAGAAAACCTTGGCACTTAAGAGTCCCTGAAACATTAGGGAAGTGTGCAGGGGGTTGAAAATAAGTGAAGGAAGAAATTATTTTAAGCACTTTGAGCAAAAAGCACTGTTAATAACAGAACAGTTGCTTTTAAAACAAGAAGAGGCATCCTAAGTGAAATAGCCAGCTAGACTAATTGACATCAGAGAGGAAAGCCTTTGTTTATTAACATAGCTTGGTTTCAGAAAATAAAAGCATAAGCATTTGTAACATGTTGAAATATGTCAGATTAATGACGTCCACACAACCTCAAATCAATGCTGCGTCAGTATGGTTGAAAACCTGGCCCTGTCAAAGGCGTTTGCAAAACTTGTGGGTTGTTTAATGGAATCTAGATTTTACTGCTGGACACTCAAGTTTTATAGCCGTGTTAAGGATAAGCTGGCGCCACAACACGCTACCCTAGAACCCTGCTTAGACAAGTGTGTGCATACATCTCTATCTGCCTACATTATTACAAGGTGAGGTCTATCTTCTGGCTGAGGAAAGAACATTTGAACACCAGGAACACAGAACTAAATAGAAGTTGAAAGAAAGCTGGAACAACTTCTTCCAGTACACGCTGTCTACTTCTCGCACTTCCGTTTATTTTTAAATTCAAGTGGGCACCTTATTCCTTTGAGGCTGTTTACTTAGCAGCAAAGGTTAGGGTATTCATGATTCCTAGCGGGGAACAAATATTTAGGGTTTGTTTGCTTTCAGATCTGTACTCTAAACTTAGTACGAGTGCCTATTACAAAGATTTCTTAGCTGCAGGTTGAGATGGGTGTTCGACAGGATTCCCATCTTTAGTGGCCTGTGTCTTTTCTGTGGTTATCTGATGGTATCTTACCTGGCATTAAGACCGTGACCTAGAGGTCAGCTGCTTCATCTGATCATCAAAGCATCTGTGGTCCTGTTTAACATCAGTTGCTCTGAGTTCACATGGCTTCACGTAATGCTACTGTAGCCTGTCCCCCTAACCATAAATCATTTTGCTCCCTCAGGAGTCTGAAATGTTGCAAATAAATGTCACAAACCAAAATGTAAACGTTTTCAGTCATATTTCTTCCTGTTGGAGGTTTTTGCTTCTGCTGAGGTGATCTTGCACTTTCATTGATCTAAGCTTACTTACGGTGCCTTTATGATTCCAGATGTGTTTCTTTCCTTCACGAGTCCTTGTAGACCATATCTCTGCTGCACAGGGCACCCATGGGACAGGCATCACAAAAACTGTTTTGATGCCATCAGTTCTGTGCATGCTTTGCATTGTCTGCCCGGCTGTGAGCTAAAGGCAAGTTTGAGGCAGACAGAGGATAGTGAGGAGGAAGGGGCATTGGGCACGAAGTGAGCAAAGAGCTTTGAGTCAGAGTATTCTCCAAGTTCATCCCTTCTGTGTGCATGTGAGCAAGAGAAAAACCTTTTTTTGGATGTTTTTTTCTGTGAACGGGGAAAAAGGCACTAGTAATGTGGTAGCTGAAACTTACTGTCTCTGAGTGCCCTGCTATGTGGAGCTGCCGTCATGCTGGTGTGAGGAGCTCGATTTCTTGCAGTAACTGGCACAGCATCCTTACCTTTCTGTTTCCTTCTTGCTTCCTGAACACTGCTGCTTTGAATTTTTATCTGGTGCTACCCTTTAATCTATAGCTGTATTTTTAATGCTTGTGTTTTTTTTTTTTCCTCTCTCTCTCCTCTCCTTCTCCTTTCCACACATGTTTCTATTCATCAGAGGTCTGTTTGGTTGTCTGAAGTTGTACTTATGATTAAAACTGAAGTGAACATCCTGGAGCCTGTAGCTATAGCCTGGTTTGTCATGCTCTTGGCCAAGCCTGTAGTTGTCTTTAAGAGCCAACCTGAAATACAGCATCACTGCTGAGGGAAGGGGAAAATTAATGTCTTGCTTCTCCCATTCTTACCTTACATATGATCCATGTATTTGGATCATATATATTTAGGAGCCCTGCAGTGACTGCCCGTCGGATGTCCCAGGCTCTGGGCATAGCATGTTCCTGGGAATCTCCACCCAGTCTCCCCACTTCAGGCTCATCCAGCTGCAATTTAGCTCCTGTTCTGAATGCTGAAGAGCTCGACAGAGATTGGCACAGATGCTGGTTTAGGTAGCTGCCAGTCTTTTGAAAAACCTGCTTGTGAGAGCCAGTGTCACATGGCAGGTCCTGCTGCCTGGGTGTTCCAGACAGATGATTACTAAATGTATTTTGTTGTTCCTAGACAGTTCAGGACAATTTCTCCAAACGCTCATTATGATATATAGTAATGAGTGTTTGTGGCTCTAACAGGTCTCTTTGAAATCAACAGAAGTGTTTACAGGACCATTCCCAGCATTTACAGGCTTTTGAGAATTCAGTTTTTGGATCTGTATGTTTAATACTGAGATTGTACCTCAGCCTGTCAGTATTGAGGATTGTGGAAAAAGCTGTCAGCCTAGTGAACTTGAAAAATTCAAATGATTTGCTGCCTTGAGTAAGCAATCTGCTCTTCAGTTACTACACAACAGGAAGGTTAGATATATTTCACACCATCATTCTGAATATAACTGAAAGATTACTTAGACTGTTAGGGAGAACTGGAGGATTCACACAACTCTGAAAAGATCTGTGTGAGTGTGTTGGGGGTGAGTATTGTTTATCTTTAATTTCACAGTGCGAAATTATTTTGGAGAGTTAATTTAAAATTGAGATTTCAGGTACACATACAACCCTACATGCAGAGTGTGCATGCACAGACACATAGACAAAGGAAACAAACATTTAGATTTAATTTTTTGTTCATGGTAACAAATGTTTTAGACATTGCTATACTGTAATGACTTGCTACCTCAGAAACTGAAGATTTTTTTCAGTTTAATTCTCCGTTTCCCCCCTCTGCTGACTCTGAGGAAGGATGATCCTGGCTTGGTCTTTGTGACTGTTGAAGCAAAGCTTGAGTGGCATCTACTGAGTATGCTGTGCAATTCTTCTGTAAAAGAGATGTTTAATATCTGGTTTTTTTCCCTCTTCCAGATGAGGTGACTCAAATTGAGACATCATAATGGAATCTACAGACAACCAGAGCAGCAACAATGGGTAAGAATTAGTTTGGTGTAATTGTGGCTTCCCAGGTGCTCTGACAAATCTTGAAATGGTTTAACAAAAATATAATCACCGCCCCCCCCTCAATTCAAGAATCATAATGACTTTTACCAGGGAATTGATACCTTTTGTAACTTGAATCTGTTGTGAACAGTGTTTGACACAGAGTCTGAAGACTCTCAATGGGACTCTGGCTGATGACAGTGGCCCCTTGTCCTGGTTAAACTCCGACCATCACATGGAGCTGAGGTGTTTGCTTACAGCGCATCATGCCTTGATCTCTAGTTCGCAACCTTGGTGTAGCGGGCAGCAGCGTTGCCATCCCAGTGATCTGCGTGGGGTGACCCAGCCCATAAAACAAGCATTTCTGTACTCTTGATGCATTTGATTTGAGAAAGGCAGTCCTGACTGGGGCTCGGAGTCTTGCAAGTACACATCTTTGGAAGTTTGGGCAATGAGGGTTTTTCATTTAAATGTCTAACTTGCAAAATTGATTTTTATTTTGTGAGGGTGTAGTTTTTCTGCAGTTCCCATTTCTTTCTCATTTAGCTCTTTACAACGACCAGTATGCTTTATCTTCGCACTACAGATTGGCATTCATTTCCCCTATTATACATGCCATCCTGAGGCATGAAAGGGCAGTGATCACTGTGCAGTCATGTTACAGGGGAGGTGTGGATGGACATATGATTAAACCTAGATATTGCAAAGACATCTAAACTCCTTACTGCACCTCCTCTGCTATCACTCTCCAAAGTGCATCTAACTTCATAATGTATTGGTTTTTTTTAAGTTGGCAATACATCTGCAAGGAATGGGCGTAAAAAAAAAATAAAAGTGGGGGGAGGGTTTAGCTTCTGGTTAGAATACTGTGTATAGCAAACCAAAATCACGGGCGTTACTTGCTCAGTGTCCTACATACCTCTCTGCTTCATCTAGGGATTTGATATCACCACAAAATTAATCTGGCAACTGTAGTGAATCTGAAGGGTACATTGTGTTCTGTACATAGATGTTATCTTGATTCAATTGGAATATAAATCAAGATATTTAACACTCCTCACAGTGTGGCTTCTGACAGCTCCAGTGCCAAAGCCAACAAGGACTATGAACTTCTCGCTGTTGTTTTTAACTGTTTGTGGAAGTTTCATGCTGGTTATGGAACATTCTAAGGCATTTGGAGTGATAAATGAGTAGTGCCAAGGAAGATGATGGAAATTGTTCCTGATGGCTGCCAAAAGCTAGCAGGGTGCAGCCTGGTTCCTGGGAGAAGGTGGCTTCTTTTTAAATGGGTTCCTTCAGTTTAAATATTGAAGGACGAAGGGTTGTTTTTCTCTCTTTTCTCAGAAATGTTTGATTCCTAACATCTGTACAGCATGTTTTTTTCATAACTGGCTGCATCCAACCTAGTCTTCTGTTGTTAAAGTCAAAATAACTTTTTGGTTATATTCTTCCCCACCCTTTTTTTTTTTTTTTTCCGGTGTTGTACTCGGCTCCATTTTTTTCCTTTGCCCTGCTGCTCCTCTAGCCCCACTGTAGCTATGCTGTGTGGGTTAGACCCAGTGAAATTTAAGTGCTTTTCATTATTGCCCAGCAAGGACGTGTAGCTGGCAGTCAGCTTTGGCTCTGGAAAGTGCCAAGTTTAAGAAGGTGCCATAAAGCAAGCCTTTGGAGAAATGCTTTGCTGAATCAGAGTCAACAGAGTTTTGCTGCCTCAGCCTTCTTCGGACTTGCCATTGCTCACAGTGCACAGCTTCGTTTACCTTGTTAAACTGGTTTTTGTGTATGCTTGCATGTATGGGCTTCTTAATTTTGCTTGCTTTCCAACTGTACTTTGGTGGCAGGAGTTTGGGGACAAGATGAATCTATCTCCTTTCCTCCAAATATGTAGAGCCCTTGAAATTCTACACCTTATGGTTGTAGCAATGTATGTATTTGTTGTGTGGCTTGTTCTTCAACTACTAGTGGAGAAAGACACAAGAATGTCAAGCCTTTGACAGGTTTGTGTAGGGTTTAGGATTGCCAGAACATAAGTAACTCTTTTAGAATTTATCTCTCTGTGGCCTCTGGCTTTCTGTAGAGGTAGCAAGGAGATGCAAGGAAGAAGGATGCTGACAGCTTGGGGGGCTGGTGGGGCTGAGAGCTTTGGAATTGTCCTGCCAGTCTGGGGCAGCAGAGCCTTTATGGAGCATGGTCCTTGCCTTCTGACCCAGTGCAGAAGTTCTGTCTGGAATGAAAAGACTGCCCTCCGCTGCTTCACAGGCCTGGGTTCACAATATCTGTTTGACCTTTTTCACTTCCAAATATGAAGGACTTGTCAGTGGCAATAATGGCAGTGGTAAGATGGGTTGCTTGTCAAGAGAGCTGGGAGAATGCATTTTAATTAAAGGACAGTAGTGAGTCCTGAAGACTGAAAGTAAGGGTGTGTATCTGTTTGAAAAACCTGATGTGGTACAGTGCAATGAGATGTTTTGACAAGCTTGGTAGGGGCTTGAATTTGACCTATTTCTGGGTATAAACAAATACATGTTTTACTTTACAGCAAATACGATACTTCAGGAAAGCCTACTGGCCATGTATTTAATCTAATTATGTGAATATAGCTTGGTATCTATTCCTTCTTCGTTGGTCCTCTATGCTTGATTGTTTCACAATAGCATAAGCTTCTGGTATTTGTTCCACAAACCTGATGTTTATTAGTATATTAGTTTATTATATATACACTTATTAGTATAATGTTATATTGCCTTTTTGCCTGAGTTAAGGGATGCTGTATTTCTCTTTGAACAGTCCCTGATTCAGATTTGTTGGAGTCTTGCAAGAAAACCTAAGTACTGATTATTAACATTTTTTTGTCTTCCTCTCCCCACAACTAACACTTATTGAAAATAAAGATATGCAGAGATTTATTTTAAAATACCATCCTCGTGCATGCCTCCACACCCCCCAATAGTGTTAGAGCAGAAAAGGCCTGGGAGCAACTGAATTTCATAGCAGGTGAAAAATGAGTAACTTGAAGTGGAGATGTTCTCTCTGGAGAAGTGGGAGCTCTGTGGAGATGTCGGAAACTTCCAGATGCTTTAGGAGGACTAAGTTGAATAGATGAACAAGGCTGAAGATAAGATACTGTGTGATTACTTTGAAAATCCATGTGTGCGTGAACTGACTAGCACTGAGCTAACACTGGGGTATGTCAGGCATTGTTACTGGTGAGCAAAGCGATGTGGATCTTCCTTCTGTCAAGAGTGCCAGATCCTGGTGGAGATGCTGTAGGTACTGGCTTAGGCAGCGTGTCAGCATCTGCACCATATCTGAAAATGTTGTAACTTGATGCTTGAAACTTCTGCGTCTTCTTTTCCCTGGTAAATTTTGACTTCCTTTTGGTCAATATCTCCAAATATGGGTGGGTAAATGGCCAGGTGAGGTGGTGCTGTGTACATTAAATGCACACAATGTACGTACCCACATCCTGTGCTTTACTGGTGACCTGAGGTCAGTGGTCTGGCATTTTCAGGAATTCCAACTTAAGAAACGGTGGCATCCAGGTAGCCTGCAGAGCTTCATTTGCTGTTCTGTTGGATTTGCATTTCTATGCAGTGTTTAATCACAAACTTCTTCTCTGGAGAACTCTATTCTTATTCAATGCATAGGTAGATAAGAATGGATCTAAAATTAAAATGCTCATAAATAGCTTAAATACATTTGGAATTATGATCACCTGTAGGAAGCTTCTCCTGTTAGGTTTTTAAGTAGTATTATGTTTGTAATCCTCTTCACCTCAGGAGCGCATTTCTGAGCTTATGATGAGCTGAAGTCTACAGAAAGCTTATTTTATTGATCTGTTTTATTTGCGTTTTACTTAACGGAGGCTATTTCCTTAATTTGCCATACATCTTTCAGAGACAAGGACCTGAAAGGGGAGAAATTCGTATCACTGGTTGGTGAATAAAAAACAAAACAAAACCAAACAAACAGAAAAACAGGAGGAAAAAGCTGCAGCCTGCTAATCTTGAAAACATATGTAAGGGAGGGGTGTACATCTGACAGGGTATGTTCTGACAGAAAGCTTTCTTTGGGGAAACGCTGATTTGTTGGACTGGAAATGTTCCACAGGAACTTAGCAGTTTTCATCAAATCTTCCAACAAAAACAGCACAATTTTGTTCTTAGGGCAGCTGGTGAACCAGTAACCAGAGGCAGGGAATCTGGGGCCTCTCGACTGTTCCCTTGGTTGTATGTCTGAAACATTTAAAAAAGCATCAGAATGGCATTTGCTTCACGTGAAACTTCTGTGGTGTAGGATTTCTAGTGCTTTATTCTGGGTGGAATGTTCTATGCTCAGTCCCCCTTCTCCTTCCTTAAAAATGGAAAGTGGCTGCCAGCACAGCTCAGGAATTATCAATTATTTCTATTATCAGAAAGCAGGCACCTGTCTACCCTTGCTCTTTGGAAAACTGCAGTAAGCACAAGTGGGATTGTTGGCAAGTTTTTAAAAATCTGTAAGTAATACAATGTTGTTCAGGTTATTATTTTCCTTGTTAAACAGAGAAGATGCTCAGTTTTATTTTCTTTTGAAATTCCTTTTTTAATCTCCAGCAAATATGAGATGCTGGTTTCACACATGACACTTCTCATGCTCTTTGCCTTTTCTTTTCCTGAGGAGATCTTCCTAGGGGAGGAAAACAAAAAAGCCATGCAGTTCAGCAGTTGTATGTTACATCCCGGAGCAGCACTAGGGGAGGTTTAGTCCTACCATCCTGTCTCTCCTGCTCCTTTCCTGCTTTGATTCCTGATAGTGTTTTTCCTCTTTTTCCAGTAGTTGAGAGGATCTTGATATTTCCCACCCATGCTGTTTGATTTTTGTGCTAAGGATTTCAAATGATTTGGTAATGGATTTTACTTACAAGCTCTTTTCAGGGGTATGTGTAGCATGGTAACTATGGTGACTTTGGTTTGGTTTTTTTTTGTGTTGTTTGTTTGTTTTGTTTTGTTTTGGTGGTTTTTTTTTTTTGAAAGTTGTGTCTGTCTACTTTTTATTTGAATTCACTATTAAACCAGACTCAGCATGACCCAAATTGGGGTAAGGGAGGAGACCGTTAGATTTAGATGATTTAAGCAAGGTTCGGGTACAATCTAGTGACGAAGGCAGGATTTCCCAGGGTGCTTGGCTTACCCACCCCTTTGTTTTTCTACCAGTATCATCACTGAATGCTGTTCTGTAAATACCACAGGATCTCTGGAAGTCAGGGATAGCCATGCTACCGCTTCAAGAAGCTCAGCCGAGCTGTGGGCTGAGAAGAATGAGGTAGAGGCTTCAGGACCAAGGCCCAAAGAGCTAGTTATAAAGGTCAACTCCCTTTCTTCTGTAGCAGGTGTTTTGCCCCCAAGATAGCTTTCTCTTGAGGACTAAGTGAGATCTAGGTGTTTCACGGTCATGTCTTGAAAGACTGTATCATCATTGCCCAGGTGGCAGTGATATTAACATTTCTTAAATTTTGAGTGCCTGCCTTTGCAAAAATAACAGCATCCTTTTGACCACAGTGTCTCTGTGTTTAGTGGATATGTAAATGTGAGATTGAAAAAAAAAAAAAAATCCAGCTGCTATTCCTGTGCCACAGTTTTACTTGATCATCCTTTTGATTTACCTGCAGGTTTGCAAGCTCTTCAGAACCTCCGCAGAGGTCTCTTCTATGTGCTTTGAAGAAATTAGTATCATAAATAGTTTGGGATGGAAGGGACCTTCAAAGCTCATCTAGTCCAACCCCTCTGCCATGAGCTGGGACATCTTCAACCAGATCAGGTTGCTCAGAGCCCTGTCCAGCCTGGTCTTGAATATCTTCAGGGATGGGGCATCCACCACCTCTCTGGGCAACCTGGGCCAGTGTCTCACCACCCTCAGTGTAAAAAATTCTTTCCTCATGTTTAGCCTGATGGTAGGCAGTGCTCACGTGGCAGTTTGAAGGGAGTTTAGGCTTCCTTTCCCTGTCTCAGAGCATTTCACAGGCATTTATGAGATAAGTGCTGAAATGCAGAAGTTAAATAATGACATGGAGATTTGTCTCCTCCTGCCCCATTTCTTCACAGTCATTCTCTTGGAAAGCCTCTGTGCTTCCAGCCCAGGTGCCTCGCCTTGGCACAGCCTTGTATACCTTGGATCAATGCGAAAAGCCTTGCCATAAAGCCAACACCCTGTTAAACATCAATCCCTTTTCACAATACTGGAATCAAGAAGCACTTGAATAAGCACTTTTCAAGGAGGTGGGGTGGAAAACTGCTAGAAACTTTTGATGCCACAAAGCATGTTGTTCTTCTTTTTCTTTTTTTTTTTTTTTTTCCCCTGGAGAAAGATTAGCTGTTGTATTGAGTTTGAATATATTTTTTCTTACTTTTTTTTTTCATTATCCGTTCTGCCCAAAATTGCTGAGATGGATTACATTTAATCTTCAGGGAGATAACCTGTGTGGAAATATGCAGTCCGGGCTATCTGGATTAAGAAAATTTATATGATCAGCTGGAGAAGGTCTTAAAACAGAAAGCAGCCCTGCCCTGGTATTTGTTTCTCCCTTTTCCTTGGCCTTTTTGCCACTGGATAAGAACAGTGTCTGTGTGTTGGTACATGTGAAGACAGGCAGAGCTACGCTTGCAGCTGGTGTCATCTTAGGCACTACTGTACTCTAATAAATAACAGAAATTAAGCTAGTGGTAGGCCAGATTAGTGTTTTAAGAGGGGAGAAAATGCATTTTGTGGCCAAAAGTAACTGAATACCATAGAGTCATGGAAGAGAAGCAGACAGTTTCTACCTTTCAAGTTGTTTCCAACAGTGAAAGTGATTATGTAACCTACAGAATCTCCTCTTACTGCCCCACTTAAGCATTCTTAAAACAGAATGAAAACCTACATCTGTTGCGTAATTATATCTGTATATGCTACAGATTTCTTGATTATTTTCACTATATTCTCCACTCCTCCCATCCTTGGGAAGATGTAAGAGTTAATTGTTACTTATTGATCCTGAAGCTATCAGATAAAAATGTAATTGCATTCACTATTATATTCAAAATGCTAGCTTCTCCTGTGAAACCATGATTATGTATGCAGTGAAATAGCTTATTAAAGCTTTGAGTAAGTAAGAGAATGTGTGTTTAAATCCCAGCACGCATAGCAAATGTTAGACAGCTACATACATCAAGTGTGCATATATGTGTATATATTAATATAAATTTGGCTCACTGTTTCACTGCATAAACTTTTAAAAGCCATTCACTGCATAAACCTTTAAATGCCATGATAATAGTTGGTGTATGTATGTTCTCATCCAGCAAAGGAATCTGCTACCACCCAGAAGATGACAAATCATATTCCTTAAAATTTCCTAAGCAGTGTGTTTGTGCAGCCTGTACAGACAAAAGGTTTTTTTTTTTTTTTTCAGTATTGGAGACAAAGTAGTCTAGAAGAATATGGTTTTTAAAGTTTCCTTGAATAGACAGTAGGTTCCAGCCTGGTTAAGTGCAGGCAAAAGGCTGCAGATATCCTATACCACTCTGTTAGTCTCTTTATAATGGACTGAAACATTGAGGTATGGCTTCTGAAATTTGAAGCAGATCTTATGGAATGTGACCCTTTTATTATTTTATTTCACAGCTTTCTTAAAAGCTGTGTCACCTGGCTTGTGTTACACATCTGGAAATGTGGTCTGAACTGCAGGTCCTGGTCCAATTTAGTTTCTAGCCAGGCAGAAGGTCTGATGTGTGGTCAAAGTCTTGATACTTCCCTAAGTGTTTTTTTGGAGCCCAGGGTACTTGGCATTCCCTTCACTGGAGGGACAGGGTGGAATTAGTTGAAGTGTAGGTCTTGAGGGTGAAATGCTGAATTTTACCTCTGTTGCAGGATTTCTGCAAAGTAGACATGAAGTAACTTGATAGCCTGTTCTGTGCATACACTTACCCATCTATATAATGAGAATATTTTTTTTCTGTTTAGCAATATTTTGTAGCAGCTTTGATACAAGTGCCAAGTCTCTTGTAACACATAGGAAATAGTTAAAACCTCTGTGCTCAAGTAGCTGTGGAAAACACCAGTTAACGGGTTCCTGGAGAGGTGTGGATTCCCCAGGTTTTAGCAAAATGTGGGAACTGCGGGGTAGCCAAAAGTGTCGATCCCCACGTTGGTGTTCTGCATTTGCAACGCTGGATGTGCACAGCAAGCAGGAACTTTGTTGGTATAGCAGTGCATTTTTGTTCCTTTGTTTAAACAGCAGAAGGTCATGTTGGAAGGACCTTAAATTCACCAGCTTGGTAGAGCTTTCTTCTTATCAATAGCTTACCAATGTTTGAAAGTACTGTAACAGTCTAGATAGATATGGGGGCGGGGGGGGAACCACAAGCTTGATAACAATACTTTTATAAAGAGGGATAGTTTTTTGACTCCTTTCCTTACTTTACACAGTATCCCTTGTTTCAGAAAGAGTTTTGTCATTGCTTGTGTGAAAGATTTACTTGACAAAGACTAAACAAATTCTTAATTATTAAAAATAAGTAGACAGTCTTAAGTAAGTAACTGTCTCCCTTTTTCTTTTTTCTAATATTTATAGCTGAAATTGCAGGAGATAATTACATATATAACTCTCCAGGGGAACTAGGATTTTTGCATTTGTTTGAAAAACCGCTCCAAAATGTTGGCTAGGTATGCAGTTTTGGTGCTGGTATTAGTATATTAAGTTATAAGTGCTTTTAGTTGTACTTATTAAGAGCTTTCTAGCAGCAGTTAAATATATTCTCTTCTCTGAAGCTGTCAGACTCTCAGCATTATCTTCCACAGCTTTTTGTAGGGAGAAGAACAAAGTTCCTTGGAGTGACACATGAGCTTGAGAGAGGATGTGGGATTTTTTTTGCAAGTACAACTTGGTCTAAATTGGTTGTGCTTTTGAGGGCAGAAGTTAGATTAACCGATGTCTGGATATCCCAGGCACCTTAATTACTCTGTGATTCTGTCTTGCAAAATAAAAATTTAAAAAACAACAACAACAGAAAAAACCCCACAACTTTAAGACCTGTTGTCAATTTGTTTTGCTTTAAATGAAACCTTTTGAAATATGTATTTAAGAATCGTCAGTTTCTTGTGCCCCCAGATGACAGCCTGGCTATCTTTAGTCTCTCTGTCATAGCTGTCTAATAACTTGTCAAAATGTGACAGCTGATTAGGAGAGACCAGCAATGATCCAAGGACTGGGGTACTCATCTGGAGTCTGAAACGTTTTTTAAGGCTAAGGAGAGAGGAGATCTGTTACCTGAGAAGAGTTAACCATATGTGAATCTAGCTCCAGCACTGGTAGTCCCAACGACGGAGGAGGTTGTGTGTGTGTGTGTGTGTGTGTGTGTGTGTTTGAGATTTTTGTGGAGTTTTGTGTGTTTGTTTTTTTGTTTAGTTTGGGTGTTTTGTGTTGGGTTTTTTTTGTTGTTGTTGTTGTTCTGTGGGTTTTTTTTGTTTCCAGGACTGTGAAGTGCTGAAACCCACTTAAGCTGTTCTCCAAGTGACAAAGGCTTGCACGTCATGTATCTGCATAGCATTTATGCTTTGCGGTTGCTTTCTATGTTGCTTTGGCCTTTTCCTGGCAGGAAAAGGGGTTGAGGATAGGGTGTGTTTCCTTGGGGTTGTTTTATCTGAAAATTATTAGAAAATCCCCTGATTAGAAAATCAATGAGTTTAGCTTCAATAAAAACACATTAAAAGAAGCAGAAAGCCCCTTTCAGGTTATAACACAGTTGAAGCCAACAGCAAGAGGGTGTAGATGAGAATTTTCTAGCTTGTTTTTCTGAAGTACCTCGCAGAAGAGTTTTAATTTGTAGAATGAATGGTAGAATGGTGAACTCCAGACCTGGACCTGAGATTGTATGAGCCATTCCTCAAATCAGGCCTCCAATCAGGGGAGTGGGAAGGGAGTGTAAAACAAGACCTACCCTGAAAACAAGCCCTAGCATGATTTTTCAGGATTTTTGAGAATGCTCGAAATATAAGCCCTACCCCAAAAATAAGCCCAGTCCATTAAAAAAAGACAACTTAAATATGGTCCAGGCAGCTACACATGTAAAAAGAAAAAAAAAAAAAAGTGATACGTTTTGGAGCAAACATTAATGTAAGACGCTGTCATCTTATCAGAGAAACAGCTTCCCTGGGAGCAGGCTGCCCACGGAAGTGGTGGAGTCACCATCCCTCGAATAGTTTAAAAGGTGTTTAGATGAGGTTATTAGGGACATGGTTTAGTGCTAGCGTTAGGTTAGGTTATGGTTGGACTCAATGATCCTGAGGGTCTCTTCAACCAAAATTATTATATGATTCTAGGTATGTGTGGTAAACTACCCATAAAATACCTGACTGAAAGGCCTTGTGGTCACCAGTCTCAGCGGAGTTAAGAGCCTGATTTAGGTGTCTAGGGAAAAGAGCTGCTCTCCTTCTTTCTACAACACTTTGAATGTACAAAATGCTGTGAAATAAGAAGTGTTAGCTACCAATGTTAGCAACCCCAATACCCGGTAGGTGGTTTTGCCTCTTTGGAGAACCCTGCTGCAATCCAGGACACTTGTCTTCCCTTCTGAGATTTGCTGCTGGGTGATGTTCTGTCTGTGATGTGCTGTCGTTCTGTTCGTCACCTGGTGAGACGGAGATGGCTCTCTGTGGAGATGCCCTTATTGAAGAATTGTGTGAGCATTTCACGTTAATCTCATTACCTCTGCATCACAGGACGTACACAGTAATCAGCTCTTGGCACCTTCTGTGCTGTCTCATTTACATACAACCCTCGCACTAAATGGCTGCTTCTGCAAGCTTAGTTTTAAGTTAGAAAGTGTGTATGCAAGCATTTGCATGTGTGTGAAATGTTTATGGACTTTGCTGGGAGTTGGAGGTTTTGTTTTACAGTTACTGTTTCCAAGGACAGGTGTCTCCTGCTTGCAGAACTTGTGCTGTTATCATTTTGTAGTCCTTATGGGTTTCCTTATTTGTTAGTTGTTGTGAAATTGTCATCTTGTCTTCAGAGATGATAGTGGTTTTACTGGCACTTCCAGGACTTCAAACAATTTCACAAAATGTTGGGTGTGAATTTTGTTTTGTGTTATGTTTTTTATCTTGTGTTTTTTATTGATCTTGCATTGTTTTTTCTATTTGTCTTATGGTTTTGATTTTTGTTTTGGTTGGTTGCTTGTTTGGTTTTTTGGTGGTTTGTTTGTTTGTTTTTTCTTGGTTTCATTTGTTTTATTTATTTATTTAAAGTTCATAATAGCCATTGTCAATTATCAAGGTGACACCCCAAGTCACTGATGAGCAGTTGGGTCCATGATTATCTGATAGAATGGTGGTATTATCTGCTTACTTTATAATCAGAGCAACTTTTTTTCTTGCAGTTTTCTATTTACAGTCTTTCCTTTTGGGGCAAAGTCAAGGAATGGGGGGAAAATAATCTGATAGACTAGCTAGAATATTTTAAACTACGTACTTAAAATTATGTGCTTCTAGAACTTTTACTTTTAAAATAATTTATTATTCCTGATGAATTGGGGTATAAACTCTCTTCTGGTATCTGCTGAGCATTTTGACAAGATGTTGGGCTTTAAAACGGAAAAATAGGAGGAATGGAACCTTGTCACAGTGTTGGTAGAAATCTTAGCCATATATAGTCTGTCCAGAAAGGTTGAAGGGATCTTGGATCCGTTGTTTTGCTTACTGAATGCTTGGTTAATTACTGACTGGAATGAATTGTAGGAGTAGTTTGTTTTTACAATTGTGCCAGGGAACACTCCGAGCAAGGGACAGGTATTGCTGCCTTCTGTGTGAGTCTACAAGCTGCAGTCAGGACCAGCACCCAGAAGAAATTACTAACACTTCAAATTGCAGGCTAAGAAACTTTTAAGTATGGACACCTGCAAGTTTAGTTGGTGTAGTCGGGTTTTCATCTGCTACGTCGGCGTTGCCAGGTGGAATACAGTGTTTACATCTGGGTCCTGTATTTGTTTTGAAGATGGTCTTGTAGTTGGAGAACTAGGTGAGACGTGTCCTTTGGTTTTTCTTAAAACAAAACACCACCCCCAAAACAAAACAAAAAACCAAACAACAAAAATACTCCCAACAAAACAAAAAACCCACAAACAACAAGGAAAACGAAGCCAAAACGGAAACAAGCACCAATAACACCACAAAAAAAAAAACCAAAAAAACAACAAAAAAAAAAACCCACGACGACCCCTGGGATGTGAGACTCGGGAGCAGCATCCACAGCCGCCACATCTCCCGGTTCCCTATGCGTGCTCTGTCCCCACCAGCCCGGGCATCGGCGGGCGACGCCCACTGCTCTCGTGCTGCCGGGCCCGGGGCAGAGGGCCCCCTGCCCGCGCTGGTCTCCGCGCCGCGCGCTGCCGTGAGCCCGTCCCGCAGCATCTCCATGTAGGGACGTTGGGTTGTACCACGGAGCCCTGGCAGGAAAGGGGGAGGCGCGCACGGTGCGGACACCCGCGGTGCGAACCGCGGCGAGACCTGCTGCCCAGCGAGCAAGAGGGAAGAAGCAGAAATAGGCGGGCACCGGTGGCGAGCAGCGCTGAGGGCCGCAAGCTGCGAGCCGGCAGTCGGGATTTTTAGCGGGGCTGGCACGGTGTCCACCCCCCGCAGCTGGAAGTGCGGGGCCGCCTCCCCCTCCCCGGGGCCGGGAATGCGGGAGGCCGGGGGAGGGCCCGGGTGCCCGGATGTCGCTCAACATGATGAGTGAGAGCGCAGCCTGCGCCAGGCAGCCGGGGCTGGGGACGGCGCGGTGAGGGGGGCGGCGGCCACGGTGACATTTGAGAGGGACACGCTCGCGGGCACCGGGAGCCGGGGCGGAGAGGCAGCCCGGCAGATGGAAGAGAAGGTTTTGGCAGGGGGTTAGAGCCTGGAGAGCCGGGGAAAAGAGCTCATGGATAGAGGACGCTTGGCTGTATGAACTTCGCCATGGCTGCCCAGTCGAGGTACGGCATTAAATAACTTTTCATTGCGGGTTTTGCATGGGCTGGTAGCGTTAGTAAAGCCCTCGCCCCTTTTCAGGCACAGTTCGCTGTTGATTTTTACACCGTCTTTTAGAGAAATGTGTCTGAAGACACGTCCTGGATAGATTTGTTCTTATATATTTTTTTTCTCGCTGAGGGTCCATTACATTCTCTCAACATAAACTTTCTTTTAACAGGAAAAGCAAAGCCTTAATTACTCCCTATCAAATCTCTCCCAGTCCAACAAATTAATAGCTACTTGAAACTGATTTTCTTCTCCCTTGTGGACTTGTCTGTTGTTTGTTTTATTTTTTCCTGTAACCAGACGAGTGTAAACAGGTTTCTGAGATTGCTTACAGCAGTATTTTAAAAAGTAAATGGTTTATATTGGGTTGGATCGGGGAGCCGGCTGTATAAAATGGAAGCAGGTCGTGACTGCTTGTGTGCAAATCTGCTGGGTGGGTGGGGGGATAGAAACTGGTTGTAGAGAAGAGCATGAAAAAGAAAGATCAAATCTAGTTCCTGTCAGGGAGCAAAATTAAAACAAATATACCAAACCTGGTTAAATACTTTTCAACTAACTGTGCTTTTAAAGAAACAAGTTCTTGCTTGCACTGAAGTGGGGGGGGGGGGGGGAGGGGGGCATCCTGTCTAAAGTAAATTTCACTCAGCATGGGGGAGGCAGCCTTTCTTAAGTCATAGTAGTTGATGAAGCAGTGCTATTTAAGGTACCTGTTAAATGCCTTTTAAGGTTTTATGATGCTTTAATGGGCATTTCAGAAATGCCGAGGAGAGAAACTCGCCCTTTAGTCCCATACCAAACAGCCACCCTGCTCCCCTTTCCTCCAAGCAAGGGAAAAAACCCGAACAACAACAACACCACAAACCCAAAAAACAAACAACAACAACAAAACAAAAAAAAACACAAAAAACCCCACAAAAATTTAAAATGGTGACATATCCTAAACAGAAGTTTAGCACTCGCAGTGAATTTTCAGAGTGGTGCTCTTCTGCAGCTTTGAGGCCAAGACCTGGCTTGAAATTACACATTGCAAAATGACAGAACCCTGAGGTTTGGGGAGGAAGGACTGGAAGATTGATTGCTTCGTTAGCAGCTGAACTCTTCGCTAGCTCAGGCTGCCTGCTCTCTCTGCGTGTGGGCAAACTAGGAGGACTTAACAAAGAGGTGAAGGTTTAATTTTCCAGCTTTTGTTTTTTCCCCATTGTATGATCACTTATTCGCATGATTTACCAACCTGCATTATCAATGCATTGCTTTAACAGAGTAAGAGAGGATACAGCACGAATCTTGGTGCTGCTGGCCCAGCCTCGCAGCTTGGCTGGACTCCAGGGATGTGCTTGATGTCTCGGAGGTTGCATGACCCTCTTCTTGGGTGGTGAGAGGGCAGGTGGCGCTGAGTCCCAACAGCAGCCCCCAGCCTCAGCAAACGGGCCGAGAAAGGGCAAGTTTGGCAGCGGGATCGGCAGTCCGCTTCCTGAAACTGTAAAGTGGATGGTGCCAAGAAGAAAGTTCTATATGTCGGGTGGTTCAAAACAGAATGCGAGGAAGACAGAATGGACGGCTGGGTCCGTGGGGCTGAGTACTGTGGGGCAGATAAAAGGACTGTGCCCCACGCTTGCTGTTTGAGACCGGCCTGGAGAGAAGATGTGCACCTGCTGTTCTGTGCCCTCCCTTCTCCTCTGTTGCGTGCGTCAACTTTGCTCTTGTCAGGATGCTCTGAGATGCTTGAGCTGTAAAACTGCATCAGAGCATTTCAGCATCATAAGGTAGCCTCTGCATGTGCTAACATCAGTGTTAAGGTCTGATTATTGCTTGCTTTAAGATATTTAAAAGGGAGCAAGAGTGACTATGAGCAACATAAATGGATCTCTTGTAGGAGAAGAGGCTGTATTTGTGTTGCTTGTGGTATTCCTGTTTTGGTGGCATAGATCAGCAGGGGTATGAATCTCAGTCCAAGAGATTTATACTTTGATAGTGTGTAGAAGCTTTTATTCAACAGTGAAAGATGAATTCATACTCATAATAAATAATTGGTGTTATACTGCATGGGACTGAGAGGCCAAATGTCTCCAGAATTCATTTGCCATAACATGTCACAGGGTTTACTCTGCAAGGTAGCTGACAAAAGCTGTGGGTGAGCTTTTTGTGTTCTTTTTTCCTTTGTAAAAAATACAAACAACTTCTGCAAGCTCAGTGAGTTGCTTGCAAGGTGGTATGATACAGAGCAGTGTAGTAATTTTGGGTATCACTCAGTATGAGGCCTTCGGGCCTTCTTCCATCTGCTTGGGTTTGGTTGCTCTCACTCTGAATGTTTCAGCTAGTGACAGGGTTGTGGCATTGGGGACGATGCGTGTTTGGTAAGAAGAAGATCCTGCGTCCTTTCTTCGCTTCAGGGCTGTGGTCTTGGGTGGATCAACTGGAACTTGGGCTTCACTGTTCTGAAGGGTGGAAGGGTAAGGAAAGCAAGGTGATAAAACATGTCTTTTGCTGCTCGTCAGCGTTTTTAAAAACTGTAATAACGGTGACTGAGAAACTGATGTGCTAATGCATGCCATAACTTTTTTTAATAGTAAATCTTGAGAAATGATTACATGGTGAGTTGGGTATGCATTTGTTTCAGCTGCTGGAGAATAAACAGCTTATACCAATGGCTGCTCTAAATAGCTTATACCTAGACCTATTATGTGGAGAAACTATCCCCCAGTTTGCATTGTTTTGTGTACAATGTAGATTTTCTTTTTTAAGTTGCTGGCTGAGCTGTAGGCTGGCAGCTGTAGCTTTCTATGCACTTGCTTCTGGAACACACAGATGATCTGGTGCCTGTAGTGTCCCGTGGGCTTGTGTCAGATTTTCGTGGTATATTCAGGAACGTGTGAGCAGAAGCAGAATCAATCTGAATGAGAACAAGTTTGCCATCTTGTTAGATATGGTGTGGTTATTCATCACGTGCCATTCAGCTGCTCTGGGATGGGGCAGGACCTCTGGGAGGTGTGTGGGACAGGATAGCTGATTTCCTCAGGCTGGTTGCTATCTGTAGACCCTGTCAGTGACACTTAGTTTATTTAAAATCGGTGGGTAAGGAAATACTTTTGTTGTTGTGGATGCTAAGAATTTCCAGTTACATAACTCAACTTTTGACGTGGTCAGGATTAGTATGATCACAGGTATGCAGAATGAATGCGATTTCCTAATCTTTGTCTGTAGCACGGTCAGAGCAACATGAAACCTGAGTGTTGTGCCGTCATCCCTGCTGGGCTCGCCTTGCCCTTTCTCCTGAGTCAGGCCTGCAGTGAAGGGTAATGATGGGCAGCAGTCTGGGAAGCCCTCTGTTTCCACCCCCTAAAGCCAAGTCATACCAGCTAAACCCAGAAGAATCTTGAAATGAGGCTGTACCACTGCGGGGTGGGGGGGAGAAAAAAAAGTGATGCTGTGCATAAATAAAATGTGGCCATGTCTGCATTTAAAGCATGGTAAATGCAGCAAAACATTTCATTTTAAAGAGAATCGTGCTGAGGCTTTTCCCTGAGGAGAAGCTGCATTGAGTGATGCAGCTTGATTTCATTTGGTGTCATTTCACAGCTTTCCAGGCCAGATCTAGAGACGTGTTTCATAACTGGTTTGTTTTGTGGGGCCTGTTGACACAGGGAAATGCCAGTGTTGGTGATGCTGCATTCCAGTCAGCTGATGCAGGTGAAGAAGGGCTGAAACAGTGTCTGGTTGAAGTTTGCTTCGCTGTTCTAAGCTAAAACATCCTGTGAACCCCTGACAGGTTTGCTAGTATGCTGCTACCAGCCCTGCCTGTTGAAATACAACCCTGTTTTCTCCACAACAAAATGCCTGCCTGATTCACAGCATGTTTTGCAGGCTACTGGGGATTTTCAGTTGGCAGTTAATTATTACCTGGGCTTTCTGGGCCTGGAGTCCGTCGCTTTGGGGCAGGCCTGCGGGTGAAGCTCCCCCACAGAGAAGAGATGCTCATAGGAAAGTTTGTTGTTTGTTTTGGTTTTTTGTAAGTAGTTTTTTTTTTTGTTTTGTTTTGCTTGTTTGTTGGTTGTTGTTTTATTTTTTTTTTTTTTTTTTTTTTTTGCAGTGAGGATTCCAAGTTTTAATACAACCAAGCACCCTGAAATCTCTGAAACAGTATTATAATGGCATACTTGAGGTGGTATGGGAGCGAATGTGTCCTTAGATCACATGATTTTCCTGGGTCTGGATCTGTAGTGTAGCAAGGAATCTTCTCGCTGCTTTTTATGAGAAAATCACTTGCTAGTTCAACTGCAATATGCAGCACAAATAGCAGGAAACAAGCTTTTAATGAGCTGCATAAATTCTCCTCGGTGCTTTATTTTTGAGTGTGCTCATAGTGAATGACAGCATGAAGCTTTTAAAGGCCTTTAAAATATGATAGAAAAGCCATCTCAGTGAATGGGAACGTAACATTCATAGGAATGTTACTAAGACTCTGTTCTTCACCAGGTGGACTACGGTGCAGTGAGGGAGAGTTTTCCTAGCTCGTGAGCAATGTCACGGAAAAGTTACTTTAGTGTAGACATGCCTGAGCCTCAAAAAAAAAAAAAAATTAAAAAAAAAGTAAAGTACTCATCCTGTTTAGGCTTGAAGACAATGTGGAGATTCTTTTTTTCTGTGTGTTATGTTACTGTGAAAGAAGTGACTGGCCATGTTATGTTTTACAGGTTTGGCTGCTGCAGCTCATCCGTGTCTGTGATAAAAACGAGAAGGCACACATAGCGCTGGCTGGGGTGGAGCAACTGGCTGGGGCAGATATTCCTGCAAAATGTAGTGCTATCATCGGCAGATTAAGACAGAACTGTGTTGTTCCAGCAGAATGCTTTCATGGGCAACAGGCAAAAGCTGCTGCTGCATCTGCTGTGAGCAGGTTTTCCACAGTCACCTGTTCATAGGCAATTTGGGGAAGAAAAGTTGCATTCTAGATCCGTACAGAATCAGACAGCTGTGGAGAGCAGTGAGAGAGGCAGGATCTTTCCCCCCACCTTTCTGCTCCCCTGCCACATCTGCTTTGTGCAGAGCCAGCCCCCAGCTGGCTGAACATTGCTGAGGTGCAGAAATCAATGATTTCCTTATTTTATTGCACAGGTTTTAAAAAATGCATTTGTTTTGCTGCCTTATTCTTGTAGGGGAGGGCAGGAGAGGCAGGCAGGGAGAAGAAGCAGGTGTGTGGGCACAAAACTGCATTTGAGGAGGTGCTCTGCTAGTGTTAGTTCTGAATATGTGACTGTTCTCAGCATTGTCAAGCTGAGGTGTCTTGGCAGGTTCGGATAGTCAACTTTCATCACAGGTGCCATATGTTTCATGGAGATGTTTGTCTTCTGGATTAGTTTAGACTTAAATGTAGTTTAGTGTATAGACTTGTCATTGCAAGTTGTAGTGAGTGTTTATTGTACCAGTGACCTGAAGTTTTCCTTTAGTGTTTTTGCAATGCTGCCTGTCAGGTGAAGAGAAGATAATGTCCTTGCTTTAATTTTCAGAGAAAGTTCAGAAAGCAAAATGTTAATGTTTAACCTCAGAGACAACAGTAAAACTCTTTTCTCAGAACTGTGAAGAGTAGAGCAGAAGCCCTTTTTAAAAAGAAATGAGAGCAAGCTCTCAAGCATATGGCAGTATTTCTATTCTGTACCCTTTTTGGGGCTTAGAATACCATATACTTTGTAATCTATAAGCAGCAAATGGTCTATCTATCAATGTATGAATGGCTCGTTCACGGCTGTGGTGTTTAGCAGCTGATGTGTATGTGAGGTACAAGCATGAGTGCATGTGCATCTTCCCCAGGCTGAGTTATGGACATGGGAGTTCAAAATATGGATAGCTGCGAGCATCTGAAATGGAAAGGAGTTACTAAAATGTATAGCAGTAAGGGGATATTTACATCTTTGGGGAGCTGTAGACGTTTGGTAAGAAATTGCTTTCAGTATTCTTGTGCTTCTGCAGTTTGTTACGTTGTGTTTTAAAAAGATGCTATAGAGGTAATTAATCTTTGCGAGTACAGCTTAGAAACACTCCCTCATAACTGGTCTGCAGCTATTTCTCAAGGATTCTCTCTCCCCAGTAGGCTGTTTTGGAAAAATCATCCCAATCTGAACACACAGAATGTGCTAACAGTTCAGAAGCACTTTGGTGAAATGCTTCTCTCTTCTCCCTGTCCCCACAGCCCTCGGCAGAACTCGTTGTTCTAGTAAAAGTTGTTTTCCTGGTGCCAGTAAGCCTGTGGTTCTGCTGAGAACATGCTGTCACTCCAGGGACCTATTTCTTCATACCTTTGCTAAAATAATGTGTGCTAACAGAGAGATGGCATGGACTGACTGTGCTGTGGAGTGGGAAGCTTTTATTTCTGTCTTAAGACTACCTTAGCATTGTCATGACCTGGAGACCCCCATCCCTGACAGCTGCCACGTCTGCCTGTCTGTCACTGCAGCTTCTAGGCCTTGTTTGCCCTGGAAAGTTTTGCTGGCATTGCTAAAAGTAGAGGGAACAAATATACTGCAGAGGTGAGATAACTGTGGTGGCTGAGTGTAAACTCTGTGATATCGGTGAATAAAGGCTGCTTTTTCTGGCATGCGGCTTCTGCGGCGACAGGTGTGGATGGTGGCTGTAAGCTGTGTTGGCTAAAGAGATGTTCTGGACCACTGGGTTTCCCTTTGTACAGGATGGTCTGCTTTTTCCAGCAGTTACCTCTCATTGTAGGTGAAGGACCCGTCTGTCCAGTGAGACCATGTGATGTTTCCTGTAGTCCAGCCTGAGAGTCTCTCTTCAATTTTACTGAAATGTCACACCTGCCTTTTGATGTTGTTTTTAAAGCTACTTCTGGAAGTGTCTGGCTATATAAATTAAAAAGAAAAAGAAAAACAAAAAACCACAACAAACCAACAAAAACAAACCAACCAAGCAAACAACAAAAAACCCCCACAAAACACAAAAATACCAAACCAAGAAAACAATGCACTAAAACCCCCATGGTTCTATAAGAAGAAAAATGAAATTGCCTCATGCATAAATCACTGGGTTCATAGTACGTGCCTCTTTCTTTTGGAGAAACTAGTTTTTTCCACTACTAGTGCAATATTGTCTGACACGAGGTTACTTCTCTGTTCCTGCTGAGTGTCCTTTGGCAAAAATATTTTGTACCGTTACTCTTTTTTTTTTTTTTTTTTTTTTTAGTTTTTTTTAAACCATTACGTTACCTCTTCAGTGTGTGAGGTGATTGTGTTTGGTTCTGCTACTTGTTCAGAGGGAAAACGGAGAGAAGGGAAAGCAGACAGTAGAAATAACATGATTACACTTGAGACTTTCTAACACGTTGTCTCTTGTGATTCTTGTGCTAAATTGTGATAGCTGAGTTTGCACATCAGAAATAAAACTCATTGCTCTTCTTGGAGAAGGGCATATCAGGACCTGCCTTCAGCAGCGCGATACCTGCTCGTGGTTTGTGGTTGTGCAGCCTTGGCTGCTTGCCGTTTTTTCACTTGTGCTTCTCTTTAATATTTGCTACCTGAATGTCAAGCTCATTTGTAAACTCTTCAATTGTAGCCCAGCTTGCAGTTAATTCTTGCTTTGTGCTGCAGGGTTGATTGTGCCTGTTGGATACCCAGATTTGAGGTATGTCCCAGTCTGGAGAAGGAGCTTTGCTGAAGGATGTTTCTGCATGCTTGTCTCCCATGCAGACTGATGGGAAACTTAGGGCAGTACTCAAAGCAGTGCTTCTCCCTTCAAAAATAGTTATCTGGTTTTAAAGCCTTAAGAACGTTAATACAGAAGCCCTTGGAGTTTATATGTTTTTTTTTCCTTGTGTCTGAGGTTGGTTTTTATGCACTTTCATTTTCAAAAGCTCTTGATTTTCAACTTGTTTGGATACTGTGTGCCTCAGGTATTTAAATATATGAAGTTCTGGTTTAACATGATATTCTTTAACTTCCGTTCTGGAAACAAGATGAACAAGTCTCTTAATATTTTAAGGGAATGTGATTGCTTCACTGAGGTTTTGGAACACTTTTAATGATCTTTATCTGTTTGCAAACCTCTATCCCTTTTACATGGGCTGGCTTCATTGAACTAGTAATAAGCTTTCTTTGGTAGTTTGTGGGCTCCCCCCTACCCTGTCCCCAAAGAGGAAATGCCTGTTTTTGTGTAGTGGACTACAGGAGTAAAAAACTCTACTGGTCTAGAGCCTAAGAAAATTCTATGTAACTACTGAAGTCAGAGAGAGACAGAAAAACATGTAGAATTGTGTTCTGTTCTTCGAGAAAGTCAAATCTCCTTTTAGAAACACCACAGTAATGAGGTGTGGTATTTGGAGACATGGGGGATTTTTCCCATTGCATTCTGCATGAAAAGCAGTTGACTCACACATTGAGGTATTAAAAATAATAGACCAAAAAAACCTTCCTAGATTGGCTGACTTGGAAAAATTCAGTAACTCAGTGTTTCACCTTTAAAAAAAGACTTTTAGTCATGTGGTGAATTAAGTGCTACCAAGCTTTCCCTTGCAGTTCTCTCTTTATTTGTAACAAAAATGGCACCACTACTCCCAGCCTTCTCTGTTCAAAGCATATGCTGATAAAAGAATACCTATGTGGCTTTTGTTCTTCTAGGTATAGGGAAATTTTAATGTTATCATGCTATCGGGATAAAAATGGCATGATGTATGAAGGAGCTGGCAGAAATTCTTCCCTGCTGAGAAACTGCAGAGTTGATAAGTTAGATGGTATAATGTAATCAAGAAATAACAAGTAAGAAAGCTGAAAAACAACATGGGTGGCACTAATAACACTGTAAAGATGTGCCATCTAGTCGTAACGGATGTTGGAATGTTTTTTCCGTAAGTTACCTTTGGGGGGAAAAACCTTATTTTTAGCATATCATTCAGCAAGTTTCATTTGAGGGGAAAAAAAGCACTTTTCTTTCTAGTCTGTCTTAGCAGGATACGAGTGTTTGAGCAGTTTCGTAGCTTACTGTGGAACCATTAATAACAACAGCTGAAGGGAAAGTTACTGACTTACACTCATCTGTCACAAAAATTAGTATTTCTGAGTACAAAGGTGTGCTTAAGGTTTGATTGTGAGTAGCTGTACATTTTATCTACAGACTGCAGCCTTTTGTGCAAGAATAAACCACGCTGGAAACTTTTTTCTTAAATCAAAGGCTTTCTGTGTAGATGCATGAAATTGTGCATACAAGGCAGCCTAGCCAACTTGAAATGAATAGTCTAGTATGGGAAAGGAGACCAAAAAGAAACCCACGAGTTAGCAGCTTTCTTTTCAGCAAAACCTAGACTTTCCTTCTGAAGATGCCCTTAACTTTTTGTGGATGTTGTTCTCTCCTCCTTCCAGTCCAGATGCAAACTTGGCTCCCAAGCCAGTACTTCCGTTACTGAAGTATGTGAGTCGGTCTAGTTCCTAATGATTTGGAAAGTGTGTTTTCTTTCCAAGTCGGCTAAGTAAACTGAACGAACTGACCTAAAGGAGATGGGTTTCTTTCATTATGCATTTTGATACGTCTTTGGAGGGACAGGCTGAATTCGTGTGCAGGGAGCCTGTTGCTATTTCTTTTTCACACAACATAGACAGCTGATAGAGTCTAGCACTGTGTTTCACAGCCAGAACCTTCTCTCTGAGATTCTTAAGTAAATGAAAGCAGTTTGTCATTATAACATAATCTGATCAGTGCAGCCAAAACCTTCGCAGGCTCTGTCTTGGCAGCCTAATTGGTGTGTGGTGTTGCTTTTCACTGAATAACTTGTGAGTGAATTTATCATGAAAACTTAGGAACTATGCTATTTAAAAATGAAACAAAACACTCAAAAACCCACACAAACACCCCTGTAGTGTTTGGAAAGCCAGACGTGATTCGGGTTAATTTTTACATCTAATGAACGTTTAGTTGACATTCTGTCCTTTGGGCTGAACCTTGTGTTGTTTTGTGGCCAAATACAGTCGTTTCAGTCCTTATGCTAGGAACTGACTTTGTGCTGTACTTAATTCTAAAGAGACATGCATGAAGCACCCAGTATCTCAGTTGAGGATCTTGCATTTGATAGTTTCCACTCAGCTCCCTCAAGAGTACTTATTTCTGTAGCTTTCTGATTTGGCAGGAATTATTTGTGCTAACCAAAACAGGGAGGAGGGGGGAAAAAAGTTCTTTTTTCAGCTACAGCAAAAGAAAATCTCAGAAGTCATGTAGAAGTGCTGTGTAAAAGAAGGTATTGTGAAGAAAACTATCTTCTTTTTGTGTCCCACCCCAATCTTTTGCTTCTCTTTTGATGGACTTCTGTATTAGCCATACTTTTATTTTTTTCCTATGGTCCATTGTTTTCTAGCTGTTAATTTGGTGGGCAAGGGGTGTCATACATGGAGCAAATGAAAAGACAAGCAATTTACAGACGGGAAATACTGGGAAAATTACTTCTCTGCTTCCCTGTTCCTTTGTACATCGATTAAACATCAAGTTAATGGTTTCCTTTTTAAGAAACTGCTTCCTTGAAAGCGGACCATCCTCCTCCCTCTCAGCCTAATGACAGAAACGCACAGATGATATTGATATAAGCTATACTTACTTGAGTGTAACAGCTTTAAAGACCGTTTATGTACAGTAATCTGCCAAGCAAATAATGATTTGTTTTTGCTTGTTCAATGTTGCTTTCTTTCCTCTAGAGAAGTCCCTGAACACACAAGAACCAGAGCGTGAGGGCTGAAAAACCATTAGCAGTCACTGGGGTTAATACGATGCATTTAAGAGTCTTTAATTAAGTCATGGCGTTTTCTTAGAAACGCCTTGAACTATTTTTTCACTCCTTCCTCTGTGGTTAGTGAGTGCAAGCAAGATGCAGGCACTGACTAGATACAGATCTCGGATCCTGCTGATGTGCAGCAAGGTCTTGATGGAAAGTAGGAAACTGGAGGAGGGAGTTTGCGTGAGTTGGCCCTGCCAAGGGTGTGCTGGAAGCTGAGGTGACACGCCATGGCTCAGCAGGGTGTATGTGCAAGGTGATTTTTCTGCCACTGCTCTGGACTTCGTGGTTTGCTTTGGTTTTTTCTCTGTTGGCCTCATTCAAGGCCAAATTAGAGTGTGAGCATGTATGCTCAGTTCCAGCTGATCCATCCCTTCCACATCTTTTGTGGGGCTTAAACTGTGTGTTATAAGGCAACAAGCTACTTCGATGAAAGGAGCAATTTAAACCAGTATCTGGTTTTCTAGTTTCCTTTGGCTTTAAACTTTCAAGTCCAATTCAAGAGAGCATTCCTGTTCAGGAGCCGTGCTCGGAGCTTGTGCTCAAAATGAATTCTTGACCTGGAGCTTTTATGAAGAGGGTGGTTTTTGCATGTACATGTGTATAAGCAGGTGCTTGAAATGGGTTCCTGATTCACAGCTTGAAACTGACTAATGACTTCTACATGTGTGCAAGACAGAAAAAGAGAGGTGGGAGAGGGAAGGGATATTAATCTTTCATATTTCCTCTATTTCTTTTCATTCTCTGTGTATTGCTACAAGCCTCATATTTTTAATCAGGGCTGTATTAAGTGGAAAAATGTGGGGGCTAAGGCACAATATGCCAGCTGAGGAGGATTCTGAGAGTTGATCTGAGGTGAAGTAAAAGGAAGGTTTCAGGTGGAATAGGAAAATGCAGAAATATTGACTCTCTCCATTCTTTCTTTCTTTCCTCCCTCCCATTTTTTCAAGCAGCCTTCTACTCTTTTGTGTTGTATGTTTAGTAACTGTGACAACTAAGGAATTGAGTAATAGGAAAAGACGCCGAATGTGTTAGAAAGTATTTGCTGAGGTTTTAGGGAGATTTAGTTTTCCTGTGGTTTAAAAAGAAAAATTATTCCAAATCCCTGCGATCAGCTTGCGTTTTCTGGAAAACACTTAGCTTTCTACTGGTGACTCGACTGGACGTGATTCAGGTTATTTGGGGTGTTAGCTGAGTTGTTACTCATCGTGTTTGTGGACGCTTCGCGAATGAGTCTCTAGGGCAGGCAGAGACTACAGAGCGGTGAAGCAACCCAGAGGAAGCGCGTCCCTGTTGATGATGCAGGAGGCTGTTTGGAAGCAGGCTGATTGAGAGACTTGCAACGCTTGATGCTGGATGTAGCTCCAGACAGAGTCAGAGGGTGAGGGTAAAATGCAACAGCCTCCAGAGAAGAACTTAAAACCTTCTTCAGAAGTTTGACGCGATGGTTACTGTAGGACATCTGCTTGGTCCCTGGGAGGGCAAAGCTCAGACCTCCTGCCTGTGCTCAGGGGGCTGAATAAGTGTCATTGGGAATGCGCATGAGAGGGCAGGGGATGAAGAACCGCAGGGAGAGACAGAGCTGATTCATTCTCCTTCCATACTCTCTGTCGTCAGCGTGGCGTTCAGTACAGGCGCTGAAAGAGAGGCTGTTGGTTGCTAGTGTAAAAATATTCATAAGGGTAGAGGCTCTGATGGGTTGTATCAGAGAAAGCAGTGTATCCCTGAAAGACGTCCTGAGTCACTGCCGAGTGGATAAAATTCTGCATGTGCCCGGTGAATCTCCTCCTGTGTATTTCTGTAGCACTTCAGTGCAATTTTCCAGCCCTGGTCACACGCTTGGCACAAAAACACCACCATTATTGTCTGGGCAGACGTGACTTCCTTTGAAAGTGGTAGTTTCCCCAGACAAAAGGACAGAGGGTTGAGAGCAGTCTTGGAAAGGTACCAGTTCCTCAGAAGGTTAAAACTGGAAGCAAAATGATACAAAGAGTCTCCAAGTAGAAGAGCTGTAATGTAATTAAGAAGTACTTTGACTAATTGCCTTTTACCAGTTGGCTGTCAGGTTTTGCTTTCTTTGAAAAAGAATAGCTGTGATGTGACTGTACGTTCTGATGGCTGAGACAGGCATATCTTTAATACGGCTAAAGTTGAGCTTCCTCTTTAATTTCCATTTGCAGGAGTCACATCTAACGTCTGTTCACCCCTGTGCTTCCTGTCAAGGTCCAAGGAAGAACATCTTCCTCATTTGCCACAGCCTTTGTACTTTGCAAGGGCTTTGCTGGTAATGACCATTTCCAAGGGCTGAAACTTTGCGCATGTCATGGAGCAAGGGGGAGTTCTCACCACTAACCTACAGTTCTCATGGGCTTAAAATGCATCTGTCAGAGGGCAGGGATGTGGGAACGGTTGCAGAGCTACATCACCCACAGAAAGTGTCCAGTTTTCTTGATGGTACTCATATTGACTGAGGCTGCATGAACACTGGAGATGTCTGAAATATTTGAGTTACTGAGCCCCGTGTGTGTACTGAAATATAAGGGACCAGGAGAGGTCGCTTATCACAGAAATAAAACTTGAATGCTATTTCTTACTTGAACCTAGATACACAACAGAGAAACTCATCCTACACATAGGTGTCCAAACTCTTCCCCAGTTTCACCGAAACATGATGACAGTTAACTCTTCCATTGCTCACTCCACACTGGCCCATATACGATCGTACTACCTTTCCTCTCCCTGATTTTGGGACCCCACATGAGATGAGGGTGTCTCTGACCCATAAGTGCTGCCTGCCCTTCCAGGGTTGCTTTGATGGGCATCTGCTTGTGAGACTCCTGTGGTTGCATTACATTGTTTAACAAAGTGCTTTTAATGGAAACGTAAAACCGGATAGAAATCCAAAGCCTAATGGAATAATCTCTTAATTGCAGTGCTGTAAAAGACTATTTAGCACATGATTACTGTACTTGCAGGGGGGACGGTGGGGAGGGAAGAATATTGAATAAAAGACACTGAACACTTCAGCTGCTAAGAATGATGATTTATAGCCAATCTGAGTGTGAGGCTTAGCAGGGCAAATAAATCGACAATAGTAAGTGCTTTTGGAGGTAGAAATTACCTCATTCAGGGTATTCACTGTGTAGGACACGTACATTCTATCAGGATAAACACACAAAGAGCGATTAATTAATAGTGGCGAGATACTCATGCATGCACTGTCCTTAGACAACCCAGGAAAACTATTAATCAGCAGATTGCCCAGTTATTGGCAGATAACTCCTGGTATGTTGTGGTTTGCCATTTCAGCTAGAAAACTCTTTGTCTGCAACCCTGGAAAAAAAAACGGTGGCTTTTGCCATGTTATGTGGTTCACAAAAAATACTATATATTTTTAAACAGATGTGCTCAAAGGCACATTCATGTTGTCATTTTTCAGTATTGCTGCAAGCCTTTCAAGGCGCATTAGTCCTTACAGAAGCTGTGTCCATCTATCAGGTATCTCATCTAGGTTAGGCAGCATCAGGTGGAAATAGCTGAACTCGGTATTGAGCTGGCAGCTGACTCAGTGTACAGCTGTGTGCTTTCCAGAACAGAGCAGGGTTATTGGGGAGTATGTGCTCTGAGACTAGTGAGCACTGTTCAGGGGAGGCAAGGTAAACATTTTAGAAGTGGCCCGGCTGGTTCCCACCAGCTCTCCCCTTTCCCACAATTTACAGCGTGTTTTTCCTGTGCTACCCTATGCAGAAGCCCCTTTGTCACTAAAGCCTTTCTTCGCAGGTTTTGTGCCATCCCACATGGCTGTTGGGCTTTCTGTCTGGTGCACACATCTGTGCACCTCACCAAGCACAGTTGGAGAGGTTTCCAGTGGGTCTTGGCAGTGCCAAACCCACCCTGCTTGCCCGTGGGAACCAGAGCTGGCTGTTGCTTTTGGTGGGAGCCAGCGTGACGTTCCCGCTACCCGCACGCAAGCATTGCCAACGATGGTGAAGCCGAGCAGTCTGTGCTTCTCATCCGTCTTCCGATACTGCGGTAAAGATAGGAGCTTTTCCAATGGAGGTTCAGATGATGCAAGGAAAATGGTCTTTATTGATTTGTTTTTAAATTTGGAAAAATTAGGAAGACGTTCATAATAAAAGGGGGAATTATTTGTAGCTTTTTTTTTTACTGTTCTCCTAAAGGAGTAGCTTTTTGTAGCTGCTGATAGTAATAGCTTGCATAAAATGAACTGTGCGTAAGTATTTTTAAAAAGCATGAAAAAGGAAAGATAAAGATACTTCAGAGTGTATTTTGGAACGGTATATGGTCTGCAATGTGCATTAGGCATGCATCGGTACCTGCCTAATGCACCCTGTCATGGATTATTGCTCTTGCATAGTTTGAACGCTTTCCAAGTCCTTTTGAATGACAATGAGATGCTTTGTTATATAGACATCAGACTAATGATTTGAATGCAGTTTGAAACTCCAGCACAGAGAGGCACTTGGATATGAGCATGTGTGCCTCTTAATAAAGTTGAACAATAGTTAAAAACCATAGGAAAATTAGCAGGTGCTTGTGTGTAGATGGAAAAATTAGGAAATACTTCTGGAATAATTATGTTCTGGCAGAGACTGCAGGAAAGATTTTTTTTAAATAGGCTTTTCAGTTTATAAACAGATCTTTTCTACAAACATTGCTAATCTCTTTTTGTTCCTACTTAGTTCTTGCTAGGCAGATAAGACTTGTCCAACCTGTTACTTGGTACATGCTGTTATATAAGTGGAAAACTCAAAAGAATAGGAAACCTTTTAATTTGCACATGATTTGTTTGCTGCTACTTTTATGAACGTATAAAAGAATTTAGGTCTTCAATATTCTTTAATTTTTTCTAAAGCACAAATTAGTTACAGTACTGTTTCTGTTCGCAGCACGTTAGGTCTGATTTAGTCAATTTTTTAGGAAGAACTTTACATGCAGTATGTTTCACAAAAAAATATTATAAATATGCTCATATGTTTACTAGGTTGCATGGGGTTAAAATTCAGGAGGCAGAATTGCACATCTCCATATTTGAGACAGTTTCAAATGCTTATATTGGCAGGTTTTCCTTTTGTTATGCTTCATAGCAAATTAAACCACCAATTAGACTTTTTAGAAGTGCAGAAGAAGGGAACAGGCTTTACAATGGTTCTGTTGACTCAAGAGAATTGATAAAAACTGGACAAGATGAGATAGGACAAGGTTAATGGCATTAAAGTGAAAGAGTGTAGATTTAGATTAGACATAAGGAAAAAATTCTTCCCCATGAGGGTGGTGAACAGGCTGCCCAGAGAAGCTGTGGATGCCCCATCCCTGGGAGTGTTCAAGGATAGGCTGGATGGTGCTTTGAGCAACCTGGTCCAGTGGAAGGTGTCCCTGCCCATGGCAGGGGGGTTAGAATTAGATGATCTTTAAGGACCCTTCCAACCCAGACCATTGCATGTGTTTGTGTATCACGCAAAGCAAGATGGAAATGACGCTGAAGCTGGTACTCCACCGACGTGACGTCGTTTGAGGAGTGCGCAGGGGCTCTTTGTGGAGAAGCCGCGCTGCGGTTGAGCTGCCTGTGAAGTGGGGACACGATGCGCTGTGTGGCAATAGATGCGTGATGTGGCACCCGAGGGCTGTGTGGCAGTACAGGTGACGGGCTTGGGAGCTGCTTGACAGAGTGCGGACACAGCTGACAGCGGCCTTCCCCGGAAAACCGGTCACTTACTGACTCAGCTGGATGTACAGGGTTGCTACCCACCTGCGGAGGACTGTCTCTTAAAAAGAGATTTAAAATGCAGGCACATGAAGCAGGTGCTTACTAAACATTTCTCTTTCTTTTTTACTGAGTATCTTATTAAAACTCTTCTTTAGTGCAGAAGAGAACAAAAATGTGGGGTTTTTTTAATAGCTAGTTCTATAAAACCAGTGAACAAAAGAGATGTCCGCTTGAATACTTTTAAATGTAGTTTTAAAGCAGAAAATTTGTTGTATTTGACTTCTTGCACCTGCAGTAAACATCTATGTATACTCAGAGAAAAACAGATTGTAAGACTTGAATTACTGATTTAATTTCCAAAATGGTTTCACATGGAAAATTAAACATTGTTGTTTTTTTTTTTTTCTGAAATGTGATAGCTGATATCGTCTATATATTTTTTTTTTTTTAACTTTGCTGTAATCTACTTTTTTCTTAAGACCTTTTAACTGACATATTTCTTTGAAAGGTTTATCATTTTTTATGAGGAACCTGGGGAAATAGTAACTGGGGTGGGTGACAGCCACTGGGCTTTGCTTTACCGAGTGCTACTGTGATAGGTCAGGAATAAAGTGTTTTGTCAGTTGATGTAAAGAAACAGTAGGTAGAAGCAATCACAGTATTATTTTTGTGCAATCAGTAAGGTGGAAATGTGTGTGTGAATCAAAATCTTGTAATTATGTGGAAAAGAAATGAATTAAACAGTCCTGGGAAATTAATACTGATGGCAAAACTTGTTTTTTCTTGATCCTTTACTCGTTTATTTTGCTTTTTCTCAACCTGTACCAGTTTGCAAGAGCCTTTTGACTTAATCTCTCAGATCTCCAGGATTTGCCAGTAAAAACCCCACTATTTTAAAGAAACAGAAACCCGATTTCATTTTTACATTCAGTTTTTTGTAGATTGCTACTGCAAATGCACGGTTATCTTTCTGCCTTTAAACCTATTACCAATAAAATGATTGTACTGAAGAACGGTAAAAACAAAAAAGAGATATGTCAAGGCAAAAGCAAATGAACAGGTAGGCTAGGTCTTATATAGAGTAGAACATAGGTTTTATTCTCCCTTTTCCCAGGCAAACCTGGAGCAGTTAATTTGAGGTACTGGATTTCTGCCCCTGAGAGGAGGAATTCCCAGGCAGATGTGTGCGATAGGAGATTTCATGCCATGCTTTGCTGCAGAAAACCTTCAAATTCATCAGGCAGCAGCTGATAATCACTTGTGCCTATCTCAGTATGCCTTATCAGTGTTAGAAACAGTGATACTTTGCTAGCAGTGGTGAGCTGATGAAATGTTGCAGTCGTGCACACACACGCTCACAGCAAAAGATTATCTCTGCTGTAAAAGGCTTGCTGCTTACCACCTAGGAGCTACCCTGTTCCTGTACTTGTATAACTGACTTAGAGCTGGAATAGAAAGATTTGTCACAGAGATAAAAGCTGAACTGCAAAGATACTGGAGGATCTGGCTGTGCTTCACAAAACTCTGGTTTTGGTGCTCTGCCACTGGTTTTACTTCGGTCGCATCATTTTCCTGAGCTGGGATTTGTAAGCCAGCACTTGAAGTAGATTTATTTATGTGTCTTAAGTGACTGGGAAAAGCGCATGATCGTTTTTATTATGAGTGGGATGCAGATAATGAAGAGGGAGAAACGTGGGAGTGGATGATGCTATAGCAGAGTCTGTTCCTGACAGGTGAGAGTTGTTCCAGCTGCTGTCATCTTGGTGGAGAACAGAACATGTTGAGCAGGGTCTCTAATGGGTGTACTTGCCTCATTTTTTTTCTTATTTATAATTTTCTGTGTGCTCATACCTTCTGAACACTGTCTTATCCAAACAAATTGCCACTGCACTGCTCTAACGTGGCCCCATTTGAGTTGATTTGTACAGTCTTAATTTATGGCAGTTGCTAAGTGTTTTACCTCTGTTTTCATGAAGGGGAAAGAAAAAACACCTTGCCCAAGCTCTGGGTGCTGCGGGGACAGGATAAGTACCACTGAAACAGTTATTTCAACAGCAGCTGATGCTCGGTGACTTATTACCCAGTTGCCCTGCTTGCCTGAGCTTGCCCTGTGACAAGTTAGGAATAATAAAAGGTGGCCTTTTGTTGATGAGAGACTGACCGCCTTTGACTTTTAAATCCATAAAAATGAGAAAAGGTCACTTCTGAGAAAAGGTCGATCTTGATCTTGTGTTTAGGATGGGTTTGCACGTGAAACAGCTGTTTTAAAAGCTGAGCTCTTGCTACAGGAACATTTATCATAACTGCAGCTTTTTAACAATCAGGCTGCAAGTAGCACACTTAAGTAGAAGACTGGTTACTTTATCAGAAGGCTGTGTGCTACCATAACAGTGCTTTTGCAACCCTGGGTTACTACAGTACATCTGTGGTTACTTAAACACACACTTTCCCTAGTGAGATTTGATCCTCTGTCACTTCCTTTTAAAGTTACTTTGTCTCTATGTTGTATTGTAAGATTTAGATTGGGTGGAGCAAGATCAGCCCTGGAAAGTGGCTGTGGCTTGTGTGAATGTGTTTTTCATCTGCATCTATCTTCCTCCTCCTTATCTGAGGAAATCAAAATGAGAGCACATCATTAGCGATAATTTCTCCCTTGCCCATTGACACTTTTATTTGGCAGGTTTCTCAACGTCTGGCATTTTTCTGGAGGAAGAAACCCTGGAGAAAATTCCAACACTTGTTTCTCCCTGTCTTTTTCCTCTCTTGTTTCTTAATTCTTTTCTCACATCATTTTTGCATTAGTTCTACAGAAGTGTGTGTGATACTCGGTGAAGGTTTTGTAACAATTTTTTCCATACACAGTATTTGGTAGGAGTCTGGGCTTTGATCTGGCAGCATGTCATGGTTCTTACGTGGGCATCTCTGCTGGCTTTAGGAAGGCAGGTAAAAGTATCTTCATCTTCACGGGTATAAGTGCTAGTAAGGTTGCTCTCCTAGTGTGCATGGCACTTGGTAGGTAAAAAAAACACAAAAAAGGAATAGCCATTTTTTGTGGTGAAGGTGCATCACAGACTTTTAGGATACCTTTTTGTAGCTGTTGACAATCCATTGTTTGTAACTAAGGAAGGCTTGATACTGGGGAGTAGCTTTTTATGAGAGAAGGCATTATATGTGCACATGAAGTGTTTGATCAGAAGTGACCCTCTATGGACAGTATTTTAAATGCAAGATAGACTGCACCTTCAGTATAAAACCCCTTCTTTTTCTGTGCTTATTTTTTATAGGACTCTGTCAAAGGGAAAAAAATAAAGGACATGGAATTCTTGTGTGCTGATTGCTATACTATGCTCTTCTGAAAAAGAAAGAAGTATTGCTTTATTCTGTGTTGTTTGCCTTAGAATTATGAGTACGTGCTAGTCAGAGTTTCTTTTCAAAAAGACCATGTCAACTCAGGAAGAAATGCTTTTCAAGGTTGGAGAAGCATGGAAGGATATAAAGCCATCCACGAAGTATTTGCTCCTTAGTAAACTAAATAAACTTATTTAGTGATATCTTTTACCTACTTGTCCACTTAATGTCAGAAACTGCCTGTTTCTGGTGGTTTCTTGGGCAATCCAGATGAATTTTAAGAAGCATAGTGTAAGCAGAGAGTGGTGTGAGTTACTACAGCAAGTCTGTGCATAGCAGTTTCCAAGATGTTGACAGCTGTCAGGTATGTCAGTGAAAAGTTCTGTTCTGCTCCTGTGAGAAGTATTTTTTGACCTTGAACTAACATGGTTGTCTGAAGGGTTCAACTCAGTTGTCTTTAGCTTGGTTCAACCCAGGCAGTGTGCATTTTCTGGTCATTTGGTGGATCTGCTGGGGCTTAGAAAGAAGGTGAAGTGTTGCTAATGCTTGCTCTGTCATGTGGAGGCATTTGAGGTGGTGGTGTGAATGCAGATGCTTTAGACCTAAAATAAGCCATTGTGGAAGGAGTTTGCCTCAGCACATATGAACCATCAGGAAAACAACATCCAAGACTTGTCAGAATGGTGATGGCTGGTGCTTAGTGATGGCTGCACTAGAAGTCTTGTAAAAAATCCTTTCTAAATAGCTGGTGAACTTGCATGCTGAAGCAGGTTTTGGGAGGGGCAACAGGATGTGCCTAGAAATGGTGTGTGGGACCACTTGAAAGAAGACAAGTTGAACGGAGTGGGATAAAAATGTTAATTAGTTGCATGAGTGCTGTGGGGGCAGCGAGAAGAACAGAGTGGCTGGCCTTTGAAATTTTCCTGTGCTTTGACAGTAGATGTTTTCTTTCCAAGCTAAACTTCCAAGCAGGCCCAAAGTTTACATTTGGGCAGAAAGGCTACACCCCGTATGTTTGTTGATAGTGCCAAGGCCTTGTATTTACTTCGAGCAGCCTTTGATCTAGGAAAGCATGATGTAAGTACCTTTGAAGGGTAAATGTCTTTTCTGTTTGTGTGATCGTTTCCTCTGGCTTTTTTGCAGACAGGTCTTGGGGTGATCATGGGTGACTCAGAGTCCCCTCCCTGCTAGAGCAGGATCTGCTCAGCAGGGAATGCTGTTTCTCCAAACAGACTGATTGTCAGACAAAGCCAGGATGTGATGTGTTCTCAGAGGGATCTGGGTGTACATTTCTCAAAGTCCAAGCTGAGCTGAACCAGATCGGTGTTGGATCTGAGAGCGTGCTGTTGAAGCAGCTCTGGAGGCCCTTGGGTCTATGTGAAAATGATTGCTCAGCTGTGCAACAGGAGCACAACAACTGTTAGTGGCAGAGTGAAGTCTTTGATTTTGGTACAAAGAGTGAAGTTTAGAGTAACTTATTCTTGGCTGTCACCGCTGCAAAGTAACCCCATTCATTAGGGTATATGTCTGTGTCCTGACCAGGCTAACGTTCTGATCCTTGCTGATGAAGTGAGAAGAGACATGGACTCGTCTTGCCTGCAAAAGCTGCCGCTGTGTTCAGTCTGTCACAGCTGGGTCACCACAACCAAGGCTGCTTGGTGTGCAGCTGTGAGGGGGCTCTTGGAGCCTGGGGATAGTCCTGGGCTCAAGTCCCATCCTGGGCTGCACATCTAGTGCTGCTCCATCAGTGCTGCAGCCAAAGCAACAGCAGCTTTGTCCGAATCTTTCTGTGTGTACTCAATTACTGAAATAGCACTTGCGTTGCAGATCTTTCCTTAGCTACCCAAAAAGACACGTGTGCCTTCAGGGCTGAAAGGCAGTCAGACCACTTACTGGGCATGGGGAAATCCTGAGATGTGTGCCTCATGAATTAGGCTGCTGTGTACAGAACGCCTCACCTCTAAGAGGCAGAATGGTCAGGATTTTTCATTGCATGTACCTGGTGATTTAAATTTTTCACATTTCCTCCTTTGCCTGCCACATCCAGATCAAACAAAGCCTTAAATTCATCATTGTTCCAACACCTTGTCTGCTCTCCTTGTAATTACACTTCACACATCCACACCTTCTTAAAGCCCTCCTAGTATATTTGCATTTAGATGGAGAATGACAACTTTCGTGTTCCCTGTGTAACTTATAATTAACACCTTTGCTGACAGCATTCTATTAACAGCATACATGGGGTGAGGTTGAAAGCCTGAGTGTCTTCAGAGACTTAATTTCTGCAGCATCCTGAGCGGAAAGTCTGCCTCTCACTTCGTTCAAGCGCTTCAACTACGGTGATATCGTTAAGTACTGTTATTGAAGATGACTAAGTAAAGATTGTATAAATTAAAGTGATTGTTGCATCTTTCCAAATTTTCTAAGTTACTGCTCTATACGGCGGTTAAGTGAGGCTGGTCCTCAGTGTGAGCTTCTGCTTTTTGTTGGGAGCATCTTTCTGCTGTCAGAATCCGACTGCATACTGTGTTCTGGCTTCTCAGGGGTTCACTGCTTTGGAAGGGGGTCATTGTTCCTGTGATATGTTCATCGTGTGAGGCTTTCTGGCCTCTTGCAATCAAAAGCTTTCTGCTTCTGGGGTAAATGTCGTGTCTGTGGAGACTGAGGAACAGTTGACAGGGATATGAGAGCTCTAGTTGCTGCAGAGGGGAGGAGGCATAAGATGCCTTGCTGCTTAGGGAATGGCCCAACTTGGAATGCTCCTGTTGGAAGCATTTTTGTCTGGAGGGCGCCACATCTTCTTCGAAAGTATCCAAAGGCCTGTCTGCTGCAACATTGCTGTAATGGCCTTCATTTACACTTAAGTAAAATTAGATTTTAAACATTTCAGTGCTTGAGGGAAAATCAAAGTAATAAACCTTTCATTTGTTTGCCTTTTTTGAGTAGGCAGAGAAGAGATTACAAGTGTTGATTATTTGCATCTTTTCACAAGGCTTTTTTATCTTTTGAGCAGTCAGTGGTTTGTAGAGCATGGGCTGAGAAATACTGCTCCAGATCCTGGGCTGTGTTTTTAAGTACATTTGAGTGTTGTAGGCTCAATCCTGTGAAGGGTTTGTCACATTTGAAGAACATCTGAGAGTTGCCAATTCCTGCCAAAGTCACTGGGTGCTGCAGAGGCTCAGCCCTTCTCAGGAAACATTCAGGCTTACTCTTGGGAACTGCTTGATGAATAAAGGCCTATTGATGCCGAAAGGAAGCTAAAGCCTTTTAATGGCTGAGTAATGAATATGTTTTAAACTTGGCAATAGAAATAGGAAACAAGTAAGAAAGTAAACCCAAAGATTACTGTAAAAAGGCAGAGTGAGAAGATGCTTAATGTTACATAGGTGGAACCGAGGTTTTTTTCTGGCAAAAGCCAGCTTGCCTTCTCCTTAAGCAAACTGGCAGTCCCCTGCTGCCTGTTATAACATCCTAGCCATTTTCCACATCAGCTTTTTGGTATAACCTAAAGAGCCATGTATTTAAAACATAGGAAGAGGTGTATTCAGCATCATTTTTTTTTCATATGGTTTAAAGGAAAGCTTGCAGCAGTACTGGATTTTCTTGGAACGTTGGTTTTGTTCAAAATTATTTGCCAGGGGGTTTCTTGCAGTCATTGTGGAAGTACAGACAGACTGTGAGGCCTTGCTCAGCGGTCTACCGTTGCTGTCATGCAGTCGGTCACCAGTATTGGATGCACTTGTTGAGTTGAAGGAGGGAGAGGAAGCAAAAACTTGAAAAACAAGTTCCAACTGATTTGTCCAGTGTGAAGATACGTATTTTTGGAAAGCACGTTCCAAAACTGGTTGATGATGATGCAGAAAATAATTTACTAACTGTACCATCTGTTGCGCTTCTGCCATATGTTTTCCTCTTATCATTTGTTTCTGTTCAAACTGTGTATGTTCTATGAAATAGCGTTTGATGTGAAACAAACAGGACTTATAAATATCCAGCAAGCCATAACTTGATGATGTTTCCATAAAGGAAAGGAAGGAAACCTTGGGATGAGGCACATCTGATGCTGTTTAATATTAACTTTAATGTCCTCCTTTCATCTGCTTGTCTTACAGTCACTGCCAGGCAAGTTGCTTAGGTAATAGTGTGAGGGTCGAGCACATCTGTGTTGCACGGTACCTCTCTGTGCCGTACGTTTATCCATGTTTCTTTTCAAGCCGATGACTGAAACTGCATATTTAATGTTTGTAGTTGTGATCCTGTCTGTATAAATGGGTGGCAGTTCTGTGAAGACTTTCAGGGCAGCACAGCTGAGGCACTGCAGTGAGGCTGTTAGTGCATCCTGTGTAATTTTCATTTGATCTTTTTTGGGGGGGGGGGGCAATGCGCCTTGCCTTCAAATTAAACAAGAATGTATGTCTCAATCTTGAGAAAAGTTGATCAGCAACTTCTCATGATAAAAAAGGATCTGTTTTAATGACAAAAGGGCTTCAATAAATTTGTGATTTCCTGCAGTTGTACTGAAAGGAAATGTTCCCTCTTAATGTTTTGGAGGAAGAGGTTCTGTGCATTCAGAAGGAAGTGGGCGCTGTGTGTGTTTGCATTTCTCCACCCCCTTCCCTGCTGCTGGAATAATTCCTTTTTGGACCCAGCAACAGGTCTTATTACAATTAAAAATGAAGTAGATTTTTATTTTCATTTTATTTTCATATGGAGAACACAGAGGACAAGAGGAGAAGCAGAGTTTCTTTCTGCACTGCTTTATTTTTTGAAAATGTTGTCATGGGCTGGATTATCACATATCAGCATTTGAAACTCCATACTAAAAATTATCATGTCACTGAAACAGCCTTTTTATGGTTTCTGTTATAGATTCAAGCCTGGGTGATGTTGTGAGTCAGGGTCTGTGCTTTACGTAACTTTCTGAACCAAATCTCTTATTACATGAACCAGTGGACTACTTTGCCCAGCATGAGCTGATTTAAGCCAAAAAGTATTTTACTACTTCAGTGTGTAGAAAAGCATGATATTTTTTTTTCTTGTGGGAGAGAAGGGGAGATTTGTGCATATGCTTACTTATTTTGAAGCTCAAGAGGTCAGAAATTTATGTGTTTGAAGATTATCAAGACTGAACTAATATTTCAGGGCAGACATCCAGTCTCATCTGCCTGTTAGAATATATGGGATATTTGAATTTGCCTGGTGACATGTCAAGCACAGCCCAGCTTGACCATGGAGCACTATTTTAACTCCCGATTTTTGAACCGCTCCCTTCTGAAGACAGACAGGGTGAGACCGTGAAGCCCCACCGTTCCCAAGCTCCTTACGCGTTTGGCACGTTGGTGTTGAGCCTGGGGGTCCCATTTCCCCAAAGCATTTCCACAAAGCAGTGAGGAAGAGCTTGGAGGTGGGTTTGTTTTGCGGTTGTTCACAGAATCACAGAATGTAAGGGATTGGAAAAGATCATCCAGTCCAATCCCCCTGCCGGAGCAGGAACACCTAGATGAGGCTACACAGGAATGTGTTTGGGCGGGTTTTGAATGTTTCCAGAGGAGGAAACATTGTGGTTGGTTGTGTGGGGTTTTTTTGTTGTTTTGGTTTGGTGGTTTTGGTTTTGTTTTGGTGGTTTTGTTTTTGTTTTTGTTTTTTTTTTTTTCCCCTCTGAGTTCTTGTGCTAGGAAAACCTATAGATGTGAAATCTGCTGATCTGGAGAGGTTCCTGAAGGAGAGGAGCTTTGGCACTGGCGCTGTTGGGGCCCGGTCAGCACATAGGTGAGGGAGAGCGTGCTGGAGCCTGGCCGGCGCTGTGGCTGCCGGGGTTTCCTGTCATGGCGCCTGGCAGGCCCTGGAGGCCTCCGCTCCTCTTGGCACAGCTCCACGCAGGGCCAGAGCCCACTGCAGTTCTCCAGGGCTTTCTGCCTGGCTTCCTAACACTGAGTCTGGGGAAAACCATGTAGTGGTACGTTACAGCATAACCCAGGTTTTCAAAAGCGTATGGACAAATACCGTAAGTCACCTGGTTGATGGCAGTCTGAAGCAGTGTCTCTAGATATGTTTGGAGCAGGATAACTACAGGCTTGCATTAAGAAAGTGGACTTGTCAGTTTACTGCAGACACTTCTGCTCTGAATTAGGAATGCCATCTGGTGTAATACAACTTTATTGTTTATTATTTTTTAATAAAAACCTCTCAGTATGAGATGAGGCAGTGTGCATAGGAACTTGGCACCTGTGAGATACAATACATTAATTAGAATGAGTTTTAGCTGTTGTCTTCAGGTAGTTCAAGGGCTTGTCTGTAACTTAGAGAAGGGAGGGCGGGTGCTTTCAACTGCATGAGCAAATGCATAGCTACTTGGTGTTTATTCCCTAATCTTTCTGCTTTTAAAACTGTACCTCCCCCAGTGCACTGCAACCAGGGGAAAAGTCCTCACGAGCATATGTTTGATCCTTTTCAGAAAGGGAGGCAGAGGGTGTATGGCAATCCTGAAGGGCAAAATGGAGGGGAATGACCCCTCTTGACTGGCTGGCTGGATTGTCAGTGATGCGTGGCCAGCAGCTTGGGCCACTGGTCACCATGAGAGCACTTATGGCATTATGGCAAAATGTGGTGTCCCTTCCCCTCCCCTCTGTCCCTCCTTGCTTTCTCTTCACACACTCTTTAGAAAGAATTTATTGCTGGGGAGAGAGCTTTGGGGTCAAGGAAGGTTCAGAGAAAGAAAAGGCCTTTAGTTGTGTTACAGCTGTTGGTTTTGCAGCAAGCAGCATGTAAGACGTTTTATATTCAGTGTTGGGATACATACAGGAAAGATAACTACTTCTCACTGTAAATATTATCATTGCAAGAGACACAAGTTATGGTTGTTTAGGGTTTTTCTTTTGTTTGAACATAATCAGAACCTCTGAGGAAAACAGCTTGATTGCTCTGAATTTGGATGCTCGCCAGCCTAGAAATAGCAGGATATCCGTAATCCACATGGATGTAGCATAGTGTTTTAGTAGAAAACAATTTGCAGGGTCATAATATATTGCCTTTTTAATTTTTTTTTTTTAATTGCTTCTGTTATTTTTCAAATTTGCAAGTTATGGGCTTCTCTTGCTCTAAGTTGCAGTATAGTAAAGATGTTTACAGCAAGATGGGATATAAAACAAGAACACTGATCAGTCAGTGCTGATAGCAGATTTTATCCTGGGAAAACAAACGAAAACAGCCTGTGAGGTTTTCCCTAATCTTCCAACGTGTCAAACTGATGTTCTTTTTGGCTCCTTTCCAATAAATTTTTGCTTGTGCATGTATGTGCACACACGTTCTGTTGTAATAGACTTGATGTCATTGTTAAGAGAGATTATGGTAAAGAGAATGAAATAAATGAGTAGTAATATTGTGCTAAGGCTTTGATTCAAGGTTAATATTTATGAATTCAAACTTTAAATGTTTGAGGGTTGTTTGGTTTTGGTGTTATGTGAGTTTTTAAAATTTTTTTTAAAGGTGCAGAAGCTGAACTTTTTGAGCTGATATGTAGTGTCCAAATGATGACTTCTCTTCATTTTGCAGGAGGTCTGCTCATGTGTGCCCTAGGTCAGGCCTGTTTTGCATGACTGAAGAACACACTCTCATTGCCCAACACAAAGTCCGTTGAAACCAATAAGAAGTTTTTGCTGGTTTCAGTGGGCTTTGGCTCACTCCTCTGCTCTGCAAGTTGAAACAACAAAACAAAACACAAAACCTCTCGGTCAGAATTTCCACTTGTTTGTTTTGCAGCAAAGTCTCAGTGTGGAGTGATTCATCCTCTCAGTGCTCTTCCATCTAAAGTATCCTGCGCATTTTATTTGTTTGTTTTCTGTAAGAAAGTTGATCTACGTTATCTACTTGGTCATAAATCTTATGTGAAGGAGCTGATTGGGGAGAGTATTTTGTATTACTGTTGAAAGGTAGAGAAGCAAGGGGTAGGGGAGCCATCACAAGGTACGACGCTTGACTCCTGTAGCGAGTGGGGGCTGATACTCAAAGTCCTCGGTGCTTTACAGGAACGACCACTACTGCGGTAGTGCACCTTGAAGTCCTATTGGACGTGCCTTACAAAATAATAATATGGATTGTAAAGTGCTGCGGTATGCTCCAGTTGTGACGTTAGAGTTTTTGAAAGGTAACTGAGGTGGTTAAGGAGATCAGGAATAGGTCTATGAAAAGAGAAGTTACTTTTTGAGCCTTGCCAGTATTCCCCAAGAGACTTGTGTTTGACTTTGTAGTTTTTATGTCTTTCTCCATCTCCTCAGAAAGAGTCATCTAGTCTCTTACCTGGGAAGATAAAATGAGATTGCCTCATTTTAAAGCAATCCGTTTTAAAAACAAATAGATTGGCTGTGGCTTTTGTCCTTTCATATTGTGTAGATGAGCTTTTAAAATCACTTCTATTTTTATGATCTTGGGCTTCAGCATAGAGCTTTGCCAGCTCAGCAGCTTGTCTCTGGGAGGCCTGGATCTGGTGTATGCAGCAACAATCTGCAAACTGCAGTAACAAAATCTACTTGGAGGAAAGCTAGCACAATTTCTGTGTGTACTGTGTACCCCAGCCAAAACTTTGAGTAACTTAGTAAGTTCTATAATTTATTAAGTACTAGGGAGAAGGGAGAAAAAAAAAAAAAAGCAGTGCATATATTTGGTGTTGCAGTTGTATTAAAAACTACTGTGTAGGTCTGAGTGCTTTGGTATTCACGGTGTGGATCAGGACAGAAATAGCAACAGGGTGGGCTGAGATGTTGACAATGTTGTGCAGGCCAAAATATTTATGTGTATCAAAAGACACTGAGGGGCCGAAGGCGCTTTGCTCCCTTCAACACAGTTGTCACACTTGTAAAAAGCAGATCTCCCCTTTGTGTCTTTTGATTTCCTCAATGTCCCACTGTCAAATTATGAAAACTGTGGCTGAAGAACCGACAGAGAAAAACATGACAGGGAAATCAGCTGATGCTCAAGGAAATGGTGAAGAAGTTTTTTGTAGAAAACCAGTTCCAGCCTGAGATGGGATTATGTCTGAAAGGTGTGTCTTCTGCTTTGCCCACTTGCTGTAGTTTGTGATGAAACAAAAGTAAATGGGTGGCATGTGGCTTGAGTAAGCCAACCTGCATTGTGTGTGAACTTCTGTTTGTAATCTCAGATTCTGTCTCCTGGCAGTGCCAGGAGGAGGGGTTAAAACCAACTTTAAATTATCCTTTTGTCAATGAAGCTTTTTGTTTTAAGCTTTTGAAAGGAAAAAATACAAGGGGGGTAAGGGAGAGATGAACCTGAGCACCAGGTTGCTGCAAGAATCTTGATGAATCCAGATCAGAAGAACTCCTTGCGAGAGAGTTGTGGGATTTGTGTAGGGAAGATATTGACTGTTGGTGGAAGAGGCTTGGGAAACGGCAAGGAGCCAGGACTGCCACCGGGGGCAGTGGTTTTGTTCCTCTGCCCTCCCTGTTGGTGTTGGCTTGAGTGCTTGTGCGGCCATGGAGGAAATGGACTAGGGAGCAGTGGGGGAGGAGGAGCTGATCCAGGTTAAATCATGCCCATTAAAATAGAAAAATAATTTTTAAAAAGTTTGCTTTACAGCTGGTGCTGGTGTTCCTGAAACTGGGACGTGTTGTCAAACACAAATTTGTGAAGAGGAGGTTTCAGATGTCTCCTTCACACTAAAAGCTAGCATCTTAGCTGTTAAAACCATCTTTTGAGGCTTTGTTAAGGGAATTTTTTTTTTTTAAGTTTGTATAAAAGATATTTATAGGGTCATTTTTAACTTCCTGGAATGTTTGGAAAATGGTGTTTCATTCACTAAAAATTTTCCAGATAAGTTGAACAGATTTGTTTAAAAAATACTGTCAAGTTGAAATGCATTCCCTTAAAAAAAACCCCACTCACATGCATACAACTTCAAGTAGTAGATGTAGCCAAGATTTCTTCTAGTTTGCCTTAGAATTGCTCCAAATTTTTTGTCTTCTGCAGTTGGTATCACCCATATCTGGCTGCACGAATCTTCCCCTGCACACACTGGGCAACAGACCAACTAACTGATTATAGACATGAAATCGCTCACATGCAACATGACATCAGATGCACAGAGGAAAATGTTTCTATTATATAGTTTGTAACAGAAGGATTGAGTATATTTACTGGGGTTTTTTTATTTATTTTATTTTTTTTTTTTTTTTTAGAATTATTTGCATTTTTTGCAGAAGTGGGGCACATAGAGCTTACTGGAAACTTCTGTTTTGCTATGTTTGGAAACAGTTCAGCCCTAACGAAGTTGGAAACTATTTTAAATGTGCATAGTCTAACCTCTGAATATGTTTTTCTGTGTTAGTGGCACAAGGACATCCTTGCTGCGGTTCCATATATGGAAGTTTGCCATTTTCCAGAGCTCCCCTTGAGTCAGGAAGCCCCCTCTGCAGTAGTCGGGCCTCCTGGTTAACTGTGACAGCAAAGCCAGTCGTCTACCTCTCCTTTAGGGGTGATTAAACTTTCAGTAGATTATTATGTGTGTGTGGTATTTGAGAAAATGTCACTGGTGGGGAAAACAAGACTCTTCCCTTCCGGACTGGGACATTTGAGAAGTTGAATGTACAAAGAAGTGTATAGGAATTCTACATATGTAGTAGACTATGCAGTAGAGTATAAAGAGGAGAGAAATACCTGCATCCGCATACTATGCCTGCACACTTTTTCTTCCCAAACATCCAAAAATATCAGAGCAATGGATTCCCTTATTTTGCACTAATATTTCACAGAGGAGCTGTGGTTTCCAGGATCTGGTTTTCCATGAAGTCATCCCATGCCTGTTGTGTCACAGCTTTCCTGCTGTTTTGATACGTGGCTGACAGAGTTGACTGCGCGTGTATGTGGTTCAGGTGAAGCAGAGGGATTCTACCAGGTGTTTTACAAATTCCTGACACTTTAAACACATTTATATTATTGCTTTAAATGCAGCTACATGGTTTGCCAAGTAATCAGCCTTCCAAATGTCCATTTAAAGTAGAGGGTAAGTTTTCAAGCCTGTTTATAGTGTAGGTAAAGTTTAATCCCTGAAAGTGGCAACACCTTCAAAATAGGGGATTCTCTGGATTTTGAAATTACTTCCGTGCTCGATGTATACTGTTGTGTGAAAACCACAGTTTCTGCACAAAGTAGATACTTGTTGATAACATTGGTGTAAAGTGTTAACCCTCCTTTCATTTTCTCTTTCCTAAAGCTTGTACAATGAGGACAGAAACTTGCTGCGTATTCGAGAGAAAGAGAGGCGGAATCAGGAGGCTCTGCAAGAGAGAGACATATTCCCTGACAAGACTCCCCTCTTTGCAGAACCCTACAAGGTAATGACAGGGGGGTGCGTGGTGGAGGGAGAGGAGAAAAGAGGTTTGAGGTAGAAGAGCTGTGTCCTCTGTCTGCGGTATAGGAGATGAGCAGGATACATGGAAACACAGCATCTTCCTATCTGCTCATCAGAGTACATACTTAAAGCTCTGTAGATGATGGGCTTTGGATTGGGTGATTCGGGAGCCTCCTGTAGTCTGGGAATTTTGAGGGAGAGTACTCAAGAGCAGCTCGGCTGCCTGTCTGTCTGCAGCTGTGATTGGAACAAACTGGTCTGATGTTAGTGTTCCTGGACAGTGCAGGAACACCTGCAACCTTGGCTCAGAAGAGCTAATACTGCCTAGAGCAGTGACACTTGCTTTGGAGAGACTGCTTGCAGGATCAATGTTATCTTGCATAACTTGATGCATGGTAATTAAAATAAGATCCTGAAGAAAATCTCTTCCTGAGCTGGATCTCTTGGGGCGGAGGGTCACTGCTTTTTAAATTTCCCCTGCCCTTCTGTTGCAGACCAATAAAGAAGATGAGTTGTCAAGCCGAATTCAGAACATGCTGGGCAATTATGAGGAGGTCAAGGAACTTATCAGCAACAGATCCCATCAGAATCTCATAGGGATTCCAAAAAGTGTTGCTCCTCTGATTCCACAAGGAAAGCCTGATCACCCATACTTCCCTGAAAAGACCAGCCATACATTAACATCTTCATTCCACCGCACAACTCGACATCCACACATGGGACCTACAGTTGTAGCTCCTCCCCCTCCGAACCACTCCATGCACTACCAAAAGGCACAGTCCAGAACAGAACCAGCTTCAGGTTTGCACGCCAAGAGTCACAGCTTATCCAATGGTCAGAGCCAAGGTCAAGAACACAATCGTGGTGGCCAAGAAAGTCACGCAGGTTTTCACCACAAGAGAAATGACAGGCGTGCAGCTGGTGAAGGTCGTCCTAATGAACTGCAGGCCTCCTTTCTGGCGCTTTCTCCATTACTGTCATCTTTGTCTTCTCCAGTGGCCCCCCTGTCACCTCTACATTCCAGCCAGCATATCAATTCCAGGTCACAGAACAGCAGCAAAAGTCATGGGCCGACCCACAGTCAAACAAAATCATCTCAGGACCTAGTGGCAGGATCACAGGAGAAGGACAGTCGGGACAGCTCAGCTGTTAACCTGACCAACACCACTCAGCCTTCCTCTCAGACTTTTCCCCCGCCTTTGCCATCAAAAACCAGTGCAATGCAGCAGAAACCAACTGCCTATGTCAGACCAATGGATGGCCAAGATCAGGCGCCAGTTGAATCACCAGAGCTCAAACATCTGCCAGAGGAATACCACGGAGAACCCTACGAAAAGATCTCGGATTTGAAGGCGAACGCCAAAGCCAAACTATCCAAACTGAAAATCCCTTCTGAGCCCATAGAGGTGAGTGCAGCTGTTGGGGGGTCCCTTCTCACAGCAGGGTAAGTTCAGCTGTGGGAGCACAGGCCACTAAGGACCAGAGGCCACCAGAAGCAACGATGGCTGTGTGCACATTATCACCTGTAGAAGGTGCATTTTGAGGGTGACTTTTGCTGACCTGGGTAAGATGCCTCTTTGGTATGATTGTCATGATTCTGTGGTTTTCTCAGTGAGGCTTCAGCAGGTTTTATGGTTAGAAAGGCTACTTTAGTTGCTGTGATTTTTGTTTTGCCTGTGTAAGATTGTTGCAAAGGAGAAGGGGGAAATGATGTGCTGAGAAGGTCAAGTGGTGAAGCACCTGCAGTTGAGACATGCAGAGTGTCAGTACTCAGTCTGAGTGCTGTGGGGTGCAGAGGCCCCAGATCTTCACTGAATATTGGGACAGCTGACTGTGGTCACCTGATAGGCTGAAGGTTTTGGAACTTTCTGATAAGTGACTGTGAACACCAGAAGGTTCTCCTAAGTAAGTTTCCAAGATTTCACTTTAGACCTTCAGGAAAATATTGATATGGATAAGAAACATTCTTTAGGTTTCTGCCAGATGGATTTAGCCTAGCTTCTTCAGGAAACATGACACCATTCTGTCTCCTACTTCATCAAAGGCCTTTTGAGCAAGTTCTGAAGATTTATGTAAATTCAGTGCAGAGGTGGAGTTCTCAATGATAAGCAAGATGCTAAAAGTTGTGTAAAATTTTGCCCTCGAGCAAAGAAGACAATGTCTTTCTTGTCCAAACCATGAGCGAAATGAGCAGAACTCTGCTGCACGTTTGTTCCTATCAGCAGAAAGCAGCCTGGGCACTTGTCCTTTCTCCACTAAGGACTGAGAAGGGAATCGCAAAAAGTGTGGGATGCAAAGCTGCAATTGTTACAGTCAAGAGGTGGCACTTGGGCCAGAGACCAAAATGTGTTGCATGTAAATCTCTGGTTCTTCCTGCTCATCTGAGAACAGCTTCTTCCTCACATTTGTTATTTTCTTGAAAAGGAAATGCTAGCTTCTTCATCTGCACCCTGTTTATAAATGAATAACGTTTTGGGGCTTAGATTTCCATCTTGAGTGAGAATCTGTTGTTTCAAGCTGCAGTCAGATTTCTGTCTTCAGGTGCTCTTTCTTCTTTCATTCTGTTCTTTTGGTCATTGGATTGCTCTTTTCCAGGTTGAGACATGTGAATTGATTGCAGCAAGGCTGAGTGCAGGGAATTGCAGATTACCAGGTGCAGTTCAGAACATGATGCTGTTGTTCTTTTACGTAAGTGGCCCTCTTACTAGAGAGAAGAAAACTTCTGAGAATACAGATATTTTGTATAGTTCTCCCTGGATCTTGAGTTGGTTAGAGATCATATGCAGTGTGTGGTAGAGATCAGCACAGTTGAGCTGGGTTAGATTTGTCTGGCTTAGCTTTCACTGGAGAGAAAAAAGAAAGGGCAGTAGTCAGAGTGGTTGGGATGGCTTTTCTGAAGATTTCAGAAGGCTTCTCTCACCTGTGTTTGGGCTGTGCTGTGAAGTGTAGTGGCTTCCAGGTATGTTGTTTAAAGGAGGGGAATGGCTGGAAGCATATTAGCTTCTTAACCAGGCAGTTGAGAAACAGTTCTTTCCTTTATAATCGTTTTGGTACAGCAAAATTCATTGTTGTACTCTGTCAGTTTTTTGCTGACCGCAAGATCTCCTATCTGATTTGTCATGTGTGGTGGAGGCAGAAACCTCGAATTTCTCAGACCTCCATAGGATAAAGCAGCTTGAAGCTCATGCTGGTAAAGCAGTTGAAGAGGAGAGGCAGTGCTGTTGCGTGTGTGTCGTTCAGGAAATGACCCTTGTTTCAGCTTTGCTGAGGGACTGGCACAGACTCTGACAGCCTTGTGGCTCGGCCTCCTACAAACTCGGGGTCACTCAGTTCCCAGGTACTTTTGGCAGTTTTGCCACACTCGTCCCTCAGGTCTTAGGATGTTGCCGTGCACGATGAGATGTGGGATCCCACAGCACTGACCTAAGGCAGCTGGGTGAGGAGAGCTAGAGAGATAACTTTCAAATTGTTTCGTCTTTGTAATAAAAAGGGAGGGTGGGGGGCGCAGTCTATGTTTAGTGGAAAATGGTGTTGTAGGATTATTTGATCAGCTGCAAATAACTGTAGGCCATTTCTTGTGGAAAATGAAAGGAAAGTGGCAAAATGACATTGTTGAGAAGTTGTGAAAATACTTTTGTGCTGAGAGACTTCATTTGCTTTGAAGTAGGTTTGGTATTGCACAATTCCTCAAAATAGGAAGTGCAGTGTGGTCTGCATTTCATTATTTGCTTGACTGGGTATTTTACTCCTGGGGGAGAAGTAAAGCAGTGCAGGGCCTTACCTTATGCATTACCCATTGCCCAAAAGACAAAGGGCGTTTCTGGTTTTAAAACTCTTTGTAATGCCTGTAGTTTGGGTGTAGGGTTTTTAATTTTTTTTCTTTTGTTTGAGAGAGACCATCCTTATTTTTCAGAAATGAGACTTCCTTGTTCTCTCTCAGCTCTCCTGGTCCTATTTCTATTTTCATCCTCTTTTCCCATCTTTGTGCTTTATGTCATCTCGTGTATCTCTGTTTTAATCTGATTTTTAGATAGGAGAGCATTATCTATGATGCTGTATGCTGAATGAAACTTGTCACTTTCCGTTGAGCACAGGACTCTGAATCCAAATCCCCATAAAAATCCTATGACTGCCGGAGCATTACCAACTAGCATTACCTGTGCCTGTGTAGGAGTGCTACTGGATCTGTGGCAGAGTAAGAATACAATAAAAAGGGAATTAAAGCTAATGGAAGAAATGGTTCTGCACAAGCCAAACCCTTGGTTTTAATTATATGCTTAGTCCATTTCAAAGCTGATAAATGAAACCTTTTGTGAATATGCTGAATGATCCTCATTTGAGGTAGGTATCTTTAGGCTGTGGCCTCTGTTTTCTATGTGCAGGTATTTTGGGTAATGGCTCTGTAAGCTCTAGTGAAAAATCTGTGACTTCCTACTTGTGTCAGGCTTATCATTATCACATTTAGTTCTGCTTGGTTTCAATGATTAACATCCATTTGATGATACCATCTTTCAGCACTGAAGCCTGGAGAGCAAAGAGGAAGAACCAGTATGGTTGCACACCCGGGTATACTCCCTGTGTGTTGGATATGCAGGATGAGAGGTGACTGGGGAACAGAGCTGGCCTGATTTGCTTTTGAGAAACATCCAGTGAGGTATGTTGTGTGGAGGTGAACGATTCACCCAAAGGAAGGATCTTGGGAAGCCTAATCAGGGGGTATTTTGCTGAAAGGTTGGGCCTCCCTTTTGTTTTTGGTGAAACAGGAACTGCAGGGAGGCTCCTGCCCTCCTGTGACCCTGACAGTGAATAGGTCTAGGCCAGCAGAAACTCTCCTGTTCTCTTCTCTCTTCCTTCGAGCAACTGAGAACAGCATGGTTTTACACATTTATTATGCTCTTCGGCCTCAGTTATACTGAACAGCCACATGCCCAATACAGTTTTTCCCGTGATGTTCCTTGACATCACTTGGGAAAGCCATTTCTTCTACCGCATTGGCTAATGGAATTTCTAAGGCGTATGTCACCTGCAGCTGTGAATTCGTTATTGACAGCTTCTGTTCATGGCAACGCTGAAAAGTTAAGCCTTCCAGTCTGAATAGACAAGCAGATTCACTGTAGAGTGAATTAATCCACTGGATAACTGTGCAGTGACTCACATTGCATTCACGCAAAGACATTGAATGGCTCTTTCCCCTCTTCCCCAAATAAAAACCTTAACTTTCAAACATCATCCCCTTCTCTTTAAGGCATTTTTCCAAACTTACGGTGAGAAGACTTAAAAATATAACATACGTGAAGCTTAGATGTATTCCTTTTCTTAATGTACCAGGTTTTACTTCTCCGCCTAGCCCCTAAACAGTGATGCTTTTAAAGCTGTTCTCTCTTTTCATGTCTTTAGGAGAGCCACAGCACCAAAAGAGATCCTTGTGTTACCTCTATTGACAAAGACTGTGATGTCTTCAAGGGAATTGGCTTGACGGCAGCACCGAGATGAAGTTAGGCTGCCTTGAGAGAGAGTGTTTATAAAGCATTACCAAGGGCATAGTGTCTGAAGGAATGTACAGGACTTGATGCTCACTGAATATTTGGCTTTGTTTTCCTAGCAGTTTCATGAAGTTAGTAAGTAGCTCCTTTTATCTCAATGAGACATCAATGGACTCTCCTCTTTCACCTGCAAATGAGGAAGCAAATAGGGAAGCAACCAATTTTTAAAACAAACAAAAAACAAAACAAAGATCTCTGCATTCAAAATGGGATTGCTGTCATCAAGCTCTGTTTACCTCAGTACACATTTATGAACAGTCACCTGTTAAAACATGATTGGTGCATAGTATATAGAAATAACTAAATACCTAGAAAGAAGTTTGGATGACAAAAATAAAAAGTCCACTTTAGATAAATAATTTTTCACTGACCTCTGTTCACAGCAGCTCTTCTGGCACTAGTGGTCAGACAGGTGCCCTGTAAACTAGAAATAAATGTATTGGTGTAATCCCGTGTCCTTTAAAAATGAAAATCTTGAAAAATATATATAGCGATGCCATTTGGTCATGCCTAATGGATACAAGAATATTTAGCATTAAGCTACTATCATCTTCTTTCTACCAACCTTACACCTATTTGTCATGTATTGAATAGGATGGAGATTAGTAATGTGGGTTTTTTTCCTGCCTTATGTGATTGGAGAAGGATTTCCGTACTTCAGTGTGCATATTTTTTTTTTTGTTGGTATGTGACTGTTAAAGAAGCAGATCAAATGCTGATGACAATTATTACTACTAGATTTTTAATGTTTGCTTGTTGCCTCTGTAGCAAAGAGCGCTCTGCGAGAGCTGAAGGGTGAGGACTTGTGAGGCAAGGAACAGGTGGTTGGTTCAAAAGCCAAAAGGACATCTTGTATTGTTACTTCAGTTGAACCATACTCTGATGTTCAGAGTTCATGTGTCAGACTACAGAAGTCATAAATTAGCAGTAGTCTTGTTCATCTTCCTCTTTGTGATGCTTAGAGAAGGCACATTCAGGTCCAGTGTTCAACTAGTGACTCAGCTGCAAGTCTTTCCAAGTTTGAGATCCTTGCTTGTTCACTGGGCTCCAAGGTGTGGGCTTGGCTTTTCTGCAAAATACTAAGTATTAGGGGATTTTTTGTTTGTTTTGTTTTTCAAAGGAGATAAATAATGCGTAGTACTACATTCAGCCCTCAGGCCACCAGAGATGGGTAGTTTGTGTTCTTGTTGCTTGGAAGTCCAACTAGGGAGCATCAGTGTGAGGAAAGGAAGAGGGAACCTGCATCCACCTGGAGCGTGTGGTGAGGAGGGGAAGGAGAAGATGCCAAGAAACAGGGTTTCTGAGGGAGTGTTTGAGTCCTTGCCAGCTTCTCCCATCAGGTATGGATAGGCTTAGCTATTTGGCTTAAACCAAGCCCAGCTTCCCTCCACAGAGTGTCTATGGGCACCATTGCAGAACATTTGTCCAAATTTGGTTGGTAAATCCATCACTTTGCAAAGCAACAGGAGTCTGAGAGAGTAGTTAGATGGGGGATTTCAAATCCTGCAGAGAGCAAGAGCAGGATAGATAAGGTACATAAACTGCCTTGCATCTTTTCAGGTGACTTTAGAAGTTAGTGTGTCACCTGAAGTGCTGCAAGCAACTTGGGTTTAAATTAGCTGCCACAGCATATTAATCACTGGGTAGTATTTTGGTTGAGATATTTTAGGTGGTTGTTCTTCCTATGAAGGGCATGTGATCAGCCATCCTTACCAGAATGAGTTATGATTCCAGCACAGCATTTAGACCGTTGCTTTTCTCTTCGGTAACTGTGAAGAGTGCTGTTTTTAAAAAGAGGAGACAAAAAAAACCCAAACACTCAACAAAAGAAAACCGTAGTCCTCTGCAGTTTGCGAAGTCAGGAGCCAGCAAGCTAAATTTAAGGAGAACTTAAGAGCACTTCTGTTGTCACTGTTGCTGTGCAGAACAATATTAGCGCTTGTTAAATGTTGTGTATGTAAACAGCCACTTCTTTTCTGTGATAACCCATTTTATATCAGTGGCTGCACGTCAATGAGTAAAATGCACATCCAGCAAGAGTATGTAAGAGTAATTTTGCAAACCTTCATGTGTACAATGGGGACAAACACACACAACAGTTACAAAGGTAAGTGAATAATTGTCCATAGAACATTCAGATGTAGTTATGTGGAAAAAGTGGTATCAAAGTGAAATTGATAACCCTGTCTTCAAAGCACAGTGTTCATTGTGGGCTCTGGTAAGTAAAGCAAGAAGCAATAGTTTGGAATTGAGAGGAAAACCAGCAAGTGCTGTAAGTTACTCTGTCAAGCTCTGTCTAACACAACAAATCGCAAAACATATATATGACAAATTCTCACATTTCTCCTGAGCACTTGACATTGTGAGGTTAATATTCTTGAAACTCAGGGCAGCAGCAACGTGTGGATCGGGACAAGTGCCTAAGTACGTAAAAGCATTAAATTGCGTGTGCTCAGTGCCTTGTGAGCAAGTATGGAAAATTTCAGTCAGATGGTTTTGCTGGATCCCTGAGGTTTCTTAACTCTTTTTCAAGCTGTAATTGTCTGTTGCCAACTACGTGAGTTTGTATGAGCTGGAAAGAGTGAGGGGAAGGTAGCTGTGCTGCTGAGGCTGCAGTTAGGTTAGGGTAGCTGTGGTTTGAGGGACAGCACAGAGTTTGTGGTGCTGTTTGTTGGCATTTGCTGGTGCTGCCCCGGTTTCCCGGGGAAGGAAAGAACCAAGGAGGGAAGGAAACATCATTTGAAGGTGTCTGAAAAAAAAAAAGTCTGTCTGTCCTGCAAGAGTTTGATATGAGGATACTTTCCTTGTGTTCTATTTGCTTAAGCAAACCCAAATCACACTTGTAGTGCTTGTCTGCGCGCTGTGCTTAGTCTGAAGCTTGCGGTCTCTGTTTTAGTTGTTTACAAAAGTTTGGAGGCCTGGTTTGTTTTTTTCCAGCAAAGCATCTGTCTAAAAGAAGTAGCATTTCTTTCCGGGAACCTGGAATCATGTGTCTTAAGAAGTATCATCGTTTTGGTTTCACTGATTGTAAAAGTTATGTTGACGTAACTCAGGAATAAAACCATAACACCATGGGTTGTGTGTTGGGTATTTTCCTTCCTCTGAAGGAATTCTTTTTGGCTCATCCAGAGGGCTCCCATCTTCTACCCCTAAAGTTTAACCATTGCTGTCATTGCTTGAACATCTGCTACCCATCCAGTGATCATGGTAAAGTCCTTTGCCAGAGCTGCTGAAAGTTAAATTTCAGCAGAAGGAGGACGTATTACTTGACCCTGAACAGTATTCTGAATTTGAAATCAAGCATCAAACTGCACCTTGCAGATGGTTGCATTATAGACAGGTTTATTTACTTCTGAACATCAGAGAGTCTCATTTTAGTTGGGCAAATGACAAATGTTACTGCTTTTCTAAAATTAAGAATTGGAAACAATTATTTGCAACTTTTTTTTTTAATGGATGAAATTTTCTGCACGCATCTTTTAAATGCAGAGGCAGCCTCTGCCTTTGCAGACAAGGCTTTGCTGCTTCAATAGCAACTTAAGGAAAGAAGCAGTTCAATGAAGGGAGTGACTGCAGAAAAATAGATTAAACAGCCTAGTTTGGGAATGGAAACTGTTCCCAGACTGTCAGGAGGGTGCTGCTAGTGCATGAGCATTACTGGTTGTGAAACAGCCTGTTTGGGACAGTAAACTTGCAAGGGAGAAGAATTACCAGCTCCTGGATGATATGTCAGGGAGGGATTGGTTGGTTGGTTTCAACAGTTTTGTTAAACCGAAGTGGTTGTTTCCAAACCTTGTGTAGATAGTAATAGTTTGTAGCAATTGCCTAACGCTCCTGCTAAAAGTCTCTGTGGAAACAAGAAAACTGTGTGTCAGTGTTATCTTTTATTATTGTTCATATGGGTCTCCAATGGTGACTGCTGATGTGCAAAGCTGTTGTGCGAACAGAGTAATATACGCTCATATAGTGACATATCAAAGAGGGAATTGTTATGGGGAAGAAGGAGCAAGTGAAAATAGTCCTCGAGTTCCTTACTTGTGGGTGCACATCACGAAGGAGGTTGTGATTAACCACAGAAGCATTACAGGAGGCATTTCATACTGCTAATGCAATGGTTGTTACTGCCCAATATTATGACTAATAAACAAGAGAAGTGATCTGGAAAGCCTGAGGAGAAGGCAAAGAGCAGATGACAGCCAAACCTTCCAACAAGGCGACTTCAAAGCAAGCACTGATGGCAGGGAGAGGTGGCAGGCGATGTGCATGGTAATGAGCTCCAAACAAAGCACAGCCACTGACAGCTTATCACTGCCAGTTTCAAAAGTAAAGCCAGACATTTGTCTTGGAGGAGGAGGGCATGACTGTGGTGGCCTCATCTGTTTCTCTGCCTGGTATCCAGACTCCATCATCTTGCAGTCGTAAGGTCTTTAATTGTAAGAGGTATAAATACTGGTGTGTTTGGTTTTGTTTTTATTATTTTGTTGTTGTTTTGTTTGTGTGTGGTATCTGGTGTTGTTTTTGTTTTGATTTTTTTGGTTATAGATGTAGTTCTGGAAGGAAAAAACCCAAAACCAACAAGCCCACACTCTTTTGAAAGTCCACATTGCTCTTGATGTTAGGCAGTCCCTGACAGACTATTTTCTCTTAGCCTGGGGCGATAAGCGTGTTAAAATGAAAGGTTGACGAGTAGGTCTCTTTCTGACCTGATATCTGTTTAAATGTGAGATGCGTATGGTTTGTTTGAAAATTATTTATGATTTAAGAATACCTTTGGAGTTTTATGTTGAAAATTTTTCTGTCCTGGACACAGCTTACTTAATCCATTGGTTGTCTGCAGCCTATACTGCATTAGTTGGTCGTATTTTAGAAACCTGTATGGAAAACTTCATGCTTCAATGGAGCCTCGAAGCTGCGGTATCTTTCCCTCTGTTAAAATAAAATGAAACAGGCAAAAGAAGGATAAATATATTGTTGGAGAACATGAATCACAATTAGTTTACCTCCTTCCCTGCTCTCCTCCTGCATTTATGTTGCATTGATTTTTCCCAGTCTTTCCTCTCCTACCCCCTTTGCTGCTGGACCAAGACAGGGAGCAGTGGGATGGGCGTGGTGTGCGAGGTGAAGGGAATGAATGTGGTGGCAGCTCCTGAAGTTATTTTTCCGTAGGTTGAAGTATCCATCAGTTTTTCACAGTATACAGTTAGCTAGCCATTCGTCAGACTTCCCCTTAGAAGCATCTCTTTAACAACCAGGGTGGAGTTTGTTATTGGGGTTTATATTGCGGCATGAAGTGCCTAGGTCTGGGGCGGCACTCACTCTTCAACATGGCACAAGTCATCTGCTTAGAAGAAACTGAACTTTGATTCCACCAGCATCCTCTCACTGGGCATAGTGGTTGGTGCCAGTGACGTTGGGAGCCGTTGGGGTGTTCACTCGCAGCTTTGCAAGTGGATGAATTGTGCATTTCTAGGAGAATAGGGGATTGTAATTACTTTTTTAAAAAATCACTTGACGAAAGTTTCTTCACGTGCACATATAATAATACTTTAATACTCAAGTTTCTTGTAATAGCATTAGTCTGATTAACTCAATTTGATTTTTCTGACTGCCTTGTATAAGGAAAAAAAAACCTAAACAAACAAACAAGTCTATACTATAAGGACTTAAACTGAGCTATGCCATTCCCAGAAAACATCCCTAATAACTTGCATGTAAATATCCAAAGCTGTTGCAACCTGAGGCCTTTCTCGTAACCCTTATGTATTGTGGCAAGCGTGAGCTGAAATGAACTGCAGCCAGAGAAAGCTCAAATACAGGATTCTTTGCTGCTTGTTGTTATACTAAGTGCCCAAAGATGTGTCCTTTGACCTGCGTCTTCATGGCCCTTTTTGGCTCTCAGAAGCAAAAGCAGTTGGTACCTTTTCTGCTCTTACATTTCCTTTTTTTTTTTTCTCTCCTTTGCTATAGCAGCTGTTCTGCAGGTACATCCAGAGGCACGGACCCCGATCACTGCTCCTTGGGGTGGTTTCACAGCCATGAGCAGTTTGGGGGTTTGACAGAGTGCTGCTGGTGATGGGCTCGGGGTTGCATACAGCCTTTGCATTTCAAAATACATAAACAGATTTTGTCTTCTCTTGTTTTCTCTCACCTGATGTGCATGCAGTATCTTAGGAAAAATCAGAGTCAATCCCAGTGGACAGTGGAGAATTATATGGTAGTGCTGTGTTTTGAGTTGTTTTTTTTGTTGTTGTTGTTGTTTTGCCTTTTTTTTTCTTTTTTTTTAACCAATCCGTAGCATGCAGATGTAATTATGTAAACAGAAAAAGCTACTTGTTATATTTTATTTAACAGGGAGTCCCACTGGGTGCAGAAGACTTTTTTTTCCCTTTTGTGCCTCTCCTTTGGAAGAAGCCACACATTTTATCCAGGCTGGAAATAAACCAGCAATAAAATGCCAAAGCAGTTCTAATAGCTCATGCGAAACGTCCTCCACCAACCTGTATATAGATTTTTTAAACTCTCCGCACTGTTTCTTGCACAAGTGGAAAGCGCCGGGGGGACAGATGTTGCCAATTTGAACTGTACAGGGGGAAGGCAAATATTGCTAAGCAACCGTGTGCTTGAGAGAACGTTTTTTCGGAGAGGAGCCAAGGGAGTTATGCCTGGGAGCGCTCACGGCTTCTCATGGCTCGGTGCGAGGGAAGAGATTAAAAGTTCTTTCCTGTCGGGGCTGCCACCGCCAGCACAAAAGACACCACAACCTACTGACACTGATTAGGGCTGACAAGGGAATGTATGAAAACAGGAAATCTCCCCTGCCATGTAGGAAGGCAGTAAGACATGTTCACGGAGGTAAGTGCACCACACAAGCGTGGTTGGGTATTAAAGCTGCCTCTGCCAGGGCGATTCCAGGCGTTGGCTCAAGTGGGAGGAGGCGAAACCCCCGGGCAGGTGACCAAGCCCCATGAGGTCCGGGAGGACCTCGCCTGGGTCCAGCTTCTGTGTCTGTCTGGGAGCAGGTTGCTGAAGGATGGGCTGGTGGGGAAACGGGGGCTGTTTTCAATGAGTCTTGTAGTTGCAGGCTGCCTCACATAAATCAAGTTAACTTCTGTAGTTAGCAAAGAATAAAAGAGCTTCCAAGCAAGGCAAGTCTTAAAATGCCTTTGTATAGTTATGCTCCTCCCCAGTCAAACAGCACTTCATAGCTACATGCCAGGCTGGGGGTCACTCTTATAGTGACCACCCTGAATGCAGCTGGAGATGTTTCCTCAGAGAGTGAATTTGCCTGTTTCAAGCCTCTGAATTATTTTGGCAATATTTTGCCTGTTTCGAGCCCTTGGTGTCTTGTTTAAGAGATGTATTTTCAGCAATAAAACACAGATTCCTCTTTGTCCGCTGGCGTCACATTAATACTTCCCTAATGCTATTTTGAGCACCTTCTGGTCTTTGACCTGATTCTTTGCATTGTTGGAGTGAGAGGAAGTGGTTAGCACATGCTTCATTTTTTATTTCTTACTTCATGGGGTTTTTACTGGGTGCCATTGAACCATGGCAGAAGTGGGGTTTTGCAGTTTGAGGATCCTCCTTAGGCATCGTCTGTATCACCAGTGATGCAGGGGTCCAGCTCTGGGAGCAGCCCTGCCTGTAGGGACCCAAGTTAGTTGGTGCTAAACCAGTGCTACGCCAATCCCGAATTTCAGCATTTCTGGCTGATGTGCTGTGCTATCTCCAAAGCTCAGCTATACGAATATGTCAGTGTTTGAAATAGCATTTGGAAAGCAGTGGTATTCTTGCCCTGGTGTAGCACTCAGTGTAGTCTGTTTCCTATCAATTATGCATATTTATTTGTTTCCTTGCGTGGTTGTTCTGGGCTTTGAAGTTTCAGGTCTCATTTTTCATTTTCACTGATGCCTAATGATGTTGCTGTCTGAATGATTTTTATATCCCCCTCCCTCCCAAGCTTTAGTTGTCAGTTTTCATCATCATAATGATGAGTGTTTATTACTTAGACAATAAATTAGTGCTTTTTTTTTTGAGCAGCAGAATATTTTCATTCCCAGTTGGAAAAGGTGATATTACTACCTTTTTGATCTCCTTCTTTTCCACACACTAATTTCTGTTTCTAAACTGCATTAGCAGCATTGCATTTTCTCACCAAATTGTTCAGCTGGTCCAGTGGTTCATAAATGTCATTAGATATTGAGGTGCTCTTTTTGCATGCAGTCAGGTGTAGCAAATAGTGTGAGACGTGATCTTGGCTGGCTGTACTGCTCCGAGTAACAGGTCTAGCTGTGTTTCCCAGAGAGGCTTTGCTGTCAGCCTTTGCATGTACCCAACCACATGGAAAACAAACTGCAGCTGCCCATGGACGCGACTGAGCATTTGTTTTGGGCCTGGGAAGGAGCTGCTGCTGGGAAGTGTTCTCTGTTTCCTCCCTTCCCCACAGCTGCGTTCATCTCATAAAAAGCATTACTGCTGTCTATGAGTCTTGCTTATCCAGGGTACTGGATTTAATTGCTTTGGCCTTTTCTACCTATTCTTCTGAAAGAGCTTTTCTTTAATTGAAAGAGGAAAGAACAAGAGTGATGTTTGCTTTGGCTTCTAAGAAAATAGAGCTTGATAGCGTTGGACTCATGGACTAATTTGTAACTGGTTAGTCTGTTTCAATATTTGTAAAAGAAATAAAACTTCACCTAAACTTCTATTCCCGTTACTTACAGGAACTCCAGTTTGGGTGACTTATCCAGATGTGTACTTTCCTTTCAAGATATATAGTAATTATCACTATTTAATATATTGTCGCATTGTTTAAATTATGCCACAGGCAGAAATATTATCTTGGCTGTCTTCTTAAGCTTCATTTAGTCAAAAGAAAAATACGTCCATTAAAAAGAAAAACAACAACAAAAAACAACAACACAACAAAACCAAAACAAAAAAGAGTTAAAGTTTTCAGAATATCTATTTTCCTCTTTTGCTGCTTGAATGTAGAATGAATAGCAGCAACATAACAATACCTTTTCCTTTTCTTGAGACATGTTGAGAAAATTACATTTCTGTATTAGCAGAACTTTTGAGAGAACTTATTCCTCTTGAAGGAGAGCCTAAATTCAAATATTTGTTTTAATGCACTATTGTATTCAATAAACAAAGCACCCCAAAAGGGAAAAATTCCTAAAGTTCAGGGATCAAGCCCACAGAAATGCATAAAATTTTGATCACTTCCCCTTGATTTTTAAGATTGATTAGTGTCTATATTCAGAGGTATTTTTCTGTTTCTCTAGAACGAGCACAATGGCAGGGCAAGCGCACTTTTTAAAAGTCTATTGTAAAATAAACAATGTGTGGAACAAGTCCTTATTAATACTGTGATATGTATTTATTTTAAAGCTTGTATTTTTTTAACATGGCATAAGAACACTAGAGTTTTTTTAATAAGCCTTATGCACATTGCACTTTGAATAGTAGTGGCTTATGAAGAATGCTATAGGTTTTGAAAGATGGGGGGTGAATTAATGTAACAGAAGACAAAGTCATGTCAAATTTGGATCCTGCCCACCTTCTCCTTATGCAAGGAATATTTTGGTTCTTTTTATCAGCCTGTCAGCTCATTGTTGTTCAGACCAAGTTGCAATTCAGGCTCAGTTGGACACCATCTGTTTGCTAAAGGTGAAAGGTACAGTGTTTTCAACCTGAATGTTTTCACTCGAAGGACGCATTTTACTGAAGGCACTGTTGGCTGTCATGTTGCCTATTTGCAGATTTACGTTGTTAATCCTTGACTGGATGTGTTGAAATAATAACCATCTGTGCTTCACCCGTCCTAGGGATGAGCCGACTTCCCTACCTCTGTGGTTTGCAGGGTCAGCTCTATTCCTTCATCTCTCTGCTAATACAGAATTCATGTTACCACAGAAATATTATGTGCATTTCCATAATGAAAGCAAGAAGAGAAGCACCGTGCTATATTTTCCTGTTTGCTATGGTAGCGGTAACCCCTTGGGTATGTCCTACTCTGTCCCAGACATTTCCTTGGAGTCCCACAGCTTGTGTGTGCAGGGACGAGCTTGTCATCCACCTGGCAGGAGGTTGTTTGGGGATTTTGCATGTGAAAATATCTCATGTAGAGACTTTGCCTTACAGGACACGAAGAACAAATTGCAGTACACAAAGGTGTTGAACCCGATCCATCTATGACTAGAAATTATTAACCTGCCTGCTGACACCCCTGAAATATTTCAAATAGTTTTGAATATTTTGACATTGATCTGTGGGAATGTCTCACACAAATCATCATATGAGCATTCATTTATGAAGGAAAATACAGACAGTGAAACAGTAACACTGAAAATCTGGAAATTAGTATAGTGGGTGAGAGCCACAAGTAATTAAGTCTCCTCCAGATTGCTGTCTTCAAAAGCTGCTTCAGGGAAAGATGCAGAAAGCTTTTGATTAGGCTGGGGTTGGCTGATGTCTCGGTGATTCTTCTAGCCATCTCCTTTTGGTCACATTTTAATTATAAACAATTCAGATGGTATGTTAAAAAGACAAAAAAGCCACTTCTTCGCTCCAGATTAGACAGACAAGAAAAGAAACAGTGAACTGGCCCTCTCCTGTCCTCTCAGCATCGCTTTGTTTGCTGACAGCTGTGTGAGCCTAGGAGGGTGATGGCCCGTAACCTTCCTAACACCCCTGACTTTGAGGGATCACTTCTCAAATGCCAGCCAGCTACGTGAGCTCAGCACCTCCTGCTTTGCTTAGCTGCAGATGAAAATTATATGTGACAGCTCTGCAGCACTTGAGCCCAGCCACAAAGAGTTTCTGGGACTTGGGAAGACACTATCTGTGATCTGTAAAAATGTCTTCCAAGGAAGTTTGTGCTTTGAAATTTAAGAGGTGAGGGTCTTCTACATACAGATTTTAAATATTAATTTTAGACCAGTTGTTCTAGGCGCAGCATGAGCAAAGCAGGTCCCAAAAGGCTGTGTCTGGCCTTGACCTCTGCACCCACCTGGAAAACAAGCTGAGGATGCTGTGGGCTTTACCCTGAGCACGCAAAGCTGGTGTCTGAGGAGAGGTTCAGAGTGCCTGTGTGCCTGTGGAGCTGAGTAACAGTAAGACCCTCTCAGAAGCAGGCCTTGTCAGCTTGGATGCTGCTTTTACAGCTGAAAGTTAAAGTTAAGCTACTTCAACAGATTGCTTTTATAGTGAAAGAGTGACCAGGTGACTGGAGACAAGACTTGGTGTGGCTTCCACTCTTCTGTGGCAAGATAGGGAAGCTTTCTAAGAGGTTGGTCTAATAGTCATTTCAGGGAGGATAGTTTTCATCCGTGTATGTATGACTGAAAAATAAGAAGGTACTCTGTTCTCCCAACCCAAAAACATAAATGCAAACAGAATATTTCTAGATTTTAGGTCAGTTATAAAATGATGGTGAAATTTACTTTTACAAGCAAAAGGCTATCCTGCTATTTTTTTTCCCTACAGGTTAAGTGCCTTGGTTTGGAAGTATGGAGAAATATTTCTTAAATTTCTGTTAAGGTTTAAAAATAGCACCTGGGCTCTTTCTCAGTTAAGAACTTTGCTTTTATAAGGAGAGAGATAAAACTCCTGTCCTCTCAACACACATTTTCTTCTTTTTTTTGTTTTTTCTTTGGGACAAGTATCCCAGGCAGCAGCTCACGGCTTCTGTTGCTGCTCCAGGCTCCAGCCTGCCTCTTCAGTTCATTTTGTTCTCCACATTTTTATTTGCGGTGGTGGCAATGCAGAGAGGTGGCATGGGGTACTGTTCTTCAAAACAGAAAGGGAAAGAAAAGGTCTTGGTTCAGAAAAGTGATCCTGTTAAGTATTAAAACAGTGCAGGAGCCTGCATCTCCGAGTCTTGTTTACTGAGTCATTAAGGGGAAATGAATCGTGTCACCACTGCCATCATAAATCAAACTCAGTTGGTTTTCCAAGGGAAAAGTAGTGTTTGGAAAGGGAAGAAACTTCTGAGAGATGGCAGCAGTTAATTATCTGAGGTGATCCCCAGAACGACGGGATACCTCTCACTACTAAAAACTCCAATTTCCTTGATGGTCTTAACAAATGTACTTACTGTTTTCTTACCTTTTCGTTGAACTCAAATGAAGATCAGGCTCACATTAGGGGGTTTGGAAATGAAGTATACCATCTGTAATAAAATAACACATACTACATGGCTGTTGCTGTGGAAGGGAAAATGTCCTAGTGCCCAAAATGATGGTTGACATCAGAAGTCAACCTGATCAAAGACTGTAGTTCCTAATGTGACTTGAAGTTATTTCCAGTATGAATACCCAGGGTTTTGTGATACTGGCGCTGGGTGTTCGTAAGATATACGGTAGTGGTCAAGAATTGGATGGGAAAGAGTGGAGGTTTGGAAGCATGTGCAGGCTTTCAAAGGTGTTGATGAATTTAAAATTTTTTTCTTTTAAAGCTGTTGATTTGAGAACCAAAGTGCATCCTTTTTATACTCTGGTATTGTTAACAAGTATCTTAATGTGCAGATTTAAAACAGAACAAACCAAAACCCCTGAAAGTGGTTGTGCTTGGCTTGAGTCTGAGTAAATAGAGTTTATTTGTGAAATGCTGTTTGCTTTTAAGAGCCTAATTCCTGCTGGTGTCCAGCAAAACCTGGGCCATTAAATGATTAAATCACTGTATGAAGTAAAGCTAAAGCTACTGAGAAACTCAAAACCTGTGAAACATGTACCACATCATTTGAGTTTCCTCACTTGTGCTGCATATTTATTTATGGCACTTTGTAGTTTTGCAATAGCTTTGCTGTAGTTGATATATCACTTATGCAGATAGATGTATTAGCTTTGATACAACATTCTTACTAATGATCACGTATTAAATTTTGCAGGTAACATTGATGCACCCCTAATGCATGTTTTCATGCTTTTTTTTTTTTTTTAGAAAAATGTTGAAAATAATGATCTTTCAACCAGATTTGTGCTGTTTTTTCCTACAGCTCCCAGAATAATAGGATCACAGCTGTGATTTCTCCTCCTGCTCTGCTCCTTTCCTATGACTATTTTATAACAGCAAAAATTTAGTTATGTCAGGAGAGTACATGTGCAGATTTATTTGTTTATGTGACAGATATTATGGAGAAAAATCTCCAGCAATATGAGTTCTGTTTAGGTCGGCTACTTGTAATAGCTTTATCTGTATCAGTTGCAGTGACCAGCTTTTTTACGGAGTAGGATGGGAGTCAGGTTACTCAAAATACTGTACAAAGTATATCTTATAGCGTAAATTGCAACAAGGTGGTATTGGAAATTAGAACATACTTGAAATCATGGCTTGTTGCTCTTACTCATGCTTTTCATACCTTCAGCACTTAGATTGAAAGACACCTTGCGTTTGTTCTGAAGGAAACACGACACAAGACTCAGCCTGTTACAGATGCAATACTTATGGATTCATGTTAAGGAGTATTGAAAATCATTTACTGGAGAGACTTTAAGGGGACAGTGGCCTATTTAAGGAGATTAGAAAGTTTTGTATGATCAAGGGGTCAAAATTATTGTGAGGTACTCTACAGGTGGTAGTTACAATGGGGAGGTACTTTTGCGCAGAAGTTCCTTACTTAAAGCAATTTACTACTGAAATAATCAGCCTTGGTTGGAGTTCTGGTCTACATGGCTATATGCAACTAGTGCTGCATTTATGCTTAGTTTGTTTGGATTTCAATTATATTATTATTAGATGAAGGCTAACAAGTGATGCAGGAATTGCTTTCAGCAACTCAGGATTATTAAAGAATCCTTTATTAAAACATATTAACAGTCTGTTGCCCCACAACACAAAACCCTTTGCTCCTTCAAAGGAAGACAAAATAGTGATTTTTTTTTTTTTTTTCCCTGTGCTATTTGAGCACAAGGAGGCCCATGCATTTATTTTTAGATTGAGCAAAATAATCCATCTCAGAGTTAGAAAAGCGTGTAAAATCTTTAAAGAATGTTTTATTTCCTCCAGGCACCCACGCAGGAACACAACAGTACAACCATTGTTTACTGAGCATTTTGATGTAAAAAACGCTTAAATTGCCAGGATCATTCAGTGTCAGGCTGAAGAAAGCAGGAGTTTAGAAGTTCATGGAAATGGTTTGATTTGTTTTGAAACCCGCGATGAGGGTGGTGGCAGGCAGGAGCTGCTGGGCTGATGCCGGGGCAGAGCAGGAGGGTGCCTGGTGGTGCAGCTTTTGTTTCGCTGAAATAACTTCAGCGTTGCCTTGGAAAGAAGAGGAGCGGATGCAAACGGGTTAAGTGCGCTTGTGAAACCGTCCTCCGGGAACGTGGCTACGTGCAAACTGCTGGTGCCCACAGAGGACCCGAAATAGCACCCAGAGAAATTATATTAGAAGGCTCTGGTAGACTTTGAGACTGGTGGGTTGGATTTGTAGTTTGCGATGAGGTCTTGTGTGTCAAAAACAAGCAAGTAGCATAAACGTAAAGGTGAAAGCAAATGCATTTATAATGTAATTTTTAAGATTTTGTTCCACTGGATGGGGGAGAGCCCTTCTGTTTGTTTCTGTTTTAGTGCACCTAAACTGAAAAGTATAACAAGGTTTTTGTTTTCCATTAACTATAGAAGTAAAACAACTCTGTAAGCAATGGCCAGCAGATCCGCTTTAGCTTTGCTTTGATTTGCTGGAATTGTTCCAGTCTCGCTGCATTATATTCGAGAACTCAGTTGGTGAGAGGGCAGACATAGGATGTGTTACTTGTTTCTGCTCATCCTTCACCAATAAACCCATGCAGCTGGGCACCTGAATGTGAACAAATGCATCCCCCAAGCATGTATTTTTTACAGCTGCTGTGGTGTGTGGTGCCTTGTTAGTACTGCACTAGAACCAAGTTTCTTCTGTCTCCACAAAGATAGCCTGATAACAAGGTTTTTATAAAATTGGTTTTCTATTTCAGTTTTCTTTCTGTTTCATTTCCTCTTTTTGTGCCTTTCTTTATATCTGTGTCTCTTTTGTTGTGGTGGTTGTGTTTTTGTTGAAATGAGGCAAGCTTTTTTTTTTCTGTGCTGAAAATTATGTGTCTTGTGGTAATTTTTAACCTCCTGTGAAAATTAATCCTAGTCTTAAGCAACCTGCTGAGAAAATTGCCTTCCCTTCTCGTGGGTTTTTCGTTCTCTGACAGCAGCTTCCTGAATTTCCTAGAACAGCTCAAGCTCCTGTTACAGGGTCTGTTCTTCCAAATAGCATCTGTGCATTATTTTACAGGATTCATGAAACCTCAGGCAATATTCTGCATAATAGAATGACCTTTAAAATCTGTGGCTATAATTTATTAAGCCAGTTGTTCATGTTTAGCTCTGTACAATTTGCGATTTTAAACAAATGATATCCGCAAAGATTTCACAACTTGGTAATAAAAGTTCCTTTCTGAAATTTTTTGAATTCAGTGCAAAAATAGCACCAAGGAAAACCTAAATGTATGCAAGTATTCCCACACTTAGGGAAGGGATGGTCTCATCCTTAAAACACAGCTTGTTTCCAAGCCTTTTTTTGTCTTATTTGTTATTGACTTAATCCAGACCTCACAGGCAACAGTACAAAGACTTTCTCATCTCATTAAGTTTTATCTCAAATTCCGTGTTTTTCCTTTTAAAAAGCTAATACTTTTTTTTTTTTTTAAATGATCTTTAAAAAAGAAGCTAACAAAAAGCTCAACTACTACAATTCTTGAACCTCAAAGAAACTGGAAGAAAATCTTGTATTAACTGCCTGCCTCTTTTTTATTCTATGCCATTTTGCTGCTTTGATTTGCTCTTCATCAGTGTCGCAGTTTCCCATGTGCAGTCAGTTCTCCTGAGTTTTGTAGGGGTTTCTATTACCCCAGCAGCTGTGGTAGTGATGTTTTCCCTTTGCATATCCTTGCAAAAACACCCATGTTTACAAATGCAGTTGACACGTCTGAATAATTTTGACTTTTATGTATGCGCATGCTAGGTTTTGGGTTAACCATATGCCCTTTGAATTGCCTTCTCCTGCTGCTCCCGAATCCCCGCAGCGTTGCAGATGGTGCAGGAATGTGGCAGAGAAGCTCCTCTGCCAGCCGGGACACTGCCGCGCTTAGTAAAGCCCTGCAGAGCGCCCGGGGCTTGTTCTGTTCTGTTCCCAGCACCGTGGGCCCCGCGGCTCTGCGAAGAGGTGCCAGCTGGCTTTAAAAAAATCTCTGCTCCTTGTGTGTGGGCTCTTTACTGATCTCGGTCCTCCACCAGCGATGTTGGTGCAAGATTTGCTTTAGACTTCAAGATCGGGTCACTCTCAGGCACTGAGGAGCCCACCAGCGGGCATGGTCACAGACATGGTCACAGAAGCTGTTTGGTTTCTCTCTTGGTAGGTGAAATCAGGTTCACCTAAGTGGTTGGTGGTGCCAGATCTGAACAAGCTGCATTGTATTAGAAGGTGTGGATGCTGATAAAACCTGTGGGTTGGGAAGAAAAATGTGGTTTTATGCCCCAGAGAGCTGTGGAGGGTAATAAGTTTCATTAGCACATCCTGCACTTCAAAACCAAGTCATCACTTTCTTTTGTTTCCAATCTGTTTAGCTGCAAGCAATTAAAAAAAACCTGATCTGTAGTTCAGAGTACTGAGACAAAAACAGTATGTTGGACCCAGGTTAGGGCATGCAAGAAGAGATGGAGTGTGGTGACACAATCTTACCCATTTGCATAGTAGGGAAAAGGAGATTTGCTGGTAGCAAAAAGTACATTGATTCCATGGGAAGTTTTCTTTGTGTCTTTTTGAAAATCTAAAATACCCAGTTTTGAAAATAATCAGGTGCCAGCATAAGAGGCACTTCAGATTTGTAAAATGCAAAGAATTGTAACACTTTCCTACTGCGGTTCATGGCAGTTTCACCAATGTAGGAGCTGGGTTAAGCTGTGAACTGTGTGCTTCCAGAGATAACTTTGACCGTAGGTGTTTGGCTCTGGATCCAAAAGCTTTACCAAACATTGGCAACTATGTAAAATTAAGACCTTTGCTCCCTGCAGGTGCGCTGAGCGTTAGTAGGAGTGCACTGTTTCCCCTTAGCTGTACCACTTCTGGTGTTCATCTGGTGCTGTGACCAGGTGATCAAAGGAGCTGAATCAACAAAAAGCAAATCCTATGGATAAAACAAAAAAGCAGATGATTTTCTGCCATGTTAAGTCCTGGACAGGCTCAGGAAAGTGCCAGGGGAAGGTGCATTGTGGCTGGGGACGGAGCCACCATGTGTTCTGCAGCCACCAAGGGCCGTCAGACCTGATCCTCCAGCCTCAGAGCCGTTTCTCCTTCGAAATTATTTTTGTTTTGCCTTCCCTTCTTCTCTCTGTCTCCCTCCCACTCAAGGGAAAAACCTCAATAGCACTGAGTCTTGCTTTCAGTGACTGCTGGGGAGCCTAACTTGCTTGCCTGCCTGAAAGACTGGGGAAGCTGATTTTGGGCTCAAGGCTGCTGTTTTAGGTGGGATTATTTTATAGCGCTTCCTTTTGTGTCTTCTGTCTGAAAGTCATTACTGCTGAAACAAGACACATTGAACTGTAAAGCTCACAGGCATTATGTTGTTAGCTTTATTATCTAATTTGTCTTTCTTTGTAGTTCTCCCTCACCCCGTTTTTTTTTAAGTGTGTCTTAAAAATTGTTATGCACTGTAAGAAAATTTTGTCTAATTGATTGGATGCTGTTTGAAAGATGGTTAGGGAACCTCTGTATCTGCAAAATAAACCCTTAACTGGTAGAGTTAGAAAAACTTTTGGCATGGCCTCCTAAGAAAGGGTTCCCCTGCATTTGGGAATCAATAAGTGTGTGCAAGAGATCTGTTGAATAAGTGCACTGTGTTTGCAGCAAAATATAAACATCTTTTAAAAACATGCTTAACGACCACCCATGCTGATAGTTTGCTTGCAGGATGATGCCTGTCTGACTATAAATGATTTTAATCACAAATGTGTTCACACAGCCTTCATATTTGTTCTGAGACATGCTCCTCTGAATAGATAACTAGAAAATTGCTGCTTCAGGTTTCCCTGAGAGCAGCTTTGTCACCCCATCCTCTAAAAAAAGGCGGAATAAAGTAAGCCAGGTTTCAGATCATTGGACTTGTCTTTGTATCATGGATATATTTTAATTTGGTTTGTGATATGGAACTTTTAAACATCCTTGGCAGAGAATCTGCTCGGTGTTTGGTGTTCCTCATGGTAGCATGCAAAAATATTTATGTATTTATGTGTTTGTTTTGATCAACAACACAATTCAAGCTTCACATTTTGGCAACCTTTTTCAATATGTAGCAGAACATTATTGCATCCATAGTCAAGATTAGTAGAAACTTGTTTGAAATATGTCTTGTCTCATTTGTTGACTGTGTCATTTTGAAAATGTGCTCTGTGTGTGCATGCATCTCACGTACGTCTGTAGTATGGTGAGAGTGGATTTCTAACTGCACAAAAATGCGAGTGGAAAGTTGCTTTGAAGAGTAAACTAGCGTGTTATCCCTCGCATGATGGTGCGCAAGTAGGGGAGTCCGGCTAATGTGCAAGATCTCCTGCTCTTGGCTGGTTGAGTATGTACAGGAGAAGCAAGGACAGGATGGTGGATTTTGGTCCAATTTTTGTCCTGTCTGGTGTTTTCAAGCAAACCCTTCATGCATATGTAGTTTTGTGATCTTCATTGCATTCTAATGGCAAAAGCCTGGGCAGTTGACAAGAAAAAATAAATTTAAAGATAAGTAATAATAGTAAATGTGATATTAAATGGGAAGCAGCTGTACATGTGAAAGTGGTTTGGTTTTTTTTAGCATGAACAGGTGACCTTCTCTGCTTATACTCTGCTGATAGCTGCAGTGGCAAAGCTCTCATTAGGAAACAAAGAAAACTAACAACACAATGAAGGGCAATGAACTCGTAATTGGCTTTTCTTATCCTTGCTGAACTGCTGGCTTGGGTTTTTCTCAGCGGTAATAATTTGGTCTGAAATTGGACAAAGAGCGGTAGCCGCAATACTTCAGCTACACACACGGACACATTGCAAATCCTTTTAGATGAGGAGCAGATACCAAGCAGTGGATGAAATGCAGACATGCTGTAGCTGCTCTTCAGCTAACCCGCCTGGCTATCTACAGGCAGTGGTTTCACCTGTGACGGCAAAGCACAAGGGCTTGTTTGTGCGGTGGGTGTCAGAGGGGCAGCTCCAAAGGGGCCGTGACAGCAAAGGCATGCAAATAAGCAGCCGTGTGGAAATTACGGAGATGAGAAGGAACAGAAAGGTCTGCAACACCTTAATGCTTGCCCAAAAGGCAGCCCGTATCCGTTCCAGTTAATGTCTGCTTCCAGACCTCCCATCCTCGTCTCTGCGTGAGTTATACGTTGTTACTGCCGCTGGCCTGGTTTGAGCCCACACATCTCAGCGGTGCCACTCAGTGACCTCTGAAATAATGCATGACCAGCTCTCTCTTGGAGACGATTTTTTTTGACAACCTGCTTGAAACTATTCTGGCACGGCTTCCTGACAAGGCAAGCTATTTAAAAACCAGGGAGAAAGCTTCAACCCCCTCCAGTTCCACACGTGCGAGCCGTACAGTCCTTCAGCTCCTTTTGACACATGTGGCAGAGCAGGATAAAACTGTGTGCTGTAAAAAAAGAAGCAACCTTAGAAGCTCTTCAACCCCATCCTCATTAGCAAAAAAAGTCACTGCTTATTCCTTGTAGTATCTATGGCAAAACCTATTATTTGAAAATGCCCAGTTTTTGAGTTTCCTGGCTTTGGCCAGTGGTCCCTCCTGCTGTGATAGTCTGGTGGGTGTCACTGTTGGCAGGAGAAGAGCTCTGTGTGGGGACAACTGATGCTGTCCCTTCCTTGCGTTACCCCCAGCTGGGGCACCACACAGCTGCTAGTTACCAGTCGGGTGCCCACACATTATCATGGCCAGTGGAGCATCTCGTTTGTGTACCAGGTGGTTCATCGAGCAGTTGAGTCCGGTTTTGGGTGATTCTTATTATCCCAATTTCTTCATTCATCTCCCTTTAGCATATCTAAGAGAGCTGTGCAAGGCTCGAGATGTGAGCAGAGCCTTACGCTCATGAAATTCTGTGGGTTTTTTTGAATTGCTGGCAAAGAGGGGGGCTTGGAGGTAGTTCTGAGAGTTCTGTCGCACAGTTGCTATGCAGCTTAAATTGAGAGCCTGCGCAGATTTTAAATTGTTTTCTAAATTAAGAGCTCCTTCTCTTCTTTTGTGGGTATGTGCACCTGTGCATTTTTGCAAGCCTGTTGTAGTAAAGGCAGACTAGTTCCTCATAGAACTTCTAGGGCTCCTTATGTTAGTGTAGGTGCTTGGAATTATGTGGGCCCTGATCCTGAAGTCCTTTTCAGCTCAGGATCAAAGTAATACTGAATCCTTCAGTGGCTGTTTTGTTGTTGTTGGCGTATTTTTCTGTGGGTTTGGTTTGGTTTACTTTTAATGGGCAAGGTTAAATCCTATTGCATAGTCAAATCAGCAGATTGCATGCTACCCAAGTTCGTATGGGAAGGGCACCATGCAAAATCTTTCACAGCCAAATATTTAATAGGTACTTGAACTGTTAATTTGGCTTCTTTTCACCTCCTGTAGCATAAGAAAAGCTACTGTTCATGTGGTTGAATGCATTATGGTTCAGAAGACAAATATTTAACTTCCTCAAAGGAAGCATGATGCTATGGAGCAAAGCAAAACTTTCTTCATCTGGTCAGCTGCAGGAGGCTGTCATGTAGATTATAATTCCTGCAGGTCTCTAGCCTTTTAAGTTGTTTATGCTCTGACGAAGTGAAGGGAGCATTAATGTTTTTATCACTCTGGTAAAGAAACTGCATTAAAATTTACCACCTAAGAATGTGGTATTAATATACATTTTTGGTTTCTGTAACCATACATTGGCTTTCTGGATACATTATTATGTTGTGCTGTGTGCAAGTAAGCGAGCAGAAAAGGAGTTACTGGAATCTGTAGGAATTTATCAATTAATCTCTCTGAAGTAAGTTTCTCAACTGTGTTTTTCCAGCACGAAAACGAGTATGACAGTGTTGTCTGAAAGGGGGAGACCTCATTACTCTCTACACTACCTGAAAGGAGGTTGTAGCGTGGAGGGGGTTGTTCTCTTCTCCAGAGTAACAAGTGATAGGACAAGAGGAAATGGCCTCAGGTTGCACCAGGGGAGGTTTAGATTGGATATTAAGAAAGAATTCTTCATAGAAAGGGTTGTCAGGCATTGGAACAGGCTGCCCAGGGAAGTAATGGAGTCACCATCCCTGGAGGAGTTTGAAAGGTGTTTAGATGACGTTCTTAGGGACATGGTTTAGTGCTAGAATTAGGTTAGGTTATGGTTGGACTCGATGATCCTGAAGGTCTCTTCCAAGTGAAATAGTTTTATGATTCTGTGAAAGGACTCTGAATTGCGTGTCATTCCCCACATCGTTATCTGGGCATATATGTACTTGCATATGAGAGATTTACAAAGCGATGTATGCTAAATGATGCTAAATTTTAGTAGATGCTAAATGAAAGTGCTTAACTCCTTCATTCAGAAATACAAAACAAAACAATCCCGCCCACCCCACCCTGAGCATATGTAGTACCTCTTTTATGTATTTGGAGTTTAACAGGTATCTGCGTAGTGATTTCTTTTTGGCTGAGGTCGCTAGTAGTGAGAAAAAAGGAAGGGGGAGAGAGTGGATATGGCATTTGGGTGTCGCTGGTCTGAGCTGTTATGTTGAACCACAAGGTTGGAGTGGAGTGCTTTCCAGACAACTCCAGCTGTGCTTGGTGGTACTTCAGGCTGTAGCCTTGTAACGCTGTCTCTTGGTAACCTTGAGATGATATACATTTGCAAAATATTGCTTGGCCTTCATCAGCCAGTTTTACAGGTTGGCAAATTGGAAAAATGAATAAATCGCAAGAAGTATTAAAAGGGGAGGATCTGGCAGTGTCTCACCATTTTAATAACATGTTGCTTGTTGTTTAGTAACTGAGGCTTAGAGGTCATATTAATGGTAGTGTCTGCATTTTTCTGTAGGCAAAATTTATTTAATGGGTTTGCTTTATGTTTATCCAGCTTTTTGTTCCAAAAACCTTAGAAACAAACTTATCCTTGATATTCTGAAATGTCTGTTTTACCAATTAAGTCTGTGAATCCTCATCAAAGAGACACTTGATTTTATTTTGATGACCTTGTTAAACCTTTCTTTTTAAGCTTGCAAGGAAGTCAGCTATTAAATTAGCCTTGCAAAACCTGTTATGTAAATTAATCAATCCAGATTCTGCTCTCATCTTATGTTGTCATGTAATTTCAAATCTGTCCCTTAATTTATGTAACAGGCATGAAACATGTTACACAGTCTGTGTCTAGCTGTTCACTGGGATGTTTTTGAGTGAGCACTGCAAATTACAAAGATGATATTATAGTTTCTTCGGCCTGCTCTCTTAAAGTAGTTTTCTGGCTTTCTGAACAAGATTTCTTTCCAAATTATATCTATTTATTTAACCTCTCCAGAGTATGTGCCTGTATCAGCAGAGGAGCTGGGCTGGAGTCTTGGGCCAAATGTGAGAACCCACCCAGAGCTGGATGTGTGTCTGAGCTCTGGTGGTGCTTTCTGCTGGGGGAGGTGTAAATGGAGAGATGTGTTCCTCTGCATGCCTTTTCAGAGGCTGTGACATCACTGGGAGTTGGGACTTCACTAGAGCAAAACCACATTTGCAACATAAATTCATATTATTGCTCAGAGGGGTGGCTATTGCTGAAGCGCAGCACCAGTTTGGATACGAATGTTGGCATTAAAAAGCAAAACTCAAAACACCCAGTGACTCATTAGTTCTGGATGTCCGTAATTGCAAAAGGCTTGACCTCGGCCATCAAAATGTTTTGTGAGTGGCACTCGGAGGTGTCTGCATCATTCCCAAACTGACAGCAAGCATGAATGTGGCATGAGGAAATCTGAGCTGGAGACTGTACAGATGACAGTGTCAGCCAGAAAATGTGTGCAGGGCTTAAATGGAGTTGTCTGTGGGGAGTGTGTTACAGCATTCCCTGTAAAGACTGCAAAACTGCTAGCAGGAATAGACAGTAATGTGTAATATTTGATCTTCTACACCCACAGTCCTCAGTGGAGCTGATGTCCTTTCAGTGATTTCTTTGGCTTTAGGGCTTTTTAAGTCTTCTTTGAGCAACATTGTATTTCTCATTTTCCCTTAACTCTTAAAGCTGGCGAAAGGACAGCCTTTAGCTGCTGGGTGGTAATTGTGGTTTCATGATAGTTGCCAGGGTGAAACAAAACCAAGATGTGACTTGAAGGAAACAAATGGGGCAAATAATTACTCAGCATGCAGAAGAGCTCAGCTCCTTTGGCCGCTGCAGGCGTAGGGTTGTAAGAAACGGGGAGTGCTGGGACATCACAGCTCGGATGGTGTGCGTGCCCTTTCTCTCAGCACCGGTGGGTTTGGGGCACAAGGACTGTGATTTTCTGCAGCCTCGCGGTAGAAATGAGAGTCTCCGTCCTACCTGAGACACAGGAGGATTCCGTGGTGCAGTCAAATGGCTCTGCCCAATTCCCTTGTGGTTTTGGCACTGAAAAGAAAAAAATTTCTGTGCGTTTCCAAACAGTCTCTGATACTAATCTCTCGAGCAAGCGTTTTACCATGTGCTTGATATGGGTGCTGCAAGTCTGTTTGTGGGCAATGGTTTTGTTTGCACATTTTGTTGCGCATTTTACTGCTGGTGGAAGTGTCGTTCAGTTTTTCAGTCTTACAGTGTAGCGGGATAGCAGAACAGAGAATAAAGATGCCTGAAAACCCATGCTCTTCAGGGAGAGTCTCTTGCAGGGGCGTAAGTTTCATAGTGTATCTTATCAGTAAACTGTTAACCAAAGACAAAAGCAATCCTGAGCATCCCTGACGCTTTATGTGCTGTATCTCTCCTGCACATATTTTGGGGGTGTGTACTTAAATCTTGTGTCATTAAAAAAAAAAAATAAGTCTTTGTGCTGCCAGTGCAGGCTTGTGCAGTCCTAGTTCAGTGTCATGTGTTTGCTTTACTTTAAATTTTGTGCACCGAAAAAGAAAGCCCTTTCTGCTAAGCAGCTGGACCTGTGAAGAACAGCAGACAGTTCACTGAGCAGTGATCCTCCTGACTATTGCACTGTAAATACTCATTGTATGTAAACCTGTACCAATTCCAGAGCCTCATCAAGCTTATCTGAAAGGACTTCAGGAAGGGATGTGAGTTGTTTGGGAAGGATAAGAGACCAAACTGGCTCTTGCAGATGCTCTCTGACTCAGGTTAAGTGAATTCCACTTTTGTCATCAGTTATCACCTCATAAAACTTAAGTTTCTGGAATGGGAGGAGCAAACAGAACTTGATTTGCTGCTATCGATCCATTGTAGAGGGAGGTTTGAGTACGTAGTCCCGGCAAGGGTCTTGATTTCTCATCTGTTTTGTGGGAAGGATTTTTACTGTGGTGCTCTCACAGGGTGTCTCCAGAGCTTTCTGAACTGATCTACTTGTTGAATACTGTTTTTGTGAGATGCCAGTTTATTTACCACTCATGAAATTAAGAAGTAACTTAGGTGGTTGAGCTACTGGATTAAGGTTGCTAGGAAGGGAAAGAAGGATCTCTTTTTTGCACCGTGAGCGGCGAAATGTGGTAGAAGTTCCCTGCTCTGTCCTCTCCAGTCCCTCCTCCTACCTCCTGTGGGTGCGCTTGCAAACCTGACTGGATCCCAGTGCCTCGCTTTCCCTCCTGTTACTCATCCAGCTGTGCCTCAGCTTCTGTTTGTCTTGGGGTAAGTAAGGTCAGAAGCAGTTATCCATGCGTGATTTTTTGAAGAAAAGTCAAATCTTTGTCAAGTGAGCACTGCCTCGATGAAAGCTTTATGTAGACTTAGACAAATGACGTTGCAGGGGAAAGAGATTCCTCATCTCCTCTTCCCCCTCCAATATAAATAGTGCAGCATATGGGAAACAGATGAGTGACCTTTCTATGAGAGCACTAAGGACACTTCTTGACTTTATTATAGTGTTTGCTTGCTTTGCTGTTTACCCTGTCTGGAGAAGATTCTTTTGATCATGCACTGTAGTTCACTGTCCTCTTCCTACAACGCGGGGATCATCTTCCTGGCTTTCTCTTTGATCAGTTATGCAGATTGCTGGACATTTCTATTGAATTTCCTATTTATAGGCAAGAAGCTGGTCTTGGATGTACTTTGCTGGTTATAAGTACTCAGCTGCAGCTGCATCCACTCTGTCCAGGGGCATGGCCCCTCAGCTGGCAGTGCCATTACCCTTGTCCCCACATGCCTGGGGAGCAGGAGGCGTTTGCTGGGCTCATCCCAGCCCTGCCTTGCTCAGCAGTAACCACACTGCCCATGCGTGGTGGTGTGTGCAGGGGAGTGTCCTGCCAGGAGCTGCTGAGTGGTTTTGCTGATGCATTAAAAGCAGATGTACGTGTTTGCACAAGCTGTAATGTCTGCTCTTTGTTCCATAACTGGCAAATATTAGAATTGCTTTTGCTTTGTACTCTTCCCCAGACCATTGTCGTGCTGCGCTTGTGAGCCTGGTTGAAGGCAGCTGTGGGTGCTGCTGGGGCTGTTGACTGGTCCTCTTCAGGTGGTGTTGGTGGAGAACCAGGGTGCTGCCAGGGGGCTGGCCTCTCTTCAGAGCTGCTCACCATGCTTGTGTTGGGGAGGCCCTGCCAGGCAGGTGTGTGGGGGTCACTGCCTGGGCTCCAGTGAAGCATAGGGGGCTCCATCTAAACATTAGGAGAAAGTTCTTTCCTTTGAGGGTGCCAGAGCACTGGAACAGGCTGCCCAGAGAGGTTGTGGAGTCTCCTTCTCTGGAGACGTTCAGAACCCACCTGGACACATTCCTGTGTGATCTGTTATAGGTGACCCTGCCTTAGCAGGTGGGTTGGACTACATGGTCTCCAGAGGTCCCTTCCAACCCTAGTCATTCTGTGATTCTGTGAAATGGTTCGGAGGAGGTGCAGGGGCAATCCCTCCATCTAGATTATATGCAGCCTCTTTCAGACATTACCATGTTACTCCTACCCAGTGTTATGTTCAAGGTTTTATTCTGAACTGCACAAGTTACATTTGTATTGCTTTTCTGTTTTTAATGGTGGTTGATGTTCCCATGAGTCCAAGAGCTGGTATTCAAGGGCCTGGTGCATCATTTCTCCGATTAAAACCACCTCTACTTTGCCTTCTCCAAGTTTGGGTCTTTATACTGGCTGGTTTTTTCTGCTGGATGCACATGGGTACTTAGACGGCAAGTCATGAAACAAGGGGAATCCTGTCAGCTGAACAAACATTATTGTTTAACAAGGTGTTTCTCTTTATGTCATTTCCTCAAGAGATGCTGTTTGGAGATACTTTCCTTCTTTTTCAACTTTCTTACAATGTATCTTCTACTAAAGACATGAAAACCACAGGCTTTGTCGAAGCTTAACTGCCTTTCTGATGAGCTTTTAATTCTTCCTAGCATTTTATTATTAATGAGCTTCCATTAAATGTATAGAACCATTGGTAAGCAAATATCTGATGAGTGCATCTCTTTGTCTCATGTCAGTTGGTAAAAAAAACAAACTCATGTTCCTTCTTTTTTTATTGTAGCAAAACTTCCCCAGTGATGTCCACTCCATTGAAGAAATTTTGAAGGTGGGTGCTCTTAAATAATAGGTCTTTGTGTTTGCTTACATTTTGCATGTGTTTAAGTAGCGTGTGGGAAAAAAAATATAGCTGTGTTTCTGTTAGCAGATGTTACAATCATTAAAAGTGTTTCTCTGGGTACAGTATGGAGCACTAATGAGAGAAGTCAGACCAGCCAGAGCTGCTCGTTCATCAAGTCAGGGGTTGCTGTTAATGAGCACGTGCTGGGTGTTGCTGCCTCTGGTCCGTGCTGCCAGCTCGGGCAGCCTGGCTCGGAATTGGAAGCGTGCACCTGTCCTTCCCATGGTGCTGCTGCTTCTCCTTCACTGTTGTTCTAGTCCATTCCTGCAAAGCTGAGCTAGCTCTGGTGCAAAACTACCTCTGTAACCCTGTGACAGAATGGGCTCTGAGCAGCACATGGACACTCAGTCGCTGGGTCACCCATCCACTGTACATGGTGTCAAAATGCACTGTGACCTGCAAGCCAGTCATGTTGATGCTGAGAAGACAGCTCCTTGATGTCAAGTGTTATTCTGAGACACTGAGGTCCTAATGGAGGTGTTTGGTTTCTGTGATTCACTTCCCTCACTGGTGCTTCAAGCTGCAAAATGCTGATGCTTTTATTGCTGTCAGGAAGCTGTCATTGGGGTAGTGTTTCATCTGAAAGGTACCTGTGCCCAGGTGCTCGCTAGCCGCTGCAGTCTGGTTGGTGTTGCAGTACAAATCCCCTGCCTGGAAGTATTACATCCTTTTCTGTTCCATGGGACACGCTGTTTTCTTGCCTGTTGGTGATGTATAAACCTGTTTCTGTAGTAACTGCAGGGAAGCTTACCCAAAAACATGGAGAGATGTAGTGCAGTGTATTGAGGAGTTTATCACCTATGGAAAGATTGCACAGCTACTGAGGGAAGCAAGGAATGAATGAAATGGCAGGAGGGGAGAAAGGAGAAAGCAGGAGTGGGAACAATACAATCAAATAGCTACCCAGGTTAGTTGTATTCTGCTTCTAGGTCTTGCACAAAAATCCCTGTAGCTTGCTCTGACTCCTGCTTGTTAAGCCAAAAGTAGCAATTTGGTTGTGTTCCTTGTAAATCTTTGCATTTTATGTTATTCCCATAAATAAGGAAACTAGAGACACTTCTGAGCTTTCATATTTGTGCCTTGATGAAAAAAGTAGCAATTCTAATTTGTGAGATTTTCACACATCAATCTGTTTGTTGCCAAAGGTACAAAAATGTGCTTTGCACTGACACATTCCTTATTAATTTCTTTTAAGCCCCTGAGCAAACTGTATGCGGTGCAAGCTCATCTGGAAACGTGTTCAGGATCAACGTGACTCCTAACTTTCTGAACTGAGCAAAGTGCTGGTGCTGTGTTACTTTACCATGTTGCTTTTTTTGGGAAGCTGGGAGGGAACAGTTGTGATGACAGCCACTCCAGATGGGGATGTGTGTGCACACAATGAGTACAGAGGAGATGTTGGGCTGGGGAGGAAAACATGAGAGAGGTATTCCTGAGAAGGCAATGAGGGTGGCAGGCCATGTGAATTCACTTCTTAGAGCAACTACATGCTTTTCAGGGTTAAAAACTGGAGGACTGGGAGCCAAGAAAGTTCTGTCTTGTGGGATTTCAACAAGGTGTTTCTGAATTTCTGAGCCCCGACCTCCTCAAAGGCCTCATCTATATTAACCACCATTAAAGTATTAATTCAAGTATTAATTTAATAATTTTACTGTCCAGGGGTGAATGAGGAGCAAGTTGAGAGCCTGTGGGTGAGAATTAAGGGGTGGGCTGGCAGGGGTGATACTGTTGTGGGTATCTATTACAGGCCACCGGATCAGGATGAGGAGGTTGATGAGGCCTTCTACAGGCAGCTGAGAGCAGCCTCACAGTCACAGGCCCTGTTTGTCGTGGGGGATTTCAGCTTCCCTGATGTTTGCTGAAAGGACTACGCAGCCAGTCAGCCACAGTCCAGGAGGTTCCTCCAGTGCATTGATGATAACTTCCTCGTGCAAATGGTGGATGAGCCAACTAGGAGAGGAGTGCTGCTGGATCTCATCCTTACTAACAAGGAGGTTCTAATTGAAGCAGTAAAGGTTGAGGGCTGCCTTGGCTGCAGAGACCATGAGGTGGTAGAGTTCAGGATCTCATGTGACAGGAACAGAAGACCAAGCAGGATCACAACCCTGGACTTCAGCAGGGCCAACTCTGACCTTTTCAAGCAATTGCTAGGGGAAATCCCATGGGCAAGGGTACTTGAAGGTAAAGGGGCCTAAGATAGTTGGTTAGCATTCAGGGACTGCTTCTACCAGACTCAAGATCAGAACATCCCAACACATAGGAGGTCAAGGAAGGGAGCCAAGAGACCTGCTTGGTCAAACAGGGAACTGCTGACCAAACTCAAGTAGAAGAGGAGAGTCTACAGATCATGGAAGGAGGGGCTGGCCGCTTGGGTAGAATATAAGGCTGTTGTCAGAGAATGTAGGGAGGCAACTAGGAAAGCGCAGGCCTCCTTAGAATTCAACCTGATGAAAGGGGTCAAGGACAACAGAAAGAGCTTCTTCAAATACATGGCAGATAAAACTAAAACTAGAGACAATATAGGCCCACTGATGAACGAGGTGGGTGCCCTGGTGACAGAAGATACAGAGAAGGCAGAGTTACTGAATGCCTTCTTTGTCTGTGTCTATACTGCTGGAGGCTGTCCTGAGGAGCCCGGTTACCCCTGAGGCCCCAGAGGAAGTCAGGACAATGGAAGAGTCTGCCTTGGTTGATGGGGACTGGGTTAAGGACTAATTAAGCTATCTGGACATCCATAGATCTATGGGTCCAGATGGGATGCACCCGCGAGTGCTGAGGGAGCTGGCTGAGGTCATTGCTAGGCCACTCTCCATCATCTTTGCTAAGTGTTGGGAAACGGGAGAGGTGCCTGAGGACTGGAGGAAAGCAGATGTCACTCCAGTCTTCAAAAAGGGCAAGAAGGAGGACCCAGGTAACTATAGACTGGTCAGCCTCACCTCCATCCCTGGAGTGGTGATGGAACAACTTATCCGTGGTGCCATCACAAGGCATATCAAGGAGAAGAGAGTCATTAGGGGCAGTCAACATGGCTTCGCCAAGGGGAAGTCGTGCTTGACCAACCTCATAGCCGTTCATGAGGATATAACCAGGTGAATAGATGATGGCAAAGCAATGGATGTGGTCTATCTTGATTTCAGTAAAGCATTTGACACAGTCTCCCACAGCATCCTTGCTGCTAAACTGAGGAAGTGTGGTCTGGGTGATCTCAGGTAGTGAGGTGGGCTGTGAACTGCCTGAAGGAAAGAAACCAGAGAGTTGTGGTCAATGGGATGGAGTCTAGTTGGAGGCCTGTATCTAGTGGAATCACTCACGGGTCGGTACTGGCACCAGTATTATTCAATATATTCATCAGTGACTTGGATGAGGGAATAGAGTGTACTATCAGCAAGTTTGCTGATGACACCAAGCTGGGAGGAGTGACTGACACGCCAGAAGGCTGTGCTGCCATCCAGCGGGACCTGGACAGGCTGGAGAGCTGGGTGGGGGAAATTTAATGAAATATAACAAGGGCAAGTGTAGAGTCTTGCATCAGGGCAAAAACAACCCCATGTTCCAGTATAAGTTGGGGAACGACCTGTTAGAGAACAGTGTAGGGGAAAGGGACCTGGGGGTCCTGGTGGGCAGCAGGATGACCATGAGCCAGCACTGTGCCCCTGTGGCCAAGAAGGTCAATGGCATCTTGGGTGTATCAGAGGGGTGTAGTTAGTAGGTCAAGAGCAGTTCTCCTTCCCCTTTACTCTGCCCTGGTGAGACCACATCTGGAATATTGTGTCCAGTTCTGGGCCCCTCAGTTCAAGAAGGACAGGGAACTGCTGGAGAGAGTCCAGCGCAGGGCAATAAAGATGATTAAGGGAGTGACGTATCTCCCTTATGAGGAAAGACTGAGGGAGCTGGGTCTCTTTAGTTTGGAGAAGAGGAGCCTGAGGGGTGACCTCATTAATGTTTATGAATATGTAAAGGGTGAGTGTCAGGAGAATGGAGCCAGGCTCTTCTCAGTGACAGCCAATGATAGGACAAGGGGCAATGGGTACAAACTGGAACACAGCAAGTTCTACTTAAATAAGAGAAGAAGCTTCTTTATGGTGAGGGTGCCAGAGCACTGGAACAGGCTGCCTAGGGGGGTTGTGGAGTCTCCTTCTCTGGAGACATTCAAAACCCACCTGGACACATTCCTGTGTAGCCTCATTTAAGTGTTCCTGCTCCGGCAGGGGGATTGGACTGGATGATCTTTCGAGGTCCCTTCCAATCCCTAGCATTCTGTGATTCTGTGAAATTAATATATTTATTAAAGTATTTAATTTTAAAGTATTGAAATATTAAAATATTTCTTGAAGTGTTTTAGTGTATCACGTTGTAGCATGGAGGGTGTTCATCTCCAGAGTAGCAAGTGATAGGACAAGAGGAAATGCCCTCCAGTTGCACCAGGGGAGGTTTAGATTGGATATTGGGAAAAATTTCTTCACAGAAAGGGTTGTCGGGCATTGGAACAGGTGCCCAGGGAAGTGGTGGAATCACCATCCCTGGAAGTGTTTAAAAGGCATTTAAACGAGGTTCTTAGGGACATGGTTTAGTGCTAGATTTAGGTTAGGTTATGGTTGGACTCGAGGGTCTCTTCCAACCAAAATGATTCTGTGATTCTGTATGTTGAAGATAAAGGTGCTGTTTCACGTGTGTTCATTGCAGTGCAAGCCAAGGCTTGAGCACACTGAGCTGGGCCCAGCTGATGCCAGAAGAGGCAGATTGGAGCCTGCTGAGCCCTGTCGCACAGCCATGGTGTTTGTGTTCTGCTTTCACCTGGACCCGTGGCTGGTCTCTTCCTCTGGTTTGAAACTGTGCCCCAGAGCTCTGTGTCAAAGATACGTTGGTCGATTGGAGCAAAAATCCAGTGTTTCAGGCAGAATAACATCAAGAATAGCTGGTGGTGGGAGCACTCTTGCTGACCTCAAGTTAGGAAAAGCCTTTTGGAGCGTTGTTGCTGTAAGGGGATGTCAGAACTTCCATAACAGGAGAGTTCTGTGCTTTGAAAAACCCCAGAACTGGTCATATACGAGTTTTATTTACTTTCCCCTTTATTAACTGTGATAGCAGTAAGGCTGAGGACTTATCCTGCAAACACAGTAAGTACTTACGTCTCTACAAGCTTTACTGACGTTGCTGTTACTTGGGCAAGGCAAGAATGCTTGCAGGAAAGGAGCAAGTCCTCACTGTGGTCTGTGTGTTCTGCTCAAAGGACAGCTTCTTGCTGCAGAACTGTCTCTCAGGCTTGTGGGTTCACAATGACTTTATTTTGGTATATCCATGTGAATTTCTTAAGCATAAAACTTCACGTATGTCTATCAGCAAGAGCAATGTAAGCTACTTTTTTCAATCTTGTTCCAGGAAATGACCCACTCATGGCCACCTCCTCTGACAGCTATTCATACGCCCAGTACAGCAGAGCCCTCCAAATTTCCATTCCCAACAAAGGTAAAGCTGTCCCTTTTTGCTAGGGCTTTTGATAAATTAGAAGAGAGCTTTCTCACTTTTTTTGTGATTTTTGCCTCCCTTTCGCAGATAAAGGCTGTTGGGAGAGTTTATCTTTAGATTAAGTCAGATACATTAAAGCACAATAGATCCTGAGTTATAGAACAACTGCTTGCAATGTATTGTTTTATTGAGAATTAGATCAGATTGTGGTTCAGAGTAACTGTTTTTGAGTGGGCTATATGGTAGCATAATTATCTTTCCTTTTATTATATTTTTAAGCAAGCTTTGTATTTATCAAATTGCGAGATGTTTGAGCCAGAGGGGGAGATGAATGAGTAATGTTTCCATGACTTGCATATTTGTTATAATTGTAGTCTTCAAATGTGACTGCTTTTCAGAAACATTATAAGCACTTCTGTTGCAGCACCAAAAAAAAAAAAAAAGCATTATTTTTATTGTCAACAACACTATTTGCTGACTCTGTTAAACAGAAGTGTTTGGCAGCTCTTTTTTTGAAAATATTTCTTAAAAATGTACATAGCACTAATGTGCCTAGCGACACTTATTTGGTGGCAGTAGCATGTATAATTTCTGTCCATGCTAAGCTTTGCCAGACCAGCTTAGACTATTAGACAAGTCATACTTTGACAAGTTAGTCGAAGCATTTATTACAGTAAGTAACATGTGGAAAACAGATAACCTATACACTGCTATTAAGACAGAGCTGGTTTATTTTATTCTCAGTTTGCACTTTGTCCTTTCTTTCTAGGAATCACAGCATGTTGGATCTGTAGCACAGAATCAGAGTAAGTAGAAATCCAAAGAAAATACACCATTATGTACAAGTTGACAGACAGTTTTGTGTGTTACACATTGAGGAGTTTGTCAAATGAAGCATGATTTCTTGTGCTTTGTTGAACGATGATTAATTTAGAAAATGCTTAAGAGATTGTAGACATTCATTACCTACAAATTAAGGCAGCAGTTCAACATAAAACAGTATTTCATTAGGAAACTGCATTTGGAGTGATGAATAATCTCAGTGGCAAAAAATTACATCCTGGAAGAAAGTGACTTTCTAATTTGGTGCTCAGAGATCATAAGGTAAAATATGCTACAAGTGAGGCAAAAAAACCCCAACTGATTCATTTTTGATTTACAGAACAGTATGACGCACCTTCAAAAACGTTGCCTAGTTCTCAGCCAAGAACATCGTAAGTAACGAGACTCAGTTCCCATGCTCTACTATGCAGTTACTTAAAAGAATCTGGAATTAATTAAAATTTGGGTTACTTGATGTTTCTGGAGATTAAAGTTTTATCAGTCTGATTTTTCTCAGAAATTTTCAATGCAGGGCGTTTTCACCAACAGAAATGTTACTGTTTCATGATTATAATAGTCGTAAACAAACCAATTCTGAAGGGAAAAAAACCCAGCTATTAATGTATCAGATTGAGGGTTTTTTCTCTTTTAATTTGTGGCTATTTAACATCTTGTCACACTTTGTCATATTTGAACTACTAATAATGCATTCAACTGACATAAATTATAAGGAAGACAAACTGATCTATTCTCTGTATAATTCTGAAGCCTGTGAGGGCTGGTAAAGCTACAGCTATGATAACTGTGAAAACTAGATGTGAAGTTTTCAAGATATCATATGGTATAACTTCCTGCAAATGCCCAAGGAAAAGTTTTCTAGAAAGTGTTCTTAATTTTACTTTTATATTTAAAAAAAAATATCACTTTAATGAGGACTTTCTAAAAACCTCAATTTATATTCTAATCATATCAGCTAGGTGCAAAGTGAGATGAAGATGAAATTTCTGTAGCTTTTTTTGATAGTATGTGTGTGTTTTTACTTTTCTGTACATATTTATTCTTTTCCCTATCGTGTTACATTTTTTCTCAGAAGAAAGTTCTTAGAATTTGAGTCTCAGTGTAAGATGTTTGTGCGTAATCACAAAAGTTTTACAAGGCAAGGAAGGAATGCAAACTAATAAATGAATTGCTCCAGCAGGAAATTTTAAGTTGATGGAAATGATTCATAATCACAATAATATAACTTAAAGCTGTCCTAGTAGGTGAAAGTGGTTATCTATTAATTAGGTTAATTACAGAAATTGCTTGCAAGTGGTTTTGTGAGGGCTGACTTGAGTCTTTCAGGATTAACCTGGCCAGATGGCAGCATTGATAGGTTCGGAGCCTCAAGTAATGAATAGAAATCTTTTCACGCCTGGAAGGCTAAGTGGTCCCTGTGCAAGGCAATTGCCCAACTATTAAACGCCTGTCAGTTCATGTGATATATAAAGATCTCATGTTACTTGATTATATGTTGTTCCATGGAAGGCTGCAAACTACAGACTACAAAGCTTATTCCACTTGTTTTCCTTTTCGTGGACAATTTAATAAAAACAAACAAACAAAAAAACCCCAACAAAACTGGGACAGTCACAAGCGAGAGGAAGAGTGTCTTTCCATCTCAGTTGAGTTGGTAGGATTTTACTCTCAAGATCAGTAAGATCAGTAAAGCCTCTTGGTGCTGTTCCAGCATGGTGCGAAGGAGCCCTCACTGGCTGGGAGTGTGGGATCGTGTCAAGCTAAGCAGTCACCTGCTCCCTTAATCCATTCTTTGTTTTGTTCCTCCTTCTCCTACCCCAGCTTGCTCCTCCTAAATGATTTATTGGCATTTTCATTGTGCTGTTAAAAATACTATTTTCAGCTGCTCCAGTCTCTGCCTTCCTCCTCAGCTACCCTACAGCCATTGCCTTTATTTCAACTCTTGTCTCCTGCTTGTAAAAATCTCAGCCCAAAGACCCGTAAATTTGGACACGGTATGTAGCTCTGTCCTCAGCCCATGTGCCCTCTGCTTAGCATCCTTATGGGATGAGGCTGAGAGCCAGCACTTGTCTGCTAGGGACGTGTGTCCCCACGATTTGAAAATGGAGAGAAATTATATTTGCTCAAGGACTTCCTCTACATCTTTCCCTTGAACTGCTGCATCCCTTCTTTCTTGTTTTGTTTTTGTTTTCATTTGCACAACAGGACTTTCTTTCTTTGCTGTTCAAAGCCCACGTGGCAGTCTGAAAATCCAGCTGCCTTGAGTAGCTCGCCTTAGAAAGTGTAGCTGACTGAAAACAAACAGCATTTGTGCTGCTTAATTAGAGGTTGAAATCCCAGTGCATCTGCGTGCCCAAATTAAGCATTCAGCTTTACAGAGCGTGCAAGGGTTTCCCAGATGGCTTTCGTTCTTGAATACAGCCCCAAAGTCAGCACCTGGCTGCACTGGAATGGAAGTAGCCCTTCTTTTTTGAAAGGGGAGATGCCAAGCTCATTCTTGGTATGCATCTTTAACCCAGCTGGCAGAGAGAAACCAGCCTGTGCTTTCAGCAGGGTTGTTTGGCAAGGGATATTAATTTTAGCGCTGCTTCTGTTGCTAAAAGAGCTCTTTTTAAATAGCTTTACAGGGAGATTGATGGTGTGTATATAAGCTGCAAAGGAACAGGGGCATCAAGTGAAAACTAGGCATCTATTAGCTCTTCAGCTAATTAAAACCTTAAAATTCTTAAAATAGATTTATTTTCTTTAACTAGGCTATTAAACAATTTGTTGAAACCTTGTTTTGGGGAAACTGGCTTTGTTTATCCTTACCGAAGTGTGACTCATTTAAACTTTTAGTCTTCTTCGTTGGTCTTAAATTGAAGTTAAGTAGTCGCAATGTTCTTTTATGCCAATGCATTTTATTTACCATCAGCTTGGGTGAAAAAGGCAGTCATTTTAATTACAAACAGATAAATCAGATTTCGAAGAAGATCTAGGTAGTGTTTTCTTGTGTTATGCTCTTACCTCTAAAGGAATGCGTCTGTAGTCTAGAAGTCTGGACCCAAAAACAGTCTCAGGACTTGTTAGCATCCCCGGAAGTGTGTTCATTGTTACCTTTGAAGGACTGCTTCCCTTAATGGGTTGCGGCGAAAAAAAAGCTTAAACAGAGCAGCCCTTGTGGCACTGAGAGCCTCTTCTGCATCAGTGAGAGGTACTCAGGGACAGTGGGGCCAGCACCTTTGCAGGAGGTGTCACCTGTATGGGCAGGATTGGCTCTGCACTGGGGGACACCGGAGACCTTTGGGGTTTCTTCACACCATCGTGCTCCGTGGGCAAGAACAGAAGTCCCAACCTTAATCTCGAGAAAGTCTGATTCATAGGGGAATAATGCAGAAACATATCCCATTGAAGCCAGGTTTTTTCTTGAATGGCGCAGTAGCAGCTGCATGAACATATTTCCACAAAAGACTTAGCAATTAGAAAAATAGCCTTAGCATCTATTTATTACACTGCTGGTGATACAGTGCAAGTAGCGGGTCTGTCTGGGCTTGGGGAAGGGAGGACAAGAGGACTTAATTTATCTCTCTTATTATTTGGACACCCTGACATATAACTCATCTTTGCATTCTATCCCAAGTTTTAAGGGGCTTACAACTTCAAAATAAAATCCATTAGAAAGAGGGGAGCCATCTAATAAGCATGTTCAGTTGGTTTCCGGAATTGCCAACTCTATCTTATTGAAAGGAAAATGTGACAAAGTATCCATCTTGCTAAACCAAGAATGTAACATTTCTTATTAGGTCCAAAGATTTAAATAAAAAGATTAGACAAAAGACTTTTTTTTAAAGGAAGAAAACATTTCTATTTTCTGGCCTTCCAAACTGAGAACTGTAATAATTGGTGAACAAATGTGAAAGTGAAACAGCTTACTTTAGCCCTCCAGCACAGTAACAGGCACAGCCCACCGCTCAAACACAAGAGAAAAAAAAAGAAAAACTAAACAAAAAAACCTCTGAACTGGCAACATAACTAGTAAAAGATTAAATTGGATTGCTGAAACTCTCCAGCCTAATAGTACAAACAGGTGGGGTGACAGCAATGTAGGAAGATGGGAGTTTTGACATGCAGCTTGTCATTCAGTGAAAAGAGCCTGTAGCGCTGTTTGAGTATCATTTTCTGAAGAGACTGAAGATTTTGGGTCTTCTCATTAGGTGGATATTCAATTTCAGGCGAAAAGTCTTGATTTTTCATAGCAAAGATGTATGGCACTTCCTGAAGTGAAGTTCATTTAGGGGTGCTGCATGCTCAGATCTTAATCACAAGAGCATAAGCATCTCGACTTGCTTAAAAAAAATACTAGCTTTTGGGTTTATGTATTTGAAATTGTCTTTCCAAAGGACTCTAGTATTAGTGTTTTGAATATTTCTTTTCTTTAGAGGCATCCACAACAAAATACGTATTTTTATGAAACTACTTCTTTGAAAGTAGTAAAGACGTAAGAGAAGCCACCTCTGTTGTTAGTGCTGTGGAAGGCTCAGCACAACTCCCTCCCAAGTATGCAGCAGTTGAGATGGCGAAGTCTTATCACAGATCTCCTCCATAAAGCCGTGCTAGTCATTTCCCATGATTTAAGGATTTGTCTTACTTCCTAGAAAGAAGGGATGGGGCCACAAACATGTAACGATAGTCAGCCAGTACTGCTTACTCAATGTGTTGTAGTTTCTGGTGTACGACTGTTGGTAGGTGTGGAGTTTGCTGTAGGACTTCATTTTGACTTTGTCAGCTTGCTTGCTCTAGGTTGGGTTGAGATGCCCTAGAAAGTAGAGTGATTTGCATTCTGCACGAGCAGAAATGCTTTAAAATATCAGGAAATAACTAAGCGTGCTTTCCATAGTTTTCTTTAAGGGGGCTGAGCTCTCTCCTGAAATGGTGAAAGAGAAGGATTTGTTACTGGTATTGAAAGGAAACATAAAACAGGCAGCAACAAAAACCTTGTGAATAATTGCTTGAGTCTGTTCTCTGTTGATTCTGTATGTGTAATTTCCATTAGCCCTAATAGGAATGACGTAGCTTTCTGTTTAAAGGGAAGATACAGTCTTTCTTGTGAATTATGGCACTTTAATCTGGTACTTGGAGAGGTTAAAAGCTACTGAGAGAAAGCCTAAGTTACAGTTCAACCCTGAGCACCCATTACTGACTGCTAAAATAGATTTTTATCTGTTGACCAATGGGCAAATTGCTCTTAAAATTTAATTTGGACTTGGGATTCGTCACTTCTGGTTTGTGGAATTGTTGTTCACTGTGAGACCGTGGCCAGCTTCAGCAGTAAATGTGGTCCTGTTTCAATGCTGCGCATCAGCAGCTTTGCTATAAGTGTAAAATAATTTGTCTACTTAGTGGGGATAGTGTTCAAATATGGGAATTATTTTTTTATTCAAGGTTTTTACTCCTCTGTCACAGAGTCATAAAAGCAAACTGCTCATGGTCATTAGACATGACACACAGAGCTGTAAATCTTTTTTGCTTTGTTCATAACTTGACATGAAGGCTTGGAAGGGTGTAAAGGTTTGTGTAGTTTTTCTTTTCCTAACAAGGATCAGGGACGCTAACTCTCTCCCCACTTTTCCAAGGTTCTGTGGCTCACTGGGAATTTTTCACATTTGTTTTCTTGCTATAAAATTTGCTGTCGCGAGGGATGGGAGGCTTATTTATCTTATTTGGGCATGAGAAAAACTTCTCACAGAGAGCCCTTAGTTTGAAATGAAGTTGAAATAAACAGAGTTTTGACTTGAGTGATTAAAATCCCTGTTTTGGTTCCCAAGTTTTTTTATCCCATTTTTGGAATGAGACTTGTGTACTTCTGGGTTGAAGAATTGGTCTCCAGCTAGTTTTGGGATTTGAATCGCTTGACTTCCGAATAGCAAGAGTTTTGCCTGTTTGTTTTCCATTTGCTTTTGGGATGTCTGCATGGTTGCCAAAGAGAGCGATAATAATTTAGGAGAGCTTTGGGTCTCTCCTCACAAATCCCCCTCCAGCCTTTTGAGGACTTCGGTAATGTATTGAAATTGGAAGCAGTAGTTAACCACCTGCCAACTGAGGACTAAGTTGCACTTTTGGAAAAATTCGCAGACAGCCTGCTCTCCAATCTAGCAATAGTAAAACTGAGTTTGTGCTTACCTGCTTGTAAATGGCTTTAAGGATTTGAGCTGCTTGATGTTACGGTTACCGCCAAGACGTGCAGGAGCATGAAGTTCACTGTCTAGAGAAGAAATAGGATATGGGCTTGACTTCGACATTTACTTATGTATGTGTGATAGGAAACTTCGGCAGCAAAAAGAGAAGCCCTGTGATAGAAGAAGTATTTGCAGCCCGTGAGAGCATAGAGTGTGAACATGCAGAGCTTTTGGTGCAAAGATGATGATTTCAGCCCCTTGGACAACCAGTGCAGGCTAATAATGTGCCAGTCTCTGGCTGTACAAGGATCAGACTTCTTCCACCCAGCCCTGCTGTGTTAGTGTGGTAGAGACCCTTTGTCCAGGAGCATACTCCTTGCAGAATTTCGACTTTGTTGTCTGTAGAAGGCAGCCAATGATACTGACCTCTATTGCAAGATGTCTTGAGATCAGTTGGAAAGGCCAGTAAAAGGGCCTGGATTGTGTGTTATCATTTTATCATTTATTCAGGTTATGAGAGGGTTTAGCAAATTGAGCATACCCAATGTTCAAAAAGTATGTGGGAGGTTGGTTTGTTTTGGCAAGGGCAAACCAAGACTTTTTCAGTGTCTGCTGATTGAAAATGTGTCTGCCTTGGCTGATATTTATCTTCTGGTTGTCTTTCAGAATGCTCCAGGACGACCTGCAGCTCAGTGATAGTGAAGAGAGTGGTGACGACCAAGTCAGTTTTAGATGTTTTATACACTAGGCACACAGATATCCCTTTAAATCACCACAATTTGTTGCATTGTTCTGAGCTCCTTAAGCTAACCTTTCCTCCCTCTCTCCTCTTTGTTTTTGTCAACAAAACAGGTTGTTGAAAAGCCACCTTCTTCATTTGCTCCTCCAAGGTACAGGTTTGTTCCCAAACTACTACCTAGACCAAATACTGAGGAAAAACAAAACTACTTTTTTATGTATGGGGTAGATGGGAAAGGGTTCCTGGTTTCTCTCATAGATACAGCTTTGTTTTCTAGCTGCTGAAGCTGCTGTTGAAAAATGGCTTTAATTGTGTGGGGTCTTATGGAAAGCTCAGATTAGAAATGAATAATCCAGGCATGCTGGATTTTACCTGTGAACCAGAATTGTATATCTATATCCCCAATCCTTCCCTTCTTTTCTCCTCTTCCCCTCCACCAGTGTAATGTAGATGCTGCAGCCGATGGGATTTTCAGTTGTAGTAATGATGGGTGAGGTGTGAGTCCTGTTTTAGTTCAGAAGGAAGCCCAAAACAGCCAAGCAGGTGAAGAACAGAAAAGGATTAGATATACTCATTAAAACTGCTTCAGCTCCTCTTGAAAAGGCAGTGGGCTGTAAGAAAGTCCTGCCATGTACTGTAAATCAGAAGCAATGTTCAAGGTAGGCTGAACAGCCATGTACCTGGATTAGAAAGGTGGAGAAACCCTGAATTTTTCCTGTAGGAGGGTACTAATACATTTTTGGCTTGATGTCTGTGTTTGTCAAGCACAGGGTGATGGTTTACCAAGTCAGACTTGCAGAAGGGCACACCGATTTTTGGCGTGATCCACTGTCTATGCAAGCTCTTGAAATAGAGTGTTCTCATGATGTCAGTCTGGATGAGCATTCAAATCATAAAAAAAGTGTTGATGCTGACGTGGGAAACAGTTTTCAAAATAAAGAAAAGAAAAATCAACATTTTGATTTCTTAAGCCTATTTCAAAACAAAAAAACTGTGCGTAAGTCGTGCTTCTTTCTCAGTTCCATCCACTCTCATTGCCAGAGCTGGAGGAAATAACTTTTGAGTAGGGGTAGGTGTTGAAAAAATTGCTGATGCTTGACACGGCTCTTTAACAAAACAGTTACAGCACCTACACCAAGTAACATGGATGAAGAAGTGAAAACTTAAGGGGGATGAAACAAACACGAGAAACTGTCCTGGAATGTACATGTCTGCCCTGTTAGCCTTTGTTGGAAATTCTTCTTTTTAGGGTTGGGACTTCAGAAATACACTTGTAGGTTTGGGGGGGGTGATATTGTTTGGTGTTGTGGTTTTTGGGTGTGTTTGGTTTTTTGTTTTTTCCCCCACTTTGGCTAAATGCAGCTTCATGTTGTAGCAGTGACATCCTACTTATGTACTTGTTTGACTGGGTTGGAGTTGAAGGTTTTATTATTTCCAGAGGTTTTTTTATTCCGGTGCTTTATCTTTCGAGTACAGCAATGTATTCCCTTGGCCTTCTCCTCTCAGTACCAAAACATGGGGTTTCAGTTTTATTTTTTAATCCTGCTATGTTGATAACATTAGTAAGTAACCTTCACCCATGCTGCTTTCTAATTTTATCTCCTGGTGGCCTTGCAGTGCCCTACAGTCCCAGCCCAAGAGTGTGGCATCAGCACATTCCAGCAGCCCGGAGTCAGGGAGCACCAGTGACTCAGACAGCTCTTCAGACTCGGAGACAGAGAGCAGCTCCAGTGAGAGTGAAGCAAACGACCCTCCGAGAGCACCAGCGCCTGAGGTGAATGCAAGTAAAATGTAGAGGCTGCTTAACACAGGGCCATCAGGACTAGGAGATCTGAAATACAGTCAGCATTCAGGTGTCTCCTTGATATTTGTGCTGCATCATTAGACTTTTCTTGCCCTTTGTGCTTCCCCTCTAGAGTTTGTTAATTAAATAACCGTTAGTAACAGCATAATTAGACTTTGATGTACCTAAACTTGAAGCGTTCCCCTTTCTCCTTTAGTGTTATCAGTTAGCACTCCTGGAGGAATTAGTGCCCTTGCTGGCCAGGCACAAGCAAGGCACAGAGTGGGAGCATGGCTTGTCTGGACCGTTTGAGGCCCACCTCTGCCTATACAGCTTTTATGGGTGCTGAGGCTATGGACTGCTTCAGGGTGAGACCAATTTTCTGATACATTAAGAGGAGCCACTGCCTCCTTGCTGCTCCTGTATGTGAGTGACAGATTCATCTCCCAGATCACAGCTGAAGTGATCAGACCTGCAGGATGGGCTTGAATGTGCTCAGACTTGCTGTTGTTGAATTTGGCACGGGTAGTGCTGCCCTGGCATTTCTGAGACTTTTATTGGGAAAAGCATACAAAGAGAACTTGGTGCCTTAAAGTTGCATAATTGAGACCATGCATTTTAAAAATCTGCTGCAGACATGCTTGTGTCCTGTGGGTTCAAACAGTTCCTCTGGCTTATAGAACATTCTTGGGCCAGTGGAAAAGCCCATGGTTATATACTGTGGACCACAGCTGATGTAAACCAATCCACTGACAGTTTTGAGGTACTCTCACAAAGCCCAGAAACCTTGTAATTTATTTCTCCTCCTCACTCCAGCCCTAGCTTTCCTTTCTTTTACCTTAGAAGCACATGAACAGGGTGAATTTTGTGTGCAGGAAACAAACTTTGGGACAGCATGTGTTTTCATCTCACATCCAGTACACTTTACCCTCCAGCAGTTCAATTACAGACTTTGTCATCTGCAATGTGGGTGTCTTTGGAAAGAAACAGATGTTACACTTCTCTTCTACCAAATCCTGCATGGTTTGTCCTGAAAATGCTAGATTGTAAGGTCCTTCTCACACTAGTGAAGTCCTCGATATTTGCCATTGACAGTTTTATCCCTTATTTTATTTAGCAAACTGTTCATTCGTGGTGCTGAAGGAGCAAGTTACTGCATGTGGCCTGTTTGATTATAGTCAGCTCTTCACATGCAAAGGCATAGACTTTAAGACCTATAGGCAACAGTTCCTTCTTTTTAAAAAAAGGTAGTTGTCTCTTACTGTTCAGTGTGTTCAGAAAACCTAACTAAAACCTATATGAAGGTGTAGATCACAAACAAGATAACCAATAGTAGAAATACTAGAAAAGGATCAGAGTATGCCACCTTCTGATAGCAATCCAGATTATAAACCCAAGTTTGCTGAATTTTTTGGCTGTGTTTTTATAGTGTTTGACAAAAAAAATGCTCTTGGTTGGCTAAGAGGTTAAAATTCCAATGGAAATGAAGCAGATTTTTGTTACCTGAAAACCATAATGCAATGTGTAGTTTAATTTTATTTGCACAGCTTCTAGATTGACTCACACAAACACAGTTGAACGTGTGTCTTGTTTATCTACATGTTCTACAGCACAAAACAGAGCTGAATCTGGATATACAAGAAAATCACAGCAAAAGTGATTAGTCTTGGAAAACCTTTTGTGTGCTAGGGTTTCTCTTTTCAGGGAAAAGTTGTGGCCCTTCTCCAAAGTGAGAGTGACGACTGGGGAGAATGGGTGAGGGCGGGAGCGTAGCTGTGCTTTGACGGTGCCCTGATAATGAGTTACATGTTTGAGTGATGCTGACATATACATGATATTTTCAGAACAGGCCCCGGAGAATCATGCCCCTGATGTGCAGTTTCTGATGTCTGTTTTAGGGTTGGTGATATGTGCTTTTCTCGTAATTTGTCAGACTACTGTTAGATTAGGCAGGACTTGTAGCAGCCACGTTGTCTGACTATGACTCCAGAGGCCTTCAAACGTCAGTCATCGCTTATGCCTTACTTGAGCCAGAGTAAAGCAAGAGCTGGGTTGTATATGCAGAGACCTCAGAAGAGACTGGGTTTGATGTGCCAGCTATACCATTTATTTTGGTAAATGCTTAAACTGCAGCCTACCTGCCAGACTTCAATAAAATGCGACAACTGACACAATCCCTCGTCTGTTTTGAAAGCAGTGCTGTGTGCAGATAACTTTTTAAAAGCATTGTGAGGGCAGGACCTAATCTGCTTTTACAATTGCTGCTTTTTTATATATGTCGTCCGATAGTGCCATGATATTGGTTAGTGACAAAACAAGGTGAAGTTCTCGTGTTAGACTGAAAGCCTCTGGGTGAGGATTAGGGGGATGGAAAACAAAGGATATGTTTGTAGGAGGTATCTACTACTGGTTGCCCAACCAGGATGATGCATTGAAGAGTTATTCTATAGGCAATCACAGAGGTTTCTGGATCAATTCTTATGGAAGATTTCAACTTCCCAGACATCAACTGGGAATATCATACTGCTGTGACAGGCAGCTCTTAGAAATTCTTGAAGTTTCTAGGAGAGAGCTTCCTTGTCACAAGTACTCAGTGAGCCAGCTAGGAAAGATGCCCTCCTAGACTTGATATTTGTGAACAGAGAAGGACTCGTGGGAGATGTAATAGTAGGTGACTGTCTTGGCCACAGTGATCATGAAATGGTTGGCTTTAAAATTTTCAATGTAATGAGATAAAAGGACAGCAGAGTAGCTACCTTGGACTTCAGGAGAGCAAACGTTAAGCTCTTCAGGGAACTATTTAGCAGAGTACCCTGGGAATCTGCTTTTGAGGGCTTAGGAGTCCACGAGTGCTGGTCAGTCTTTAAGAACTCAGGGGATCAGGCAGCCTAAGGTCTATCAGTATTGTTAAAGACTGAAGCAAAATAAGCATTGAATGCCTCTGCTTTTTCTTCATCCCTGTTAGTCAGGTGACAGTCTTTGACAAGTATTGGTCCAATGTTTTCTTTAGACCTCCTCTTGCTGTTGGCATACTTAAAAGTCCTTCTTTTTGTCTGACACAACACTGACCTGTTTCAGCTCTAACTGAGCTTTGGGATATTGTATCTTCTCCCTGCATATACAAACTGCAGCTCTGTAGTCTTCCTGCAAAACCTGACCTTGCTTCCACAGATGATACGATTTCTTTTTCTTGAGGAGGAGTTCCCTGTTCAGCCAAGCTGGTCTCCTGCTCCTCTTGCTTGACTTAAAACACAGTGGCATTGCCTGTTCCTGTGCTTCTGGTCTCATAACCAGTGACAGGTTGGGCTAGCAGAGATCAAGGAGTGCCATGCAATACATTTGACTGAGCCTGTACGAAAGTGAGGTCTGTGTTTCTGAAGTATGATGTGCATGTGCTATAGCATCCCTGCTGTCTCATGGTCTTTCACTTTCAAGCTCTTTTAACAGTAAGGGGGAATTTTACTGGGTTCTGGTAAGGTGTGCTAGGATGGAAATGGCCCATGAAGGCATCAGTCTTGCATCCTTCCTTTCTCCTTTTGTCTACAGCCCGACCCACCAACTTCTAATAAGTGGCAGCTTGACAACTGGCTAACCAAGGTGAACCAACCAGCAGTGCCAACAGAGAGTCTCAATGAAATCACCCATGAGGATGGATGTGAAGAGGGGAAGGAGCAGGGGCAGGGTGTCAGCAGCAATTCCTCCCACCAGCATGTCGAACCGAGGGAGACTCATCACAAGAGCTCCAGCCGAGCGGCCAGGGCTCCTCAGGATGCTCATCTTCCCACCAAACGCAGCTGCCAGAGGTCTCCTGTGCACACTGAGGAGCCCTCACCCAGGCAGACTGTGGGTATCAAAAGACCTGGCAAGGCTCCAGCGCACGAGGGGCCCAAGGGAGGCCTGAAGGTGGAGAGTGATCCTGGTCCTTTTGAGGTCAAAGACCAGTCTTCCAGAGACAAGCCAAAAGTCAAAACGAAAGGGAAGCCAAAATCCAGCGACAGAAAAGACCTGAAGCCAGCACCAAAAGAACCCCCTGAGAGCAGAAAGCACAAGAACGTCCATCAGGCCAACGCCAAACCCTGCTTGGACCCGAAGCTCGTGAGAGACATTTTGCTTGGCAGTGCCCAGGAACATCTTGCTCTCAGCCCTCTTCCTCAAGAACAGGGCACAACCCCCACTAGGACTAACAGCCACCGCCCTGCCGTTGTGGCCAGAGAGAATTTTCACAAGGAAAAACTTCCCTTGCCTACGAAGGAGAAGAAGTTGCTCTCACCAGTGAGCGATGCCCCCAACCCTCAGTCCCTCATGGTGAAAATAGATCTCCCTCTCCTGTCCAGAGTTCCTCAGCCCCCTGGGAAGGGCATTCACGAGAAGAGAGCAGAGGCCAAGGAGCTCCCTGGTGCAAGGAAGCAGGACTTGGAGAGGAAAAACATGGATGCTCCTGACAAGTCCCTTCAAAAGAGGAAGGTGAGAGGTGGAGGGTGGAGGTGGGTTCGTGAAGGACAAAGGCGGTGTCTGGAAAAACCCATGCAGAGGATTAGTTTCCACTTCATAGGTTGGGAGTGGACCCATCACGCTCCTCCTATAAAGGTGTTATCAAACTTCTAAAGGGAAGGATGTCAAAACCTTCTTCTTGTTCACAAATCTCTTACTGAGCGAACAAAAAGCCCTGTAAGCTGTCTAACAAATCCTTTGTTTTAAAACAGTTTTTGCTGTGTTTTCTTGAAATACGTGTGTTCTCAGACAACGAATCCCCAGCCCTTTTGTGTCAGAGGAGCTTCTGGCAGCAGACTGTGTCAGTGTGTGGCTGACCAGCCCCCCAGTACCATTCATGGGTTTCTCTGGCTTTCAACCCAAGCAGAGCTTTGTAGAATGGTGGTGCCCTCTCCCTTTGCACCCCTTTGAAAAGCATCGTGGTATCTGAAGAGCCTCCCAAGGTGTGCAACCATCTGCACTCTGTTGCTGGAGAGCACCCTGACTCCAGTTTGTGGGGGTGCCCAGAGGGAAAACCACACCAGGCCCCCTCGATCTGCAGTTTTCAGTTTTGTCCATGTATGCAACTTCTGCTGCCTTTAGCTGTGCAGCTTCAGTCTGAGTAGTGTAAGTCTTTGTCTCTGTGGAGTCATTTATTTCCACAGAACAGCTGTGATTGCTTATGCAAGAGTAAGGCATGAACTGTATTATTACTAGGGGTTGTGGCAGCAGCCCCATACCTCTTGCTTTTCTGCAAATGCAGACTTTTAACTGAACCAGGTTCACTGATAGTAGCAACCATCACTAGATCCTGCTTTGGATCTCAGCCCTTGGAATAAATACAAAGAAAACTTCTTTGGTTTTCCCTGGAGCTGCTGTGGTGCTAGCAGTGATGCTTAAAAGATATGTGTCCAGTAAGGGGCTTTCCGGAGACCTCTTCAGCTATAATAGTTGCTTTTCGTTGGAAATGGTAGTTGTTCACAAGTGGTTTTTGGAAAGGTAACTCCCAAAGAAGACCATTAATATACTTCCAAGCCAACTGATTCAGCTGCACAAAGCATTGGCTGCAGGACTCGCAGGGTGACTAGATAGGTTGCACATATTCACAGTGGATATTTTAGTGCCTGTGTACCTTTTTGGTCCTCCTCACAGGGCAGGTGGCTTAGCACGTGTGGGCGAAAAACCTTGGTTCCTGCACAGTTTCGTTTAGTCTTGTCATTTTCTGAACTTCCTGTGGCTGTGGGGGTGGAATTGAGGAGAGCAGGGAAATGGTGAAGACACTTGAGAGACCCTGGCAGTCCTTTTCATGCAGAGCAGTGGGAGAAAGGTAAAGGGGCGGTAAATCTGCCACTTCTCTTGTCTCTCAAAGACCCACGAAAGGAGCTGTTTGATGTTAGGCATGACTTCCCTTGCAGTGTGAGTGTCTGATCGCAGGAAAACCTGCCTGAGAGCCTCACTGTCTGTATTATGTCAGCGTTCATCAGTGTCCTTGGAGGCTCAGGCTTCATCACAGCCAGCTAGGTCAGGTACAGCTGTCAGACATTTTTTTTTTGCAGCAGTGTGGAGCTCAACCTGAGAAAGAGCTTCAGGAGACATGATCTAGGTACTGGAGCCTTGCCCCAGTCATGCTGCTAGAGGTAGGCTCTGCGTTAGGCATGACCCACTGAGCTCCATCGCAGTGGCATAAACCTGGGTGTGCTCTTGGGAGAGACAGAAGGACAGTCCGGGAGTGGTTTTGGCTGCCACCAGGCACACTGTGGGTAACACTGACTGAAAAGCGCAATTTCTTTTACATTTTCTTGGCTTGTAGCAAATTATTCTGAAGTTTTTCACTCAGGTGAGCTGATGATTTGCACTCTTTGTATCACAAGATCTATGGAATGCAATTAAAAAGTATCATTTATTGCCTCTCTGCCTTAATGTTTCCTGTTCTGGAGGACAATGGCAGCAATTTTAACTGACTGACTGAAATTTCACCTGTATCTGATTCTTCTTAATAATACCAAAAATGCCTGCACATCTGGGAAATCTGAGTGATCTAACTCTCCTGTGAATGCTTTTTTTTTCCTTCCTTTTGATAAGTTGTATCACAAAACACAATTGCTTTCAGTTCATGGCTTTGCCAGGAGGAATCTGAATACATTTCTGTACAATTCATACTCAGTAGGAGAAAAAAGCCCACCTAGAACAGATGAAATGCTTATTTTCAGGAATGGAAGTACCTTAATATTGATTACTGTTAGCAGTGAGAGGCTTTGCAGTTCCATCCCCTCTGCTACAAAATAATTAATCTGTCCAAGCAAAAGCAGATAAAATGTTATTTTAGGGTCTTTGTCAGTGAACCTGAAATCTACATCTGCTGGGCTCTGGCTTTCGATATCTTGTGTTTTCTTTTCGTAGCCAGAATCGATCAAAGATAACTGTGTTGTCTGTACTTTATTATGCAAGCTTTCAAAAAGTGAGTGATATATTTTTTTCTTCTTCCTGTTAGAGGGAAATGGAGAAGGAGACTGATAGGAAGAAAACGAAATCAGAAAAAGAAACAAAATCATTGCAGTCTTCAGCTAACAAAGACTCCAGTAAATCAAAGTGAGTATACAGTGGTGGGATGGCAGAAAGGTGCCTGACGCTGAGTATTTCTTAAACAGGTTATGGCAAGTAACTGTATCTCCTGTTGTTATATTTGTAAGTTTGCTTATAAAGTAATGTGCTCTCTGAAACTTAATCTGCTGAAAATCAGTCTTTACATCCTGGAACCAACCATGTGGCTAAGGGAACGTAATTCATTTGCCTATTTATTTGTTGCAGATGTACAATGATACTTAGGTGTCACTTATCTTCCTCTCCCTTCTTAATGCTGAGTATTCTGGTTCTAATAATTCAGCATGAGCTGATATTTCAGTGACTGGTCATCCTCCCATATGTGATTTACATGTCTGCAAAAGCGTTGAATGTTGTGGCATTTGTCCCGATTTCTAACAGTTGAGATGGGAATGAAGACTTGACTGTTTTTTAAACAGGAACTTGTCCATCCTGCAGTCCTAGGTTGCTGCATGTTCTGTTCCATACATTACACGTAGCTCAAAAAATCTGTTCATGCTGCAAGAAATTTGCCTTTTCCTTCTAAGCTGATAGGGCAGCCATTGGCACCGCTGTCTTTCAGACTAAATGCAGGAAAGGAATTTTTGCAAAAAGTTTGTATGTTGTTTGAGTTCCAAAACAGTGTAGTAGACAGCCTGCCTGCTGGGATCCAAACTGGCGTGGTGGTAATCGGTCAGCAGATGCTTGCCCTAGATGATCTGGGAGGTGGCAGCTGTTCTGCGGGGTGCAGAACTGTTGTTCTGCACAACAGTTTAGGGACTTCAGGGAAAGTCTGCCCATGTCTTCCCTCATTCTGGATTCTGCTGTCAAACATGTTTTGGGGAAGTTAGTGTTCTCACAGCATGGGAAGCAGCAGAAAGCTTTTTATCAGATTCATGATACTTCACAAGCATGTAAAGCTCCTAGTGTTTGTGAGAAGATGATGTGAACATGTTTTGCACATGGGAAAACTGAAATGCAAACAAATTGAGTTGCTTGATCAGACTCCTGCTGCAAACAGATAGAATGGCTGACAGTGAGGCCCAGAAATCTGATTCCCATGACGTAACCTCTCACAGTTATTAACTTTTAAATACCTTTCCAAGAGCATACCACACATTAAACAAACAAATAGGAACAATGACACATAGAGATTATTCCCAGACTATAGATGAAAAACTAGCAGAAAATTCACTTTATTTACTGTAAGATGCTGAGCAATCGTATCCACAGCAAAGAGAGTTCTGGCAGCCTCTTGGGAAAGAATATTGTACTGAGAGTAACTATAGTCTGTAGATTTTGACTTGGTGATCGTTGCTGTGTTCTTAATTGGAAAGGTCCTGCTGAAAGGAAAAAAAAAAAGCGTGTTAGGGCCAGTACTGTCTGCTCCCTCAGCTGCTTTTTCTGTCGCTGGTTACTGGCTGCTGGTCCACAAGGTGTCTGTGCAAGGTGGGACCTCTCTTCTCCCAATGGAGAACACAGAGGTGGATGTGGTGGACATCGCAGAGCTCTATTTTTTTCTCACCTTGCTGCTGTGTGAGTCTGCTGAGAATATCTGAACTGGGATGCTCTAGAATAGCACAGATACACAACTCTCCCTTTGTCTAACCAAACCAAGATGCTGCAGTCCTAATAGGTTTTTCACTGTGACTGACCCAAATTTGTGTTGTCTTGAAATGTTGCAAGACCCAGTCCAGAAAACGAATTTGTGTGTATAAGTGGGTAGGTAGCATTTCCCTTCTTCATTAAAATAATCTCGTCGTCTTTGTGTCTTTTTTTGAATGTGACCTGATGGACACACAACCATTATCTCTGTCTGGAATTTCAGGTGACCTTTATGGCCAGTAATTTCTCATTTATTCCAGCATAGCAATTAGAATGCTTCTGGTAGATCTGCTGAAATGTACCCCATAATTTGTGCATTAGCGTACTGCCAGCATTTCGTCTGGGTTTATGCTGGAGCGAATGCTTCCAAGAGCATGTATTTGAATGGGCAGTGTTCCCGGGAGAGGTGGCTGGTGCGTTAGATATGGGCTACTGCATTGAATTCCTGCTTGCTCGGGGCTTGAATTTGACTTGGGTTTGTTATGCAACGTTGAGGTTTGTGTCCTCACAAACCGAGTAAACTGCTTTTCTGCAGAGAAAGCACTGACGTACTCCTGAAGCACTGAGATGCTGAGGCTACCATGGAGCTGGGTGAAGGGGTGGTTCAGCTGTGGTAGTAAGGAAAAGGTTTACATTCTGGGGTTCATTCCCTTTTTTTTTTTTTCTCTTTGTGAGAATGAACACCCCTTTTAGCCACATTCTGCCTTTTGGAGTGGGAAGAATAGGATGCATTTTTGGGGGCAGAGGGCTCTGCATCAGGTTGGGGGGTGCTGCTGTGCTCCCTGTGAAATAGTCGTCTCTGGAGTGTCAGCTGTACCGATATAGCAAAGCTGGGGAGTGTGTGTAGGGACTGTACCATGGGAAAAGCGGGTTGTGGCCCACTGGAAAAGGGGAGAGGACAGGACTGTTCCCTGCACAGCAGAACGAAGCAAGGTGTGCAGCATCGCTCTTCAGTCCTCACAGGGTTAAACCTAATTTCCTCCTCTTCTGATGGTGCAGTCCCCGAGTTGCAATCCCTCCATTTTCTTGGAAACTTTGAGAACCTGAATAAAAATTTTTGTGAATGAGCAGTAATGAAAGAAACTTTAGAGTTATTTCGTGCTACTTACTGGAGTTTCCTGGTAATCGTAACCCCAGATGATTAGAAATCTGATATGGCACTGTGTTATTGAATGTGCTTCGTTCTGCCATTTAAAAGAAGAGCCTTTTAAGTCTCTCTCCCTTGAATCCTCTGAGCTTTATAAGTGTTGTTTAGTTGAGCTGGCAAGTCTTAAAGGAACAGCTCAGTTTAATTCGGTCAAAGCATGTACAGGATCAAGTGTCAGGGCGAGTATCTCTGACCACAGGAGATATCTTCTACCATAATGGGGAGAGACAGACAGTGCTGCAGTTCATTTGCCTTGTTGGGTGATTTGTCTCGGGGGTTTTAGCTGCTGTAATTACCTCTCTCCCTCTTTCAGTGCAAAAGGGCTGTGTTGGAGGGGTGTCTTTTTTGCAACATACTGATACTCTAGTTGCAAGTCTTTACTCCAAGAGCAAGTCCTGAGGCTTTTTCCTACTTGAAAAGCAACTTGCTTATATGTTGTTGGCAGCTAAAGATGTAGTATCTAATGTACAGTGAAGTCCCTGAAGTTTCATTTTCCTTTTGTTGGATTCTTTGTGTTAACAAGTCATCTTACATTTCCAGAGAAGTTTAAACAGAATTGGTACGTGATGTAACAAAGTTTTAAAAACATCCCTACATTGTCTGTACACTATATTAATTCCAATTGCTGAATTTGCTTCCCCTCTCCAGAGCACTGAAAGCTTCATTTGAGACCCAGAAGAAAGATCTCCTGCTACCACCCCCACTGCCACCCATGTCTCCTGCACATCCTGCACCAAAGTCAACCAAGATGGCCCAAAAGAGACCCCGAAGTGAGAGTGACGAGCTGCCTACCATCGATAACACTGCCAGGAACAAGAGCAACCACAAGGATCCTTTGTTCTCCAAGCACAAGAAAGTGGAGAGAAATCACGCTGAACTGTCGAAGGGCATCAAAGTAGGTACCCCTTGTAACTGGTGGGGTGTTTCCTGCAACCTATGAGTGCTGTGTGATTCTGTTTAGAAACATGCCCTGAGGATATTAAAAAGGAAGGAAGGTGAGCCAGTCACCAGAAAAAGCTCTTTGAAGTATTTTTGCCCCTTTAATGGCTGTGACCGTGTGTTGCCAGCCCAGAAGCCTGCCCTGTAATATCTCTCCTGACTTTTTATCATCTGTTTTCCTCTTAGCAGTGAAACAATGAGAAAGGGTAACCATGTGAAAATGAAAGAGAAGAGAATCATATTTAGGGCAGGAACTGTTTCTGACTGTAGGTAACTGCAAGTATAATATTAGTATAAAAATCAGTACATTTACAAAAAGAAAGAGTGGACTGCTTAAAAATAAGAACCTGTGGTTTTGACTGCAACGTGGGTGTAGGGTTTTATAGCTTGCTTACAAAATTATTATTTATGATCCTTGCAGCTGGATCTTTGAATTATTGGGTTATAAAACTCAATTGTATTACTGTTCACTAGTGGCTCTGTGTGTGTCGTCCATGATATTGCCGTGTGTGTGTCTGTTAAGCCAGGGTGTGCGTGCTGTTGTAGCTGGCTTCTGACTGCTTTTGCCTGATAATGTAATTATGCAGAATCGGCAATCACCGTGTGGTTAAGGTGGGAATAAGTGTGAATGGTTATTACCTGTTCCTGCCTTGGCTAGTGGCCGTGAAAAATATGCTACTGGCAGCTGTACTGCTGTCTTAGTCATTGTGCGAGGAAACCTACTTAATTTTTCCATGCTTGGGAAAAGTTGGAATGGTGTTAAGCCTTAGTAACAGTCAGGTAAGAAGCAAAGTTTTCCTTTCCATTATTGGAGAGTGTGTCAGGAAAGGGGAAAGCCTGGAGAATAGACAATGCCTGGGACAAATAAATATTTTCTCTTGAAATTTAGGAAAGCCAGGCTTTTGAATTGGTTTAGATGGATCTCTCTACTCAGCTTAATTTCTGCTCTGTTTTTTTTTTTTTTTTTTTTTTTTTCAGGGATCTGCGGGGGATGTCACAAGTCCTTTTTCTGTGCCTTCATTGCCAAATGGTACCTCCAAGCCAAGGAGACCTCAACTCAAGTTAGAAAAGTAAGTTTTGTTTTTATGCTCCTCATCTGTACTTTTCGAAGACACTGGGCAAGGCTGGCCCTGCAGCCATCCTGGCTTCTGCTCCGTAATGTGCTCTTCTTCTGGGAAGAAAGCGGGAGGGAGAGATGTCTGGAGCCTGCCCTGTGCCACTGCCTTGTGTCTGGGGCTTACCACACCCACCATAAAGCAAGAGTCTCATTTCAACAGTCCTTTGTTTGAGGGAAGCTACTCTCGAAATTTGGTGCTTTTTAAGTAGGAGAGGAGAAGTCTCTCTGTGCCTGGCTGCAAGTGATGGAGTTTGCTTTGTCTGATCTTTGACAAGCGACAGACTCCTCTGTGACAAAGTGCTGGGCAGGTGACTGACTTTTCTGAGAGGGCATGACCCTTTTTTTTCTCATTTTGTTAGTTACAAGGGTGGCTGTGTGCCCTTTGCATGGTGAATAGATTGTCCCAGTGCACAGAAATTCATGTGGTCAATCATTTATGTGTTGATTGATACCAAGGCCTGTAGAAGCCTTGGTGACCGTATCTCTTGTAAGCAGATAACTTGAGTGCAAGCTCTTCTGGTCTAAGATGAGTGTGCGGCACCGCAAGTTTTACTGTGTGTTTCAATCAAAATATATTTGTGGTATTGTACTCAAAGAATGATAGGAGATAGCATAACTACTGTCTGTCAGTAGGAGCAAAGAAGTAAACTTACCCTCATAGTAACCCGACCTTCAGTGGGTTTTTTTATTTCAAAATGCCACTTTTCAGTGTTGTTCTAACATTTTTTAAGAAATTAATTAGTTTTGTCTGTGCATTCAGATGCTGTCTGTTTCTGAACATGCAGACAGCGTTCATTGACCATCAAATTGTAGTGTGTGTTTGATAAGGCTGTAACAGGCTTCCCAAAACAGGGTGTTTGGTGTCATAGCATCCTTTAGATATGAAAGTAAAATTGGTAATTACTATACTCTTTTTTTTCTCTGTTTTCTGTTTTTCTTTTCTGTGTCCCCAATTCAGACAGCATCCAATGGAATACTACATAGAAGAGGCCAAGAGGCTGAAGCACAAAGCTGATGCCATGGTGAGTCTTGGCCCGGTGCTAGAAATGTTAACCAGCTCTCGCGTTCAGACCTGATACCTTTGTGCTTGTGGATAAAATTCTCTGATTCTACCTCAGGGAGTATGTTCGAGTCATATTTTGGGAGGTTGTTTTTAATTGCCAAATTTTCAGACATTTCGCTTTGTTATAAACACACCTAGAGAACGGGAATCAGAAGTGATGTTGTCTGAGGTTAACAGGCCCGTTTGCTTTGCCAGACCTATCACAAAGTCCTCAGGAGACAAATGGGAGAGTTAGTTTTAAGATCGTTTACTCTGAAATGTCAGGATCCTGATGGTAATTGTGTTGCTGGTGAACAAGACTTGGAGTGCCCTTTGCGGATGTAACTGGCTTTCTCTGCTGTGGACAGTTTAACAGCATGCATGACTGAACTTTTTGTGCTAATTATGGCTCAGTTAGGTAATGTACATTTGCTACTTGCCATTTTTCTCTGCAAATGAAGTGAGGGAATACTGCAGTGGGAAAGCCTCATCTGCCTCTCACAAGGCAGATCTCCAAGACCAGACAATAATATCTGAAAAATGTAAAGATAATAAATTGCCAGAGGAAAACATTGAGCGTGAGGAAGAGAGGCAAATAGCCAGAGCACACAAAGCTGATGACTGGAACCACATTAGGGGTTCTGCTGAGAAGCCTTTAATTACCACCCAGAAGCCTGACTTGTATCTTTTTCTTTCTTGAAATCCTACCTGCCTAGGGGGAAAAAAGGAATTCAGGTACGCTTGAGAGAAACAGGTTTTTTTTCTTAGTCTAAAACCAAGAATTTTCTTCCCAATAGACTGATAAGACTGGAAAGGCCTTTCAGTACCTAGAAGCTGCTCTTTTCTTCATTGAATATGGAATTGCCATGGAATCAGATGGACCAGCACCAAAATCAGGTTACAGCATATTCAGCGACACCATAGATCTCATCAAGTAAGTGGTTTTTTGAAGCGTGATGGTAATGCAGTGCATTTGGAGGGGAAGGTTTACCTGTATTGCTTGTTTGCAACTGCGGCAGCTCTGAATTCCCACCACAGAGCAGAGTTCAGGTTGCTGTACAAGCACGAGACAGACACACAGTCCCGAGGCACCAGAGACAAATTTTTTGAAATGTTTCAACATTGCTCATCAGAAGAAAGCAGCACCACGTTCTTCTCAGTGTATGAGCCTTGCAGCTGAGCTGCACCAGAGGACACTGGTTATGACAGTCGAGGGCTGAAGGAGTTTTTACTTTATCCAGATCTGAAGTTGCTTTTGCATATGAGCCTCAGTAGCATGTCAGTTAAAAAAGGCAAAGCAACGGTACAGTGTGTGGAAGAACAGTTTGTGCCCCAGAGGTCTTGCAGCTTGATTGAAGGAAAATTTTATTGATTTCTCCCATGTGTTTTTCTGCCAGCACGCTTTATTTGGGTTTCTTTTAGCAAACTTCCCTGATTAGTTTCACGGCCGTAGCAGATCTATGTAGCTTGACATACACAGGCAGTCTAACCCCAAGGAACCAGGTATTGGATAAGACAGGTATCACTTTAGTCATATTGAAGTTATGGGTTATGTGAGTGTTTTTTGAGAGCTGCCTTGACTTCCTACCTTAGAGCTGTCAGTCATTTTTTCTGGTAGACTTCAAACTTTTTAAAATTACATTGTTTGCTTTCTGGTCTTGATGGACTGTATTTCCAAGGTGCTGTTCTTGCTCTGTTTTCAAAGGGAGATATGCTCATTTGTTTTTTGCAAAAAGAAAGATTTCCACTAAGATGTCTGTCATGTCCAGAAACACTTGAATTAATATTTCACCTTCAGTAGCAGGGGCACATCTTTTTGGCCCTAGGCTTGTGACTGGCCCATGGCAGAGGCGCATCTACTTTGTAGATCATTGTAAGAGGAGAGAGTCACCTAAGGGGCACATCTGTTCCTGCTGCTTGAAAAACAGTGAATTTTGAGACACAGTCCTCTGCTCAAGATCATGCCCAAGCACTTGGTGCCAGGACTAAGAACTCAAGACAGGTTTCCTTTCTTTGGGACTGGTGTTTAAGATAGCAGCATGCACTGGTTTTTCATACACAGTGGGACTTCAGAGCACTGATGGCTCATGAACTTCTGTTTGTTTTGTTTCCTTAGATTCATCATGACATTGATATCCTTCACAGACTCCTCAGCATCTTCACATGAAAAAATCTTTGCTGTGTTATGGTACATAACTTTTTCTGTGCCTTTGTATTCCGTTTTTTGGCTGGATATAGCAAAAGACCTGTTACTTTCAGGGGTGAAAGAATGAGTTAAATGGGAATCAGAATTCTGCAAGGGAAAAACAAAACAAAAAACAACAACAACAATATAAAAACCAGAATGAACTGGGACAGCTCTCAGAAGTGAGCTGGAGTGTCACAAGTGGCAACATGTGGAAAGTGCAGGCTCTAAAATTCGATCTGCTGGTAACTTGAGAGCATGTAAGGGCTTTCACCTAAGGTGAAATAATGCAATTTGGCTGCCCGTGTTTGAGGCGTGTAACTGAAGCCGTAGCTGAACATAGCTGAGGCGCTTCTGGCCAAGAGCTTACTCAGCCCATGGCACCTAGAAGAGGCTGGGCACCTGCTTTTATACAGAAGACCAGACGTGACCCTTCCTCAGATTTGTTTTGGGGTTTTTTTGTTGTTGTTTGGTTGGGTTTCTTTTGTTGTGATTTTTCAGAGTCTTTTTTTTTTTTTTTTTTTTTTTGAAGATGAGCAGGAGGTGTAAAAGTTCTGAGCTTTCTTGACTTTGCAGTAGTGCCGATGTGAGCGTGAACACTGATGCTTGGTTGTGTTTCTGTTCACAGCATGCGCTGCCAGTCCATTCTGCACATGGCCATGTTCCGTTACAAGAAGGACACTGCAATAAAGTATTCCAGGATCCTGAATGACCACTTCAAGGTAGGGCATGCGTAATACTAAGCTGCCACCTTGATGGCTGCACTACTTACTAATGTTGACTGAATAGCCCAAACCTAATGAGAGCTCTGTTCCTTGCTGCAGAGTTCTTCCAGAGTAACACAAGCACCTTCTCCGTGTGTTGCAAGGTAAGATTTAAAAACATGTATGTTGTACTGCGTGAAAACAGTAGCTGGAGCATTTGAGTTGCATGCTGCATTTGAGAGCACCGCACCACTCGCTCTTTCTTGCCACCTGAAATCATATTGTTAGGGGCATGAGTATGTTTCTGCTCTCTTTCCTGTCTTTTTTTGTTGGAAATGGAGGTTTTTTGTTATGACATCACAAGTTACCACATATCAAGCAGAGCAATTCTTCACCAGAGGAGGAGATCAGAGGGACAAGGGAGGTATTTTTACTGTGCTGTTTCAGAGCCCCTGTTGTTGTTATCATTGTTCTGTTAGAGATCTCTTGAGACTTAATGAGATACCATCCCCATCTCCCTGGCTGCTCTCCAGTAGGATTAAGCCTTCACTCTGTGGTAGCATAATTTTGAGGTGACACTCAGTGGTTTTTTCTTTAGTTCAGTCACCAGTTAAGAAACTGATTTTCTAATTTGTGAGTTATTGAACATTTTGTGCTTTCTGTGTATCTGCAGCAGTGTTGCTGTGTACATGGCAGCAAAAGTCAAAGGTACACTGTCACCTAATGGTGTTTGACCCAATGTCAGAAGACTGGGTCTGTGTTTTAAGGACAAGGAGTAAGAAAGTTTATTTGTGTGCTGTGATAAGCACCTTTGGCACATAGCTACCCAGCTCCATGTCTGTCCCTCTTAAGTTCTGCAGTTGAGAGAGGCTTGTTTGGTGTTTGATAGTCATGCTGAAATTCCAGTTATTTTTCTGCCACTTTGCACAGTAGTTTATTGAGAAGGAAATGTTCTTCCAAGAGCAGTGGTGGAAGCCCTGTCATACCAGCAACTAAAATTAGGTGGGGTGAAGTGATGTGATGAAGCCAGCCTGTGTCTGGAGGGTGGGCAGCTGACTGCATTTAGCTTCCCTAATTCTATAAATAAGTGTGTGTAGGCTGACCTGGGCTACCTTGACTAGCTGTCAGAAAGCTCCAACCTCCATAGGGGGGAGCTTCAGCACACATGGAGTGAAATTCATTAGGAAAAAAACGCTTAGATAATCCAGTGAAGTTTTCCACAAGTAGGTGTAGATTTTTGGAAGGTAAATGTGTGGCTCTTTCTGCTGTCTGGTCCCACGCTTCCTTTTATCATGAGGAGTCCTTGGAGTTGTAAAGAGCTTCAAAGACTTTGGTCTTGCACTGGATGGACAATTACATGTTACATACCTGAACGCATGGCAGTTTTCAGCACTCCATACTGCAGGCCTGCATGACACCACATAGCTCCTGGCATACGGTAGTCTTGTGGCAAGACTCTGAAGGTAAATAAATGTTCATGGTGGCATTTCTTTCTCCTGCAGAAGCACAGGCATGCCTTCTCCTCTTTCTCCAATGCCATCTCCTGCCAGTTCTGCGAGTTCTCAGCCAGGATCGAACGCTAGCAACTGCAGTGGCAACAGCATTGGCTCTTCACTCACCGTCCCCTATAATATCCCAAGCATCACCTCTTCCTATGTCAACATCACTTCCTATATCCTCTATGCTTATGATATTTGGGAACAGGCTGATGCACTGGCCAGGAAGAATAAGGGTAAGTTTTTGCCTTTCATCTTCTCTGTCTTGTGTTGTGGTTATGTATATGTGTACTTGCTTGAATCCTAATGTTCTCTGTAGCAAACACCCTACCTAAAGATCAAGGCATTAAATATGTTGGAATAGGCAGCTATGGCATACAGACAGGTTATTGGCAGACATGCCCGATGGTGATATATTGGTGAGTGTTACGATTAAAAGGTTGTCTTGGCATCCTCAAATGTCTAGGAGCTAAGGGATGAGGGTATCAAGTGCAGGAAACCAGCCAGCTCACTTCATGGTAACACAAGAAGTGTAAGGGGCTTTTTGCTGTCTGTTTTTCCCTTTGGGACACTTAGCTTTTCTGAGTTCATTTTTTTCACAGACAGCTTTGTGGCCTGTAGCCTTGTGTTCTAGCTTGCGTGTCAAACTCCCAGGTGTTTTGTCTTGAAAACAGTGAAGCTGGATTCTCTCCATAACTGAGAAGCTGAGCAGCACTTGTAGTCCTTGCTGGGCATGTAATGAGCATTTGCCAGTAACATTGCATAAAATAGCTGCTACTTCTTTTATTTTACAATTTAGTTGTTAAAAATGTTGTATTTTCTTGTGGTACAAGCAGTGGTGAAAAGGCAAAAGCCCTAGAGTGGGTGCAGTTCAGTCTGTAACCTGTCATCCCATGTGGCATTTGCAGTGTCATTTTTCATAAAACACAAATCTTGTGAGCTGCTGTGGTGAAGGGATGTATTGCCACAATCTGCTGCCAAACTTGCAAAAGAAAATAAGCACGATGTGCCTGGCTGAGTTGTTGGAAGGCTGTAAAAACACTCATGCTAATCAGGCAGTTGCTAAAATTGAAGTCTTTGCAAATCACCTTTGAACAAAATAACTCCAGTTGCTGACTGCCCTCAGAGCGAATCTGTGCTCACAGCAGCAATTCATGTGCAGTATTTTGGATTATATCCTCAAAAGGCTGATAAAAGACCATCGCACAGAAGGAGTGGCGGATGCTGCTGGTGAGCCAGAGGAATGAGTCACAGAGGAAAATCTGTGGGAGGGCAGCCTGAGCGCAATCTTGCATCAATCCAGACTAAATTTGAAACTTACTCTGCATTGCCATTTTAATGTAGGGGAATGATGACTGGGGTATTAAATACTCCCAAGGGAGTGAATCTGTGCAGAAGAACAGCATGTATAGGCTTTGCAGGTGTTGTCACTGAAAGAGATTAAAAACTGGAACTTGTTGATATTCAGTGTAACGTACAGATGCCAAGAGGTACAGAGAGTAAGTACATGAAACTTAAAAAAAAAAAAAAGCCGCATCCTTGACTCTTTTATGTGATTCATAGAGCATAAGAAGAAAAGGAAAGAGCAGAGGCCTTCAGCTATCATGTACTATTAAACAGGGAAGTCGTAAGTTAATGGAAAACAGTCAGTTGTCATTGATGTCCAAGTCACTTGTGCAGAGCTGAAGTGGTTTTGGTGAGTCCCCAGCCAGGTGCTCCCAGCACAGGACCCAGCTCCTCACCATAATTCAGAGCAGCGCTGTGGATCATGGGACTCAAACAGGTTGTCTTCTGGCCTCTGATCTCCCACAGCAAGGACAAGCTGAGGTTGCATGTGTGTATGTGAAGTCACTCTCCTGTCACACTGTGCTGTGGTCACAGATCAGATGATCTGTTTGTTCAGGCAAGGGGCTTGGACTCCTGCTTACAGCTCTTCCATTCCCCATGGAGGGAATGGATATCCATTTTGTAAAAAAAAAAAAAAGGCAGGAAAATCAGGAGAATATAAAGTATTAGAGTGAAAACATGTGCTCTGCTTCTGTAGTGTTCCTTGCACAGCCAAGCAGAAATTTTCAGCCTCCAGTTTTAACCTTCATGTGTAAAAAAGGAGAGCCAAGAGTGGCCAGATTCTGACAAAGGCACCTGGCAACACAGTCAAGGCTAGAGGGATTGGGACAAGCCCATGCTGCTGGAACACAGGTCATGCAGGAATGTTTTGGAAAGGTGACTGGAAAGGAACAGGTGTGACATTTTCCTGTAACTCACCGTCACCTGCACAGCCAATTGCCAGCACAGAGCAGGGCATGCAGCCTGCCCGCACCTCCGGGCAGGTCAGATGTTTGGCAAGAACCATCTCAGGCTAGACATGAGGAAGAAATTTTTTACACTGAGGGTGGTGAAACACTGGCCCAGGTTGCCCTGAGAGGTGGTGGATGCCCCATCCCTGGAGACATCTCAGGCCAGGCTGGACAGGGCTCTGAACAACCTGATCTGGGTGAAAATGTCCCCACTCATGGCAGGGGGTTGGACTAGATGACCTTTGAAGGTCCCTTCCAACCCAAACCAGTCTATAAAACACACAGCAGGGACTGCTGGGGTGTGAACACCTGAGTGTTTGCCCACCTGCCACTGAGTGTTGATGTCTTATGAAAGCCAGCGCTTGGGAAGGCAGTTCAGTGTGTGCATGCATGTGTGAGCATGTTTTCTTCATGCATGCTCTGCCTCGTGTCCTTGTTATGCTTCCCAGCCTTCTAATATTACTGAACTCTCTGCATTAATGATGTGTTTAATGGGAGCTGCTGACAGTGTGCTGCTGTTGTTACTTCTCACTGTCCCTTCACCTGTCAGATGTACCTGTTGTGTGAAACCAACCAAATGTTTTCTCTCTCCCTCCCCTTTTTTCCAGAGTTTTTTGCCGAACTCAGCACAGCGACGTGCACTCTGGCACTGAACAGTAGCATGACCGAACTGGTACACTATGTTAGACAGGGTTTACAGTGGCTGAGACTGGAAACAAATACGCCTTAACTGGTGCTCAAGGTGGTTAAGTACCTTGAACTCTTTTGCACTTTGGAAGCCTCAGAAACAGTCTGACTTGTTGAATCGTTGAATACAAAGCACCTGCAAGGGAATATAAATCAAAGTGGAAGGGATCTGGTTACACTGGAAAAACTTTGAACTGTATTTTTAGGGTAGCGCTTTGCTGCCTTGAATAAAGAAGAGATGGAGGAAAGCCTCAACGTTGATGGCACCTTCCTTTAAAATGATGAAGTGCAATGAACTGTCTCAATAGCTCAATGTATTGATGGTCTATAAACATTTCTATTACAAATAACCAGCAGGACAATAATCACTTGTGAAGAAGTGCCGACAAGTAGGAAATCTGCCTCCAGAGTTTATTATGCAACATCCCACAGTCCACAACAGTTGTGTGCCCAGAAGACGTGTCAGAGGAGTGTTTTTTGCAAGCATGGATGCAGTCTTTGATGTTGGGTCTTTGTTCCTCAGATGGCAAGTAGCAACCTCCTCGGCCCCTCACAGCATTATGTTACAGTAAAAAAAGCGAAGTGGCCTGCCCTGCCTGCTTTCCAGCTGCACCATCTTGTGTTTGCCAGCTAGCTGCTGCCCTGAGAATCGGGTGAAGCCACTGCCTTCAGTGCTGCAAGTTCACTTCTTAAGTCATCGTTGCTTTGGTCCTTCTCGTCACGCACTCGCATGTGCCCTTAGCACTCAAACTATGTTACTTTAGGGTCTTGCTCTGTTTAAGCCTCGTCAGCCAAACACAGTTGGGGTAGCAAAAGCAACTAGGTGTGGTTGGAAACAGCTCTTCGTCTCTTCTGTGTTGGAGGGACATCACTTGCACTGAGGACACCTTGCCTGCTTGCTTTTTATTGTTACAGTGGGTGGGGGTGGACCGGCTGTCCTGGGTCACTGTGATTGCTTGGACATTATTTTGAGTCTGAAAGCTTGCATGGGGAGGAATTGCTTCTGTTTCAGGAGGAACTAAGTGGCTGAATGTGGAACATAAGACAAATTTTGCATTTGGATATTTGCCTGTAGCCACTGCTGGTCTCGGTGAATGAGAGCAGGATTTGGTACCAAAGTAGGGCATCCTTTGTGTGGGAGATAACTCATGTGCTCTTTCTTAACCAAACTACAGGATGGGCCCAAGTAGTTAGAAATCTGTCAAGGGAACACAAAAGGGAATAATTAGCTGTTGGCAAGCATTTTTTCTTCCTTTCCAGGAGCTGCATTTTTGCAATTTTGCAGCTGACAGTAACGCTGAAGGCAGCATCCACGGCAATCAGTCAGATGACACCCTTCTCTACCCAAAGATATCCTGTTGTGTGACAGCAGCATCCTGCCATCCTCCTATCTCATAGTGTGCCTTAGCCCTCTGGTCCCCTCTTGCATCCCTCACCCTATCTCTGCAGACCTGTGGGAGTGGTGAAGGGGAGGATAGTATCCCAAAATAATTGTGCTTACAGCAAAGAACACATCTCCTGTGGATTAGCTCCCTTTTCCACATAGTTTCAGGATGGAGGAACAGGTCTGTGTGCATGCAGCAGTACCCCCTTTGTAGGATACACACTTGTGGTTTTGAGGCTCACAAATATCAGCAAAAAGGTCTGCATTTCCAAACGTAGTTTCTGTAGAAACGGCGCCTGCCACGGGGAAGCCTTGGAGGCCTCCTGTGCCAGGGAGGAGCCTGTGGCTCTGCCCCAGCCCCCAGCACATGGGAGCTCCCCCCTCACTTCCCCTGGCAGTGAAGGGTGACTGGGATCCCGCTGGGTCTTCCCCACGCCTTCAAGGGACTGTCCTTTTATGTTCACTTTATTGAAAGCCTTAGTGCATTTCAGGGATAAGCTGCCCTAACCAGTGGAAGGAAGGTCCATGTGTCCCCCCACTCCCCGTTTTACCTATCAAACTTCACTTGGACTCCTCCTTGCTGGAGGAGCGACTGCTCAGAGTAAGGCAGGGGCAGAGCGTTGGCTGTTGGCTCAGCATTGGCTGTTTTGTTCTCAGGAAGTGTGAGGATGGCCAGCCGGCCTCAGGGCCTCACATGCACTTTGGAGCTCGATTCCAGACTGGTGGGTCAGTGCCTTCTTCTGGCTTTGTCTTCAAACAAAGTTTAGTTTTAGGACTGCAAGCCAAGGAGGAGGAAGAAGGAAGAAAGCTTTTCTTGAACCTGAAAACCCACATGGGTGTCTGAGAACCGTAGCGGAGCATTAGGGGTGAGTGCGAGGTGAAGCAGGGACACGAGTATCCCCAGTACTTGCATTTCACATATGCACATCTCCCTCCGTGCTGCCAGCCCGTGGGTGCGCTGGCTCCTGCCCTCGCCAGCACTTTGCTGCCCAGGTAGTGATAATCTCTTGCCCTGTTCCTAGGAAAGCTTCTGCAAGGATGTTGGCCGAGCAAAGTCAGTAAGAAGACACCCAAGGAAGGCAAGTGGACTAGTGGCATTTGCTGCTTTTCAGTCGGGAAAAGGCAGCATGCGTTTTGCCGTCATGCAAGGGCTGCTCCCGCACCAAGGGCAAAACTCCCCCAAGCTTAGGAGGAAATGAGGTCACAGGCAGGTTGGGAGTGATTTGGGGGCTTTCATTTCAAAAACCAGGGGTGATCTGTGGGAGCATCAGTACCAAACTACACAACAGGAAGCTCTGTTTTGTTTCAGGTCATGGAGAAGACTGTTTAAATAATAGGTTTTTTGGATTTTTTTTTTTTTTTGGTGGGTTTGGTTTTTTTTTGTTTTGTTTTGTTTTTGTTTTGTTTTTTTTAAAGCCATCCTATTTGAGCCTTGAACCAGGTGAGAGGCCTGCAGAGGGTTAGGAAAGATGCTCATTGTTTTCACTTGGGCCTGTTCAGGCCTTTAAAAAAAAATAAAAACCGAACAAAAAAACCAAACCAAAATGAAACGTAACAGTGGAGGAAACAGCATTTGCCATTAGGAAACAAAACCATGAATCCAAGGAAAAACTGAGAGGATGGTTAAGTCCCAGGAAAGGAGGCAGCTATGGTGGCAAAGTAGCATCATTTCCATGCAATATTTATTTAGAAGAAATAATACATGTATTGAAATTGTCAAATGTTCTATTTTTAAGATGCCATTTATTTAATAGTTGAAAACCCCACTTACATGGTGATAGAGATCTCTTCTGTAACTGAAAGTCAAAGTCTGACTTGTTTTTGGTTTTGTCCTCTCCCCTCCCTCTTGGTTCCCATTATAAATCTGTACATCTTAAACTTATTTTGGGGGTGTATGTCCCTCTTGTAAATAACTTTTTCTTCCCTGTCTGTGATGGAGCTTCCGAGATGGGTGATTCATTCATATGGGGAAATAAACGATAAATGAAGTAACCAGTTCATTATGAGTTGTTGCAAGAGTCCTTGTCTTCTTGGCTTGTAGAGAAATTTGCCTTTCCTCTCTGAATGGTCTCACTGTTTCTTTTCTGAAAGAGGTTTAAATATGAATTTCTGTAGAAATAGTCTCTGCTTCAATTGCTCCCATTTGTTGCCCCTCACCCTTTCCTTTAGGAACAAGAATGGGTGCGAATTTTGGTGCTCAGAGGGTCACGACATCTGCCTCTTGCCCTCTCGAAACGGCTTCTGGCAGGACGACCCCACGGGCTGGTTTTGTGCAGTCAAACAAGTTAGATAAGAAAACGAGGACAAAAGGCACAGAAACGGTGGTTGGGACATGCTGCTGCGCCTGTGCCACAAAAGTGCCGTGGGGCTCGGTGCCCGGAGGGGGCTCAGCTGGGGTCTGGTTCATGGACACTGACATGAGTTCATGCTTCAAGTCTCACCAAGCCAGGTCAGCCCCAGGCTGGAGGATAAGAAGAAAGAACCTAGGAAGATAGTGTGTGGCTGGGCCGTACAGACGTGGATTAAGCATTTGTGAATTTTGTTGTGGTTTTGGTGGGGTGCAGGGGGCAGGTGGACATTAGCTGTCCTGTCTGCTGGCTGGGGGGAAACTGCTTTTCCCAGGACGTTCGTGTCTCCTGTCCCACCATTTCCTTCCCGCTCTGACCCCAAAAGGTGCGTTTCCCAAAGTGGGTTAGGTTTGGAGGTGAGGAGCGGAGGGCAAGGGGTGCGGAGAGAGGAGGTCACCCAAAACCCAGGAGGGAAAAGGGGGAAGGGGCGGCTCTGCCCAGAGCCCTGGCCCTCGTAGGCCAAAAATATTTTGGGGTTGTTTTCCAGTAAAGTTTTGATGTTGTTGCTTGTTTATTTATTGAGCCTTTATTGACCAAACCTAATTTTGCAACCGTGTTTAATTTATTTTGAGATCTGTTACATTAATACATTATAGATTAGCTTGCTTTCTCTCTTTGGCTTGGCTCACCCTTTTTAAAGACAAATGTTATTTTTGGCAAAACAGCTGCGTTGAAGTTGATTGCAGTTTCTCAGCCCTGTGCTGGTCTCCAAACACTATAAAATATCCTTTTGGCAGCCTGTGTTTTCTTTATATTAATTGCACTTTTAGTAACCCGTCACTACCCAAAACTGATGGTGTTCCTGGGCCATCATCAGTGTTCCTGAACGCATTTTCTCTAGACTTTTTTGTTCCTGAAACAAGGACTTGTGTGTGTTACAGCGGCAGCTCGCGATCTCTGCTGTTTGCGATATTCTTTGTCAAGGTCCGGGGTTCCTTCATTTCCCCCTGTTTTTTTTCTCCTGCTCAGTGTTGCTGAAGTTTAGGGGTTTTTTGGGTCCAACATTTCCTATCGTAGCGATGCAGCAATGTTGTCCACTTCTGTAAAGCCATCAAAACTGCATCCCAAGTGATGGCTTCTTTCTGTTCTCTTTCAATATTTGAAGGCACGTGCCAGCCCGTCTGTGTTAGCTGAAAGGTATTTCTGAAAGTTGCTCCAGCCTGCGCGCTTTTTCCTTGTTAGAGCCTGCTGCGCCTCACGTCTGAGCTTGCTCGTGAGCTCTCCTTACTGTTCTGAAAAGAGCCAGGTAGGGTTTGGGATAAGCCTTTTTGCTTTGTCTTGGTTTTCCAGAGGGCCTTGGGAAATGGGGGTGAGCTGGGATGCAGCAGTGTCAATATCCTAGAGCTCATGGAGAAACAAGGATGCTGAACCTCTTGCAAAATGTCTTCACGTTCTTCAGATGAAAGAGATGTTCATCAAACCTGGAAGATGAAATAAAAACCAAGGTGTCTGGGGAGGGGGAATTTCTTGTTTTGCTGATCTGAAGCGGAGACGTGTCCCCCTCTGATGTGCTCTGCTCGCACAAGCTTTGCTTGTTGGTGAGGGTTTCTGTGGCTGTGCAATGTGTGGTCATGTTGAGCATCTTCCCTGGTGCACGGTTGAATTTCTGGAAATATTCGACAGCACAAACTTGGCACTGTCATCAACTCATTGTCCCCTTTTGAGGGAAGGTATCAAAATGGCATGTTTCAACGTTTTTTTAACCTTGAAGTTTGAAATCCAGGTGGCTGTTCTGATGAGACTGTGATGCTGGGAGTCATTTGTAAGTACCACTTTGTCAAAACATTCAAGCATGTTTCCAAATCCCGCTTATTTTGTCTGAGACCGGGGTGTGTTTTACTGGGCCAAGTATCCTCAGGAGGTCTGGGTACCCAGTAGGTATGCGTTTCCCTTTTTTCCTCTCTCCTAATGGTGGCATGTGTAGTAGTCCCATGCTGCCCCTCTCTTTTGGTTGGTAACGTGCAAAAGAAGACAGTCAGTCTTCTGTTCTGTCAGCTCGTTTTGCCTGAGTGTGCAGAGCAGAGATGCTGTTTGGCTCTGCTCTTCCATTCTGTCCTTTCTGTCCTGCATTGACCGTGGTTTTGGCGGGGGGGGGGGGCTGGCAGCCCCTTGCACAAAGGAAACATGAGAAAAGGGAGGAGAAAGCTGCCATGTGGCGGGCGTAATGCACTGTGACAACATGACATCTAAACGCGATCATGTTGGCGGCCGTAACGTGCTGCTTGTTTCACCTGGCAGCTGTTCAGTCAGAGATCTGGCTCGGACTGTGCCAGAGCACTGCGGGGATTTGCAGTTGCTCTCTCCCAGCATCCTGTGCTGACTTAGGTGTGCTGACTTGCACTGACCTATTTCTTTTATTTCTTGGAAAATGTGTGCAGGGGACGATAATTTATTTATGATTCTTGGCCTGTGTTACGGCTCACCCATCAAGCAAATGAAGACACAGAAATGTTTATCACTGGCTATGTAAGCAGAGCCAAGCCTTGCTGCCACTCCCAGGAGCGGCTGTAACTGCATAGTTTCCTGCTTAGAGCATTAATTTTCAGGACCCACTAATTTAATAACCATCAGAGAAATTCTCCTGCGGGACACTGCCAGGTATTAAATGGCAGCTGCAGCTACGCGTGTGTTCTCTCCGTCACAGCCCAGGGCACGTGTGTCATTATTTCTGTCAGGACACGTGGGTGCTGCACCAGCTCACACAGGTTGTGCACCTCCTGGGAGACTGAGTCACTGTTTTGGCGGAGAGCTTACAGCAGCTGAGTGTCTGCCTGGGCTGTTTGCTCAGAGTGATGGAACACGACAACCCCTGCAGACCGGGCAAGGCAGATGGCAGAAATTATGTAGCTGCCTGTTGGCTTTTTGTGTGCGTGTGCTGGAACTGGCTTAAAATGAAACTATCTGGAATCCAAGGAATTGCGTTAAAACGCTGTGAAGTGGCAGCAGCGCTGGCCTTGCTGATGGAGCCAGGAAAGAATTACAAAGAAAGTTTGATCTCTTGGCTGGGAGTGCTTCATTTGCTGCCAGTTCCAGTTGAGAGAACATGCAAACATTTATAAAACAAACACAGATGTGGTAAAAGTAGCCAGCAAAAAAAATTTAGCGGAGCATCTGGAATAAAGTATTCAGGTTTGCAAAACACTGCAGCAATGTTGAAAATAGTTTTAAAAGCACTTTCAGCCCAAATGAAGATAGAAATCCCCACTCATTAATAGCTATGGGAGTAATCTGGACTTTCTAGACATTTGTTCTAATTAAGCTTGAACAGCTTAATTGCCTGATTTTTTTTATTGCCTGATGACAACTCGTTTGTAAAATGAATCTCAGTATCGTGTGGTGTCGGAGTAGTGGTCCTGTCACAGGAGATGGTGCTGAGCATCCTGCAGCTGCTCAGCAGAGGGAGCAGACGTGCGCCCAGCATGGTGACAGCAGCCGCTCCTGCTCCTCAGGTGGTGCGGGGCAGATGTGTTGGGCTGGAGGTGCTGGGAAGCTGCGCCATCGCTGTCGTGTTCTCGGCACTCGGTTTTATCTTTTACCCACCCGGCCCCTACTCTTCAGCATTTACCATTCATGGATTTCTTTTTGCCTGTTGATGTGAATTTTCTCATGCAGCTCATTTCCAACTCCTAGAAGAGATGGAATCACTCCAGAATCAAAATGTCGTTGTGAGTGGAGGTAAGACACAGAACTGAGGTTGTGCAGTGGGGATGCGAGGATGCAGCCTGATTTAGGTAAGTGCGCACAGATGTACAGAGCAGCAAAGCAATCTCATAAAATTCCCTGGGATTTCGACAGCCCATTTGCTGCCGGACCGCCTGCATCTCTATTTGTAGCACTCAAATGCAGTCGCGTAGAGGAAGAGGCTGCTGAGCCCAAGTGTTGGTTTCAGAATTTGCTGCCAGTCACGCGACAATTGTGCTTTTATTTAATTACCTTCCCACTGCTCTAGAACAAGAAGTGTGTAACCAGATCATGAACAAGATGAGTTTCATATTTTTGATGCATAAATTGCTTCTGACTTGTTCAGCCTGCCCCTATGCACACACTACGAGTGTTATAACAATGCTGGTGCTGGAATAACTGCTCTGAAATCCCACCACACTCAAAAGAAGATCCCAGACAGACACAGGATCCCTTCAGTACCCCGCTGGCATCCTTGTCACCTCCTGCTCCCACACAGCAGCCTGAGGCCACTAGTTGATTGCCTGATGGTTTTGTTGCTTAAATACACCTTGTGTGCACATTCCTCTGTGAAATCTGCCTTATTTGCAGGGCTGCATCCCCCTCTACAGGCAGACGTTTTGGTGAAATCATTTCCTCTCAGCAGGTTTTCAAATAGGAGGAAAGGCTGTAGTCTTTCTGATGGGACTAAGACTATATGTATATATGGGGGGTTTTGTTTGGTTTTTGGTTTGGTTTGTTTACATTTTAAAATATGCAGGTAACATGTGCATCACCTTCTAAAGTCTTCTGCCCACATCTGAGTATTTTAGGAGGATGTCTAATCCAAACAGTTTTGCTCCAAGCATGGCTCTATTAGAAATGAGCTGCTTCTGGGAAGAAAAATTTTTAGAAGTATCCAAAGCTGTCAAAGTCTAACCAAATGCTCACAATCCCCTGTGACCATAAACTATAAGGCACGAGTTTAAGGTCAGTTTGAAAGGAAGTATTCTACAAAACTGAAATTAACACTAATACATGCAAGATCCTTGCATCATTGTAGTGTTATGGCATGTTCTAAAAAAAAGAAATCAGAAATGTGGGGTGGACAGGACAGCAGGGCCAAGGGGGCTGGTCCAGAGTCTGCTCCTCCTGGAAGCCGCTGAGATGGTTAAAATCAGCAGGCTGGAAACTTGGATGTGAGTAACTGACTGTACGCTTGATTCTTCTGAAATTATTGTTTCTTTGTATTTAAAGGATGTGCTAACAGACATCTTTGGGTTTATGAATTCTGTGGGTGAGGTCATGGCTTTTAGATGCAGGAAATAACAACATTAACAGAAGCAATAACAATTCCACATTTAGGATCAGACATGTGTCATGTTTAGGTGTGATGATTTCATGATCCTGAATAGTTTAAGGTTTTGCTACAGCAAATGCCAGGTTCGGTTTGAAATCAGGAGATGCGGTGGCAGTTAGGGCTGGCTGCCACCAGAGGCAGGGCTGCCCTGTTCCCTCAGCCTCAAGGGGCTGTCACTTGTCATCAGTTGTGCATCATTATCCTCTTGCTGGTATCAGAAGATAAAAAACCTGGAGTTTGCTGCTGTTAAATCACAACAGCTTTATATGCAGTTAAGTTATTACAGTTTGTTGCCATAATCCCGTGCATTTTTTTAAAATACTTTGATATCATTATCGCATTTTCAGCAATAGTGTTTCTAAAATCAGTTCTGCGCAAAGTATCTGTAGTTCTGCTGCCAGCTAAGATGCAGAATATGGACAACACTGTACTGGCAACAGGCTTGTTCCTTGTAAACCTTTTTTTTTTTTCATTTTTCCTGCCAGCCTACAACTTTATACCTCCAGAAGCCTGAGCACAAGTGGTGGCATTGGGGGGATGCAAATTAAAATACAACAGAAGCATCTGTCTTAACATGTTCAGCCCTACAACCATTTCCCTTCCAGCCACAGGGGTGAGAGCAGAGCTCCCTCCACACCGCACAGAATCCCCGTGCGTTTGCCGTGACCTGATTTCCCTGTTGAACACACGCGTCTCCCTTTGGTGCCTGGAAGGTGATTGATTGCTGTGGGTTACTCACAGGCTGCTCCCACGGGTGCCAGGAGGAGAAATATCTCAGCAGACAAGCAGCACTGCCAGGCTACTTGGTTTCATGGTCAGTGTTACTTTTGTGGAAAACTTACCTTTAGGTTTTGGGGTTTTTTGGTGCGTGTTTGTTTGTTAAGTTTTTTTGTTAGCCAGGACATCCATAAAGAACCTGTTTGGTTCCAGAGAGGGAACCTCCACCCCTCCCAGCCAGATCAGGAGCCAGACGCACGGCAGGGGTGAACAGATCCTTGCAGAGCAGCAGGGCGCTACGGCTCGTGGCTCTAACGCTCAATTTTTCCTGCTGACAAACGGTTCTTGTTGAGAATCATATTCTGCAGAAACCAAAAACCACTGCTGTCGTGTCTCCCCACAATACTAGGTTCCAATCATACTACAAGCAAGGTGCTTTGAAGTACAAATGTTTTATTGCAGTATTTCATTATTTACAGTACCATTCACTTCATGAATGCAGCTGGGTGCGACCCAAGTGCAAGCCATTTGAAAAAGAAAAGCTAAACAGTGGTAACTCAACAGTAAAACATGACTGTGCTTTATGCTTGTACTGCCCTGCCCGTCCCTGGTACTGAATGCAGAGAATTTTGCTGCTCTCCCCGGTCACTTGAATCATCTGGTAATGTAAGACTTTGGTCACAAAGGATTGTCAGTCGTTGGTCTGTTCGAGCTGTTGCAGGAACAGGAATCTGCCATCTTTCCACCTGGACGGGACCTGGAATTTGGGCTTTCTGACTGGGTAACAAGACACCTTTGTACGCAGCACTGTCAAGTTCCTGCTTCAGTTTTTGATGTAAGTACTGGTTTATTTCCAATTCTTTCTGTTGCTGGTTCTCTTTGGTTTATGTAAGCTTTAAGTCATCTGCCTGTTCTGAGGCTACATCTTCCTGGTTTCAATATCTTAAAAGAGCCTCTAGAATTACCACGGAGTTGCTACTGGATACTGAAATTGGACATTTCATCTCCTAGAGGTTTTTACAGAATACTTCAACTTTTATTATGTGTTTACACTTCATATAAAAACAGTGATTTGGGCAGCACTGAAGCCTGCATTTTCACACACTATCATCTCAACTCTGGTTACTTCAGGAATGATCTCTGAACAGAAAATTGCCTTTTGAGGGGGGAGTAATTACTACAAATTTTATTGAAGACTTGAGAATTCCAGTATTCCAGTGGCTAAACTCAGGTCAAGAATCTTTTCAGCTTTCTAACAAGTGTATTAGCTTGAAAAAGTACTTAGAAAGACATGTTCAGACTGAGTACCTGCAATTTCTGTTGCCGCCAGCAGTCCTCTGGGAGGTTAGCAGTGAACTTCTCTGCTCCAGTCACCTCAGTGTGCAACAGGGATGTCGTTACCTTCTCAAACTTGAGAGACTTTGTGTTACAAAGCTCTTGTACAATTAGGAAATGTTTAAGACTAATTTCCTGGAAATAAGTTATATTAAATGGCATTCGAGTCCTCCAGAAAACACAGCGCAGGGCTGTTGGGTAAGGCTCAGAAGTACAAACTGCTGTTCTCTCTCCTCACCCCATGCCCAGCTTACAGTTCAATAATGAGTCCCTGTAACAGCTGCCTCAAGTGGTTCTGAAATGCCAGCTTCTCAAAAATGGGATGATTGCAGCTCTTGGCAGGTTTTCTCCTGTGAGTCACACTTTTATTCCATGTTTCCACAGGCTTTTCTGTATCACCGTTGTCAAAAAGCCACCAAAAGCTTTACAGTTGTAGAAGGTAACATTTTCACAAAGAAAACGTACTGGTTTTATTTCTTAACCTACCACACAGAAGACGGTGTTCAAAAGCCCAGCAGTGCCTCCCTGCTCCCGTTCCTCTGGCGTTTAGGGCGGCAGCAGAGCTCACATGCAGTCAACAACGTTGCTGGATCCCTGGCCCACGTCGCGGATCTGGCTGCTGAGACAGGAGCACACGGCCACGCCTGCCCCTGCCCTGCAGTGCGACACCGAGCCCACCAGCTCCCACCTGCAGAAAGTGGCAGAGGAAAAAAGGAAAAGTTCCTGCCCTTTATGAGCAACTTGGAAGCATTTATTTTCTGTGTTTGAAATTCTAATATGCAGCCTAGCTGTTTACTCTACATGAAAATACACCCCGCTCGTTTATTATTTCTCCAGTAAATTTAGTGTAAAATCAGACTGAAACAATGAGAAGAATGTAGATTCTTATTGAATGAAAGGAAGAGGACACATGATGGAAGGGAGGTGCTGCTTAAATATTTACAAGAAGAACCTAGTGGCATAAGCAGCGCTCCTGCATCGCTAGTCACGGATATTACTCAGTGATCACCAGGAAACAACAGCGAGACTCCTGCTCTACACGATTTCTATTACGTTGTGGTTTTATATAGGCAGATATAATTGCCTTATTAAGCCAAATAAAAAGTTAAATTACCTATTCACTATGGGATCAAAGGCTTCCACTGTATTCAGGTACGCGTTGCCGTTGTGACCTCCAACTGCAAAGATTTTACCCATCAGTGTCGCGATGCCAACGCCGCCCCTCGGCGTTGTCAGCTCCGCCACGTATTCCCATTTGTTACTGCGTGGGTCAAACCGCTCCACTGAGCTCAGGGGAGAGTTGTCATCAAAGCCACCTGCAAAGAGCCATCGCGTTATCAAAGTTGTAGCCACCTCTAGTGCTGGTGATAGCCAGGACTGGCGTTATCAGGCTAATCCCAGCATTCAGTGGGAATAGAGTGTCCAGCTCTATTTCTGTATGTGGATTTCACAAGCTCCTAAAAATGAACAGCTCTCCCTCCTGTTGTTGTATAAGCATCACCAAGAGTGAGTTTTCTTCAACTCATCTTGCAAGGAGTATTATTTATACTATTTTTTCTCCTTGAATTCATCTTACATAGTTGTAATGAAACAGCTTCCAATTTGGAATAGAAAAAAAAACTTGAGTAGAAGGATGGTCTTGATCTTACTTTGACTTAAGCAAAACAAGCTCTTGAAGTGTTTTCAAACTGCAGCATTGCTGAATACATGAGTAGGAAAAAAATTCCTCAAAGATTTCGGTGATACGTTCCCCTCGCTGGGACAGCTGTCAGAGAAGCATTTTACTAAGGGGTTTTTTTTAATCACGATAATGCACAAGGCAGAGCTCTGCAACTATCACTACAGCATTCCTACCTGGCATCTTCCTCCCCCAGGAAAGCAGGTAAATGCCAGGTAGAACAGAACAGGACAGTCCTAGGACAACAGGCTGTGGAATAAGTGTAATCACTGTGTGAAAAAGCTACCGTTGTCTACATTCAGAATAGAACTAGAGTGCTTTCCTAAAAGGAAAGTCAGGATTAGTGAGTCTCAAGAGGACTTTTTATATATAGATGTATTGTCATGAGCACTACAGCCTCCCTGAAATGTGGGCTAGGAAGTGCTTTTTATTTTCTTGCTAACGCAGTTTCATTTAAGTGTGCCCTGGTTGTGCTTGCTTACTTCTGCCCAAGAACACAAAGTACAGGTCGGGTCTATCAGTTCCTCTAGCAACAACAGCCTCTTCCAAATGGCAGCACTTGGCAGGAGCAGCACCACGAAATGCCACGCGCCTACTCACCCACAACGTACAAGCAGCCGTGGAGCTCACTGACACCGTTGCCAGCTCTTCGCTGACCCATCTCTTTCACTTCGATCCACTTATCCAAGTGGGGATCGTATTTCTCCACGCTGGAAAGAGATGCTACGCCGTCATTGCCACCCACAGCGTAAACGTGGTTCTGGAAAACAGTTGTATAGGGAAAGGTTATTTGTAATGCATATGTATTTACTCAGCTTTTCAGAAGCAGTCTTAAAATGAGAGGAAAACATGGCATATCCATACAGTCCTAATTATGTACTTTTCTTTAAGAATTCCAACAACAGACTTAATTATCTAACAACTGGTAAAACGCTGTTTTCCAATTAAAGAAGTGAAAAAGTTACATAGTGCTGCAGATATTTTGCAGAGTACATACGGCAGCAGGGGGATTGAGGTGCAGATGCATGCAGTACTGTAAACACAGTACTCATGACAAACCTGAGTCTTCTGAAAGCAACGTGAAGCATTAACCTGATGTTGTTGCAAGGGTCCTGATAGTTACTTGCAGTACCTCAAATACTGTTGCAACAGGGAGCACAGTCCAATTTGCTTTGAGTGTTTTCCTAAATATCCTTCCTCACCTTTTGCACAGTTCTATAAGATTCTCATGGCTTAGACCTACCAGCTGCAATTTGGGAGGAAAGAGTCACTTACCACGAGGGCTACGGAGCCAACTCCTCCCCTGGGAGTGTTCATCGAGGCAACTGCGCTCCATCGATCAGACTCAATGTCGTATCGTTCCACATCACTGAAGCAAGTGTTGTCATCTAAACCTCCTATCGCGTAAATAGGGCCACCAAGGGAGGCAAGAGCAATTCCTCTCCTGAGAAAACCATAGAATCAATATCTCACTCCAAATCTTCAAGGAAGGGGAGTGTCATACCAAGTGCTATGTTAACTGACTAGCACCTGTTTCAAACTATGGGGAAAAAAGTAATGAAAATTTAATAGGTTTATTATAAATAATCACTAATCAATGTGGCTGGCCCTCTGCACATCAGTGTCAGTCTTGCAACGTTATCCTGAATGTCTTTTGTATGTTTGCAGGCTCCCATTAGAAGGGAGTTCTATCTTACATTCACCTCTGCTTTCCCAGGCACCTGTATGTAATTGTGTGATCCATGGACAGGACTGCTGCAGCTACAGTATCTTTAGACTGCAAAAACACAACGCTCCTGTTACAATTTAAAAAAAAAAAAAAAAAAAGACAGTGGTGCATATAATGTTTTGACTGAATGTCACCTAGCGCCCAAGTCCTCTACTTTTATGCTTCAATATATGAGGTTGTCTTAGTTATTTCATTTCTCTGCCTTGGTACTGAATTTTACACCTCCTATCTTGTTTTATTGAATCTGATGGAGAACAAAACCTGGTGGTTTTAACTTTCTTGGTATAGCTGCTGCTACAATTTGGGAATTAATTTTTTGGGCATGATACTAATACCTACTAAAAGGCAAACCTGTGCTGGATATTAGATGACTGAACTCTAGCAAACTTTAATTGCAATTTCTTCCATTCAGTTCTTTTTTTATTAAGTCGGTGTTGAAAGAGTTGTCAGATTTATTTTTCTACTAAGTCTACCAATATGTAAGTACAATTAATAGCACAAAATGAAAGTATCGTCATTAGAGAACTCCGTGTAAACTATGGTGTAGAAGGTAAATATTAAGTTTCTGCTTTAACTCGCAGGACTGGTGATTTACCATATCACTGAGGACATTCTGGTCTCATTACACGGAGGGCAGGGTTGCACATATCTAGACAGGAGTGAGAGAGGGACAGTCTGTCTAGAGAACAAATGTTGTGGTGAAATCCTGGGCTTATCTTAAATTGCCTCAGCAGATAATGTAGTCACACTTTCAATGGTGGCAGTTTTTTCTCAACTAAGCATTCTGATGCCACCTTTGTGAACAGGAGGAGGGCAGCACAGCAGCCATTTCTTTTACTGAAGTACTGATCAGGTAAGAAATGTTACAGAAGTCCAGGGTTGATGTTTGCTGAGAATACGGCTGGGTGGTGGCAGGAGGGAGGAAAAGGAGCAAGAAGCCATTTCTATGAGTCTGAGTCTTCTACTTTGATTAAGTCGCAGTGACAAATAGCTTTAGGACTTAGCCGTGCTCAGTATTTTACTCCTACTTGTATGTGACATTTTTAGAAACAACAAATAACAAAATGGAATGTAGAATTAATGAGGCTAATTTAAATGACAGCAGAAACAAAAAATTACCCATCTGTGAATCCAGTAACTCTTTAAAAGAATCGCGTCAGAAGGCAAGAAAAATCCTCAATCTGGCTCTCAGTGTTTTAGTGCCTCCAGCCTTTTGTGGTTTTCTGGACATGAGGTATTTAACTGTGCATGTTCTGCTGGCAGTTGTCTTGCTCACTCTTAAAAAGAGCAAAAAACCCTCACAGAACCAGTTAATGAGTTGAAAGTTCCTTATCAGGCATAGCAGAAAGGCCCCAGATATCAGAATGTAAACACAGCTGGAGTGGAAGAGCTCTCTGCTCCAGAAGCCAACCCCCTCAAAAAGGCGGGGGTGGCGGGGGCAGAATATAATGGAGCAACAAAATAAAGCCAAAGACTGCAATAACAAATGTTACCAGACAGGGCCTATCCCCAGAGAGATGAAGTTTTGCCATGAGATACAGTATATTACACACAACTTTGTGCAAATATGCGATATATGCAAGTATCTTGATGCAGATTTGTGTTTGCTTTACATCTAGTAAATAAAGGCATTTGGTAGCATTCAAGCCCCAAAATAGGAAAAAAAAAATCCTAACAATAGCAGAGTTTAGAAACACAAATAAAGGCAGAACAGACATGATGGTTTTCAGCACCAGCAAGAAATATGTCACAGATTAGGACTTCAAATTTTGCACATGGGACACATACCTCTTTGTGTTCATTGATGCCTTCATCATCCACTTGTTAGTGAGAGGATCAAATACTTCCATGCTTCCTAAGTGTTCGTTTCCATCATGTCCACCTACTGCGTAGACTTTACCTGAAACACATACACATCTTTTGATACAGAGATCGCTTGGCAAACATCTCAGTTTTCATTTATGTAATATCCCTGCCCATGTGGAGAAAAAAAAGCTCCAAGAAAGGTCAGAGTTTTCAAAGGCTTTCAATATCACAATTTTAATTAAGTAAGGACTTTACATTTTTATATGCTGTACTCAACCAGAGACCTGTTCTAATGTGGACTTTTATACAAAGCTTGAGATATGTAGACAATAAATCGTCCTATAACTTGAGTACTGCAGGTCAGATCAGTTTTGGACATTTATATCGATCTCTCCAGATTTTCTACAGGGGAAAAATAACTGTGTTCTGCTGTAGCAACACAGGGGTTGCTGAGTACAAGGAAGAGTTGTACCACGGGTGCTAAGCTGCTCTGGACTGCACGGGCCTGGTTTCAGAAGATGGAGACCCAAAAAATAAAGGTAGGTCTGCTCTTGGAAGAGTTATGGTCTTAGTGACTTGCCTGTACAGATTTAAGTACGAAGTACTAGCAAATTCTGGCTGTTTCTGCTGTGTAAGGCCATTTCTCTATGAACAGATTATGAAAAAATAAACGGCCTATGAAGGCAATAAGCTATATACAGATTGCAGTAATGTCTTTGCAGTAAGCATGCTCTCAGATTGCTTCACAATCAAAAACCCCTTCATGGGGAAAAAGCTTTACTAAATTGAAGAATATCCAACAGTTAAGCCACTGCAGGGCAAACTTACTTAGTGAAAGTACCAATTCCAGCAAAAAGAGCAAAAAATCGCCTTTTGAATAGTGTTGCTTGAATAGGTTTATTACTGACCTCCCACAGAGATCACACCCACGTGCCTTCTCCTGCTGTTCATTTCGGGGCCAAAGAACCAGTTGTTCTTACTGATGGAGTAACATTCGATGCTGCGAAACGGGTCACCCGATCCACCTCTGCCACCGACACAGAACAGCACACCTGAAGAACACAAAACAGATTTCCAGAAAGCTAGCAGGAACATGGGGGATAAAGTTGTATAGCAGAGTGGGCTGAAAATTGGAATTCAAGGGGTACAGACATTGCCCTGCATACTGCAAGCTGGATTTTGGCCTTTGCTTGGCATGCTGTTATGGCAATTAACTATCTATGCTCTTGTAAAAGTCATGTGTCTTTTAAATATGTTTTTTGTGATTTTTGCTTATGGAGATAAACAGATTGATTGTTAAATACAACAATGTAAAAAACAGGATTTGTAGTTAATATTCATCACTCACTTTTGGTTTAGGTTAGACAAGAAAGTTAGCTCAACCTTCTCGCATCGAGGGTAAATGTCCACCGTTTTCTGTATAGCTTTGAGCATACCCCCTGCATATAACATACTTAACAGTTCCAGCTTTAGTACAGATAGAGCTGATCAGGACAATTAATGTTTTAAAGAGAGAAAACAAGTGCTAAAGTTCTGCTAGGAAAATGCAGCCTAATGACCAGAAAGGTACACAATGGCTTTCCCAATTTTGCATTAATTCATTAACAAGCTGTCTAACCCTGCACAGATGTGCCACCTTCTTTCCACACTGCTCCATACTGGATAATCAGACACACATTTAATTACCAGCAGTCTGCTTCCTTGGTGTTGTGCGAATGGAGTACTCAAAGTCTGGCACTGCCCTGCTGCTCAGGTGAAGGTGGTAGTTTCTTGCTTCATCCAGCAAATCCCTACATTTTAGATTCTGCTTGACAATCTCTTCCTTTGCCACAACACCCATAAGGAAACATACGGGCAAGAGAGGCAGCCGTACCTGACAGAAATGAACACAGTTGGAGTAACTGGCTGAACTGGCTGAGTCTCACCGTTCGCAGTGACGCATACAGAACAGATGGCAGCTGCCAGCCCCATGCTCTGCACTAAAAAGAGTGGCTTTCATACCTTTTTTCCCCCAGAATAACAGTGATACAAATAATTATTTTAGTGACAAATGTTTGCTACAACCATTTGCATTTAAGCAGCAGTGGAGAACTGCCCCTTGGCCCAGGCTGAGCAGAGAAGAAGTGCCACTGCCTGTACTGCAACCGTGTCTGCCCAGCATGATGCAGGCAGCATCTGTGACTTCACCAGGATAGCCCGTGTCAGGTTAGTCAGCTCATTGCTAATTGGCTAAGAGGAGTTTTGCTAGAATGGTGCATTGCTTTTGGGTGGCAAGTCAAAAAGGAAATGCTGTCAACATGAACTAAGCATCTACTAAGGAGGTATTGCTAGTGTAGTAACACCTTTCTCTAGTGTGAGCTCGACAGACCACAGGATTTAAAAAAAAATAAAAAGGTTGAGAGGTAATTGTTTCCTTCCCCAAAGCCTTCCTGTGGTCCCTCCAGCCAGGCTGAGGAAGGGGAATGTGTTTCTGGGTGAGACCACACAGCTACCCCTCTCCAGAGCAATCCCCAGGACCAGGGCAGATCTGAAATAAGGTCAGCCTCTCCAAAACGGCCTTGAAATGTCCTCCATCCCCCTGTCACTGATTTCTGCAAACTTTTCATTTGTCTTTGTGAGAGAGAGTGAGGAATCTGAAGTACAATCAGATGGGGGTGACAAAAGGAAGGTGGAAAGGTGGAACAGGTGTTAGCAGGAGGGAACTGAAGGAGACCACCACCTGACTTTCTAAGGTTTGGAGCTGACACTGTCAAGCAGCTCCCAGTCAGCTCAGCAGCAATGGTGTAGGAGAAGTCCAGTATCTTTGGTGCTTCTCAGAGCAGCAGGATGGCACTGTCATATGGCTGACAAGTGTCCCTGTCTTCAAGCATGTGTCTCTACCAGTTCTTCCTTACCCACTTGCTTTCAGTCCCATTTCTTCCTTTACTTTGCCCCTGGCTTATTTTAGGCTGATTCAAAGCACCACTGTAGGCCTGCTAATAGACTTGTGAGGTTAGTGATGTGGTAAGAGCTCAAGGCTGACAAATTCAGAACCTCATTATAACAGGAAAAGCTATAATACTGATTATGATGTGGATAAGAACTGTCAATAAGCTCTGTTTTCTGCTAGCAAAAAGATCCAAATCAACTGATGACTCCATATACTTCAGCAAATAACCCATATTTACGCAAGGGGTTTACTTTTTCATTGCTTTGTTCTAGGCTCTGGTTTCCATGAATAGAATAAAGCTGTTAATCTCCTCTGCTAATGTAAATGCATGATAAAAATCAGGGTTTTTTTTAAATTTCAAATTATATTGCCTGCAAATTTAATTGTAGTGTACTAAAGGAGGGTTTTTTGTACCAAAAAAAAAAAGCTCATGCTAGTCTAGATGAAACTAAAGGATTTTGGAAGACAGTTAACAATAGTGTGATCTTTTACCGGGAAATGTGAAAAATGATGCATGAAGACAATGACAGCAGCATGTTAGCAGACCTCGTGTTACTCACATGATGCAAATATGAACAATTCTGCCAAATGCAAAATATTCAAGTGGGAGTTCACTGACAACTGAAACAGCACAGTTAGTCCTACCTGCTAAGATATATATGGCATTTTGCAGTGCATGGTATGTTCCCCCTCTTCCCCAGCACAGGTTCTCTGTACCTGTCTCAAATATTATATTTTAAACTGCCATAAGTAGCACATATGGAGTCTGAATGATTGCTGTACCTAACATTTTGACAGGAGGAGGTCTGATGGGTGTTGAACTAAGTTCAGCTGAGTGACCTTTTGATACCCATATGTGTTTCTTTCAGAAGTAGGGGACTCGTATCAAGTCTAAAGGATCAAACTACAAACTCCTTTCGGATCCTACAGGTAACCAGCAGTGCCAGTCTAGTGAGCATTAAAAGGTCTAGGATATGTTTCCTGGCCTGCTTGTAGGGCTAATACGTCTTGGTCTTTTGTTAATTAAATATACACAACATTCCAGAAGTAGCACGACTTGATGTGCTATCTCTATGAGTTTTACTTTCTGAGCCATGTAACAAAACTCCTGAAAAACTTTGCTCTCCTTTCTTAAGTACAAATACTTACCAGCAAGGGAAGTGAGTGTTTCAGGCTGTAGTAGTATCAAACCAGGTTGAAGTGATGGCTTTATGTTCTCTGTTTCACTACATGTAAATTTAAGAAGTTTCTGCTCTAGCACAGACGCGGGGTTTTGTTGGCTCCCCACCCCCCAGCCATAAGCATTAAAGTGAGTACTCTTCTCTCTACAGGAATTGGGGAATACAACTCCTTCCTGGTACTCAAGAGGTCTGACCTGCTTCCACTGTCAACTCACAACTGTGAATACCAGATGAGGCACCGACTGGTAAGAACGTTTTTTATCTTGAAGTCCACCTAAGTACAAACAGTTGACTTCAGAATTAAACCAGTAAAAAGCCAGGCACCCAGTGCCTCGGTCTGCCCTACCTGCGCAAGTATTTCATCCAGCCATGTAGCATGATGCTGCGGATTGGCCAGCAACCACTTGATAGCAGCACTGTAAACTTGCTTTTCATTTTCTATATTCAGGTCACTGGAGGACAGGAGTTTATGGAGGTGCTGTGGTGACACGTTCACGAAGTCTTCGCACTCCACCACCTCGGTAAAGTGCTCACAAGCATACTGATCAGCCATGTCCATCAAGTCAATGCGGTTGTGACTCTCTGCAAATGCCCTGACTGCCAGGCAGTTGGAGGGGTGGAAGTGCAGTTTCATGTATTCACAGCATGCCTTGGCCACCACCTCCACCTGAAGGATGCAAGCAGCGTACAGGAGAGGCTGGACGTTATCCACCGTCAGGGTAAGCCGGGAGGAGTACACAAACTTCACCAGATCTTCTATCGCATCACCATCAAAGTCCTTGATCTCGATCAACGTCTGCTTGGCTTCAGCCATTTCCGAAAGAAACATGGCTCTGAAGTAAGGTATAACACAAGCCAGCACCAGTTTGTGGCAGGAGATGAGCTTTGAACCAACCTGAAAAACAAAACAGTATTTTACTGAAACATTAATTTCTTTCAGCTATAAAGACAGTTAAGCTGAAATGTGAATTCTGGACTCGATTTTTATTTTGTTGAAAAAAATGCATTCCATTTGCCCTCTACTTCTGACATTAGATTAATGTATCCCAAACAGATGGGAGTGTAACTTGGCCACTGGAGGAGCGCAAGGCTACTCCAGGAAGCAACAGCAATAGTGCATTTAACTTATTTTTTCCTTAAAGAGCCATGTCCTATTTTTGAAATGGAACTTCCTTAGGAACCTTATAGAAGGATCGTGGAGACAGGAGGAGACTGCTGGCCCCTTGTTTGGTTTATGTATATTCAGACACTTTAAGGGGAAGGAAATTGTAACGAGACATTTTTAGACTACTTACTTTAAACCTCTGGACTTTTAAGGAATTGATAATGCTGTTTATAGAAGCAAATCCATGCAAAACTGCAGTAATAACAGCTATTACAGGGATTAATACAAGTTACCAATTAATTCAATTCCAGAATTTACAAGTTGTTTAGCTACAAAAGATACAATATTCCCTACAAAGAAGAGGTATTTTTCAAAATTCTGATCAGAAAATGCAAAATAGGTATTCACTTACAAAATTCTAGAATTCATTTACATTAAATGATAATGTAAATTCTCAAGGTAAATGACCAATCCAGTACTCAGCTGTGTTACAGCAGTGCTTTCTTACAGCCTCTGTCATTCTGCAGTCTGCGCTAATATCAAGGAATGGCCAAGTTAAATACCAATTTCCCTGACATCCTCAAATTACATCTTTGTTTTCAGATGAAGGTGTTACAATGAGCTGTCTTGCAATTTTTTTTTTTAAAGGATATTAAATGATAAAGGATAACATGGAGTTTTTTCTAGCTGTGTGTTAAAAGTGTGTATTATCAACACAAGTATAACCTGCCTGGTAAGCAGCAAGCTGAATACAGAAAGCAGACGCACATGAAAGAGTACAGAAATTAAAAGAATGGAAAAGATTAACAGTTCAGTGCGAGTTAATTAGATTGCTCCAGAAGAAACGATTCGTAGACCAAACAAATGAACAAAAAAAACCCCACCAAACCAGTGGGAGAAAAGCAGATGGTATGTGTCTGCTGCCCTCCTGCTTCTAACATGTTCTTGGTATTCCAAAATCAGAGTTGTCCTCCACTTATTAACTATCATAGATTACAAAAATCATATTTTGAGAGCCAGCAGTTAAATCAATAATTGGCCTGACAACAGCAATGCCAAAACTGTTCACTATCATAGATCATGCACAAAAGCAGAAAGGTCATAGTGAAGTAATTCTTCTCAAAACACGAGACATGCCTGAGCACTACAAAAAGAAAAATCCGGCCCTCCAGAAAATTCTAGTGCAATATACAGATACCAGTTACCAAAAATCACTGATTTAGGAAGCCTTATGATAAGATATCCATAGGTTGCTCTAGCCTCCGTAGATTATATTCTCCACTTGAGGACTGGAAGCCAAGTCATACAATCATTAGATTGTATGTACTCTTAACGTTAGCAAAGTATCTTCACACAAATAATACAAATGAACAGTAATACTAGCCTAACTTAAGGAAAATTAAATTGCAGCCATAGGAAGAAGTGTTTTCCAATTCAGGTTTCCCTAGCAGGAGTATACATTTAACTATTCTTATAAGACTGTCTTCCTTTTTTGCAAGAGTGGGTTGAAATAGAAAAAGGTGAGGATAAGGTCAAGAAAAAGGAAGAATAGGATTAAGAGTTTTAATATGAACTTTCTTCCCAAAAAGACCTTTTAAAATGCCAGATATAAAGGGAGCTGATTTTGAGCTTTTAGGCACGTTGTGTTTTACAGCACTAATGCTGTACAGAGCAGCTTCAGGATTGTCATTGTATCCTCTGAGCATTAACTTGACTGTTACGAGCCACTGGGCCTGTTCTGCTGCTGCATCTTGTGCCTGGTGACAGGTGAGTTAAAAATCCAGTACCTGCTGTGAAGCAGAACAGAAAAATGTTCTTGCTTATTTTACTCCTTTCGTCCACAGGCCTGTGGAAGGGAGAGAAACCCTCTTCTTCTTAGAGATCTCCATTGTCTCCTTAGCATTTTAAAAAGATGGGATGCCTGCCAGAAGGCACCAGGGACAGGCATCTGTCAAAGGTTTTCCCTGTTAATATGTAAAAGTGGCAGGCAAACAATTTCTCCCAAAGGCATCTGTCATTTGTTCTTGGCACAGGAACCTAAGATTCACCTCTTTTTCTTAAATAACTATCCTGCACTACTAGAATGTACAGCTAAGCAGTGCTTAATGTCTGTAGGTGCTGGCAACCACTCTTATGGATGCTAGATACAAATTTATTGTGATCAGGATATATGTAATACACAGCTGAGTTACAAAGAATGCATTAAAGCAATGCTGTGCAAGAATCACAAAACTGGTTTCCTCCTTCTCCTTTACTCTTCAATGGGCTGCAGAACCTAATTGTCTAAGGTTTTTTTGTCTTGTTTTTTTTTCTTTCTAGAAGTTAGGCTTGTTCCAGAAATTCTGTTTGCCAGGAAAGATCTAGCAGAGCAACACAGAGTGCAAAAATAGAGATAAAATTGAGGATGAAAGTGGGGGAGAACAAAGAGGCTGCAAGGAGCTGAAATGCACTGTAATTAACTGTGGGAATTTGCTTAGAATGCAAGTTGGGTGAGGTCAGTGTCACAAACGTCCTCTTTCTGACTGTCAATACCTTAAGTGTTTACATTTCAGTTGTGAAGTTTCTAAATAATAATAAAAAACAAACAAACAACCCAAGAGCATATCTAGAGATGGCTCAGATCCAACAGGCATTCTATGGCTTCCACACCCCTGCCCAAATTCATAGCCACCTCCAGCACCATAGACTGTTAAAAGCAAAGGATGTGTGACAATATCACCTTCAGTGTAACATCGCAGAGCTCTCCAGCTTCAAAGAAGTGAAGAAGAGAACTGTGAAAATCCTTCCAAGCCTCATTTGCTTCAAATACAAAGATGTCACCTTCGCCGTCACTGTTGGAAGACCCAGTTTGCTGCTGCTGCTGCCGCCTTTTTCCCTTTGTCAGATGTTGTTTTGCCTGCTCTGGGACCATGGATTCTGAAGCCATTGGCTGTTTCTTCTTTCACTGCATGAATCTTCAAAAACTCCCACCAAGACAAAATCCAGCCCATCAGAAGTCAAGTCCTAAAAGGCAGTTAAGTTCTGCTCACCTTCCTGTTTAAAACAAAAAACAAAACAAAACACCACAGAAAAAGCAGATGAGACATTAGGTACTGCTAGTACCTAACACTTTGATCACATCTTAGAAATACTACCTATAATCTTGTTTGGGGAAGGTGGAAGGAGAAGGCGTGGTGCAGGGGAAGGCCCGCAGACAAGAATCCTATGCAGGTATCTCTAGGAAAAGCCATTTTTTGTGAACTTGTTGCCCACACTTCATGAAAAAGAACAGGCAAGAATGTCTCTCCCAACATTCTTGGTCTCACTACTGTGCATGGTAGAGGAGCAGAGGGAACATGGCTCACAGACAGCAGTGCTGCTTCGGTCCCTGAATAGCACCTCTCATCACTGCTGCCACGTGGGAGAGTTGAGGGATTTTCTTGAAAAGAATGGACATTATATGGAACTGAACTGAATAGGCCTGTGAGCCCTATATGACCAAGAAGAGAGCAAAACAGCCTAAGTTGACTTTGAGCAGCCTTGAACGAGAACAACAGAAAGTGTGTCCGGTGAAGAAATCAGGAGTCAGCAAGTCGGCAATTTTGTAGTGAGGTAGTGCTGAATGCTAGAGCTCGCACTAACCATAAAGATCCAATCCCTTGTCAGTTTGCAGCGAGTGAACAGTAGCTATTGTCCAATTACATGCAGCCTGTAAGCACTTGGACAGGTCAGTAAGATACTTAAGGAGACTGTAACAAGCAATAAAGGGCTTTAGCTAGACTCACATTGGATCGTGTGGAGTCTGTGTTTTTTGCCTTCGCAAGTGGTGACCCCCATGTGATCCGCAAGGAGAATACAGCAAGGAGACAGCTGCTGAAGGAGGGCTAAGCCTTGGCTGACCGGCACAGCTGGACTGTGACCGGGATGCAGTCTTTGGGCTGTGGGAAAATAGTCGGAGGGGATCAGACACCGTTGCGCAACGGACATCCACAGGAGAGGTGAGCAGCCGGGGGCAAGATGGGGCAGAATGTACCTAATGGAGAAAAAGCAATTCTGCAGCTATTCTTGCATATCCTCTCTAGGAGAGGAGTGAAATATGAGGAAAGAAACCTCAAAAGATTATTAATTTGGTGCCAGGACAATGGGTTTCCTGCCGATCCGTCTGGAGCCTTTCAAATAGAGACTTGGGAAAAAGTGGAAATGCGCTGTGGGAGGCACTTAGTCCCCGTGAAAAAGATACTAATGGCCCTGCAGCCGCCTGGTGCTTGATAATCACTACATTGCAACAGTTAAAAGCCGAAAAGACTGTTACAAGCCTCAGTGATTCGAAACAGGCATTTCCAGTTCAATTGCCAGTTAAATTGCAAGTGTTTGCCCCGATCCAACAAAATATTCACCCCCAGAAGAAAAGCCGTCAGAGGAACCGTCTGTGCCTCTCCTGGAAGAAAAGTCACCGGAAAGACAGAACCAGTGTAATGATGATATGGAGATTGATCAAAAAGTGTCGTCCAACCCAACGAAGAAGAAACCATTTTATCTTCCTTTGCCACCATCCACGCCGCCTACTCCTGATTTGATTCCAATACATCCTGAGTTTCTGGATAAACCCAGATGGGCTCAAGAACTTATTCGGAAGCTGGAGGATTTGGAGAGACAACAAAAGATTCATCAAGCAGACCAAGAATGGAGAGAGAACATGACAATGCATAGACTAGAACAGATCATCTCTGATAAACATTCCGGGGGGGCAGCAGGGTGTCTGCGGGTGGCAATCTTGTCATGAGGTGGCAGGATGTCATAAAAAAATGCATTACTTGAGGGAGAAGTATTACCCTCTGCATATCCAGTAATGCTGGGAGGTACTGGGAATGATGGGAGACAAAAGCCCAATTACTGGGGTCCTTTTCCCTGGGAATTAGTCAAAGAGGCAAGGAAATCGGTAAGAGAACATGAGTTACAGTCACCTTTTACTCAAGCGTTTATTGACAATATTTTTACTACTAACCTTATGACTCTGTCAGATTTGCGTACATTGATGCAAATGATATTAACACCAATGCAGCAGTTACTTTGGCGGACACGCTGGTATGATCTGGTGGGACAAGCAGTAGTGCAAAATTTAGAAAGGGGGGATGGTGATTTGCTGGGGATGGTGATTTGCTAAGGACAGCAACCGCTGATATGCTCACAGGACAGGGAGAGTTTGCTGATGTGCAAAAGCAAGCCAGGTTAGTTGTGCCAATATTGCATCAATCAATGACGTTAGCCAGGGAAGCGATGAAAACATTGCCTGAGGACGGGAAAATTATACCACCTTATACTACCATTAAGCAAGGTCAAAATGAGTCTTACATGGCTTTTTTAGATCATTTGCACAATGTGTTGGAACAGTCAGAGTTGACTGATCCAGTTCACGAAGCACTGCTTATGTCTCTAGCAGTGGAGAATGCTAATCCTGCTTGTAAGTGCATTTTACAGGTGTTGCCAAAGAGCGCGTCTCTGGTTGATATGCTGGAGGGGTGTTCAAGGGTTGGCATGTCAGAAGAACAAGCCGGTTTTATGGCCAGCGCTTTTGCAGCAGCCATAAAGCCTTTGATTCAAAAAGGAAAATCAGATCATATAAAACACAGTATAGAGCTAGTAAGCCGAGACAACAAACAAATAAAAGACTTGCAGGAAATGTAGAAGAAATTCACCATTGTAGAAGATGGACTGAGTGGGTGGTTAGCAAGTCTGGAAATTACAGGATGGCTGAGGGATCTGCTTTTACATGGATTAGTAATAATGTTTGTGATTGTTGCCATATTGTTAATTGTGCCTTGTTTGATAAAATTGCTCGAATGCATGGTATCCAAAGCCTTTGCGAATGTTTGGTTTGCACAAAAACAAAAAAGGGGGAATTGTGGGAGATTTGAGGGATTTTCTTGAAAACAATGGACATTATATGGAACTGAACTGAATAGGCCTGTGAGCGCTATATGACCAAGAAGAGAGCAAAACAGCCTACATGTCTTATGTAGTGTGTCCGGTGAAGAAGTCAGGAGTCAGCAAGTCGGCAGTTTTGTAGTGAGGTAGTGCTGAATGCTAGAGCTCTTGCTAACTGTGAAGATCCAATCCCTTATCAGTTTGCAGCACGTGAACAGTAGCTATTCTCCAATTACATGCAGCCTGTAAGTAAGATACTTAAGGATACATGTAACAAGCAATAAAGGGCTTTAGCTGGATTCACATTGGATTGTGTGGAGTCCATGTTTTTCACCCTCACACTGCCACAGATGGACAATCGATCTGCCCCCAGCAGTTATTTCGTACATACTTATTACTCAGCTTTCCTAGGTCTGTTAGAAAGCTAAAGCAAGCTCAAGTGTTTTGTGCGTTTATGCAAATGTAAGTGAAATATAAAAAGCTTCTACAGAACTACAGAGAACAAGAATTTACACTTACAGAAAAATCTTGGAAAGAAAATAATGTCCTTTTATCTACCAAACTTACTAATCCAACTGATTGATATTTAAAGCATGGAAATAAGCATTATGTAGAAGTTTATTCTTGCCTGCTAGATTTTATTTTAGATGTTTACTCAGCTTAGCTGAAGATATTTTTAAGGTGTTCAAGATTTGCACAGCTCAGATGAAGGGAATCTTAGCTGTACTGGCATCACAGCTTTCCCAGAGCTGAAAGACCGGAATACCACAGACAATGGGGAGAAGGATTCTGCTTCTGTCACTCAAATTATTCTTCCTGCTACTGTGAACTTCCGGTAGGTTAAGTTTTAAGCCCACCTTCTGATTTGAAAAAAAAAGTTTAGCAGTAGGGAAATGGTGATTTTTTTTTTTTTTTCAGTAGCACATTTTAAACTTCAGCTATGTGTGTTTAAAATCCATGAAAACATACATCCCATCACCTTAGGCTGTGCACCCACATGCTTTGTGGCAGAATTATGAAGCCCACAAGAAAAAAATACTGTTTGAAAAGGTGGGGTTACTGATTCAGTTTACAAGCTACAGTTCTGTTAGATTTTTAGGCAAAGGAAGCAAATGGTTTTGTTAGATTTTTGGCAAGGGAAGCAAATGGGTTTTTATGATGAAGTCTCTGGAGAGCAGGAAGGATATTTAGTAGCGTGTTTGTCTCTTACACTGGCTAGCTTTGGTTTTCCTGTTTTCCGGTTAATTTATTATGCATTCGTTCTTCATTCTGCCCTAAGAGTTGATGACTGCTGTAGTTCTGTGGTTTCTGCTCATGGGCTCTGGTGTTGGAGGACATGGACTGACTTGAAGTAACGCAAGATTCTTCTACAATGAAAATGTAAGTTATGTATTTGGGAGAACTGGTTATCTTCTGGAATACTTTCAAAGTATCTATGCCTCTTAGTGAATTTACAGCTCCCCATGCATCAGTACCAGAGAAGGAGCAGGGAGTGACTTCAGGTGATCATACTAATTTCTGCTCTGCGTCACAGGGTTGTTGCCAGCTCCGTGTCCTCTGTGGTGACAAGGCTGTCAGCTGCACTGCACCGGGAAGGTTAAGTGTGCCTACAATATTCACTTATGCTGTAAGCAAGGTAAGTATTCTTCCTTTAAAAGATATTTAAGAGAAAGGTCTCACTTTTTCTAAAAGCACAAACTAGCTCAAAGATATTACAGATCATGGGATATTTATGGCAAGGAATATATTTTTCTGCTGAAATCCTAACTTCCATTATGCCAGATTTGACAAATTACTACGCTAAGATGTTTTTCTAATTTGTTAGGAGGATAAATCTTGATACATTGTTTCTCTTCTTTTAACTTGAAAATTGATCATCCACTACTGGTACTTGCCAACTTTAACAACTTTGAAGTCGTCACTATTACCATGGAGATATGAAGCCAACACAGAGCTTCAGGTGCAACCTACTGACGTTACAAAAGTGAATGTAGACAAACGAGGGGAAAAAGAGACACTGAAATGCCACATAAGGGCATCATGTAAGAAGTAAGACATAGCATTTTAACCCTACATTTCTCAGAAACTCTTGTTTATTTTGGTCCATAACTGACGTTCTCACTTCACCTCTCTCAAGCTGCTCACACTGTATTTCACAGCTCCCAAGTCTTAAGGTTTTTCCATCTGGCTTATATGCTACATTTATCCTTATGCTTTAATTTCAAGTGCATATATACCTCCCAAAACTGTTCTGTGGCCCACTGTAAAAGAGGCTGATTTTGTATGTTTTACCTGTTCTGGGTACGCCATTGTAAACACCAACACAAAACCCATGAGTCCTAAGATAGATCAGTGCTTTTGGGGTAACTGTTTTTTGTGTGTATTAAATAAACTAAGCCATAACACACAAGCCAAATGTAACTGATTTTAAACAATGCTTTTCATCTATATATGATGGTTATGCTAAATGTAGCTCTCGAAGGTGCTCTGAGCTCTCACCTATAAGAAGCTGAGCATATATTTAGATTGATATATTTAGTAAATGCTAAATACACACTTGATAATGCAGGGGAATAAACTAGAAATCACACCAGAGGAGACCAAGGCCATTACTCAGGCACACAGCCATAGACAGGACAATCACGTGTACCAGGGAACTCCCAGTACAGCAATATTAAGTAAGTTCATGGGACCATGAAACCAAGTCAGTTACTGCGGTAAAAAGAAGTCTCCACAACATCTTAAAAACTGACATGTTTAATATAACCTTAAGGAAATACTCAGCAATAGTCTGACACAGTTTCATTCTGATGAATCTTTGTGACAGATAATACCTTAGATAAGATTGTTATTCATCCCCCACGTCACCAATTCAGGAGAAACCTGTTTCTGTGATACATCTCAATGATCCAAATCTTCTTAATTATCTATCCACAAACCCTCCACTTGTCTTAATTATTGCATCTCACAGTTACGAGTCTTCAAACAAGATTATCTACTATGGAAAGTACGAGCTGTAGACATGATACAGCTGTAAAGCTAACTTTAAAATACAGCTACGTCACTGTATATATCCAGTTGACTGTTAATAATTAAGGGCTAACAATAAGTATCTGGCTTAGAAATATCGCTGTTTTAAATTACGTAGTCCATTTGAAAAATCAAGGCATTTTCACAATCAGTGGTTTAAGGTAAGTCAAGTGCCACTACCAGATTTCTGTAAGGAGCCAGTCTTATCGACATGGTGCACTAGTAAAGTTAAACACAAAGAGAAATAATATTACAGATGTAAAACACAATATTAATATCATGTATTGAAGTGTGTGATACAATCTATCATGATCCAGGCAGGAGGAGAGAACAGGTATTTCCAGAAAATACTGGTTTGCCTGGCTGTAGCCCTTTACCCTTCTCAGATTTAAAATGGAACAGAAATGAGTTTTAATAGCGCTTCAGTCAAGATAAACTCTGTAAATCTGACGGTCATGCAGAAGTCATGAATGTCAGTATATTTCAACTCCAAACCTACTTCTCCTTCCAGCCTGAAGTGGAAGAATGAATAGTTTTGTCCTTGCACACCCTTAAAGGGATGACATATGAAAAGAGCAGGAAATTGAAGTTGTATTTTCACATCTTTAATTATATAGAAGTTCCCTAGTTTAAGAACCACTAGCTAGGAGGATTAGTCAGCATTTAGGTTGGCATGCATGATGCTCTCTTAAGTACGTACTAAAAATCCACAAAATGAGGCAGAAAAGCCATTTACAGATTTGCTCCTCAAATAAACAGTAATGCAACAGTAACATTCCTCTGCTTCGCTAAGTCTAGTACTGGGTGAATGCTGCAGCCCTACACACACAGTCTTTCCTCTTTAGAACAAAACACTGCCATGGCCATTCAAAACCTTAATAACACGTGCTCCCTTTTTATCTTCGCAATTACATCTTCCAGCCTCCCTACAGTCTAGTATTTTGACTGCATCAAGAGTGTAAGCGACCATCACGGAACTGACTGACTCTAAGGAAACAAAAGGAAGTGCCTCATTCATAACATCATCTGTTGTTATTCCTTGTAGACAGCTGCTTGACACTTTCTATGAAGGAGTAACTGTCTGTATAAAAAAAAACAAAACAAAACAAAACAAACACCACAGATTGTTTATAGCTCACCATTGTTTGCTGACAGCAGGTCAGCAATTTTCCTCTTCAAGTTAAATATTTAGAAATATTGATGATGTCTACTATTCCCAGAGCGCAGCAGTTCTAGACCCCAGAGCTGGGGTTCTGGTCCTCAAGGCCTGTCCTCAGGCAAGGGACTGAGGGTCGCCTCCTCCCTATTCCTCACTATCAAACTTAGAAAGGAAGCAGGGATGGGAGGCCAGAGAACAAGCGTGTTATACCTGCTGCAATTCAGATAACAGTAACATCCCAAAGTGAAGTGAAGAGATTTTGGTTCAGACATTCTCGCTAAGTTATCTGAAACTGAATTGAGTGTAAAATTCCTCAAGTCAGACAGTAAAACACCTCAAATAATTCTGGAAGAAGTGGAAGGCATCAAACAGTGGCAGGACATGAACATGGCTGTTTTCCCCTGCCATGCAATTAAACCCCAGGAATCCTGGCTGCCAAGCCAACCTAGATGTTGGAGTTCACAGTCTCCTCTCCTGTCAGGTACCGTAAGAGACGGTGCCCCAGAAAAAGCGATCGTCCTCATTCTGCCCATGGCACAAGGGAGGAAGACATTTCAGTGACAGAGAAGGGAAACGAAACCAAGGCTCCCAGTATAACCGCAACTAGGCAGCATTCATTGGTTACTCCCCCACAAGACGAACAAATATAATGTCATGATCTGCGCAGAGAAAGGCACTTGGTCTCACTTGGAAAGCAAAAGGGCCCGTTAATTGAAGGAGACAAGAAGCTTGTCTTCTGTCAAGGCAAAGTTTGTAGCCCTATGAGCAGGGAGGTTTTGGAAGTGACTTGAGCACAGACTGAATGCATATAAATATGTACAAGATCATATGTGTGGCTCTCTAAAACTAACTTGTCTAATACAGAGCCTGATAAATATCTGTGGGTAATTATACACTGCTGGTGCTGCTGACCACAAGGTTAGAAAAGCATATGCAGTGAACAGATCTTCTCTAATTTAATTTAGCTAAAACAGCAAGTCTAGCTGTTGTTTTGCAAGTTGACGGGGTCAGCACAAGCAACACAGACAATGAGTTCAAAAGATAAGCTTACTTTTTGTGCTAGTTTAACTAAAAACTAGTTAATTTTCCTTCATTAAGTTAGAAACCTTTCTTTTTCATAGCTAGCACGGTCATTGTTTGGACTAAGTTTGAGAACAAGAAGATAACATCCCAGGACAGAGTTGATGTTTTTAATTGCTCTGGTCTGAGAGCCAAGGATGTTCTGAGTGCTCTGCCCACAGGTGTGAGGCAGCTGGGAAAGGGGGCAGAGATGTGACAGACCTTGACTGACATCCAGACTCATCATGAAGAATATTCAGTGCTATCAGCGTCATGCTTCATATTTAAGGAGAGTTGGCACCTTCCCATTGGTTCTTCAGTCAGAGCCAGGACAGAGACCTGTTTGGGGAACAGGCGTTTGGGACTTTTAGTTCAGCCTTTCACCATCTTGCTGTTTTGCAGAGGCCTCTGGGCCTTTCTGCCTTTTCCTCTTTTCTCCACGATTGGCTGTTTTGGGACCAAGGTGCCGATTCCTGGGACTGGCTGCTCTGTGCAGACGGAGTTCATGAGGAATTGCATTGAGTATCTTTCATCTTCTATTTCCATTTTTTATATATTATTAGTAGTGGTATATTAGTGTTAGATTGTTATTTTATTAAACTGTGTTTATCCCAATCCACAAGTTTCTCCCTTCCCTTTCAATTCTCTCCCCTATTCAGGGTGAGAGGGGCGGGAGTAAGCAAGCGGCTATCATGGTTATATTGCTACCTTGGGTTAAACCATGACACTTTTACTTTGGTTTAAAGCAGCAGAAGAATAAGCAAGGCAATGTACCTAAACATTACTACATAGAATTAATTATAGTGATTAAGAAAGATACATCACCAATTGCCTTGATACTTCAGCATCTCCCAGATCTGTGCCTCAGCTGGGTAGCCCCTGTCACAGCAAAGGATCAGAGAACCTTTCCCAGCAATTGGGAGGTCCGATGGAGTGTGTCCACTCACAGGTGAGGTCTCCATTGTCGCTGTGAGAGGGTCGTGCTTTTATACAGTTTAACAAACGAATTCATATATCAAAATGCACAAAAACATCTGGTGGATTGGGATCCTCACTCAGGCACATCTCAGATCTGGCCAGGATCCTGGGAACGTCCAAGGAGTTGCTGTTCTACTAATGAATCTCTAGCTTTGACAGCTTTCAGGGATGATTCCCATGGCCAGATTTGGCTTTGACTATGTATTTCCAAACAAGGCCTGATATCTGGTTTCTGGGCGTAAACAAGGAAACATATTCTTATGACATTTAATCTTTGCTAATGATTTTATCTAAGCCACATCTTTCACTAATGATCATACAGATTTCACTAATTATTAGACACTCATGCAACATTTGGTTGGGAGGTTCATCTAGAGGTCAGCTTTGGTTCGGGGCCCATTGCTCAGGCCTTAGTACTTCAGTTTTCTGTGTTGTACTACAAAAACTTGAAAGTTTGAAAAGAGAGCAACTGGCAGAGAAGCAAGAGGCAGCTGCAGCCAAGCAGCAGCTTCGGCAGGAACTGCACAAGCAGCTGTTTGCTGTTCAGTCTGGTTTACAGCTGTATCACCAGGAAGGAACATGAGGGGAAAAAAAGATAGACAAAATAGCAGAGAAAAACCTCAGTGCTCTCCCGTTTTGAATTCCACCAAAGGAGTTATGGAAACCTCAGGCAAAACCGCTCAGATGCCGGTGCTAATTAGGTCAAATCAGACAAGGCTGGAAAACACGGTAAAGCTCATGTTACGCACTGTATTACAAGCCCAAGCCTACTGTACTTTTCAGCAGAAACATAATTTAGCAGAAAAAAAAAAAATCAGATACCACACATCTAACTGGTTCAGCTGGTTTAAAACCATGAGGCTTTCTTTTGTAGAAATCCACATAAAATTTTCTTAAACAACACCAATATAAAATTTCCAGATCCTTTCAGTATTTCAAAGGTTCTTTGTAGCAAAAGCTGACATGTATTATTGTTTTGTGTTATCTGTCACATAAGTAGTTCAGAAAACAGTAAAATGGGTATGTAAAAACCTTCCTTACATTTGGAAGCAGATCTTTAATCTGCTCATATAACAAAAGGACAGAAAAGGTGTTTTGTAGAGCATGAAAAGCATAGTCAGGTGAAATCTAATTTTAGAAACCATTCTGCTGGCAATAATCCTCTTTTGAGACAGCTTCTTCCCTTGATCCAATATATGAATATGATCAACAAACTTCTGTTGGGCTTTATTCCAAGTTTCCATCAAATATCAGAAAAGTCAAGTGTCTTCTGGGCTTTATGGGATGGCAGCTTGACAATTTTGTTCAGTTTAGCATAATAAAAAGAAACAAACAACCTAATATGCCATGATTTACTTACACTTGAACTACTTTTGCTTACTTGAGAACAACCACCAAAACCATCAGAAGCCTCAGAAAAGCAAAGAACTCTGCTTTGCAGATACATGTGTACATAAGAAGTGCTTTATTTATCCTAGGTAACCTTGAGAATATGCAAAAAGTAGAATACAAAAAAAAAAAAAAAAAACCACACTGCAAATCAGTGCAATTCTTGGGAGGATAGTAAAGTGTTGATAGATACGTGGTAAAAAATTTAACTAGTACTTTACCTTTGTAAGAACACGGACCAGGCCATTACCAAGGAGAGGCACCATTGTCTTCTGTGATGGACCTGATTAAAAATAACAACAGTCTAATGATCTACACAGCAATGTTTAGTCCAGCCCTTCCTGGGAAGTGTTAACTAAGAGCAACATAATTTCGAAGTCATTTGCCAGCTACCCTTTATCCTAGATCTGTAAATCAAGGCACAGTACCCACCAGAGCATCCCAGAGCTGTAGCCTCTGTTTCCCATTTACCCACCACTGCCATCCTCTCAGTCCTTCCTGCCTTAGCTGCCAACCGTCATTATATTATCTTGTCTAGATTCACTGAGGCTGCAGCTTCATGTGACACAAGTCAAACAGCTCAAACCATAAAGCAATATCATCTTCCTTTTGTCCCAGAGCTGTAAGGCTCTTTCAAAATACATTTGAAATCAGGACAGGGCAAAGGTAATACAAGATAAAAGGCTTCACAACGCAAGAAGCTACAACTACTGATGCAGGAAATTATTATTACAAAATCTGTTTGGTGAAGTCTGCTGAGGAAGAACTAAGATGCTGGCTAACATGGTGCTACTATGCCTTGCATCAAATTACTGGCAGTAATTACACCATCAGTGTGTCCTTCATTGTAATCACACTGATTAAACTTGCTTTTAAAAATAAACAGCCAACTAGAAAACTGGATACTAGCCTACTGACATGTTGCTAGCGATTTATAAAATAAACCAGGTTATGGATATACTGCTTATCAAATGCTGCATAGAAACCACAAGTACAATCTTGGCATGTTACAAAACAGACACACTTCTTGCATAGCACAAGAGCTCACATGGAGATTATAGGTGCATCAGCCCAAACTAACTCAAAAATCCTCAGACTCAGTTGCCTGAAGATGAAGGGTGAACCTCATATACCTGAACCTCAGTTACAAGCAGTTCAAGCTGCAGATGACACACCTGTTGTGGTTTTAGCTTGTTAACATTTGATGAGTTATTTTACCTGCTGTGGCACTTTAGTGACACGTGTGAAGTATTTCTTGATTATAGTGCTAGAAGCCTTTGCAACAGGCATGAAAAGCCTGAGGTTTTTAACTTTCATTACCACAGAATACACAGCAATTTTTAGGCAAAGGAGGAAATGCACAGCTACAAACTAGGCAGCCCTATTTAGTTTGTGAACTACCTACACACCCCTTTATAGGTAAGAGCTTGATGAACTGATACCTCCCAGCAGATAGTAATCAATTGCTTCAGTGGAGATGAGAAGGTGGAACCTATCAAAGCAGGAAGGAAACTCAAGTAGGCAGTACAAATAGCCGGTGGAGCTGAAGCATCTGAAATTCACATTTATTTAAGAAGGGGAGGCTAGGAACTCCTGAGTCTGTTCCCCAGTGGCAACAGCTAATTTCTCATTGTTTTCTAACACAAGAAAACACTTGGCTTGGGCTAACTGAAATTACTTGTTATCCATTACCAGAGGTCAACAGTAAGCTGATCAGGGCATTTTTCTCGATCTGCGGTTTCTACAGTAGTGAATTGCATGCAGCATATTGAAACGTGTGGACTCCTAGTTCAATTTGTGTGGTTTAGTCTCTGTGCTTGAATCTATATGGCAACTAAGAGCTCTGTAAGCACAGGGCTCCAGGGCTGCCTCCCAAAGAATAACCCCTCAGATGCCGAGGGCAGCCAGCCGTGCTCTTGCCAGGGGCATAACCCAGCCGTGGGTGATCTGCACCAATTCTAGGTTAATTCACAAGAAACTCGGGCTCGGTTTGTATCGCCGAAGCCGTAGGTGGCGATAACCGTTTGCCACGCCAGGGAGCCGGGCCCGGTACCGCTCCGCAGCCGCGGGGCCCGAGGGGCGCCCACGGGAGCGGGCCGCGGGCTGCCCGGCCCTTGCGAGGTGCGTGGGAGGGGTCCAGGGGTAACAACGGACCGAGGCGGGGAGGGGTGTGAGGAGGAGAATAAAGACACGGCAGCAGAGCAGACAGGACCGCCTGCCCGTTACCTCTGGGGGAGGCGAGTTACATAAAGCCGGGGCAGCCCACCATGGCCGCAGCGGGCCCGGGCCGAGGGCATCGCGCCGTACGGCGGCGGGGGCCGGCAGCAGGAGCGCGAGGGAAAGGCCCCGGAGCGGGGTGCAGGGGGAAGGCTGGGGTTGGCCTCGCCGGTTCAGCCGACAGACGCGGTTCCCCCCGGCGCCCTCCGCACTCACCTGCGCTCCGCCGAGGGCCGGGGTCCCGCGGGCGGAGGGGACACGGCGCGGGGCGGGCGGCCCGAGCGCATGCGCCGCGCCCGGGAGGGCGGGGCGGCCGCAGGGGCTGCTTCGTGAGGGCGGTGGTGTCCCTGGGGACAGCGCTGTCCCACCGGCCGCGGTGACAGAGCGTCTGCTGTGCACCCGGCACAGCAGGGCCCTGCGGTTCGCTGCTCCTTCCACCACGGGCTTGTGACGTTGCAGAAACCCAGCAGTTCTCTTTTTCTCCTCAAAACCCGAGTGCGAGAAGGAAGCGCTTGGGCTATGTCTGAGCCACTATCGCACTTTTTTACTTCCCTTAGTGTTTCACTGAAACCACACCGTACCTCATGGGACAGGACTTTTGTGCTGCGAGGGCTTCACACGCTACAGCAGCTGTAGTTCTAGGGACACCTTTTAAGATAGAGGCAAAATATAATAACATTACGGGGGAGGCGGTTGCTGTGAAATGATGTGCTGGAAGAAAAAGGGGAGAAGCCAAGCTTCCCAGTAAAAACTGAAACGTGCACTCTGTCACTATTTAACAGTGGGCCAGCAGAGTTTATTTTAGCTCAGGCGGTTGGTGTTGATGGTGCAAAGCAGCTGCTGTAGCTCCGAGGGCGGGCTGCGATGCAGGGATGCTGACGTGAGTTGCTCTGGGCACACTTTATCTTCTCGGGTAGAGGAGAACCCCAGAAGTCGTCAAGAGCTGGTGGCCGCAGAGGGCAGCTAATCCTTCTATGTCAGCTTCACTTGCTTATCAAGCAGCATTTGAGAATAGTTACTCTTCCTGCTACAGCTGACCTCTCACTTTGACTATTTCCAACAAAGAGTGATTTTTTTGTGAAAAATGTTTTCCAGATCAATTTTAAACAAAACACAATTTACACATGAGTAAAGGCACAAGAGTGCTGCTGGAGCATGGTGTAGGCATCCATCCCAGGACAGTTTCACAGCAAAGATAAGTCTGTTGGCTTGCTGTTTCCCCCATGTTCATTTTAGTCTCTTGGTTTCTAGTGACTCTGCCTGTGGAGCAATACGGGTCAGCCTTGGTTCCGTTGGCTGTTAGAACTGAATAAAGACCTTATTAAAGAAATACATGCCCTGAGAAGCACGGAGTCTTCTTAAATATCTGCCTTGCACAAAAGCAAGCAGAGCCAGCCAACTGAAAATGCCCTCCGCCTCCAGCCATGCAGCTAAATAGCTCTGTAGTTTTTCCAGTTGCATACCACAGAATGGAAAGCTGGATTCTTGTGCTGGATGCCAAGTTTGCCTCTGTAGAGCTGCATAATAATTCTAGGATTTCCTTTTTTTTCTTGAATGCAACACAGGAAAAGCAGGAGTTTTATAAATCCATGCTTATCTGAGAATGGGTGGCTGGAGGTTTACAGTTCCACATGGAATGCACATACACTACGTCCAAAAATCTACAACAAAATAACACTGCTATTTGAGCTGGCCTATTTGAGAAAGAACCAGGACACTATCCATGGGAAAACGGGCATAATATTTGTTATCTAAAATATATTGCAGTTTATGGTTGTTATTCCTGCCATCCCCACCCTGTCATGTATTTCACAGATGTCCAAGATGGTGAAAATCGGGTAGCAAACAGCTGAAGTGATTATCTGATGTGTTGAACTTCCCAGATCATGCTACTTAGGATCAACCCAAAACATTACAAGTTTTCCATAAACACATTTCAGAAAATTCAAACTTGGCAATGCCTTAGTGGCTATTTTTTCTGAATACAAAAAACCTAGCAATCCTCCCCAAATCCATCCATGTGTTTGAAGGGCACTAACCTGTATGTACCTGGCAGAGATGCCACAAGCAGTTTCCAGAAGACTGTGGTGGGATGGACTGACCCATGTAGACAGACCCCCTGGTCAGAGAATTAAGAACGGGGCTACCCAGCAGGCCTCCAGAACCACAGGCATGCAGCCAATGCTCTGATGGGAACAACATTGTCAGGCCTTTACATTTTGCAGTTTTCTCCTTACTTTCTATTGCAGCATGCACTTTTATTCTTTGTTGGCCTCATTGCTTGTACATCGTATGTCTGACTTCTTCACAGCACATTTCCGTTTGCCTGGAAGCTCCTATACTTTCCTAGATGGATTCTCTTCAAGATGGAACCTTGACACTTAAGAAGATACAGGAAATTTTACATCACATCTTCCTGAGACAAGCACCAGGAGTTGGAGCGAGCTGGTTGCTCTGTTCTGTATGGAAGTAGGAGGAATCAGTGGGCAAACTGCTATTCTAAATAAGAAACTAATGCCTTTGTGCTCTTATTTCTGGTTTTGAGAGTCGTGATACTGCTTGTAATGTATTGTGGCTCTCATCCAAGGCCCCTGGAAATCACCAAAAAGGCTCCCATTGATTTCAGTAATAGTTTCATCAGGCCTTCAACCCACACAGGTGCTGTTGTATAGTTTTGCTGCTGCTGGGGCTTTCAGCACAACCAAACCCCTCCTGCCCTCAGATACGTATATCTACTAAGTCTTTGCAAGTAGTGATTTACATGTGTAATGTATAATCTCTGATGACAGAAAGAGGTTACCTTTTCCTGAACATGGAGAAACTTTGAGGCTGGATTTCTGACAATTCACTGTGACTGCAGTGTGTTCTGGGAAATGTTCTTCCTCTGTTCTGTTAGTAAACATAAAATAAGTTATGTGATTTGGTTCTCTTAAAGACTTGAATTTAAAGCTATACTGGCTCATTGGGTTAGCAATTTTAGAATCAGAAAACATCTTCTAGAAAATGCAGTTAATATTTATATCATTACACTGGTCAGAAATTACATTTTAGGAAATGGAAATCTGATTCGTATCCTAATATCTTTAGTTAAGTTTATTCGGCCATCTCCTTAGCTTTGCAACAATAATTCAAGAACATAAAAGACCAGCCTGTGTTCTATGATGCATATTAGTAGTGAAAGGGACTTCAGACTCCCAGGCTTTGAATTGTATCTGAAGTTAGGCAGCATAGAGCCTGTTGAATGGGAAATTTTGAAGCAGAATAATGATAATTTAAAATAACCTGCAACAAAAGAATAAAACCAGGGTGGTTGTTAAGCTACTTGGTTGGTTGGTTGGCTTTAAGGAATCTGTAAGACCTCAAAACTTTACCTACTTGCTGTAAAGGCTGACTTATTAAATGAGAAACACAAAAAATTAAAACATAGATTCTTAAAACTGACCTTTATTGTCATGTATCTTTTTTGCTGCCTAATTTTAATACATCTTCTATCCAGGGTTAATGTTTACAAAATAAGAAATAGTTTCCAACTGTGCCCAGTCAGCTAAGTGATAGAGACTTTTTTATCAAGCAGAGATGCTTTGAGAACAGGATCGCCCTCTGAAAAACTAATTTAAAGTTATTGCTTATTCCCTAATAGTAAAAACAACAACAACAACAACAAAAACAAACAAAAACCCAAACCAAACAAAAAACAAACAAAACAAACAAACAAACAAAAAAACCCACAACAACAAAAAGGCATCAGATATATTACTAAACAACCAACTGTGAAAGCTTAAATATCTGATTATTTGTCAATGTTATTTTTCAGGAGGAAAAAAGAAGTTCACTTGGTACAAAAGAGAAATTATGACCTGACAGCTTGGGTAAAAAGGATTTTGGCATGTTGAGTGACTGTGGCTTTGTGTGCTAAGCTGAGCTAAATCTGTGTGTGTGCCAGGTATGCATCCAGGGTGAGATCCCACAGGAGCATAAAAACCTACCTTGAGGAGGCTTCAGATAGAGACCAAATGCGAGGTAGTTTTATTATATCTTGCCGAGAAGGTGTCATGCACGGAGTATAAATTTGCACTGGGTCATCATCCAGAGATCCTTGAGTTAGCTGCTGAATGAAGAACGATCCCTTTCCCAAACACGTTACTACGGAGTTGCACTAAGGCAGCTGAACAGCCGTTGTGATCCAAGATAGCAGATAAGCATGGGACTGTGTATGCAAAGTATCTCTTTCTCAGTGCATTTGAATGAACACTGAGATAGCATGGTGTTGCACAGCACAGGCATTGTCTAAAACTGCTTTTAGAGTTTTGAGGATTGTGCTTTAGAATTTGGTTGCCTAGGACTCATATTATGTGTTTAGGAACTTACTTGAGAACTGTGCTCAATGTAACTGTGTATGGACTGTCCTAAGGTTCACGACTTCTGAGGCTGCAGATGTAAAGACTGTGTCGTGTGTGACAGGGCAAGATTCGAACAATCTGTGGGTTTAAAAATAACTACCTGAAAAATCTGTGCTGCTGTTTTCTTATAGATAGTCCTGGGGTATATGTGGACTTATGTGATCCTGCTGAAGGAGAATATACCTCTGTTTGGCACATGCTGCCATTCCTTCCTTTTTATCTGTTCCTTGTTCCTGAGAAGAGAAAGTGTCAAGTGAGCTACAGTCACTCCTGCCCCTAAGTCGATTACTGATTAACCCTATAGATTAAGCACAAAATAACTCTTGTGAGTCATGAATTCTTTATATAAAAAATGAACTTATAAACAGGGAGTATAAATTACTTCCATAAGGTGTTGCATTTTAAATTATCCTCACCTACTCATTCCTGATGTTGCATCCATTACAGTTAACAGATATAAAGGGAGTATTCTTTCCAAAGTATCTCTGTAGTCCTGTGCAGAGATACTCACTTGAATCCTGGGAGCAACCTAGCTGGTTTAGCTCTAATTGTGCCTCCATTAATTAGTGTGATTGGTTTTGCTTGTATGTTCTTTTTCCTTGTGAGGAATAAAGTTTAGCTCATGCTTAGTAGAATGTTCTTATGGCACTTGTACTCATTTAAACTTCCTAAAATAAGAAACAGTTAGCAAATGTGTAATTTTAAACCAGCACAGTGAGATCTGGAGGTAGCCTGTGGTCAATGTTAGCTGTGTGGCCCAAGGGAAGCTTGCCATGTAACAATTAGCCTGTATGTATTAAATACAGAGCCTTTGAGAAGCAGGATCTGCATCATATCCCAGAGTAGAGGTTCTCTTTTTCATACCAGAGCCATGGAAATCACATATCTTGTTCTGATGCATTAATTAAAAAAAAATAGTTTGTATTTGGTGTTCTCCTGTAAAATTGAACTTGACTCAATTTATCTTCCCCCAAATGTTTTACACATTTTTTTTTTGCCTGAAAGTATTCATTAAATTCACAGGAACTGACATGTAGCTCTGAGTGACTTAAAAGGGTACTTCTAAGGAAATAATAAATTCATCTAAAATGTTTTATCTTTTTATTTTTTTGTCTTATATTACTTTGCTTGCTGTAAATCATCATGTAGCCTTCACTAGACAAGCTAATTAAAATCCCCTTGGAATTGTGATTGTGTTTAAAAGGGCTCTCGATATTTTATGCCAGAGAGAGAGAGGAGGATGGAAACGGAAATGTGCCACGTGAGCAAAGTGTTTAGCTGAGAAGGTAACACTGAAAATGTCTGCACAGTAGTAAAAACGGTTAGGTGTATTATATGATCTTCAAATTTTCACCTCTTTTACAGTGCAGGTGTCAGTACTATAAGGCTCAAAGAACTTCTTATGTACTATATTCCAGGTCAGCAGCATTTCATCATCAAAGCTATATGGTCATTGAAAGATTGATGCAAGTTCCTGTTGAGTGTTGGTTTTGTGCTGTGGGTTTTTTTGTTGTTGTTTGTTTGGTGTGGTTTTGTTTGTTTAGTTTGGTGTTTTTTTTCCATTGGAGATTACCTTGTGATTAGCAAGCTGGTAGGCAATAGTAAACGTGAGTGGAGTATCTAAAAACACAAGCACTCTTGTCACTGGATTATTTTTGAGTAATGAACATATCTTCCTGTTGCAGTATCTGTTTAACTAGAACGTTTCTTGAAAAACATTTTGATTGTGATGTTTTGGAAAACAGCTACCAGCTGTGAACATTAATAAGCTGATAATATAGAGGGGAAATAGTTTGCATGAGAGCATGTTTACTCCCGCTAACACCTGGCTTGTTGGATAAATGTTGCCTTCCTCATAGTCTAACAGAAGTTTTGTGGTAAGACTGTGGTCTGCTTAGTGGTGAGCTCATACTGTGCAGGTACAAAAACCAAGAGATGTGCTTGGAATAGAGCCAGATGCCAAATGCGGAGTGAAAAAATCTGAAAGGTTTGAGGTACCAAAAATTTGTTTCAGAATGGAATTTGGCAAACATTTTGCAACCCATTGAACAGCCAGTGATATCAGATGCTTAATTACAGGGGAGCAGTTGTAAAAAAAAAAAAAAAAAAAAAAAAAAGGCAAAACCTTTAATTGAACTGTTTGGTTCAGGAAGATCTGTGCATTTAGAAATCCATTTTCTGAAATGCTGGCTAAAATTGCATATTATTATATTATCATATGCATGCTGGTATTACCTGCAAGCACTAAAATATATGTATTGCCCCAGTCATGAGGCTGGGGCCCCAGTGTTAGGAGACAGTAGCAATAGGATACACAGCCATGATTTTAAGCGGCCTAGGTTTGTGACAAGAAACACAATTTGGGATGATTCTTCTAACATTTTGAGTATAACTCAAGGACTTTGGAAAAATGCAGCAGAGCCATTCTCCAAATAAGTATTCTTAGACTTTGCTAGAGACAGATTAGGCTGCAGTGGTGTGGGGATCTTTAGTCCATGCTATTAGAAATTCATTAAGACTTGATGTGACTGAGATGAGCTGAAGCCAGCTAAAGACTTTGAAAATTTTACTTATCACAATGAAGACAGTAATTATGACTACTAACTGTTGTTAAATATTGTTGTTAAATGTGGATCTTTCCTGTGATAATCAGCCTCTCAAATTTCAGACCAGTCAGGTCTGCATATATAGTGGTCAAAAGGAAACTATCACAGCTGCTCCTTTGTTGATTTGGATGGTGTCCTCAGAAGGCTTCCATGTTTGAAAACTTCTACTTCTCTTGCACAACAGATGGTCTCACCCACACTGCCTGCCCCGCAACACCTGGAGACATGCTGTCCCCGCACAGTGTCAGAGCATCTGCTGCCAGACACAGTTACTTGCCAGAGCTATGCCAGGAGGCCTGCTAACACTTGGTCAGTATGGATGCCTGCAGAACAGTGCATGAGTGTGGTGCCTGGCCCACACAGCTTACAAATACAGCTATAGGCTTTGTGATATAAATAGTTTTCTTTCTTTATTGCCATACTGGGGAACAGAGCCTCTGTCAGCTAGCAGTGTACTCAAGCCAGTAGCATCTGCATGCCAGGTGCAGCAATTCGAAGAACACATAGTGCACCTGCTACATAAACTCCCTGGGGTACTCACACCCGTGTGCTTCTGAAAGTGAAACAGCTTGCAGGAGCTGAGGAAGGAGCTCCACAGACCAATGTCCTGGTGGTTTGGCTGCAGTTACTCATCTTGTCTGCAGGAGACTGGGTCAATCCAGCAGAGAGATTCAGAGCTAGGGACTTTTTGCTTTTCTCTTAGAACTTTGTTTTGTTCTTAATTAACACATCAATGGTTGGGCCAGGCCCTAATTACATGGCTCAGTGGTGCTGTCATTTTCCTGGCACGGGCTCCTGTCAGTGCTGTAGCTAAGATGGGAGCAGCACGGAGGGCAGAGAAGCGCTCATTCCAAGAGACACCTCAGAGGGAGGCAGAACATGAGACCAGAGTCACCAACCTGCCTTCTAAAGAGTCTTAAGCCAGGGTGTGAGGTACAACTCTTCAAATTTGGGGTTTACCTGTAGGCGGCTGTATGAATCTTGCTCATAGAGGCTCCTGCTAGGCACCTGTAATGACCAGACTTTGGGATAAGTTTCTCTTGTGGCCAGGAAGAGATTAAGGAGTCCAAGAGGTTTGATGGTTCAGTTCTGACACTGGTGTTTAGGAGATGAAGGTTTAAATCCTTGCTTTTCTGTCTGTTTATTTATGCCAAGCAGAAGACTTGAAGTCTTGGGCAATATGGGGAAGAGCAAGTGGCTCTCACTTGTGACAGGTCTGCCTTCTAAGCAAGAGCTGAATATGTAGCCTAAATAAAAGCCGGAGCAGCACAAAACAAAGAACTTACTTCTCATTAGACACAAGATATTAAATCATGGTTCCCAGATTTGAGTGATGCCCCTGAGGCAGGGAAAACAGATTTACAAAACTCATGGAACAGACATGCAAACTGGCCTCCTTTATCCTTCGGGACTCAAAACATGCTTCTCAGATATTCTGGGGTTTGAAGGGTCTTGGTTTTAAATACAATCCATGTCTAAATATTCTTTAACTGGCTTGTAACATTTATTTTTATTATTATTATTATTTTTTCACCCTGGATTTTTCAAACCCCTTCTTTATTTTCCTTTCTCAGCTCCAGGAATCTTGCACTGTGAAGCCAAACTTCCCAAGCTGACAACTTGTGCTTTAACACACCCTGAATGTCTCATTACATCATTGTTACATGAGCAAAAAGGAAACTATTTTTGTGTCATTTAGGCTGTCGGCAGCACAAACTTCTATGTGCTGCCACATAAGAGCAAGCAGAGCTGGATGATGAGTGCTCTCTCTTTATTGAAGACCCTCAGGTTCCCCAATAATATGAAATGCTCAAGAGAGCAGGATGGGTTCTGCTGGAAGCCACCCATTTCCAGCTGTGCCAAAGATGGCCACATGTTCAGGCCACTCTTGAGTCGCTGCAAGCCAGATACGCCTGGCACGGGTGGGACTTGAGCACACAGGCCAAAGGTGGTCCGTGCTCTGCAGAGGTCTTTGACCTGTGTTTCATCAGGTACTGTTCTCCTGTACCACAGGCCAAAGACCTTTGGGGGTTTAACCTCCTGGTTGAGGTGAGTCCCATTAGAGCAGGCCGCTCACTTGTGGTGAGGAGCTGTGAGAAGGCTCATCTGGAGCCTTTCCTTCTGCACCCTCTGCCCTGGCACCTGGATTTAAGCCCTGGCCTTGCATGGGCTGAGCTGTTGGGTGCCATGCCTGGCCCTGTACCTTGCTGATCCTGAGGTGACTTCCTGGTGTGAGCTGGCACTCGTCTTGTTCCTGCAGACTCAGCCACCATTGTGGTACCTGCTCTGCCATTCTCGCTCAGGAACCGTGGTGCAGCCCCATTGGTGCAATACCTGCCTTGCTGACACCTGTAGCACCTGGTGTGCCTCATCCTGCTGAGCATTCCTGCTCTGCTGCTCCCCTGCACCTGGAAGGGGCAGAGCAGAGGTGGGACAGTAAAGCGCAGGAGCACACAGGGATGTTGTTGCTGCAGCATCTTCTCCAGGCAGCATGACAGTGTTTCAGAGGAGTGGAACATAGTCTGGTGCATATGTGTTTGAAGATACAGAAGGAAAAGAGATATATGGAGACACATGTGTCATCTGGTGTCTGTATGGTTGTATGTTTGTCCTGTGATTAATGTGTTAATTAGCTGAGATGGAGACAGATTCAAGAGTTTCCAGCTCCCCCGTTCTGGCCTTCTTTTGTGCTGTACACAGGTGCAGAATGCCTGTGGACTTCAACTTAATCTTGCCTGCCACCAGGCTTTCCTGGCTCAGTTTAACCTTACTCTTTTCTTTAATAAATGAGACTGACTTACGAATACTGAAGCAGACAGGCTGCAGAATTTTCATTAAGTTGGATTATTTGTCTTGTAAGGAGAAAAATATCCCAACTTGGTGTGTGTTCTCATGAAACAAATAATATTTTCTAGCATTCATGAAATGCAGGAGGGGACCCAGCAATTTGCAGAGAAATATGCTGTTTTCGCATGAAGGTGTTTTAAAGGTATCTGGGAATTGCAGACAAGAAATGTGAGAAATAGCACAGGGAAAGGGTGTATTACTTGATACTGTACCTTAAACGCACCACTAAGACCTGGTTATGACTTTCACTGCCAAGAGACAACTTTGGGTTAGAGAACTGTATTTATTCAGAACAAGGCATGTTGGTGGTGCTAATGCATAACTGATAATTGATGTAATTAGGTATTGCATAACATAAAAGACTGTATTATTTCAAGCAATCACTACAAAGGCACATGATATTCAGTGATCATTAGAGCATATTTTAAATTTAAAAAGATAGGCGAAACAGGCCACCCACCTCCTCTATGAGCTGCGCTTCTTGCAAGATACTTCAGCTTAGGGATGAGTCCAGATTAACATATTCTCAGGCAAACCCTTTGCACTCAGGTAAGCAGCTGTGCTGTCCCAAAGATGGGCTTTGTGGGAGTTCCTGTCTGCCTCAGCAGTAGGAGGTAAAGCCGATGTAATGTACAGCCACAGCAGCGGTTTAAGCTTCGAGAGCTGCATCTCTGCTTTGTTAATGCTCCATGTTACGTAGGTACGTCCCTGCTGCAGGTATGGGATAAACCCTTACATGCGCTTGGAAATGGTGACTTGGAAGCATCTGTCTTAGTCCTTCATAAAGCCAGCTGAACTATGCTCAGCATATGCTCTGTTTTCGCTTGTGCCACTAGGGAATGCGTATCAATTTTTGCTTTTCACTGAGTGCTTCTCTGCCCAACAACTGCATCAAACTTGATTTCGGTCATCTTCATCAGAGCCTTCAGGGCACGTTCTGGAAACAATCTGGAAGAGATAATAATGTGAAAGTACATGTAGGATAAGAAACTTAAATTATGGGAAAAAGTGGCACTGCAGGTGAGAGAGGAGCTGGTCTGGGAGCAGAAGTGTGCACACACACAGACTGAGACCAAGACTTAAACCAGGTGTTATTTCGAAAGAATATGCAGCCTGCATCAATCTCTGACTAATTTCAACTTCAATCTCACCCGTGTCCTTTTATGACAATTCCAGGACAGGTATGTACTGGACATGAGTTAGATTGCAATATTGCTGCAGGATCCAGGACATTTTAATATTGAACAGAGGTGTGTTCATTTGCTTTCTCTTTGCCTTCAAAAACGTCTCTGGTTAATTTGGGGAATTTGAGGGAAAAAAAACAAATAAAACCAAACACCTTTGCACCACCTCATTAAAATAAATCTGGGGTTAGAGCCAAGTTTGCAGGCTTACACAAACAAGATATTACTAAGAGTTTCATGAAGTACTGTAGAACTTAACTGAGAACCTAATTTACTTGTTCTGATGTGAATTCCAGGTTTGGAACCTGAGCTCTGGTGAAAATGCCCCCTCAGCAGAGCAGCTACACTGGATATTAAAGACATGTGAGAAGACCGATTTTGCTTTACATGGCAGAGAGAAGCAGTAGAGCCCTTCTGAAGTAACTTTGCTCAGCCACTGTGAATTCGATCTTCGCTGTTGACATGAAGAAACCAGCACTAACAAGCAGCAGGTCCTCAGCTCTTTCTGGAGCTACACGGGGGCTGCTGGCTCAGAGAAGATGTTTTTGCAAGCCCAAGAGAAATGGCCAGCTGTGCAAAACAACTGTTTTCTTGTTCTCCCTCTCCCTCCCTGTCACCCTGTAGAGTGTTTGAATTCTCCACTGAGCTGCAGAAAGTGGATCACAACAACCTACAAGAGGACTCAAAGGATCTTTCTGTGTATGATGTCTGCTGCTGCCATTAGAAAGAATGACTGTGGTGTCTGATTACCTTGTTATGTGTTCTAAAATACAACTTAATCTAGAATCAGATGTTACATATTTGATAGTTGTACACTCAGTATGTTATCTTTGATACATGTGGTGTTCAGTGTGTGGTGGTGTTTGTTTTCTTTTTTCTACTTACCTTTCAAGAAGTAAACCAATGCCTTGATGTGATGGAACAAAAACCATTTTCTTGTTGGTCAGTATTCCTTCCATCAGGGCCTCTACAACTTCTTCGATCTCCAAAATCTTTCCAAGCCTGTGAAGGAAAGCACATCTGTAAGAGCTGCAGTGGTAAAATGGGAGTGGTATTACCTGATGTAGGATATTTCACATATGCACAAACTTAAGTAGTTCAAATGCAGCTATGATGTGGGTGAAATGACATTGCAGATTTTCTGTAGCCAACTCTATATGCCTTTTTCATACAGTCAATGGGAATAGAAGCCCTAAACCTGGGGGCTAATCTGTGATGCCCAGATGCAATGAAGGAAAGTAAGACACAGTTTGGATAGTTACCTTGTGGTGGGGTTTTTGACAAATCCTGTGTTTATGAATACCGGGCAAAGACATGTGGTCTTTATTCCATCCTTTCCCAGGGTAGACAGCTCCTCTGTCAGAGCTTTATGAAATCCAACTGCAGCAAACTTGCTTGAGCTGCAGGGGAAGAAAAGCACAGATGAGAAGACAGGAATACTATTTCTAACTTTCTACAAGTGGAGATACTCTAAAAAATCACACAGTACTGACTGGGAGGGGAAAAAAACGTAACCCAGCTGAGAGGGCAGGGAGTGATTCTAATATGGTTTCTTGCACAACACAGGAGCATCTTGTGACACTGACAGGTGAGTTTTGAAATAGAGGAGCATTATCCATGCAAAATTGAGGAAGTTAATGCCACGGAAATTGGTGCAGGCCAAGAGTATAAATCAGCTCCAAAAGAACATAAAGCTATTGAATCAGTTTATTGACTGCTCTTGATATGGACAATGTAATCCACGTAAAATCCTTGGCTCAGGAGTTCTCATATTGCAGCAGTGAACAACTGTCTAAGAACGAGTGTACACACGGGAAGATTGCTCTGCATGGAGCTGCTGTCATAGGGGCTAGATCTGTTGCAGAAGGACAATATGCAGTCTCATAGTTTCTCTGTTCATGGACTATGATTTTTCTAGATGTGTTTCAAGGGCTTCTAGAAGAAATAGGCAATGCATCAACCTCTCAGGTGTATCAGTCAGAGTGCTTACATAACACAGGAAGTATTATCATGTTTTTACCTTTGGAAAGGTAAGTTTACAATCAAAAATCAGTTTTATCTCATGATACTAGAAGTATTTCTATACACTGCAGTCATTGCTACAACAGTAGAAAGATCAAAGCTACTCATTGGGAGTTTACTTCACAACACACCACCACCTCGCATCAGATCTACTTTCTATGAAGGAGAAGGGAAGAGGATAACTTTTTTTTGTGAAGCAAAAGTCTGGATCAATGAGAGACAGAAAAAAAATAGCAGCTTTTCTTAGTTGATGTGTCACATCCTATTCCTTCATACAAGTATTGCTCCTGATTCAATCAGTGCTAATAAGCAAACTGGTGGGAACCTGCAGGCATCCTTAAGTCCTGGTTGTTGTGGTTTTCTTCCTCCTAAGCACCATGTTTTGGGTGTACCATGTTCAGTGGGATGATTATTTCAGTTACTTTGCACTGGCTGATGAAGCAGTCACAAATAAAAATAAAGAGAGCTGACGTGAAAATCACTTACCAATAAGTCACCATGAAAGACAACACAAAATGACCTGCTGCCGAAGCCACCGTGACAATGTGACCATGGTTGTTTTTCATCATGGTTGGCAGGAAAGCTCTTGTGGTCTTGAAAGTCATTTCAACCAAGAGGCAGAAATGGGGTGGGGAAAGAGATATTAGGCATATTCAGTGATGACCCTGACTATTGTTAACTGACTAATGCTGTTGCTAATGCTATGTGCTGCACAGTACCTCAGATTCTCCTATGCTGCTTTTTAGGGTTTAGGTGTCAGCGACAAGGCTCCCAATGTTTCACCCCAGCACATACAAGAAAAGGCTCGTCAATCTGTAGCACGTCTCTTCTTCCATCACAAACAGCATGTCCTTAACAGCTGAAAGAAGAGCCCTGATACATCTGTGACTGAGACCAACCCAAGCTACAGATGACGCTGTCACAGGTAAGCTCATGCAAAGAAAAGAAAGACTTAAAACTGTGCCAGGCTCAGATCAGTAAGAGGTTAATCAAGTTTCCCAACAGTCAGTCTCACTGGGTACCCCTGTGCTACACACATCAGAAAGATGCTTTTCTAATTCACTGGTAGCTGAAAATAGTTGTTAGTCTAAATATGCCTCCTCAGCAACATTCTCCAAAGAACATAGGCATGAAGATGGTGGTGGACCTTACCCACATGTGAGCAAGAATGTTGACCTCAAACATTCTTTCAATCTGGTGGTCCTGAGTCGAGAGCAGGTCAGCACATGTAATCACACCAGCATTATTCACCAGGATGGAGACGTCCCCTATGTCCTTTTTCACCTTCAGGACAGAAGAAACCCAGAAAGGTGTGTGTCATTCATTACCAAAACATTCAAGGCTGTGGAAGATGAGTGACAATTAATTGAATTCTTAATGTTGATTCTTTAGGGAGAGGAAGATGGTGCCACATTTCCAGCTGTGATAGGAACTGTGCGGTGGTATTGGGAAATCTGGTGTAGATCTGATGCTTTTCGCTAATTACTGTCAGTATTTATAGCCTTCCACACATCACTCACGGACACAGTATGCTCTGTGTAGTGACTATTGGGACTCTGGACATACAGACTGTTTTGAGGGAGCTGAACCATATTCTTTACAATAAAAGGTTTCAACTGTCCTCAGTGTTGTCTGTGTGCTGTTTGGGAAACTAAGAGGCAGGAGTTCCTTGGGGGTTGGAAGTCTAAGGAGCCAACTTGGCAAAGGGGTGTGATATGCCGGAGCATTTCAAAAGATGATGAGAGTGGCTGTGGTATCAGAAGTGCCACTTTCCGCTCTGTCCTGAAAGCAGCAAAAAGTGGGGGAGGATTCCAAGGGCTGGCATGATTTGTGTACGATACCACTTCTCTTGTTTTCCTGACCTCTCTGAAACTCAAGCACCTCTGGGTAAGCCTTTGGGTGTGTCCCGGCTCCCCTACCTTCTCTGCAGTGCTGTAGATTTCCTCCCTTTTGCTGCAGTCCACCACGAAGGCTTGCACAGTGGCTCCCAGTCTTTCACACTCTGCTGCTGTCTCCTCAAGGCCATGCTGTCAGAGGCAGAAAATAAAGACTTATATGCATAACTGTTGTTCCCTGCCTGTGTGTTGCCGCTTGGGCACTGCAGCAGACAAGGTAGAGGCTGGAGATTTCCTAGGAGAACAGCACGTGACGTGCACAGAACAGAAGCTCCACTCAGCCCCAGCAGCTGCTTAAGGCTGGTGGCCCCAGGAACGAGGCCTTTGCCAAGGCAGTTTTCTTCTAGGTTGCATCAGGGAAGCCCACACCTAAAACCCCCTCTCTTGGCCATGTATTTCAGTGCCTGCTTCTACCCACCCTTACAATACATTTCCCAGCACCAAAGCTAGGGCTTGCTCATGACAAAGTTTAAACCTTCTTCCCCATTCCAGTGAACATGGACAACACTCTGCTTGGCAGCAGCCCTTGCACGTAAGGAGACAAGAGCCATGCCTCCTCACACCCCACCACAGCTTGGCCTTAGCTGCAACAGGTAGCATGAAGAGACACTGAAAGTATTACACAATATCCTCCCTATTTGCACAGCTCCTTACACAAAGCTTTTCTTGGTTTGTTTAGGGATTGGTATTGGTAGGTTTTTTATTTGCACACTCAGGATGACACAATAAACTCCTCTGCAGTTTTTGATCTGTTCTGCCAGGCAAATTGCTCCTATACACAGTACTATGATGTGTCCGTCCTCTTCTTGCCAAGGTCATTTTGAGCTCTAGTCAAATCATTAGCAATGAGAGTTTGGGCTGGTGTAAACATTTATCTAGGACTTGTCCAGGCAGGTAACTGTGCCAGAGGGTAGCACGGCTCACACACACCACAAAACAACGATGGCCGCCTGTATCATGTGAGGGAAGAGAGACAGCGATCAGAAGGCAAACCAGCTTCTCTGTAGCAACAGGCTTCTAGTCTCAGTGTGCCGCCTTCTGCAACCTTAGGCAGCAGTTCCACCAACAGATTGCTGAGCGCTCCGTTCCCCTCCTGCAGCTACTCTTTGAGATGCTGTGCATTCTGCCTTGCTCATCAGCACCGAGTAACTGTGGGATCCAGACACCCACATCCTCCAGTGCAAGCGGGGCAAAATCTTCTACTCACACTCAGTGACCCAGTCACCTGTGAGTAGGTGTGAAAGGAGACAACGCAGATACACTGTATATGCAGCCTCTCTTCCACTGTTACAAACCCAGTGGCCTCAGGGATGAGCGAGTCAAGATACAAATTGTACCATTACCTTATTGATGTCCCACAGAACCAGCCTGCTCTGGCGCTTGGCAAACTCAAAGGCGGTCGCTCTCCCTACACCGTGGCCGGCACCCGTGATGAGAACGAGCTCTCCACTGACAGACTTTCTCTTCACGGGAATAAAAAGCTTCACAAAGGCCTCTAAGTAGGAGTAGATGAGCAGACCCAAAAAGAGGAGAAGCTCCAGCAGTGGATTCATTGTTTTTCTGAAGTCCTTTGATTGCCTGAGCTCTGATCTCTCTTGACAAGGACGTGGGCTCTTGATTTACCAGCAGACAGACCCGTTCCACCCCCGTGCGGCAGCAGCAGCCGGGTGTAACTCGTGACGGGAGGCGGTGTAACACAGAATCCGCGGTTTCCGTGTCGCCGTCCCGATCCCAGCTCCAGGCGAGGGAAGGGGATCGCCAAGAAGGCAGAAGTGTACCCTGGACCCTGCACGGGGCGAGGCCAGCACGGTAAGCCCGGGGCGGGCCTGCGTGACGGGTGAAGCGCGGCTCAGCCCTTGACGAAAACTCAGGCGCCGCCCCCGCCAGGGGGCGCCCGCAAGCCTGAGCACGCACTATTGTCCTGTCAGTCAGGGGCCCCGGCCCCTGCGGGCCCCGCCCCCTCGCCGCGGCCCTCCCCGCGCCGCCCGGCCCGGCCCCGGCTCCCCTTGCCGTGCGGGGCTCCGTGAAACGCGGAGCTGCGGTTGCCGAGGCCGGGCCGCCAGTAGGGGGCGCGAGAAGCTGTGGCCGTTAACTGTCCGGCCTGCCGCGCGCCCGGCCACACCTCCCGGTGGCGCGGCCACCAGTGAGAGGGCGGGAATCGGGGTGGGCAGTGTCCAAGGGAAGGGAAAGCCGGTGGGCTGGAGACGCTCGCGATTGGCGGCGCTTTGTCCAGTGACATGTGAGCTTGTCAGCCCCAGCAGGTAGCGGGTTCGCCTCAGCGGCCCCGGCGGTTCCGTGTCCGGGGCTCGGGAGGGGGCTGCAGCTGTGCGCGGGCTGCTCCGCCCGCCCAGCGCCGCACTCACTGCTTCTTGGTTTATGCTGGTGCTGGGTGCGCGGAGGGAGGTGCTGCAGGCTGCACTTATGTGTTGCGCCAGTAGCAGCGCTTACCCGTGTGTTCCGCGCCGCTACTGGTGCAACTGCAGTCCACCAGATGCTGCACATCGCTGTCCAAGGAGCTGTTACTGGCAGCGTGGCTGCGCGAGTGTGGTTCTCGTTGTTCCACTCCTCCTTTTGTGTCCAGAAGCAGCAAAGAATGTTCCTGTTGTCGTTTGCTGCAGGAGGAAGAGGGATGGAAGTGGCAATAAAATCGCTCATCTAGTCCAGAGTATGGTGCTGGTGCATAGGGCCAGTCAAAGGGGAGTAATAACAAGAGGTGTGAGGATGAGGCCTTGAACTCCTTGCAAAAATTCCCTGAGGAGAAAGCAGAATTGGAGAAGCAGCTGCACAAGCTGTGCGCTTTGTGGTGAGCTCTGTCTCCTGTGGCATCTTCTTGCGCTGTGCCTGTAACTGCAGCTGTATGGAAGCTGAAGAAGTGTGACTGAAATAAGCTGTCATGCTGGGGTTGTGATGTAGGAGATAGAAGGGACTGTTGGAAGCTCTGTAAGGGTGAATGTGTTGGAGGGAAAGGAAAAAAATCTTTTTGATTGCATCTTGTTTCCTCTTGTGATACTAAGCTTGCTTTGGTTTGGGGCCTTAGGTGTACAGAGGTGTGGATGACCCTCAGAACACAGATAACACCTGGATGGAGATAGAGGCTGTGAACTATCATGACAAAAACAATGTGTATCTCCACGTGTGCACTTAGTTGCCTTTTACTATTGAATATCATGGTGTAAATTTGACCTGTAGATGGACAGTGTATAAAGCTGCATTAAAAACTGCGAGCAATACCCTTGACTGTTCAGTCTAAAGTACCTTTGTTTTGATAGCCAAGCACAACGTGTCTCAAGAACAGGAACTGCTTTGGGTCAGTCTAGGGCAGGGACCCCTGCCCCCACGAGCGTCCCCTGAACTCTCTATTGTAATTTTGTCTCAAATCCTGCCCAGCTGCTCAGTCTTACGATTCTGTGAGCAATTTTATTCACAGTGAGTCCAAGTCCTGACTTCCTTTGAATACCTGTGTGTTGTCAGCAGACTTTGTCACCTGCCTTCCTCTTCCCGGTCAGTCAAGGAAAGCTGAAGAGCACAAGTCCTTTCAACTCATGGGTCTCCACAGGTGAGCTCTTAGCTGTCTGTTGGCTCTTATTCTGTCTTCCTTCCGTCTTATACTATGGCTGCTCAGTTTCCTCAATTCTTTTGGAAAAAGGCATTGACTACATAAATTTGGTCCTTGTTGTCTAATTGAATCGAAATTGCACAACTCACACCTGGACTTGTTTGTGTGTAAATGGAGTATCGAGGACTTTCAGCAGTACAAGAATCCTTACAGGAAACCGGAGAAAACTTGTTTGAGATGGTTCATCCAACTGTAATAATATAACTGCATGATTTTATTTTGAAAAAGATTGATAACCTTAACTCCTCTGCTTGTCGGTTAGAAATCCTAGATATATCCAGATCATGTTCATAATTTTACTTGCTATTTTTGAGCTACTTGGGCAAGAGTGAAGGTAGTATGAATATCTGTCCGCTGACCAAAATCAGTCTCCACTTAAGATTAGAGTTATTGAAAAGGACTTTTTTTTCCTTTTTTTTTTTTTTTTTTTTGTCCTGATGGTTTGGCTGCAGCATTGATTCTTTAGTCTATGGGAGACTGGGTCAACTTTGGCAGAGAGATTCAGAGCTAGGCACTTACTACTTTTCTCTTGGAACTGTGTTCTGTTCTTAATTAACACATCAATGGTTGGGGCCAGGCCCTAATTACACGGCTCAGCAGTGCTGTCATTTTCCTGGCACGGGCTCCTGTCAGTGCTGTAGCTGAAACAGAAGAGACAGGGAGGGCAGAGAAGCGCTTATTCCAAGAGACACCTCAGAGGGAGGCAGAACGCAAGACCAGAGTCACCAGCTTGCCTCCTAAAGAGTCCTAAGTCAGGATGTGAGGTACCACTCTACAAATTTGGCGTTTAGCTGTAGGTGGCTGTATGAATCTTGCTCATAGAGGCTCCTGCTAGGCACCTGTAATGACCAGACTTTGGGATAAGATTCTATTGTGCCTAGGAAGGAAGAGACTGAGGAGTCCAGGAGTCTTGATGGTTCAGTTCTGTCACTGGTGTTCAGGAGATGGTTTAAATCCTTGCTTTTCTGTCTGTTTATTTATGCCAAGCAGAAGATGTGCAGCCATAGGAGACACAGAGAGGAAGTGCAGCCACATACAGAGTAGCGCACAAGTGGCGTTTCCTCATGATTCTCCTGGGCTCTGAGAGACTGGGTGAGATCTGGCAAAGTAGGAGTGAACATAATCTCTCTTCCTTAAGGTGACAGTGTGCTGAGAAACAGGCTCTGCAGGAAGGTGCTGTCTGTCATCCCCTAGATGGATTTTTTGTCTTCCAATTTAATGTTGTCATGGGAATGTGAGAGATGCTCAGGGCTGGTGGGAATAGCGGGCCAGGAGACACCAAATCTTCCTGTCTTACTGGAGCCAGTCCTTCCCCTGTCTGAGAAGAGGACCTCCTCATCAGATTGTCTATATCAGGGTGTTCTTTGTATTTTTCTTTGGACTCGTTGGACTGTACTGTACAAATATGGCTTCCTTTGGGCAAGGGTTCAAGCCATGAAATGGCAGAAACTTGGAGGGTGTGTACCAGGAGAGGTCAAGCTGGGTGGAAAGTTAAGAATGTTTGCCAGCAGTGCAAGAGAAAACTATCAAATACCCACAGATAAGTGAAGTACCGAATTACTCTTTAGGCTTCAGAATTTGCAACAATCATTTTGGCTAGTATGGGACTCTTCTCTGATAGGGCTTTTGAAGCATCTGTATATTTAGAACCTTTACCTCCTCACTAGGTAAAAATAGGTGGAAATGAATATAATGAAAAAGCCAAACAGAGGTACTCTGGCTCCAAGTGTCTTACGTGTGTGATACAACTGTCATCCTGGCAAGAAGGCAATGTGCAGCTCAAAAAAAAAGCTGGGCCAGCACAAAACACACAATTGAGCTTTGGTTTTAAATACAAACCATGTCTAAGTATGCTTTAATTGGCTTGTAACATTTTTTGATGCCCTGAATTTTGAACCCCTTCTTTCTTTTCCTTTCTCAGCTCCAGGAATCTTGCACTGTGAAGCCAGACTTCCCAAGCTGACAACTTGTGCTTTAACACACCCTGAAAGTCTTGTTACCTGAATGTGTAACCATTTTTGTGCCACTTAGGTTGTCAGCAGTAGAGACTTCTACCTGTTGTTAACTGAGAACAGGCAGAGCTGGATGACGAGGGCTCTCCCTTTTCTGAAGAACCTCAGTTTCCCCAATAACATGAAATGCTCAAGTGAGCAGGATGGGTTCTGCTGGAAGCCACCCATTTCCAGCTGTGCCAAAGATGGCCACATGTTCAGGCCACTCTTGAGTGGCTGCAAGCCAGATATGCCTGGCACGGGTGGGACTTGAGCACATAGGCCAAAGGTGGTCCGTGCTCTGCAGAGGTCTTTGACCTGTGTTTCATCAGGTACTGTTCTCCTGTACCACAGGCCAAAGACCTTTGGGGGTTTTAACCTCCTGGTTGAGGTGGGTCCCATTAGAGCAGGCCGCTCACTTGTGGTGAGGAGCTGTGAGAAGGCTCATCTGGAGCCTTCTCCTCTGCCCTGGCACCTGGATTTAAGCCCTGGCCTTGCATGGGCTGAGCTGTTGGGTGCCATGCCTGGCCCTGTACCTTGCTGATCCTGAGGTGACTTCCTGGTGTGAGCTGGGACTCGTCTCGTTCCTGCAGCCTGGCCTGGGGGTTGGCAGACTCTGGCTGACTCAGTCACTGTTGTGCCACCTGCTCCACTGTCCTTGCTCGGACCTGGTTCACTTTCACTGCCAAGAGACAACTTTGGGTTAGAGAACCGTATTTATTCAGAATAAGGAGTGTTGATGGTGCTAATGCACAATTAATAATCAATGTAATTGCGTATTCCATTACAAACAAGGCTGTATTATTTCAAGTAGTCACTATGGAAGCAAATGAAACTGTGAGTGTTTAACTTTAAAAATGTGCTCTAATGAAAAGATAAATTAAGGTGAAACAGGCCACGCACCTCCTCTATGAATTGTGCTTCTTGCAAGTTACTTTAGCTCAGGGATGAGTCCAGATTAACATATTCTCAGGCAAACCCTTTGCACTCAGGTAAGCAGCTGTGCTGTCCCAAAGATGGGCTTTGTGGGAGTTCCTGTCTGCCTCAGCACTAGAAGATAGAGCCACTGTGATGTACAGCCAAAGCAATGCTTTAGGCTTCTAGAGCTGCATCTCTGCTTTGTTATCACTTCATGTTACGCAGGTATGTCCCTGCTGCAGGTGTGGGATAAACCCTTAGGTGTGCTTGGAAATGGTGACCTGGAAACATCTGTCTTAGTCCTGCATAAAGCCAGCTGAACTATGCTCAGCATATGCTCTGTTTTCACTTGCGCCACTGGGAGATAAGGAATCGTTTTTCATTGAGCGCTTCTCTGCCCAACAACTGCATCAAACTTGGCATTGGTCATCTTTTTCAGAACATTCACAGCACGTTCTGGAAACAATCTGAAAGAGATAATAACATGAAATTACATGTAGGATAAGAAACTTAAAATAAGGGAAAAAGTTGCACTGCAGGTGAGAGAGGAGCTGGTTTGGCAGAAGTGTGCATACACAGAGGCTTGAGACCAAGACTTAAACTAGGTGTTATTTCCAAAGAATACAAAGCTCTTGTCAATCTCTAACTGGTTTTAACTCCAACCCCACCCATGTCCTTTCATGACGGTTCTAAGGACAGGTAGCTACTGGGCAGTAGTTGGGTTTCAAGACTGCTGCAGGGTCTAGGAAGGTTCAATATTGAACAGAGATAAGTGCATAGTAAGTGTTGTCATGCTCTGAAAAGCAGCAGACCTATAGAAGGATGGGATGTTAAATGAGACCCAAGATGCAATTTGCTCTCCTAGGATTTCTTCTCTTAGGAGTGTTATAGAAGAAATTTGATTAACTACTTTCTGCTCTCTGAATAGTCTTGCAGCATTAGCAGCTAAAGTAGCGAAAGCCTTAGGCTGCAAGAGCTGACCAAGTGTAGAATTTTTGATAAAACTAATGCTGCTAACAAAGAACTCTCTGAATCTGGCAGATAAGAGTGCTATGAAGAAGATAAGGACAACTCCAAGAGAATGAAGTAGCTCTAGAAAAAGGCCACCCCATTGACAATGAAACCTATCAGAAATTAAGAGACCAGTGACCAGAACTAAGTGATTGGACTTGGGGTTGGACTTCAGGATCAGGTGATGGGTGATACAGGTATAACTGAGAGGCATGAATTGGGGTAGGGGTCCCTCTCAGAGGCACTCAGCATGAGCTGTAACCTAAGAATTAATAAAAGTCTAATTGGAAACCTTCACTCAGACTTTGCATTCTCAGCGGGATACTACCATGAGACCCTGTGATGGTGGCTGGTGTGTGTAAATCCATAACATGAGCCATGTCTATTTATTTGTATCCTCCTGCCCCAAAATAAAACAAAAAGGTAGGGTTGCCCTCAGGGCTTTGAGGGCATGAGGTTTGACTTGTCTATGCTTCTGCAGACTTGTGCTGTCAGCATGCAGCTCTTGGAGATACAAAAAATGCTTAAAAGCTTTTTCCCCACTGTATGGTGTTGGGTTTTGCAAACAAGATATTAGCAAGTGTTTCACGAAGTACTGTAAAAGTTAACACAAAACGTAATTTAGTCATTCTGATGTGAATTCTAGGTTTGGAACCTGAGCTCTGGTGAAAATACCTCCTCATCAGAGCAGCTGCACTGGATATTAAAGATGTATGAGAAGACCAATCTTGCTTTACATGGCAGAGAGAAACAGTATAGCCCTTCTGAAGTAACTTTCCCAGCCTCCGTGACTTCAGTCTCTGGTGTTGACATGAAGAAACAAACACTAACAAGCAGTAGGTTCTCAGCCCTTTCTGAAGCTATGCTGGGGCTGCTGGCTCAGAAAAGCTGCTTTTTGCAAGCCCAAGGGAAATGGCCAGCTGTGCAGAACAAGTGTTCTCTTGTTCTCCTTCTCCCTCCCTATCAGCCTGTAGAGCCATTGACCTCTCCACTGAGAACAGTGAACTGCAGAAAGTGGATCACAACAACCTACAAGAAGACTCAGAAAATCTTCCTGTGTGTGATGCCTGCTGCTGCCATTTGAAAGAAGCACTGCTATTTCATTACACTGGTATGTGTTTTTCATACTAAAATAATTAAAGTGGGTGGTTGTTTAAAAAATATTCTTATCTCCTGCAGACAGTTATACATTATCTAGCTACTATAGGCATAGTGATGTCAAATCTGGCATGATAAACAACTGATTATAATGATGTCAAACACTGAAAATTATACTACAAAATAAATGAAACTGGGTTGAATGTGAACTTCTGCTGTCTAGCTGTCATACCAGGGTTTCTCTGTGCTGCCAAACCATGTTTTTTACTACCATGAGCGCAAAATGGAGTTGCTCATAAAATAAAACTTAATCTTGAATGAGGTGTTATATTAAGTTGGTGCAAAAGGAATTGTGTTTTTTGCATTGTTGAAATTTGCCATTTGATATTGGAATACATTCTTAAATAAATGTGGTTGTGTTTATACATAATTTTAAGGTGCTTTTCTCGCTTAGTTCTTTTGCTACTCACCTATTACTTTATTATTTTATACTTCGTTATTTTATATTATTTTAGACCATGGAAATGATGTTAGACAAAAAGCCAATTCAAGTGATTTTCTTATTATTGGGTCGTAAAGCAGTGGAGACAACTCACAACATCAACACCACATTTGGCCCAGGAACTGCTAACGAACGTACAGTGCAGTGGTAGTTCAAGAAGTTTCGCAAAAGAGATGAGAGCCTTGAAAATGAGGAGCGCACAGTGGCCGGCCATTGGAAGGTGACAACGACCAATGGAGGGCAATTATCAAAGCTGATCCTCTTACAACTACATGAGAAGTTGCCAAAGAACATTGACTGTTCTATGGTTGTTCAGCACTTGAAGCAAATTGGAAAGGTGAAGAAGTTTGATAAGTGGCTGCCTCATGAGCTGACCCAAAATAAAATCAATCATCATTTTGAAGTGTTGTCTTATTCTATGCAGCGATGACAACCCATTTCTTGATCAGATTGTGACCTGTGAGGAAAAGTGGATTTGATACAACTGGCAATGATGAGCTCAGTGGCTGTACTGAGAAGAAACTCCAAACAACTTCCCAAAGCCAAACTTGCACCAAAAAAGGTCATGGTCGCTGTTTGGTGGTCTGCTGCCGCTCTGATCCAATACTGCTTCCTGAATCCCAGAGAAATCGTCACATCTGAGATGTCTGCTCAGCAAATTGATGAGATGCACCTAAAACTGCAATGCCTGCAGCCCGCATTGGTCAACAGAAGGGACTCGATTCTTCTCAACAACACCTAACTGCATGCTACGCAACTGGCACTTCAAAAGTTGAACAAATAGGACTACAAAGTTTTGCCTCATCTGCCGTATTCACCTGACCTCTCGCCAACCAACAACCACTTCTTCAAGCATCTCAACAACTTTTTGCAGGGAAAATGCTTCCACAACCAGCAGGATGCAGAAAATGCTTTCCAAGGGTTTGTTGAATCCCAAAGCACTAATTTTTATGCTACAGGAATAAACAAACTTATTTGTCATTGGCAAAAATGTGTTGATTGTAATGGTTCCTATTTTGATTAATAAAGATGTGTTTCAGCATAGTTACAATGATTTAAAATTCACAGTTCAAAACCACAATTACTTTTGTACCAACCCAGTATGTTTGCTGCTTGTATACTCAGTTTTGACAAAGTACCCCCCCCACACCTTTTTTTAGTTTTCTACTTACATTTCAGTAAGTAATGCAACGTTTAGATTTGATGGAACAAAAACCATTTTCTTGTTGGTCAGTATTCCTTCCATCAGGGCCTCTACAACTTCTTCGATCTCCAAAATCTTTCCAAGCCTGTAAAGAAAAGCACACCTGTAAGAGCTGAGGTGGTAAAATGGGCGGCATTACCTGATGTAGGATGTTTCACATATGCACAAACTTAAGTAGTTCAAATGCAGCTATGATGTGAGTAAAGTGATGTTGCAAATTTTCTTTAGCCAATTCTATATGCCTTTTTCATATAGCCAGTGGGAATGCAAGACCTAAACCTGGGGCTAATCTGTGATGCTCAGATGCAATGAAGGAAAGTAAGACACAGTTTGGATAGTTACCTTGTGGTGGGGTTTTTGACAAATCCTGTGTTTATAAACACTGGGCAAAGACATGTGGTTTTTATTCCATCCTTTCCCAGGGTAGACAGCTCCTCTGTCAGAGCTTTATGAAATCCAACTGCAGCAAACTTGCTTGAGCTGCAAGGGAGGAAAAGCACAGATGAGAAGACAGGAATACTATTTCTAACATTCCACAAATGGCCTAAATGATCACACAATACTGACTGGGAGGGGAAAAAATGTAACCCAACTGAGAGAGAGGGCAGGGAACAATTTTATATTTCCCTGTACAAGAGTGTAGTGATGGAATAGATATTGCTGCTTTGGGAATTATGGAAGGCAAACGGGGTATCCTTCAGGAAAAAGCCACCTTAGTGGTGAACAGAGAGAAGAACATCAGGAAATCTTAGAAAATTATAACTAATGTACATCAAACTATGGACTTCCTTTTTTTCCCCAGCTTAGAAGATTCTGAAATCAGCCTGAATCTGTAAAATCAAGAATGATGGGCATCTTAGAAATGGATAACAACTCCCTACTGTTTCTTGCACCACATAGGAGCATCTTGTGACACTCACAGGTGAGTTTTGATATAGAGGAGCATTATCCATGCATAACTGAGAAACATAATGCAACAGAAATTGGTGCGGCCCAAGAGTATAAATCAACTCTAAAATGAAAGTGAACCTAAAGAATCAGTTCATTTGGACAGTGTAATCCAGGCAAAATCCATGGCTTGGTATTCTCACATTGCTAACAGTGAGTGATTCTCAAAGAATGAGCAGACGCAGGGGAATATTGCTCTGACTGGAGCTGCTATCATGGAGGGCTTTTCTGATGGAGAAGGAAAATATGCCATCTCTAAATTTTTCTGTTCAGGTACTGTAATTTTTTTAGGTGTGTTTCAAGTCAAAATGCAATTTTATCTCATGATACTAGAAGTATTTCTATACACTACAGTCATTGCTACAATGGTAGAAAGATCAAAGCTACTCATTGGGGGTTTATTTGACAAGACAACACCTCACACAAGTCCTGCTTTCTAAGGAGAAGGGAAGAGGATACCTTTTGTTGTGAAGCAAAAGTCTGAATTAGTGAGAGAGGAAAAAAAATAGCAGCTTTTCTTGGTTGATGTGTCACATCCCTATTCCATCATACAAGCCTTGCTCCCGATTCAGTCAGTGCTAATAAGCCAATCGGCAGGAACCTGCAGGCATCCTTAAGTGCTGATTGTTGTGGTTTTTTTCCTCCTTAGCACCATCATTTGGGCGTACCATATTCAGTGGGAGGATTATTTCAATTACTTTGCACTGGCTGATGGAGTAGTTACAATTAAATAAAAAAGAAGAGAGCTGATTTAGAAATCACTTACCAATAAGTCACCATGAAAGAAGTCACAAAATAACCTGCTGCCGAAGCCACTGTGACAATGTGACCATGATTGTTGTCCATCATGGCTGGCAGGAAAGCTCTTGTGGTCTTGAAAGTCATTTCAACCAAGAGGCAGAAAGAGGGTCGGGGAAGATGGAAGAGAACAATGTTTTCTTAGGCATGTTCAGCGATGATACAATTGTTAATTAAGCAACTAACGCTATAGGTAATGCTTTGTGTTGCACAGCACCTCAGATTATGAGAACCACAGAGACACACACTCTCTGTTCAGCTGGTACAACTGGCAACCACTTTTCCAAAGAAAATGTTTCAGAAGTTTGCTTTCAAGAGGAGTGATTCTCACATCTCTCCTATGCTGCTTTTTAGGGTTCAGGTGTCAGCGACAAGGATGCCAGTGTCTCACCTCAGCACATACAAGAAAAGGCTCATCAATCTGCAACATCTCTCTTGTTCCGCCACAAACAGCAAGCCCTTAACAGCTGAAAGAAGAGCCCTGATACATCTGTGACTGAGACCAACCCAAGCTACAGATGACGCTGTCACAGGTAAGCTCATGTAAAGAAAAGAAAGACTTAAAACTGTGCCAGGCTCAGATCAGTAAGAGGCTAATCAAGTTTCCCAACAGTCAGTCTCACTGGGTACCCCTGTACCCCAGCTACACACATCAGAAAGATGCTTTTCTAATTCACTGGTAGCTGAAAATGGTTTAGTCTAAATATGCCTCCTCAGCAACATTCTCCAAAGAACATAGGCATGAAGATGGTGGTGGACCTTACCCACATGTGAGCAAGAATGTTGACCTCAAACATTCTTTCAATCTGGTGGTCCTGAGTCGAGAGCAGGTCAGCACATGTAATCACACCAGCATTATTCACCAGGATGGAGATGTCCCCTATGTCCTTTTTCACCTTCAGGACAGAAGAAACCCAGAAAGGTGTGTGTCATTCATTACCAAAACATTCAAGGCTGTGGAAGATGAGTGACAATTAATTGAATTCTTAATGTTGATTCTTTAGGGAGAGGAAAATGGTGCCACATTTCCAGCTGTGATAGGAACTGTGCGGTGGTATTGGGAAATCTGGTGTAGATCTGATGCTTTTCGCTAATTACTGTCAGTATTTATAGCCTTCCACACATCACTCACGGACATAGTATGCTCTGTGTAGTGACTATTGGGACTCTGGACATACAGCCTGTTTTGAGGGAGCTGAATCATATTCTTTACAATAAAAGGTTTCAACTGTCCTCAGTGTTGTCTGTGTGCTGTTTGGGAAACTAAGAGGCAGGAGTTCCTTGGGGGTTGGAAGTCTAAGGAGCCAACTTGGCAAAGGGGTGTGATATGCCGGAGCATTTCAAAAGATGATGAGAGTGGCTGTGGTATCAGAAGTGCCACTTTCCGCTCTGTCCTGAAAGCAGCAAAAAGTGGGGGAGGATTCCAAGGGCTGGCATGATTTGTGTACGATACCACTTCTCTTGTTTTCCTGACCTCTCTGAAACTCAAGCACCTCTGGGTAAGCCTTTGGGTGTGTCCCGGCTCCCCTACCTTCTCTGCAGTGCTGTAGATTTCCTCCCTTTTGCTGCAGTCCACCACGAAGGCTTGCACAGTGGCTCCCAGTCTTTCACACTCTGCTGCTGTCTCCTCAAGGCCATGCTGTCAGAGGCAGAAAATAAAGACTTATATGCATAACTGTTGTTCCCTGCCTGTGTGTTGCCGCTTGGGCACTGCAGCAGACAAGGTAGAGGCTGGAGATTTCCTAGGAGAACAGCACGTGACGTGCACAGAACAGAAGCTCCACTCAGCCCCAGCAGCTGCTTAAGGCTGGTGGCCCCAGGAACGAGGCCTTTGCCAAGGCAGTTTTCTTCTAGGTTGCATCAGGGAAGCCCATGCCTAAAATCCCCTCCCTTGGCCATGTATTTCAGTGCCTGCTTCTACCCACTCTTACAATACATTTCCCAGCACCAAAGCTAGGGCTTGCTCATGACAAAGTTTAAACCTTCTTCCCCATTCCAGTGAACATGGACAACACTCTGCTTGGCAGCAGCCCTTGCACATAAGGAGACGAGCCATGCCTCCTCACACCCCCACCACAGCTTGGCCTTAGCTGCAACAGGTAGCATGAAGAGACACTGAAAGTATTACACAATATCCTCCCTATTTGCACAGCTCCTTACATGAAGCTTTTCTTGGTTTGTTTAGCGATTGGTATTGGCAGGTTTTTTTGTTTTGTTTTGTACATTTTGGATGACATGATAAACTCCTCTACATTTTCTGATCCATTATGCCAGGACCCATTTGTGCACACTGCTGCCCACAGCTTCCTGCCCCAATACACCTGGTCACACCTATGCACAACATTCTGATCCGTGCTGAACACCATTCTGCATGTTCATATCTGTTCGTCTTCACTTTCCAAGGTCGTTTTTGAGCTCTAGTCAAATTATTAGCAATGAGAGTTTGGGCTGGTGTAAACATTTATCAAGGACTTGTCCAGGCAGGTAACTGTGCCAGAGGGCAGCACGGATCACACACAGCACAAAACAACGATGGCCGCCTGTATCAGTAAAGAGACACATATTCCAGTGATGTATGCATAACATGTGAGGGAAGAGAGACAGCGATCAGAAGGCAAACCAGCTTCTCTGTAGCAACAGGCTTCTAGTCTCAGTGTGCTGCCTTCTGCAACCTTAGGCAGCAGTTCCACCAGCAGATTGCTGAGCGCTCTGTTCCTCTCCTGCAGCTACTCTTTGAGGTGCTGTGCATTTTGCCTTGCTCATCAGCACCGAGTAACTGTGGGATCCAGACACCCACATCCTCCAGTGCAAGTGGGGCAAGATCTTCTACTCACACTCAGTGACCCAGTCACCTGTGAGCAGGTGTGGAAGGAGACAACGCAGATACACTGTATATGCAGCCTCTCTTCCACTGTTACAAACCCAGTGGCCTCAGGGATGAGCGAGTCAAGATACAAATTGTACCATTACCTTATTGATGTCCCACAGAACCAGCCTGCTCTGGCGCTTGGCAAACTCAAAGGCGGTCGCTCTCCCTACACCGTGGCCGGCACCCGTGATGAGAACGAGCTCTCCACTGACAGACTTTCTCTTCACGGGAATAAAAAGCTTCACAAAGGCCTCTAAGTAGGAGTAGATGAGCAGACCCAAAAAGAGGAGAAGCTCCAGCAGTGGATTCATTGTTTTTCTGAAGTCCTTTGATTGCCTGAGCTCTGATCTCTCTTGACAAGGACGTGGGCTCTTGATTCACCAGCAGCCAGACCCGTTCCACCCCTGTGCAGCAGCAGCAGCCGGGTGTAACTCGTGACGGAGCCGTGTCGCTGTCCCGATCCCCATTCCAGGCGAGGGAAGGGGATCGGCGAGAAGGCGAAAGTATATGCTGGACCCTGCACAGAGGGAGGGCAGCGGGGCGGGATGGGCGGACCTGTGTGAGCGGTGACTAGCCCCTCAGCAGCCGCGCACCGACCCGGTGGGCGTTTCTCTTAGCCACCACCGCCAGGGGGCGCCCACAAGCCTGAGCACGCACTATCGTCCTGTCAGTCAGGGGCCACACCCCCTGCGGGCCCCGCCCCCTCGCCGCGGACCTCCCCGCGCCACCCGGCCCTGCCCGGCCCCGGCTCCCCTCACCGTGCGGGGCTCCGTGAAACGTGGAACCGCGGTTGCCGAGGCCGGGCCGCGAGTGGGGCGCGACGAGCTGTGGCCGTTAACTGTCCGGCCTGCCGCGCACCCGGCCACAGCTCCCGGCGGCGCGACCGCCAGTGAGAGGGCGGGAATTGGGGTGGGGCGTGTCCAAGGGAAGGGAAGACCGGTGGGCTGGAGACCCTCGCGATTGGTGGCGGTCTGTCCAATCAGAGCCGAGCTTGCAGCGAGGTCCCTTAGCGGGGGTTCCGTGCCCGCAGGTACGGTGTCTCTCGGGTGACTCCGTGCCCGGGCTGGGGAGCCGGCGGCAGCTCTGAGCCGGCTGTCCCCTCCAGCCGGTCCAGCCCCCGCATCCTGTGCCCGACCCTGTGGAGCTCTGTCAGGGGTTGCTTCTGGCGAGGTGGGGTTGTTGACGGTGTCGATGCTGCTCTTGACCGGCGCCCTGCGTGCGACTGTGCCTAGGTTCGCGCGGGCCTTCGCCGTGTTCTCTGTCACGGTCACGCTGTCCATCCCGCCTGGCCGCTGTGTGCTCCAGCGCAGGCTGCCCCTCAGGTACCTTGCCGTGTGACTGGCGACGCCGGGCGGTGGCCAGGCCAGGCTGGGGCTGGTGCTTCCTAATCTGGGGACCGTCCCGGCTCGGTGGCTCTGCCGGCTTTTCGCCTGGTTGGGGAGTGCCCTGTTCTCGAGGGAGCAGTCAGCTGTTCATTGGGACAAGAGCTCAGGGCTGCCTTGCTATCCCCTGCCAGCCGAGGGGGAGCTTGGCAAGGGATGTACGGGTAGCCTAGGGTATCACATGGCCGTGGCAGGAGCAAAAATTGGGCTGTCTTGTAAACCTGAACTGGTGCAGTTATTCAAAAATACTCTGCCCTGGTGAGACCACATCTGGAGTGCTGTGTCCAGTTCTGGGCTTCCAAGTTTTAGAAGGTCAAAGAATTACTGGAGGAAGTTCAGCAGGGAGCTATTAAGTTGATTACGGGTCTGGAGCATCTTATGAGGAAAGACTGAGAGAGCTGGGTTTGTTCAGCCTGGCAAAGAGAAGACTGCGAGGGGCTCTTATTTATGCTGAGAAACATCTTTGGGGTGGATTTCAAGAGCATGGGACCAGACTCTTCAGTGGTGCCCAATGAAAGGATGATGGGCATGGATTGAAGCATAGGAGGTTCCATCTGAACATGAGGAGAAACCTCTTTCCTTTGAGGGTGACAGAGCCCTGGCACAGACTGCCCAGAGAGGTTGTGGAGTCTCCTTCTCTGGAGACATTCAGAAGCCACCTGGACACATTTCTGTGCCATCTGCTCTGGTGAACCTGCTTTAGCAGGTGAGTGGGACTAGGTGATCTCCAGAGGTCCCTTCCAACCCCAGCCATTCTGTGATTCTGTGAAATACAAAGTTGATGTAACAGTGAACCATGTGAGGAAGTTTGCAGTGCATCAGCTATGTGCTTTCCCCTGTGTCTGTTAAAGATTTTATGTACCTCAAGTGGTTTGTGAGTTGAATTGTGCTCTGGCAACATCACCTCAGTAGTGAATGTGATGGAGCCTGTATGCTGGAACTGTGACTGGTGTATTTTCACCTTCAGCTTTTTGAAGCAGAACCTACTCTCCTAGATACCACTGACGATTTCATAGCATGACTGAGAGTTTAGAACTGGAACTCCTGTGTTTGAACAAGCCTGGTTTGTTCTGTTACTTCTAATATTCACATCTGGTTTCAAGTAGCAGGATTACTACTTAATGTGTGCATTGCTTTTTTCTTTATCTGAAACTCATTGGTCCAATCATAATGCTGCTCATGTGTTCAAATCTGGATGCGTTTTTGCAAAGGAGACATGTTTCCCTAAATGCTGGAAGTGGTTATTTCTTTTTAAAAAAAACCCTTTTCCCTATGAACTTCTAAACCCAAGATATTTACAGTATTCTTGCAGGTTGTAGCCCCTTGCTGAGCTTTGACCCTCCTATCTAGAGTAATCTTCTTTATTTTTGTAATAGATAAAAAAATATTTGGAGTACAGAAGGGCCACTTTGTGTGTTGAAGGAAATCCATGCAGAGTTTTTAAGAGCTTGATGTCAGGCACCGTAACCTCTTTTAGTTTCAAAGTGTTTTATTGTTGACTGGTATTTTAGCTCCTGAAAACACATGGCAAAGTAAAATCACTAGAGGTATCACTTTTTTTTTTTCTTTTCCAACCTAAATGATTTTATGGTTGTATTCTGTAACTAGTCAGTTTTCCACACAGTCCAGAATGGCAGTTCTAGTTCTCACCTTCTCACTCATGCTATGAAATCTTCTTGTATGTCTAGTAGAGTACTCTTCTGCTTGAAGAAGCTGAAGGTGAAATTCAGAATTTTTTGGTCCCAAGCATACGTTTGCATGGTGTCTGAGAGAAGCAGTAACACATTACTGAACGCTGGTTTGTGGAAAAAGCCTAGTCTGTTCTGCTTTCTAAAATGTACTACGCAGATCTGGGATTAAATAACAGGATTAAAGCTGAAGGAATGAGGTGCTTTTTTCTTTCTTTCAGTAACTTATCTGCAGACTATTGGCCTCATCTTCATCCTGTTAACATGTTCAACAGTTGCGATGCTAAGAAATTCTACCACAGCAAAGCTCTCACCTCCCCGTATCCTGGATCACACGTGGAGCGTAGCCGAGTTCCTGAAGATAAAGTCAGCTGGCTGATTGAGTGGGAAGATTATAACCCTGTGGAGTACACAGCGAGGTCTGTTTTGGCTGGACCCAGTTGGGCAGATCCCCAAATCAAGTGAGTGGAGATGGTGACTCTTTTCATCTTTGAATGTGAAAGAAGGAAATGGTGATTGGTTGAGTTAAGAAGATTATCAGCTTAAGTGAGATGTGAGTCTACAGTGACGTGTGAAAGTAAAGACCTAGAGAAATGGTACTTACAGAGCTGAATGGGTTTGGTTAGCTCTGAAAGTCTTCGACATGTGATTTTACTGAGGTGGTGACTGAGATAAGAGTAGTGTTGATTGGAATAACGGACAGTGGTTGATCCAGTATAGTGCTGCTTCTCTGTGTTGGTTGTGACCTAAGTAAAAAGTCTCCAAATTATTTTTAAGAATTTTGGAATAATTTATCATAATGTACTTGTTCGTTCATGGATTGAATGGGAGATGAGAGAATTTAAATAGAATTGTAGTTCTTGAGTGACTCAAGAAACATGACAGGTTGAATAAAATAAATACTTCAGGAGGTGCACATATACCTACGAAATTAAATACAGGAAGACACACAGTAAAGGTTGAGACGTTATAGTCCCCTGCAGAAAAGGAAGGACCTGCAACTTAAATTCTGGTAAAAACTACTTATTGGTCAAATGGGTGCTGTAGATCTGGTGACTGGCCTTCAGACTTTTGTGGGGCAGAGGAATGTTTTGTGTTTAATAACTAATCTCTGTTAAATTATTATTGTCCACACAGTGATAGAAGTTTTTCTCCCAAATTCAATGAGAGAGATGGAGAAGTGGAGAGGAAGAGTCTGAATGGCTTGTATGTGGTTGAAAATGGGAGGCCCCGGTGAGTGTGGTGGTTTTATTTTTATTTGCATATTCATTTCAGTGATGTAGTTTCAGAGCTCTTAGAGGTCTTTCAGTTCTGATTTATGGTACCTACTAGAACAAAATCAAGGTAGTCTCCCCCAGAGAGAGGAGAAATGATACCTCAGTGCTAGAGTTCTATCTGGAGGAAGATTGTGGCAGAGGGGCACTAAAAGGCCAGCCTGCCACACAGCAGAGGGTTGTGGTGACACTGTAGATGGGGGATGTCTAACACTGCTAATAGTAGGGTCTGTTGAATAAATTGTTTCCACAGTTTGACCAGATGTTGGGCTCTGAAGCTTTTGTACAATTCCACTTGTCTGCTGTGGCAGAGCAGGAAAGTATTTTCTTCCGCTGATAGATCCTGGCATAGCACAGATAACTCATCTCACCTAAAAACTTCTTTCTGCCATTTGTCCATAATTGAATGCTCTGGCATCTGTAGTCTTGGAAACTAGATTCCGTTCTCAGACAATACTGTATGCAGAATCAGAGTAATGCTTGATCAGTGATATCTCAGGACATGACATCTGGGATATGACAAAGCCATTTTGTACATTGCCTTTCTCTGTATTATTCAACATAAAAAGAGGGTGATGAAGGACAAAACTCTGCTTTGTTTCTCTTATTCTTTAAAGTGTATGGTGGTACTGGATGCATGTTGCTACCTTTTCATTTGTTGTTATCTAAGCTTCTTTAAAGCTGCTTTTTAAGAATATTTAGAGCATATTTTGAATATGGGGAAGTAGATTTAATGTACTGTGCCACTTATTTCAGAAATCCAGTGGGAAGGACTGGCCTCGCAGGCAGAGGATTGTTGGGGCGCTGGGGACCAAACCATGCTGCTGATCCTATTGTAACCAGGTAAGGGACACACGACTGAAAGGTGCTGTGCAGTAGAGAAAAAAAATATGCATTTTACTTTTTCTGTGCATCTCTGGGCAGGTTATTACTTTTCATGGACCTTTTGTGCATGTTCCTCTGACTAAGCTGATTCAGATAGGGGTATCTGAATGGAGAGATATATAGGTGTGTGGAACTTGATTATTTTTTTTAGTCTTTGTATTTTGAAAAGAGTAAGGAGTTGCTGTTTGACAAGCAATCACTTCTGAAATGCAGAGGAAGCAGATTTAAAACAAAACCAAAACAACAACAAAACAAACCACCAACCAACACCAACCGAGGAAGTCTAACTCAATAGAAGTGCATTGTACAAAATAATCTTCAGTAACAAATATGAAAACTGAAAGGATTACGTGTTACTTTGATGCTAAATAATATGTCAAAAGGCCTTAAATGAGGCATACTAAATTGCAGGAGTGTGTTTTGTCTTATAAAGACTCAACCGCAAAAGAATTGGTGTGCCTGCTTTTACTCTGTAGGAAATAATAACTTGGCCAGCTATATCAGGTGGCGTTAGGCCCCCTTTTTTTTTTTTTTTTTTTTGGGTCCGTGTATGCTCTGTTTTAATGGCAGTTTTACCCAAGGGATCTACATGTACATGCTAACTTTCTTACACAAAGAAAGCATTCAGAGAAGATTACATAGTAAAATAAGGTGCAAGCAAGGAAGTGCCATACAAGATAGAGCCATTGTGAAAGTCATCCTAATGCGTTTTACATCTTCTCCTTATCAGAAGACTGCTAGTGCTACTGAGTTGTTTTCTTGAAAGTAGAAGAAATGAAGAAATATTTTGTATTCCTTTAGCTAGCTTTTTGCTTTAACTATTGGTAATTCTTCTCAGTTCTTTACTGAAGGCAATGGTGGGTGATTGTGACGTGGTGTTGGATGCGTGGCTGGGAGGTGCTGCAGGCTGCACGTATGTGCTGCTCTAGCAGCAGCGCTTTCCTGTGTGTCCCGGGCTGGTACTGGTGCAGCTGCAGTCAGTTGGATGCTGCACATCACTGTCCAAGGAGCTGTGACTGGCATCGTGGCTGCACGAGTGTGCCTCTCACTGTTCCGCTCCTCCTTTTGCGTCCAGAAGCAGCAAAGAATGTTCCTGTTGTCGTTTGCTGCAGGTGGAAGAGGGATGGAAGTGGCAATAAAATCGCTCATCCAGTTACCGGCAAAAACATTCTGCAGTTTGTAGCTATCAAGAGGCGAGACTGTGGGGAGTGGGCCATTCCGGGGGTAAGAAGAAAGCTCCAGGGACATTTCACCACTGGTGAGGTTGTGGGGTGTTACATGGCGTATGCATGATAAAAGCAAGTTTTTTGGTAAATGACCTCATGTTGCAAAGGTGAGAAGAAATGCTGCATAAGCTGGTTGTGCCTTCTGCTGTTCCTGCCTTGCAAGGCGCTATTTGCATTTAGTACTGACCCTGTCTTGTGCTTAATGCAGGCACAGTTTAATCCAGTGCAGGTTTTGAAGAATGTGAGTGCTTGCTCTTTACTACTAAGTGTAGAGTTCCTCCGATGTCCAGAGTATGGTATAGATTCATGGAATATACTAAGGGCCAGTTAAAGGGGAGTAATAACAAGTGGAGTCTGAGGGATATAACTTTTGTTTTCCCCCCTCTAAGGGAATGGTGGACCCAGGGGAGAAGATCAGTGCTACCCTGAAGCGAGAATTTGGGGAGGAAGCCTTGAACTCCTTGCAGAAATCCCCTGATGAGAAAGCAGAATTGGAGAAGCAGCTCCACAAGCTGTTCAGCCAGGAGCACTTTGTGGTGAGCTCTGTCTCTTGTGGCAGCCTCTTGTGCTGTGCCTGTAACTGCAGCTGTAAATAAGTTGAAAGAGTATAGCTGAATGAAGATAATTTGTCATGGTGGGGTTGTTGCAATGTAGGAAAAGTACTGTAGGGAAATTAAAACAGAACAAAACCCATCATTTTGATTGCACTTTGTTTCCTGTTGTGATACTGAGCTTGTTTGGGGCCTTAGGTGTACAGAGGATATGTGGATGACCCCCGGAACACAGATAATGCCTGGATGGAGACAGAGGCTGTGAACTATCATGATGAAACTGGTGGGTATCTCCATGTAGGCTCTTAGTTGTCTTTTATTGTGTATATTGATTTGAAATTGGGATGAGATTGGGCTGAAATTAGAGGAGTGTGCAAATCAGGAGAGACTGGGGGCAAGACCTCTCCTGGAAACAACAGTAGGAGGATTTGACTAAACTTGTGGCAGTGGTTATGTGTTGTCCTAATGAATTCTAGGAACTCTTCATGTGGCTGATAGTACCCTAGGAGAGGTGATGAGGAGTTACATTGCTGTCAGTCAGGTTTGCTGTAAAGTAGTGTGAGTATGAAAAAGGGTTCTGGCATAGACTCAGTGAACAATTATATTGGTTTCTGAGAAGCAGTTGAAGGTTGCTGCCTGTGGAGGAGCCATGTAGAAGTGCAAAACTGATCAGATGGGAGTAGAAAAAGTCAGACAGAAGATGCAATAGCATCATGTTCTCACTCTTGTTTTGTGAACAGGTGAAACAATGGACAGTTTGCCTCTGGAAGCAGGTGATGATGCTGGAGTAGTCAAGTGGGTCGACATCAGTGAGGACCTCAAGCTTTATGCAAGTCACAACTACTTCATTAAGCTTGTGACGGACAAACGGGAAGCCCACTGGAGTGAGGATCCCAGTCATGCATGCTATGAGTGACGCCAACAACAAACCACTGCACAGCAAGGGATAACTAAGTTTTCCAGCTTTGAAACAGAGATAGCATTGTTGTTTCCAGTGGACATTCAGTGAAAATTCTGTGAAATTTGGCAGGAATAAACGGAGGCTTTCTCAGAGGCTTCAGATTGCTGTTTTGGATTTCTCAACTAGTGTGAAATGAGATGAATGTGGAGCTGTTGCCTTGGTTTCCTTTCTTGTCTTCATTATTTTCAGCCGTTTCATCGTATCTGCGGATTTGCATGACAGCATTGGGATTCTGACTCGTAGTTCAGAAACTGTTCACTTTAGCTCTGCAATTTTGCTCTGACTTCTCTTCAGGAGTATGAATCCTTAAGGGATGTGAGACTTGTATAATGAGAACCTGAATAATGACTGATTTTAAGTGCTGTATAATAAAGGGAAGTTCATTTTCTGAGTGGTTTCATTTAATGAGCCTTTTCAATGGTTTTCTTTTTCTATTTTGAGATATGAGTTTTTATGTGGCTTGGACAAGTGCACTCTCTGCTGGGTTAAGAACTGACTGGAGGACCGGGCCCAGAGAGTGCTGTTGAATGGGGCTGCATCCAGCTGGTGGCCAGTCACTAGTGGTGTCCCCCAGGGGTCAGTGTTGGGTCCAGTCCTGTTTAACATCTTTATTGATGATTTAGATGAGGGGATTGAGACCATCATCAGCAAATTTGCTGATGACACCAAGTTGGGGGGCAGCGTCGACCTGCTGGAAGGCAGGAGGGCTCTGCAAAGAGATCTGGATAGACTGGAAAAATGGGCTGATTCCAATGGGATGAAGTTCAACAAGGCCAAGTTCTGGGTCCTCCACTTTGGCCACAACAACCCCCTGCAGCGCTCCAGGCTGGGCACAGAGTGGCTGGAGAGCAGTCAGGCAGAAAGGGACCTGGGGGTACTGATTGACAGGAAGCCCAACATGAGCCAGCAGTGTGCCCAGGTGGCCAAGAAGGCCAATGGTATCCTGTCCTGTATCAAAAATAGCGTGGTCAGCAGGACAAGGGAAGTGATCCTTCCCCTGTACTCTGCATTGGTGAGGCCACACCTGGAGTATTGTGTTCAGTTCTGGGCCCCTCAGTCCAGGAAAGATATTGAGGTGCTGGAGCGGGTCCAGAGAAGAGCAACAAGACTGGTGAAGGGACTTGAGCCCATGACGTATGGGGAGAGGCTGAGGGAGCTGGGGTTGTTCAGTCTGGAGAAGAGGAGGGTTAGAGGTGACCTCATTGCTCTCTATAACTACCTGAAGGGAAGTGATAGCCAGGTGGGAACTGGTCTCTTCTCCCAGGCAGTTAGCAATAGGACAAGGGGACATGGGCTTAAACTCTGCCAGGGGAAGTTTAGGCTGGATATTAGGAAGAAGTTCTTTACGGAGAGAGTGATCAGGCATTGGAATGGCCTGCCCAGGGAGGTGGTGGACTCACCGTCCCTGGAGGTTTTTAAACTGAGATTGGACATGGCTCTTAGTGCCATGATCTAGTAAATGGGCTGAAGTTGGACCAAGGGTTGGACTTGATGATCTCTGAGGTCTTTTCCAACCTAGCCAATTCTGTGATTCTGTGATTGCTTTTTAGTTTACAGTATGGGTGGTATTCAGATGTGAATGTCTGATGTAACTTGATGACCTGTTTTAGGAGAGCTGGATTTCAGGGTTCCTCTCTTTCCACTCTTTGTGGCAGTACAGCTGTTGAGGAGACTGTGCCATAAAAAGGATTGGTGGAAAGAGCAGCCTTTAAGTATAATTTTGTAAATTGTGGTGCTTTTTGCAGTTTAGGTAACATGAGTAACTTGCAGTCAAGGGGCCAACATGGGCCTTACATGGCATTGATGCGGATAAGGAGCTGCACAAGAGCTGCTGACACTTCTCCCTGTGTTTTTAGCCAAGGGGTGGTTGCTGTCCATTGTGTAATAGTGTCAGAGTTGAGGACAGTAACAGCTACAAGTTGTGGTTGAGACCTGGAAAATGGATCTTTGTGAATTTTGAACTGTATGTTGATGTAGGGTGGTGGTTAAATGTCACTGCCTGGAATTTCCTTGTGTAACAGTACTGTGACATGCTTGTGTATTGTGGAGACTGGCAACATCCTGCTTAACTAATGAATGATTTTAGTGCTTACTCCTTTTTGACACTACCCTTTCCCTCCAGTTAGCTAATGAAGTCTGGAGAAGTCATGTTCACTTATACAGGGAACCCTGGGAATCTTGTGGAGTTAACTGAGCAATTTCACTATGTTTTGGAGGAAAGGTTTTGAGAGTTAACTGCTGTTGGGTGCTGGTTGGTGGAAACTACACAGAGGTGGTGTTGCTCACTTGTGGTGTTTATGACGTTTTATCTGTTCTTAAGCATAAATTAAAATATGGCTAATCTTTTTTTTCCCCCTGTTTTAAGCCTGTTTGTGTTGTCTTGAAAGCTCTAATCACAGTGACTCAAAGATGCCACATTGAATGGAGGAGGAGCTCATACTTCCCTTGAGAGCTGAATGTCCTGCCTCTTAGCAGGTAAAGCCGAACTGGATGAGAGCAGGCCATTTCTGTTGAATTTGTTGTCACAAGGATTAGCGCTTGTAGCTGATGAAGGTACTTGCCCCAACATGTGCAGCTCTAGGTCCTGAGGACATACGTCATCTGCAGAGGATTTAGTGGTTGTCCTGGATCAGAGGGAAGGATGCTCTAGTTGGCTGTTGTGTCTGTGGCAGTGGGTGCTTTGGCTTGGAATGTGAGGAGATTGGGAAGTGCAGGGTGATGTTTCTCATGGAATATCCCTTGTGTTGTCAGCCTTCCATTAAGGTTGGAGGTTATGGCTATATCCTGAACTTGGATATCCCTTAATGAACCTGACTAAAAACATCCATCCCCATCTGCTTTTCTTCTCTCTTATTATTGAGCTGCTGTTTTAGCTGACATAGAGGATAAGTCAGTAGGTCAGGTAATTTTGATCCTGCTCATGTTATAACCAGCAGATAAGATTGTGCCATGGTTTATATGTGAGCAATGAGGTGATGGATGTTGTTAGCCCTGCAGAATTTGAATTGTTTAACGGAAAATCTTCCCTGTTTGCCTTGACAAATTCAATTTTGTTGCATCTTTTTCTAGTACTTTGAGTGGAGCAATGGTGGGTATTAGCCTCAGTGGAGAACAGGTCAATGCCTTGTGAGTTGTCCTTGTGTGGACTGTATTTGATTGTTTTAAGGTAGCTGACTCTTGGCTGTAGAAAGAGCATATTTGTTCTTAGCAACAGGCTGCAGTCAGAAAAAATTCTGACAAAATGCCTTTAACCCTGAGACATTTCAAGTCCCAGAAAAAGTATCTTTTTCAAATGGAGTTAGCACAGAGAACATGCTTTTATACATTCAATCCAGGTTGATTTGTTTACACTGCTGTGTGGTGCTACAGAATGTGAAGTGGGTGGCAAGTCAGGCTTATGGGAGAAACTGCCAGTGAAACTGATTTTGGTGGAAAATAATATTTTGTTTGTGTAACAGGTTCCTGTGTTGAAAAGAATTGTAGCTTGATGTGTTTTCTCCCAGGACATCACATTGGAGTTGGACAAGGATTAGTAGCCCTTACTGGTTCAAGAGCAAATCAGAGAGGGGTGAGTGAACTTCTGCTATTTGAGCTACCAAACCAACGTTTCCGAATCCCATTTTCCTTTAATTGGAAAGGTGATGTGGTTCAGGTGAAAAGTGTTTTCTAATCTTCTTTTGTAGGAATAGCATTTGGGGCTTCTTGCTTACAGCAGAGCACGCCTAGAGTGTTTACAGTCAAGTGCTTGGTTTAACAGCATGAAATTAATCAGATTCTGGAATAATCTCGTTCTCTACTGGTTTTGATGCTCAAATTGTGCCTATCTTCAGGCAAGCAAAAGCTGGGAGACAGTGAAAGAAATAGTTACCATTTCTTTCTCAGGAAAAAGGGTAGCAGTAGTTGGTACTTCTGTGGGAGAAAGCAAGTATGTGCCTGCTAAGGAGAATGAGGAGGCATTGAAGCTGTGGTATCCTCTGCTCCTTGTGATGGTGAAGCTGTTGCTAATCAGTCTTTTGACACACATCCACCCTCACTCTGCTCATACAATTAGCTCATGACACAGTTTGTCAGCAGGAATTCTGTTGTGTGGCATTGCTGCTGTTACTGTTGCTTTTCAAGGGGCAGGGAAAGAAGTATCTGAAAGCACTGATTTTTGTTTTTTTTTAATGTATTTTAGGAATTATGGTTTAAGGACTGGTGTATATGATGAATACTCTAGTTTCTTCTTCACCCTTAAATCTGAAATGAAATTTCCATTGAACTGTTCCCATGATACCTTTTCTTTGCAGAGTTCTGCCAAAACCCATATTTCTGTGTAGAGTTTTATTTAAGGTTTCTATGCAGAATGTTAAACTGACAAAATACAATAAATAAAGGACACAAGTCCAGTTTCTTCAGTGTGTGGCGAAATCCACATCCTGTAATTCTGCTGAAGAAGAGCTTTGCGAACAGCTCAGTTGTCAGGTTAGTACTATTTATAGGTTCAGAGAGATTATGGATACATGCAGGGGAAAATGCTGGTTGCTTAGCTACGAACCACTTGGAGTAGTCAAATTTTCCTGCTGTTAATGAATGTAGGACTTTTCTGCATTTGTGTTAGTTGATAAGAATGAAGTGAACCTTATGCCACTTTTGTCTTAAACTATGAAGCTGTTAATTAGAGAAATAAATGGGTTTCACATATTTCACTAGTTTTAGTGCAGCACTGGGATTCTGTTCAGCCAGGCTCAGAACAGGAGATTTTCATTTATGTCTTCTGCAACAGAGAAGAAAACGTTATGAATATTTGATGCCAGAAAGACATTTTTATGCTGTATGACTCTTAAGTGATACACCAAATTTTCAGAGGGTTCATGTAGGGGAATGCTTTCCCTAACAACAACAACAACAAAAGTATGGTTGCTGCTATTATATTCTGGAGCCATTAATTTAGACCCTTCTTGATAGGTGATTTCTTGTTTCTAGTGTTAGATCTCCTTGATCTGTTTGTGAGCCAAGAATCCTTTCCACCTCCTTTTCCCAAATTACTGACCCTAAACCCCTCTTTGGAGGAATGATCACTGGCAGCAGTATGTGTGTATTACAGTAACTCCTTGCAGCTTACTTCCATGTGAGGCTTGTGACTGGTAAATTGCCATCAGAAGAGCTGGAAAGAAGAGTGAAGGCTCTGCATGTCTGACCTCTGACAAGAGTTGGCCTCCACTTAAATTTAGGGAGTTGCTAGTAGGATTTTGAACGCATTTCTTCAGTCCACACACTTAGCCAAATGTTTTCTGTCATGTAACTGCTCTGGGATTAACCTGTACTATTGCTACCCTTGCTTAATGGCTGGTGGTATTGTTCAGCTGTTGCTCGGGGCTAGATCAGAAGAAGGTGAATTGTGAAAGAATGCTGTAAGTTGAATGTAGTACCATGAATCTCCAACTGCTCAATTCTGGAGACATCAGCGGTACAGTAGTACCTAGTTTTTTGCTTTCCTCAAGGTCTTGGTGTGTATTGAGCTAAACCAAACACATGCAGAGCCCATTTGGGATTCAGAAGCTCTCCCTGCTTCTGCCTAAGCCTGCTGATGCACGCAGTCTGGGCACCATCTGAGCATGTGTTGCATCTGACAAGTTAGGTAAGATAGATCATTTGACCTGCAACTATAAGGTGATGACAACATTTGTGTTGTATGTAGTAATCTAGAGGTGAGTGTAGTTACTTGATCAGTGAGAGATCTCAGTTATTTTCCCTACTTGACCTGAGACCTTTAAATGCATTTTCAATTGATATGCCGATTTAGAAGCAAAAGCTCTCTTTACCTTTCCTTTGGCACTGAAGGATAAAATAATTGAGTATTTCTTGAGAGACGGCGACGTGCAGAGTGTAAAGGTTCAGACACCACACAGGAATGGTTCAGTATTTAGTACAAACTACATCCCAAACTTTTTCTCATGGAAAATATGACTTTTTCCTATCTTTATAAAACAATTCAGAACCTTGCACCTTTGGCAGTCTTATTACTGTTCCATTTGCCTCTGTCAACAGGACCCGTGAGCTTCTGGCTACAGTTTCTTTCCTGTATGTTGTGATCCAAGAATGTGCCTAGCCTTGACCAGAAGATTTTGTCTGGTCCATTTACCTGTTCTTTTAGGTTTACCTTCTTTAATCCCAAAGCAGTGGCACCATTCCTCCAAAGCAATGAGTTTGTCTTTGTCTCCATCGCACTCTTGGAAGAAACGGGTTATGCAGTGCTCCATGGGAACAAGGGAGGCTCTCAAAGGTGCGAGCTCAGAGTGTGTTAATAATCTGAAAGAAAGATCAGGTATGTAGAGCTGTCTCTCGTTAATAAATCATCAGGATCATCAAAGATGATCTAAGCTGCTAGAAGATGACAATGGTGGCTTTGACAGAGATGCCCTGATGGATTCTTTTGTGGTGCTTCTGGAGTAACTCTGTCCCAGGTCACTAGAATGATGTATAATACGTGATAAACTCAAATATTTTAACTGCTATTTGTTCACTAATGTTTTTTTCCTAGAACAATTATTACTGCGACTTGTTCACAACTCACCAGTTTTGTCATTTTGCCATGAATCTGAGAGAGCAAGCTTGCAATGGTGCCAAGTTCTGTTCTAAGACAGTAGGTGTGATCAGCATGAGGTATTAAGGACCTGCAGCCTTGAAACATGAATCCCACCACCGAGTCATGACCAAAAGACTGAAATGAGTCATGTTCTCCAAAGTAAGCTGAAAGCTTCCTCTGAGCTGTAACACTGATGCTTTCTTACCATATCTGTTCCTTAAACTGAGCGACTTCTGTAGTATTAGTTGAAAACTATATGTACCTTGCTAGTGATTTGTTGCTGACAGGCCTCTGCCCTTTTTACTTGGCCTGTTGCTCTTGTCCTCAAGACATGGCTTCAGCAAAACAGTAAGAGAAGTTGTGTCAGAGATGAATGCTTCCTTAGAAAGGGGAATGCTGGCTCCTGTCAGCTGAGGAACTTCTCCTCTATGTAGAGAACCCTTTGAGTGGTTTAGAATAGTAGAACAGCCTGAGCTTAAACAGCAAATCTGCGAAGATTGATTTTCATTACCTGTCAACAGGGTGCTGATCAAGCCGGTGAAACTGCCAGTGCACAGGATATACATACATGTGATAATTCTTCTCAAAGTCATGTAGGAGCAGCTCAACTGTGTGGTTACCAGCTACAAGGCGCTTGTCATTCTGGTAGATTTTTTTGACCTGAACACAACAGAGAAATGGATATTTTTGTTTAGGGATGAAGATTTGTCCTGAAGAGAACTATCCAGCAAAGGAGGTGGCTTGGAGAAATGAAACTTGATAAAATACCACTGTGAAATAGATTTTAGTGTTCCTCACCATACACAGCAAGAAAATCTTGCTTCAAGTAGTCCAGATGATTTTTGTTGCTGTCCATGTCAACTTTTGTAGTAACTGGAAAGGAAGTTAAAATTCCTGTGACCTAATCATCAGACTCAGCTAAGCAGGGCAGTGTCCTCAGTGTCCTCAGTCAATTTTATCACATTTGTCCATCTTCTGTCCTCAGACAAGCAACTCAGCTCTTGGCATGAAACAAGCCATCTGAGAAATCATCTAATTTGTATAATTTAGTATGAGATGTTCCAGGTAGGTCAGTGTCTATCTTGGTAACTGTCTATGTGGGCGTTGGTGTTGCTCAAGTGTATCTTGTGTAAACCTGCCATGACCTACTGTGTGCACCTCCTACTCCAGAGTTAGAACAGCCCAGAGCTTGGTCTAACTGAAACTATTTTGCAAGAGTTATGGCTTTTTAGGCAGTTAAGGCACCTGTATCTTCAAAAATAAATTATTGTCACCAATTCACTTGTCATTAATTCTTCTTTAAAAAAAAGGCCCAATGGTAATAGATGCTTACTGGTTTTTAAGACTATTTAGTGTGATGCTTAAGGTCTACTGAATGGTAGAAAGCAGCTTGTATCTCTTAAAAACTGAGCACGGGACTCATGTAATTTTATGGCCCTTAAATATAATGGTGTAGGTGGACAATGTATGTGATTACTAGCAAGTGCAAACAATACCCTTAACTCTTGAGTCCACTTTCAGGTACTTTTGTATTGATTGCCAAGTACAAGGTGTGTCCCAAGAACAGAAGAGGAGCTACTTTTCATTGGTCCAGGGCAGGGACCCCTGCCCCCATGAGTGTCCCCTGAACTCTCTATTGTAATTCTGTCTTGAATCCTGCCCAGTTGCTCAGTCTTGTGAGGTCCTTGAGCAATTTTCTTCATGGTGAGTCCAAGTCCTGACTTCCTTTGAATACCTGTGCATTGTCAGTAGACTTTGTCACCCGCCTCCCTCTACCAGTTCAGTCAACAAAAGCTGAAGAGCACAAGTCCTTTTAACCTGTGGGTCTCCACAGGTGAGCTCTTGGCTGCCTGTTGGCTGTTATTCTGTCTTTTAATGAGTTACCCATACCTGGATGCTCCATCTTATACTATGGCTGCTCAGTTTACTCAAGTCCTTTGGAAAGAGGCACTGACTGCGTGAGTTGGGTCATTGTTATCTACATATTAGTTGATCTTTCCAGGAGGTTTGTCACAAAGCACTTTCCCAAACAGAAACTGTTTTGTGTCTTCTAAAGCAAATTATTGTTATCTAGTTGTGCACCAATTCTGATTTTTCTACCTCCTGTCTGTAGACACTGGCTTCCAAGTAGTACACTTGGCTTGCGTTTGCTTGAAGAAAGGGAACATTCGTAGCAGAAATGTGTCTCAGCTTAAATGAATGCAAGGGCACATGTAAATGTATTTTGCAACTTGTCAGTCTAATTGAATCTAAATTACCTTAACCAGAAGGGGAATGCTCATAGAAAATGGGAGAACTCATAAAGATGTGAATAGCTTGTTTCACATGGTTTGTCCAGCTCTAACAGTGGAACTGCATGGTCTTATTTGAAAAGGATTGCTGACCTTGCTCCTTTGCTTTTCAGTTAAAAATCCAGAATTGTTCAGATCACGTTCATAATATTGCATCAGGATGTTTTTGAGCCAGTCTCTCATCCGGAGGGGGAACTGATCCACTTCATAATCAGTACAGTGGGGGATGTCTGTGCCAAACAAGAGAGCTTTTGTTAACAAGTGATCCATTAAGTCCTCATTTAAGCATTTCTGAGCCAAGATAGATTTGATCCTTGCTAGCAAACTTCCAGTTGAGCTCGAAAAATAAAATTGGGAATGTTGCTAATGGGTTCAATTTTAAATTTATGAGTCTTTGGTGCACATGCTTAACCAGCTGTGCAAGCCACAACCATTTTATATCTGTTCAGCTTCTGAGCAGGGTTCTGCAGTGAAGCCTTTATCAGTCAGTTGCATGAAAGCAGAGTTCTTGACAGCAAAGGAAAATTCTGGCTGAGAGCGAGTGCACTTTCCTCCCAGTGCATGCAGCAGCTGAAGAACTTGCAAATCAATTCTGGATTTTAGATCCCAACTTCTACATTTGGCATCTAAGTAGTGTGTGAGGTTTTTTTGTTTTGCTTTTGGTTTTTTACTTGTCATTTTAATTTATTAACTGGCTGTAAATACTGGTTTTCTGGTCAAGGTATTAAAAAAAATCTTGAGATGCTAAAGCAATGGGAGCATGTAAGACAGTGCAGGTGGGAAGACAGGGTTGAGAACAAATTGGTCTAAGCACTGGAGGGATGTCGGTAGGATTCAGATGCTTAATACCCTTAATTATAGAAAAAGTGCCTTTTTAGACCTGTGTAGGGTTTGATGGTCTTAATAAGCAGATAACTGATGCAAAATGAGGAGAGCACAGGAAGAAACCAGGTAACTTGGGGCCAGCTTGTAGCCAAGGCTACTGGCTCTTTATACTCAGGTAACTTCTTCATAGAAAAACAAGCCTTACATTTGCAGGAACCCATATAGTCTAAGTGCAGCTGACGTCCCGTTTTTGTCCCTTCAAGTTGACATTTGGTGGCAAAGAGCTGACATGTGCCATCATAGGTCTTATTATCTGTACCACAAACCTAGAGGAAGAGAGAAAAACAAAACCACCAACCCCACCACCACCACTGTGTTAAGAAAAATTCTGCTCACTCCTATAGGCGTTACAATAATAAAGGCATTGTTAACATCTGATGTAGCAGTTGTGAATACCCACAGGGAATGCATGTGGTGGGAAGTATTAAAAATCATAGTTGTTACATGCCTACCTATGGATTAGCTCTTCTGTATTTATATACCTAGTCTTGAGACACTTGAATCCATTTTTGCATACTAGTAGTATAGTTTGAGGTGGTACAGGATTATCATATTAAATATGTATTAGTATTCGGTATGTGCTCTAAAACGTGGATAAATGTACTTTGAGTGGAAGGAAAAAGCTATGATCCCTGAGAGACCAAATAAAGAAAATCACTTTAGGTACTTTGTAGCTACATGCGTTCATACTATTTTCAAGCTATAGTCAGTGAGTTTGGGTATTTTATACTTCTCCAATTACTGGAATCACCCAAACCCACTTGCATGTTTTTAGGGTAGAATTGTTCTAAATAATAGCAGCAGAATGTGTTAGCTTGTAAACATCTTAATTGTTTTTCCCCCATGCTGTGCAATGAATGAAATACTTACATGCTCATAGTCTTTGGTGGAAGAGCAAGCAGCAGGGTCTTGGCAAATACAGCTGGGTTTCCCTTGTTTGTCCACATGGCAGACTTTACCTATTTTGCAGTGGAAGTTCCTACATGGCTCTAGCGATCGTAGGAAGAAGGAAGGACAAAGTCAAGTGTTCCTGTCAGGTTCTATGACAGTCAAAGCAAAATACAGCCCAGCATTCACTAAGAAGTCAAGTGCTTTTTGTAAGTTTGTTAAAATGCAGCTGGACCTAGCATTGAATAAAGACAAACTTCAAATGAGGATTTTTGTGGGACTTCTAGTAGTCCCAGGTTTGAGCTGGATGGGGAAATACATTTTACAGAAAAAGGTATTTCTTATATAAGGGATGACATTCTCTTTCAGCTTCCTTTGTTGAAGCATATCCCATCTGTCCTTGCTGAACCCAACACTGGCATGTGTCCCATTCCTAGATGAATCCAAGATCCTGTTCTGTGATTTCAATGCAAGATAATTCCTAGTCCAGTATAACTGACACAATTTGTGCACTGTCTAGACAAGCTATTCGCAGACAAATGAATAAATCCAAGGGTGAATGGATGGGATTCTCTGGGAATGTAACTGGCACTGCAGGAATTATGCACAAGTGCAGTTCAGTCATGTGAAACGTGCTGCCAAAGAGAAAAGAAATGCAGACTAGCAAATTCCCCAGCCACAGCAAGTTAGCAGTGACATGACAGCTTTGCCTTGTGACTTACCCAGCAGAACCCTCTCACTCCTGTTGCTTGCACTTTCCATCTTACCATAAGAACTGCCTGTAGTCTTAACCTGTAACATCACAGAGACAAAAGCAGAAATTGTGGTAAACCTTTGGAAGAAAAAAAAATACATGAATAAAATTTTTTTCAATGGCAACTCTAGAGCTGAGGCAGAGTTTGCTCTGTTTGTAGCAGAAAGAGGTTGCTATGCAAAATGTGTGAGAAGTGCATAAAGCGTCTGGGAGTATTAAGGTGCTCTGTTATTTGGAAAAAAAATGTAGGAGGTGGAGAGAGAAATACAGGAGCCCTGTAAGGCTCCTGCACACCTGGTGGTTCTACAGTACTTGACACACAAGCAGTATAATACCTTGAGGTTGACAGAATTGGTATTTCAAGTGTTAGTTTGTGCTGGGTCTCTCTAGGTGCAGTGGGCAAGAACTGCTTCTCAATGTGTCTTCAGTCCAGACCCCACTTTGATGCTGTGGGGAGATACTTGCCCTCTTTTGAATGGATGCCTCCGATGTTGTTGTGGTTTCTTTTTGTTGTGTTTTTTTTTTTTTTTAATATTACGGATCCATGCTTAACAACCATAGCAAAACTCACTCTTTTCTGCTGAAGAATGCCCCTGATAGTCCACTGGTTACTTAATGTGTGACTGCAATACAGGAGATCTGGGAGCATCATCCTCCTTTGTGTGAAGGGGCAAAGCTCACGTTCTTCATCTTGTGTGCAAGCATTGTGGCCACCAGGATGGTGATTATTCTGGGGACTCTAGCCCTGCCTTTCCAAGCTGTTCACTTTTGTGTGGTAGTGTTTAAAATCTTTGGGAGTGGGGAGTGAACAGGCTTCCCTAGTCAGCCTGAGACTGGCTTCCAGGTTTTGCATGTACCTGTATTTATTTCTGTGTTTCATTACGCAGCCTATTTGGGCTGGAGCTCTTATGTGACTTGTGCTAACTTCCTTTCTGGTACAATTCATCTAAATACTATATGTGAAGTGAAAGAGCACAAACCAGATTAATAGTGAAGAAAACGAGGTAAGATTCTGCCAAATGTTAATAAATTACACCTATTGTTCTCCAAAATGTCCTTTTGGTCATTAGGAATTTAAATTTGGGACTAGCTTCCTCCCTGTTTCCTAATATTCCAACTTTATTTTAAAAATAAATTACCTTGTTTTCATGTTCCATTGAATTCATGCTCTGAACAGAGCTACTTGTTTCCAGTTGTTGCTCGCTGTCAGAATTCGGTGGCTCATGATCATAATAATCTTGTTCAGAATGAGCGAGGTCTTTAATCTTGATATTTTGGTAATCCTGAGTCTCTCTATGACCTGCAGCTTCACCTTCCATGGTTCCTTCCCCTTCATGCTCAGTGCTGGTGCTCTCTTGGTCATTACTCTGGATTCTCTCCTCTTCCTCATAGGCTGCTTCTTTCCAGATATTGCTGAGATCTTCCTCACCATCAACATCACCACTGTCATGACTATCATCAACACTACTGTCCTCTGCATCTTGTCTTTTCACCAGTGTGTCATGATCACTCTGATAACTTACTTGAATATCATCTTCCCTCTCTTGGCTTTGCCATTTGTCATCCTGCTCTTTGTTGTGGTTTTTTTGAGAGAGGATGTTTTCTTTTTCTTTATAGGGTTTCGTCTGGCTGTCCTCCTTGTCTTCTTCTAGGTCAAATTTCTCACCATGTCTCTTGGTTATCCGGATTGGTTGACTGGAATCTCTCCGGATTTCGTCAGATTGCATACTGTTTTCATTTTGCTGTCTTTTGTATTGTTTACCTGGATTTGTCCTGTGGCCTTTGTGATTCATATCTCTATAACCAGCTTCCTCATCCTCTTCTTCCACACCTTCTTCTTCATCGCTTTCGTGGTTGTCTTCAGATAGACCAACTGTATTTTTATTATATTTCCACCTGTTATGCTGACGATCAAGACTGAGAGTGTCCACGGGATTTCCTGCATCACCCGGAACATTTTCTTTGGCCATGTTGCTCTGTTTCTCCTGCCTCCTTATCTGGTGATGCTCAGAGCCAGACTGTTCTCTGCCATTGCTTTCTGAATCGCTGTCCTGGTTATCAAAAGCCAAACCTGGCTTACTGTGCAGTGAAAGGAGATTGATGCTTTTTAGGCTATTTTTCCTTTGATGCTCGTTACCACTTCTTCCTTGTTTTCTAGCGGTCCAGGGCTCATCTCTGTGCTCAGTGTCTGGTACTGATAACTGTAGTCTTAAGTTTCTGTGGCTGGGCAGCAGATCACCCTTGTCTACATACTCTGTGTTCTCTTCCTTTGGAGCTTCAGGATTAATATCTTCAGTCTTAAAAAAACAAAAAAACCACCACAACAAAACAACCACAAACAAACAAACCCAAACCAAACAAAAACCAACCAAACAAACCCCAAACAAACAAAACCAAAACCAAGTAAAACAATAAATCTTCAAATTTATTTGAAGTCAATGCAATGTTACTTTTGCCTTGCATTGCAAAGCATGATGCTGACTTTGTTTTCTTTGTAAATGCACCTCTTAAGCTAGCCCAGAGCATGAAATTCACTGCTGATGTAATTTCCATTTCCCAGCAAATTGGTTGGTTTGTCCCTTCTTTTATTGCTGGAGTTTCTCAAGAAGTCTATGCAACTCTGTTTAAGATCTGATAGGAGATACATGGCACATGGGTGTCTTGTGAAATCCCTAAGTCCTTAATTGATAATTTAGCGTCATAACTTCAGGCACTTGTTGTAGGCTACAGTAATTATCACTTAGAGAAGGTGGGTGTGATACTCCTCTTCCTACAGAGACCAGTGGGAAGCCTGGGAAAAGAGGAGCAAGGGGAGAGTGCACCTTTCACAAGGTACTGTGGTATAATAGTAATTTCTGAGGAGTGCACTGCATCTTAACTGTTTCATAATTAACTTATTTATGTACTTTGAGTCTGCTGCATCATTGCTTCCTAGCTGAATTCATCAGTAGCTTTTGTATTTGGTGGCAACGACTGTATCATAAACTCACTGGATAAGTACAGGCATTTCCAGTAGCAGGAACATCTGTATGTCTGAACCACCCCTATGGACATTCAATGTTGTTTATTGCTTACTAGAATATAGCACCTAACAAGGATTTTCCTTAAAGCTCTTGAGGAGTTATTTGTGAAGACAAGACCTCGGTGCCCAAGTTGCCAAAACAACATTTCCTTTGGTGTGGGCAGACTAAATGGAAACAAACACTCCACTAACAAATACTTACACAAATATGAAAAAAAATGGTAGGATTAAAAGTATTAATTTGGGTCTTGGCATATCAGCTGTATCCTATTTCCTACAGTCAAGGTGGTATCTAAATGTTTTGTGAGTTTATATTTTGCCTAGTGTACTTGCTGATGCAGGAAAAGTACCAAGCAATATATTTCTTTTCCAGGGAAATGTTGTAGGTTTGCTAAAATCCAATTGAAATTCGGTGAAGAGAGCTTTTCCGGATTAAGTGCGTGTTTCTTGGAGACCTTACAAAAAGTGATTGATGTGTTGCCAAGTATCTCAAAATTACTTTAAAACACTGGAAAATTAAGTTTCAACAAGAGTTTCCCTTACATGTGTTTTTGGGCACTGCTGTGTACAACATATTATATGTCTTTAAGCAAAAAGCAGCTTTCTGCGAAGGGCTTTCCATTCTAGAGTTAGAAAATATTAATATAAGGTCGAACGTCATTAAGATTGCCTGTTATGGGTGCCTATGTTTGAAGCAGTAGTATTTGAGAAAGATGATGTGGCTCATGTCTTGACAAGAAGGCTCGTTGTGCACCACAATCTCAATGTAGGTGTTCCTGGATATGGCTTTCGGCTGCTGCTTTTTGTTAGACCTTTGTCCTCAGGATAAAATAAACTTTTAGGACTCAGTTGCTTGTGAAAATAGTAGGGTCTCTTAACGTGATGGCAAATTTCAATCAACATAGCTGTAATTAGCTACTGTTAGGGGACAACTGACCTTTGGTAAATGTCACAAATTCACTTGGAACTGATGATTTGTTGGGTGTTGCAATGTTTTGTTTTGATGCAAGTGTCTTCTATATGAAGTGTTTCTGGGAGACTGCAGGCTGCAAATGAGTGTTTATGCTATAATTTGTTCTGCTGGATACTTCATGATGAAAAGGTGGGTTTTTTTTGTTTTATAATGCAGAGCACCATCCAGATCAGCAGGAGATGCATATGGACAGCTGCACAGAGTGGGATATAATGTGTAATTTTTAAAAAAGGTTATAATGAGAGCTGGGATTTTGCATTTGCTTCTGTAGAGCGTGCTCTGAATTTAGATGTTATAAAACGTTCATTGGCTTGGAGCCAAGGCCCGTTGTTTCTGAACCACAGATGCTCACCGGAATGGTACAATAAGAAATAATTTTAATTTGGGTTAACCATGAGTACAAAATTGTGAAGCTCTGTTGTTAGCATGTGTATATCGCAAGTACTGCTGAAGTAATCTCTCTTATTGCCATGAGAGTTGTGGTTTTGGCTTGTCAGCCACAGTGCACTTTTCCAAGATAAGCTGGATCTCTCTGATGCTCTATAATGTGAATAATGAAATCTATATTGGCTAAAATTCTTGCGTGTTTGAGACAGTGTACGATCACTTGATGTGTGATAATTTGAGGATTGCATCCTTGTTCACTGGAGCAGTGATGACCATGAATTTGACAGTCAGTGGAGCTTATTGTTTATACAAATATGAGTGTAATGTTTATATGTGGGGATCCATTTAAGTAATTTTTTCAAATAAGTGAAACTTCTGAGCTTTAGATTTTGTCTTGTTCTATTTCTAGCTATGTAATGTGCAAAGCATGAGATGCTTTGTACAAATTCCTGGGGTAAAGGGGTGTACTTTTTTAACCCAAATCTATTTACCAGCCACTACATAGGTGGTAATGTGTCTTACGTATTTCAGATGAAAAATATAGGTTTTTCTATTTAAATAACAATGAGAGTACCTTTTCTGGAGTTTTCTGTCTGTGGGTTCCAAGTTTGTAGTTTAAGGAATGGCTCTAGAATAGACAAATATACTCAATATCTGCATGTAAATAAAAATCTTGTACAGGGCAATGGGAAAACATAGAGTATTCACAGAAAGGGAAATTTTAACTGCACAGTAACAACAGCACGATGAGGACTTACTGGAGTAGCAAAAGCTGATACTAGAAGACAGATGAAGAGAGCTACAGCCTTCATGCTTTTCAGATCTCAAACAGGACAACAGTTAATGGTACAGTGGCAGGTTTTGGAGGTTTCCTTTCTGCAAACAACATGAAAACAAACAAACAAAAAGTCACAATTTGGGTATAATGGTCTAAAAATGACTACTGTAAGGAATGTAGTGGCTGCTGTAACTTGCTGAGTCTGAACACCCACAACATTTCCATGCTGTGTTTAGTTGTATGTTAACTTGGGCATTAGACCAGCTCATCTAGAGGACACTTTGGTCTTAGTTCTTTTTACAGGGCTTAGGTGCTCACAAACTCTAGTGGTGTCACTGAAAGTCAGAGTTATGAATGCACATAGATACAACCCTGTAAAGTTCTACCCACTCTTCTGAGATACTACTTTGTGAAAAATGTCCCTTTTTATTCCGTTCTGAGACATTGTCTGGTTGTGGCATCTCTCCAGCCAAGGTCTCTCCTGACTGCTCTGCTATGTGGCTGTAGTATGAAGAATTTGGTGACGAAGCTCTGCTCAGCAGGTCTCAAAAGCCCAGAAATGCTGTCTGCGCTGCTTGATGGGCTGATGCGGTTCTGCTTTAGAAGCAACAAACCCAACTCTGCACAGTAGTGTGCGAGACGAATGGCTGGAAAGAACACATGGTGCATTAGGAATGTTTTTCAGGCTGCACTAATGTCATCATTTGAGTGAAAGGCAAGTCATTTTTACCTTGAGGATGCCACCAGCAAATCTCACTTTTGCAGTGCACATGAACTGGAAGTTTCTATGGCTGTAGTTGTGTCACTGGGAAAAGCAAAAATAAGTCATATTGTTGCTGTTTCCTCCTTTTTTTTTTTTTTAATTGTATTGCATTCTTATTCTTTTTTATGTCCTTCAGGTTTTTTTTTATTTTTTTTTTTTATTTCCCGCCCCCCCCCCCTTTATTTTCTGTATTCATACAGAATCACTGGGATTTTCCACTCTGCTGCTGTTTCTGCTCTCATTCTACTGGCTGTTCTTCCCTGGAAATTATCTTCTTGGTCTTCCCTCCCTTGCCTTTTAAAATATTTTCACTTTCCATCTCACACATACCCTTTTTCATTTCTCCCCTCTTTCCTAATGAAAGGCATGTCATCCTGTTCTTAGTTGAATAGCATCATGTTTCTTTTGCTGATTGAAGCATGAATGAAACAAACACCACCCTGTCTTTAGTTGAAGAACATCGTCTTTTGCTGATCGAACTTCCTGGGATATGAAGGAACTGGCAGTGATTTCAAGTCGGTTTGGTCAACCATGTTCAGACGTGTGAAGCTCAATGTACAGTTTCAAAATCTTATTCATCCAGTTGATTTTTCTTGGGAAAGAGGAGTAGCACAAAACTCCAAAGGGAGAATTCTAGGGGAGCTAATGTTTATGGAAGCCAGAGTGGTGAAGCAAGAAGCAAGGACTTGGAGCCTTACATTGAAATTTATGTTTGGTTGCTGCTGTTGCTGCTGCTGTTGTTTGGGTGGGGGTTTTTTGGATGTAGAAGCTTGCAAAAGCATCCTGGCTACTGCTGTGCTTACCTCTGAACTGTACACTTTGGAAGATCCCTGTGTTACACATTATTTAATGTCAATACCTTTTTGGTAATGGAGAGCAAAATTATTAGTGTGGCATATCTAGTATGCAAACGATTTTTCTCAGTTTACTCATTTAGTGCCCTAACTTTCTCTTATCTAATTATCTCTTTGGTATCCCAAGTTAATTGTTTAAGATGTTTTCAAAGGGAAAGATAGAAAACAACAACAGCCATTAATGAGCACATGTAAAATGCCTCACTGTGCTGTGTATGGGCAGTCACTTCAGATCAAGGCCAGTTTTGTTGGACTGAGGGTCATGCAGGCGACTTGCCAGAACTGCAGGGGCATCATCCAGTTTCATGTATAGCTGTAAAACTGTATGCCATACTTCTGAAAGCCTGGCAGGTGACTGAAAAAAGAAGTTCTTGAATGGCAGTACTACAAGACACATAATCTTGATTTCTGCATCTCCTGGTGAGCAGCACAGCTGTGGGCATGTCACTTACCCAAGTTTCTCCTCCTAAAAATCTCATTTGTCATATTTTTTTGGTAAACTAGTTTGAGAGCTACAAATGAAAAGCTTTGCATGTTGTATTTTGGTTTTACAGTTTTCAAATCTGGCACTGACTGTAAAAGTTGCTTCTGCCACCTTTGTCCAAACAATGAAAAAGCATTTGGAATAGATCTGAGTTAAGGTGGCAGGACAGGGCTTTTATATTATTTTTTCTCTTAGAAGCTTAGTGGCCCATAGGAAACAAATCTTCAGTTATTGGAGGAGTCTGACCACTCTGAATGGAGTATAGGAACATAGTTAAGTATCTTTTTTCGTAGTCACAGTAGTCTAAATGAGTTGCAAACATTTATATTATTTCTTCCAATAGTGTAGTCTGCCCAAAACATCAAGTAGCATTTCTAAACTCACTCTGAAACTGTAATGTGTGTGCAAGTGTTGCCAATGTCAGTTATTAGTTTTTGCCTTTCTGAATATGGCAGCAATACCGATTCCTGTGCAGCGAGTGTCTCCTCCTACTGTTTCCAGAACAAGGAGTTTTGGGGTTCAGACAGTGCCTTGTAGTGGACCTGACTGTTCTAAGTTAACCATGCAATTCTGTGTCTCCTTCCTGCGACACCGGTCCCGTTGTGCAGCCAGTGCAGGGAGCTGTTGGTGACTGGTGGCTGGAAAGCCATAGTCACAAAGATTTTTCTTTTCAATGCTGACAGTGCTCATGAAGGGAGAGCAGTAGGGGAAGTTGGGATGACTGCTATGAAAGCTGCAACATCAATCAACATAGGGAGAAAAACAACAACAACAATCTTTATACAGTGGTCTGTGGTCCCTTCTGTTCTCCAGAAGTGTTTCTGTTGGTGCCACTCCACAGTCACTTAGGTTCTGTTGACTTGGTCGGGCAGCCAAGAGCTTTTGCCAGAATCCAGGAGCGCCTCTTTGCTTGCTACATGGAGACCATGTGAAGGGTTTTAGGTGGTTTGCTGGAGCCAGAGCCAGGGTATTTGCAGCTCGAAGGATGAAGCTCTTAGTTAGATGGAAAAAAAAAAACAACCAAACAAACACAAGGGACTCTTCCTGCAAGCCTACAGCCCTGTTGACTGCAAAGATTGTTTCTCATGGCAATGGGATTTTTCTACTTGCTCATTTAGTCTTTCACTGTTACAAAAGAAAAGTCAATTTTAGTTTAGTGATAATATAGCCAGCCTTAGCAGGTACAGAGATGAGAAAGGTCTTGTGGGTTATAAGTAATATTTGGCAATTAAGATGATGGTCGTGGAAGAAATAAAGCATTAGCTAACTGTCATATGATACAGGGATCTGCATTGTGACATTCACTTTTTCATGCTGAGATCTAAATTTGAAGACACTTTGTTCTTGCTTTAGTTTCCAAATTTGTCCTACAGAACAGAATTTCTAAAGCCAAGCTTTTTTAACAAGTAAGATTAGCAGAATCACAGAATGTTGGGGATGGGAAGGGACCTTGAAAGATCATCTAGTCCAGTCCCCCAACTCTAAATATAAATCCCCAGAACTCTGAGTATAGAACTATTACACAAGAAACTATTCTAAAAGCAAGCAGATATCTCCCTGGAGAAATTTAGTCTCTATAATGTGTAGGAAAACTTAGTTAAAAGATGAATATGAAATTTCTCAAATATGATTTTTATTTTTTTTTTTAAACTAAGAACGAAGAATTTAAGACTTCAGGTTGGGTATTGAAAGAGCAACACTAACTAGGTCCTCCTGCCCCTTTCTTAGGCTTGGAAAGAAGAATGTGTTTTTTATGAAACCTGAAGAAGACAAAAGCTCCGAGTCATTTATTCCATGGCAGTGGGCTCCCAGCAGGAGACACGTAGCTCTGCTTTAAATGGAAAATAAAAACATATTTCTATTCTTGATGTAGATGTGATAATTGCTCTGAATGACCCTTTTTCAGAGGACAGTGCACAGCTGCCCAGCTGAAGCAGAGCGAAGGGTACATCTGTGCACCAAGCACTATTGACACAGACGCAGCGGGTCATGTTTGACAGCTCCAAACTAGGATCCTGCAGCTGCTGCACAGCAAAGTTCATCCTCTAGTGTGAGCCTCTGCCAGGGCTTGAGCAGAATTGCTTTATGCAGAGTAGTTGCCTCTCTCATGATGGGCTGCAGGCAGCAGCCATACGTTGTTGTCTATGCATCTGAGGGCCTGTTGAGCATAAGCGTCTGTCCCAACCTGTGAGCAGTCTTGCAGAAGTATCTGGTGGGGTGACTGAAACCTCTGATTATCAGATTTTTAAAAGACTGAATGCTTCTCATCTCATTCTCATGAAGCTGGTGAGGGGCCTGGAGCACAAGTTTGATGAGGAGTGGTTGAGGGAACTGGGGCTGTTCAGCCTGGAGAAAAGGAGGCTGAGGGGAGACCTTATCGCTGTCTACAACTACCTGAAAGGAGGTTGTAGCGTGGAGGGTGTTGGTCTCTTCTCCCAAGCAGCAAGTGACAAGACAAGAGGAAATGGCCTCAAGTTGTGCCAGGGGAGGTTCAGATTGAAGGTTAGGAAAAATTTCTTCATGGGTATGGTTGTCAGGCATTGGAACAGGCTGCCCAGGGATGTGGTGGAGTCACCATCCCTGGAGGGGTTTAAAAGATATGTAGATGAGGTTCAGTGCCAGAGTTCAGCTATGCTTGGACTCGATGATCTTGAGGGTCTCTTCCAATCAAAATTATTCTATGGTTCTATATGCGTGATTTGCTAAACTTGCAAACAGTAGCACTTTCCCCTCCAGTAAAGAGAGATAGAAAAAGGGATATAAAGTTAAATGTCAGTTAATCCTCGAGGTAAGCGCATTTTAAAATATGCCATTTAAAGGTTCATGATTGTGTGTCTTCTGTTTGGAAACCCAAAGGTTATAACTCTACAGCTCAAGTTTTAACTGAGATGATGGCTCATGTCCTTCAGCCTTCAGTTGCAGAGACGACTGCTCGGGGGTTATTTCATTCCTCATGCTGCTGCAGTTGCTGGTGCCTTTGCTGGCACTCAAGCAATGCACTCTTGAGTATCAGAGAGACAACTCGGGAGCTTATCCCTGTAGGAAGGCTGCACAAGGGCTGCCATCTAATAAATTGTGTCAGCGGTCACTTGAAATACTGATTAGTGACATTATTTTTGTCTAGAGGCCCTGAATTAATGGCATCTGACATGCCTGCTGGTCTTGCCTGTCATTCTCAGCTATCACTTGCATTTTGTGCACCAGTCCAGCTCAGTTACCCAGGAGATTCAACAGGGTTCACTGTTTCTTGTTGTTCACAGCAGGAAGTCTGCCTCTTTAATAAAAAATTAGAGGGAATTTCAAGAATAGGTGAGATGCCAAGTGCAGTCTTTCCTGCCATCTCTGTATTTTGTTTCTGATTCAGCATTGTTGTCAGGCACGGCAAACCTCCTGCAGCTGCAACGTGGCAGGTTCTCTTGCCTTTTAAAATGCCCCCAGAAGTGATTAATTCTCAAAGACAGTGGCTGAAGGTGACAATAAATGCCTCATTTTTAACCAAAGAAATCATGCAGACTGCCCTACTTTCAGCTCTAGCATTGGCAGAAAACTCTGCATAGGCTTTTGTCATAAGATCTGGCTCTAGAATAAGTTCTTGCCCAGTCCGCTGCCATCACTAATGAGTTTGAATGTTGTTTGGCACTTAGAAAAGAGAACTGGAAGACTACAGGTTAATTTTGGAACTTAGTTTCTCATTGTGTAGAATAGGCATGCGAGCTCATTTCATGAGAATCCATGAAAAGTGATTATTTTTTATTTATTTGGGCTTTTTTAATCACCCCATTGAAACTCTCTTGGACTGCAATAAAATTTGATGTCTTCTAATTATTGTAAAAAGTCTCTGCTTGGTGCTATATCAAGACTGTTAGCAAGAAATACTGATGCCCACATCCTCACTGGTAGGTGCTGTAAGAATGTGCTCCTCATGGCCAGGTAATGATCAAAGCACTAACACTCTGAGGGGATGGAAATTTGTGTACAAGGGGGAATTAATGAGTGTGGAAATGGAAAACTCTCTGTGCAACATCTGCTGTTTCTATAAACAACAGGTGTACATGATACTCTTGCATTCCAGCTGGTATAGCACATTTTTACATATAGGTCTGTATCAAAAGCCCTTGTGAGAGTCCTTGTATGCGTGTTGTATATACATACAAGCTGGTTCATGCGTGTACATAGATAAAAATTAAATGCAGAGTTTGAGGCAGAGATCTGATCTGACTAAAAGAAGATATTTTAGTAAGAAAATAAATAACCAAACCATGAAACTGTTCCACTTGTTTTGTACCAGTAAATGTCTGCTAGTGGGAATCGATCCCTCTGATGCTACCAGTTTTAGAACTGCAACAGCCAATGGCCATAAAGTCCTTGATGCAAAACAAACAAACAAAAAAGAAGAGAAGCGGGGAAAAAAAAAAAAAAAACACAAAACAAAAAACTAAACAAGCAAACAAAAAAGGCCCCCCCCAAGCCCCAGTATTTCAGGTCATGTTAAGACAATTTTAAATAAACTATTGATGTAAGTGTTTGATCTGTTACGCTTCCCTCCTACCATTTGAATTAATTTTTCACTGGTTGAGTTCTAGATGTTTTTTTCCTAGAGAATGTGTAGTTTAAGTCCAGTTCAAGCCAAAAGGAGATACTTCGATTTAATATGAGAAGAGTCAAAATAAAACCTTTTTAGTAGCCAGAATAATTTTCTATATTTTATATGAACTGGCAGGTTTTGTGGTTTCCCAAAATCTGCATTTCCTTCACAGATGCCCTGTTTGTTGCAACTTTTTACCAGTTCTACCAACACCTTTGTGAGAGGCTCCAGCCACACAGTTTCTATCTCTCCTCTCTGTTATGGGAAAAAAGGAGGGCAAACCTGTTTTCTGTGGCCTTTTCTGTTGGACTGAGGTTCATGAACTGATATTACAGGAGATTGTGATAATTGTTAGGGAATCAGGTTGCACCACAGTTTGTATGCTTCTGCAAGAGGCTTTTATTTTGCTTGATTCTTGTTGGCCATCGCATAATGCTTTATTGTTTTGCAGGATCACATGGAAAATAATGGTCCCAGTGATAAGATAAAGGTAATCTTCCCCAACACAATAACTGTCCAGTGCTTTCTCTTCTACAGAACATTTCTTTCAGTTCTAGGTATAAATGTCTGAATCGATTTATCCTCAAACACTGCCACTCTATGAAAGCTTCAGCTATTTCACAGTAAATGAAAAGAGCTTGCAGAGGGTTAGATATAAGGTATTGTAAGGTTTTAATTAAAAATAAAGGAGAAACAGTACCATAGCAGTAGAAGAGGTGCTCCTCCTTGGTTAGCCACGGATGAACCAGAAATCCTCGAGCCTTGTGGAGTCTTGCTGCTTTTCCTGTGATATATTTTGGCGTCTGATGTGGCCTCTCTCAGCAAGAGGGTTTTTCTGTGAGCCTCAATGAAGGAAGATGCTCTGTGGGTTTTGGTGCAAGTAAAGGAAAATATCTCCTAGGCTTCCATGGGATGAGGTGGGGGGATAAAGGGCTCATGTAATTCTGCTGAATTAATTGAATCTGAAAGACCATTCAGTGTTCACAGGCTGGGGCCAGTGGAGCTCAGCCATTGTGTGGGAAGGACATATTTAGCCTTTTGTGGGGAGGGGAGCCCAATGGTGCGGCGGTTCCTCCCGTGTTGGCTGGTCCCAGAAGAGCTGAACTGAGGGATCAGCCAGGGTGGTCACAGCGTGGGCCTGGGGGAAGGTAAAACACAGGGAATGCTGCTCCTTGCTGAGCTTTTCAATCTTGTTTCCGTATACTGTAAGTTCATGTCACTATGGATAAATCAGGGCATGCATCCCTGCAAAAAGGAAGAAGGTAGAGAAGTGAAAAGCAAAGCTATAAATTAAAAATGTAATAAATAGGATCGGTTGGAGGATCTTGCATAACTCTTAAGCATTAGCTATTTGGAAGCTGTTACCGTGGCTGTCCTGTCTCTGATCGCGATGCTACAGAGCAAGCTGGTATAAGTGTGAAAACCCCTACAAGTGGCACCTGCCTGCAGCAGATGCTTTGTAGCTTTTGGTTTTGCAATGACTCAGTATGAATGAGTTTAATATTTCTTTTTTTTTATTTTATTTTTCTTTCCCTTTTCATCCTTCCATAAAATGCACCTCCTGAACTGAAATACTTCCGCAGATGTTCTCAGATCAGAAATAGTGGAACAGATGCACCAATGTAAGAAGAGAAGCACTTCAGTGGCATACGTGGTAAAGTCAGCAGGTCAGGCCTCCAGTTTCCCATTTTGCCAATATTTTGCCTTAGTAGCGAGGACACTTTGTGTATTGCGCTGACATAATTGAAAGTGAGGTCAAAATAAAGTAAGAACTGTAATGCAAATGCTGAAAATGAAGTCATTTCAGATAATGTCTTAACATTTTGAGGTTTTTTAAGATTTCAGTTTTACTGTCTTCTACTCTGTTCATCCTAAATGGTAGTAGATATGGTCAAGGTGATTACAGAAGACACAGTGAGAAATGTATGAAGATTTACCATGGTTCATGTGACCAACTGTGAAGTTCATTGTTAATTAAAAAAAAAAAATAATAAAAGAGAGGCTGAAATCACAGCTGAGCCCCATCTCTGTGGACGAAGCAGAAAATAAAAACTTGACAAAAGCCCATGAGAAATTCTTTAAATCCCTTCCCGTTTTATCTCTGCTGCTTTGCCTGGAAACCAATTCATGCTTATTGGAGTTGAAATTCTGCTGGTCTGTCAGCCAGTCAGCGCCTGAAAGGAGCGGTGATATTTCAGAACTCCCCGTGTTTGTTTTTTCTTTTGTTGTGCGTTAATAAAAGATGAATGGTTTTATCTGTCCAAAACTTTGCTCTGTGCCACAAACATGCCTCTTTGTACTGTCAGGTTAGCTCTATTGGGGGATGGAAGGTAAGTAGGTTTTGGTGATTGTTTAACTACCCCAGGTATGGACAGATCTTCAGCTAACAGAAGATATTCAGGTAGCTCCCCAGAAGTTAGGACAAATATTCCAAAGCTAATCTTACGCTAGCTAAGTATGTATCTCGTTTTCTTGTAAGACTTTCAGACAATGGCTATTAACATCGCCTTGAAATTGTTAATTCACAAAAAAATGCACCAGGCTGAGAACTGTGCAGGACCTTGAAGCTGAAACTTGTAGGGGTTTGAAGGTTATTATTGAAAAATGTGGATGTGATTTCTAAGCTTTCTTGTTTCTGTGTTTGAACAGCTTTCTTGGGACTTAACGGGGGGAGGAAATGTTTTGATTTTGAGGATGTTGAAGGATTATACATTGTTTATCAAAACTGTTACATATTTACAAAATGTTTCATTAAATCAAAATTTCTGGTTTGCGTTTGGTGACAAAATGCTTGGGTTGAGAAAAGATCCCTGTTTTTTTCTGAGTGTCATCAGGCGGCTTGAACTTGTCTCAGAGCCGTCAGTGCTGGCGGATTAGTCTGTAGCGAGGTGGTGTAATTTTTTTAAACCCTTTTATTGATGGATTAACAGTTCTCTCACCAGAAAGAGGTGCTGTACCATCGTGGCAAAGTATGGGGACAGAGAGGGAAGCTGTGTAGTTGCTGTGCTGGGAAACTGCAACCTAGAAATTATTTTTGTGACTCATTAGATGATTTCATTTGGAAAGAGACTATTTATATCCTGGTTTCCATTTTTGTTTCAGCTCTGTGCTTGTAGTCTGTGTGCTGGATATGGAAATGTGTCAGTGGAGAGCCACTTTTTCATTTTGGTGGACTTTGGACTAATCCCCAATTAAATTAATTAAGCTCAGATATTCCCCAAATTGCCAGATCCACACATGGTCATTAGCAGTGAACGTGACAGCTTTCATGAATGTGTGCTTGAAGTGTCAGTGGGTGACATCCTGGAGGGCTGCTGTACTGTGCAATTACTGATGTACCTCACGTAAAACACATAGTTTTGTTTTAGACCTCAACTCTTTAATTGCACCCTATACTGTTACGGTGAAGTCATGCATTATCCAGCAGGAGGGTGGGAAAACTGGACATGTGGGGTTCTCCTTAAGAGTATTTTTATGCAAAATGAGTACTTACTGGTAAATATTGCATGATGGCCTTCAAAAGTCTAACTGGCAGTGAGGAATGTGGCTGTCGGAATGAAAAAAGCTACATGTAGAGGAAAGGGAAAGGGATAATATGCAGCAAACAAGAAAGAAAAAGTAAAGACAGAAGAAAGAACACAAATGAGTACAGGGAGGTGAAGAAAATTGATTTATCATCTCAATATGACAGCTGCTAAATGGACACTTGAAACAAAGGAAGAAGAGGAAAAGCTCAGTAAAGTTTGTCTGACATTTATTAATATGCCTGTCTTGCATTGTATTCTCTGGCAGAAACGGTCTGTGGGTATGACTGACTCTGGGGGAGAGGGGGTTAGGCTGAAAAGGCAAGTTGTTTTCTGTTAGAGAGCTGTCTGCATGCGTGGTCCAGCCAGAGACCTGCAGATCTCTGCCCACAAGAGAGTGGTGTTGAGCCATCCACGTCCATACCGGGTACCAGGGTTCAATTCACAGGCTTTGTAAATGTGAAGTATGTTTTGACATCGGTGCTAGTTCTGATTTACAAATAAAGTTTGGCTTTTCTGTCAAATATGCTTTATGTTGAACTGAAAAAAAAAAAAAAAGTAAGCAAATTGGCATTCAAGTGGGGTTTTTAGAGCTTATAAAGGAACTGTGCACGTACACTGGCTATTGTATCCATTATATTGTACCGAGCTTGTGTGCTCCTGCTTTTTCTCTTTTTACTGGAGGGGGAAACGAAAGGACCACAAATAAAACCAGATGGACATGGAAGCAGTTTGGGTCTGACCACAGCCAGGGCTGATCATGCAGCGCTGATGTGCATGTGCTGGGGATTCCCCGGGCATTGCAGATCATTGTCTGCCAGATGGTGTGGATAGGGCTCTGAGCATATATATCTCTGATTGCCTGTTATTCATTAACAGCTCATCAGGAAATTAAGGAAGGTCTCTATAACTTCCTTACCAAATGTAAAGTGAATCACTGATCATTATAGGGTTTATTTTGTATATACACACATATATAATAGATCTTCTAGACTAAGTTACATTAGTATATTACTCCTTTCTTCTATTTTACTTCAAAAGAAAGCTTGACTGCCTTCTGAAGGGTCCTTGTACTGAATTTGGACTGAAATTTTTATACTCTGAAAAATTAAATTTCAGCACAGTATTTTTGACTCTAAAAGCTGCCCTTCTCAAGTAGAGATCAACGATGTCCTGAGCTCTTCTGAGGTTAACAAGCATCTCTTAAGATGGAGGATAATAATAAATGTATGTGAGCTGAGGATCTATATTTTGGAACTGGGCTCTCTCCTAAAAGGTTTTTCAGAGAAAAAGCTCAACAAAATGTGGCATTAAAAACATTTTAAAAATCACAGAGAGACTAAGTTAAAAGTCCTCCTATATGTTCTTTTTAGCCTGCTATGTGGCCAGCTCTGTCTCTAAAAACAGGTTCAAGAGCCATACAGGTTATGTAGTTTCGCATTTTATCTCATGTGCTAGTCCAGTAGCCCCCCCATCATCAAAATTTTACTCCATACAGGAGTTCTTTCCACTTGCAGATTGTAATTATTTGACTTTTCTATGCAGCATTTTCCAGTCCTGCACCGACCTCAGATCTCGTGAGCAGCCTCTCTTCAGTGGGGAAGCTGATCTCTTTGCCGTATCATTATCTGCTTGCGTGGGGCAAAGACCTGATCCTATGGGAATCATGATTTATCAAAAACATATATTGCTTTTTTTTAAAAAACAAAACAAAACAAAACAAAACTTTTTGCTCTCTCTTTCCCTCTCTCCTTCCCTCTCCCTCTCTCTCCCTTCCTTCCCGTCTTCCCCTGTTAAGTGCTGTGCTGAATTTGTTTCTGTGTGTGATTTTCACGACGCCTGAGGAGTGCCAGCCAGGGCTCTTGCCTCCTGCGTACACGGACATGAGTCGCACTTGTGATGCGTGGGAACGGACTCCAAAATGGGCTGAAGCTGCTAAATCGAGCACTCGTCCTTCGACGTGTGATGCAGTTTGGTGTATTGGAGGCTCTCGTCCTGTCTCCTGTGAGCTGCTGCGCTGGGCTGTGTCGTGTTTGACCACATTGCCTATGTAAGCTGAAATTAAAAGTTTAAAAAAGAGGGAAAGAAATAAACATCTCTCCCAGGCAGGGAACATTTGAGTCCTGTTGGGGAGGAGCTATTTTAAAGCTCAGACTGAGGAACGGCTATTTTTGCCCTTCAGACAGACAGACTCAGCTAATGGTCTGTATTGTTCAAAATGTTTTGTTGACCAAATTTTTAAAAAGAAGAAGAAAAAAAAAATAACTGGAAATGTCTTTAAACCGGCATAAGGTAGACATGGCTCTAAATTGAAAAGTTCTTATCTGTACCTGAACCCTGCTGTAGTTCAGAGATGGGCTTTCACTGTGTTATTCAAGTGTGCATTTGCTTTGATAATGAGAGGCAGAGCCTGAGGCCAGCGGGAGTATTTTAAGGGCAATTCTGCTGAAAGCACTCACAGAAGTCATGCAATCTCCACATGTAGCTCAGGAGTTGGTGGTTATTTCACTTAATCGTTTCAGACACATGGTGCAGTTAGAGGCTTTTGGGGAAGTGTAACGCAGAGAGTTACCCAGCAGAGACTGCTGTCCCAATAGCCTGGTGTGTTGTGGCTCATCTTCCTCATTGCTGATGTTTCACCGAACCTTACGGCTGCCTACGTAGATGGATTTAAGTCTTGGAGTGGGGGTTTAAAACACATTACATATTATGGATCATTCAATATCAAACCCCCTGCCATGTAAAGTGGCTCTGCAGCCATTGGGGAACACCGTGCAACAAATGTAAGTGGAGAAAAAAGCCGTGTCTGCTTGTGATGGGGAAGCTGATGTAAAAAGCACACGAAGACTCACGAAGGAGTTTGTCAAGACTGTGTATTTAACAAGTGTTTTGGTGATGACAGCAGCAAAGCCTCTGTCCAAAAGAACATTGCACTTAATGTGCTCCTTGTTGATGCAGGAACAGCACAGCCTTAGCCTGGAGTGTCAGCATCTCCTGTCATGCTCATGGTTCTGCGGCTCGTATCCCATATAGCCTGGAAGTGGCTGAGGGAGGTGGGGCTGTTCAGCCTGGAGAAAAGGAGACTGAGGGGAGACCTTATAGCTGTCTACAACCACCTGAAAGGAGGTTGTAGCATGGAGGGTGTTGGTCTTTTCTCCCAAGTTAACAAGGGATAGGACGAGAGGAAATGGCCTCCTGGGGTGGGGGTGAGGGTGTTAGATTGGATATTAGGGAAAAAGTTTTCATGGAAAGGGCTGTCAGGCATTGTAACAGGCTGCCCAGGGAAGTGGTGGAGTCATCATCCCTGGAGGGGTTTAAAAGATGTGTAGATAAGGCTCTTAGGGACACGGTCTAGTGACAGTTAGGTTATGTTTGGACTCAATTATCTCGAGGGGTCTCTTCCAACCAAAATTATTTCAGCTCTAATGCCAGCTTTCTCTTTCTCATGACTCAGCAAAAACCAATTTGTGGTATTGCATAGCTCTGCTCCTGGGTGCCTCTTTACCCTGCCTCTAAGGCAGCATTTTGGGGAGCTTCCCTTGTTGTTTTGGTATCCCCTGCAGCATTGTGCCCCTGGTCTTCTGCCCTGGGTGACTGCTCCTCCCTTCCCTTGGGGTTTTGCTCTGTGCATCCCGGACTTTGTGCAGTCTCCTCTTCCTCAAATAGAAGTAAATACAGAGAAGCAAGCATGTGTTGTTTGTGCCAGCCTGAAGGTCAGGTCCTATCAAACGTGTGATGTCTCGCTGTTACAGCCTCTCGCAAGAAGTGTCTGTGGGTGTAATGTCAGTTGTTCAGTGAGCGATGGGTTTAAAAATAACACTTGTCAACTACCTGAGGGGAGCAGTTTTAGAAGGTGATCCACACCCAAGACAATTTAGTTGTCTGATGGGAAAGGTATTTGAAGAGATGTTTATTTTAAACAAAATTTAACTAAACATGTAGAGAAGAAGATGCTGAGAGGAGATAAATATCTTGCGGACTTGAGCAGCATTGGTGTTACAGTGGCTGGTGGCTTTCCTTACAGTCCTAATGCCTCTTTGGAGTAGCTCAGGTCACTAGATTTGTATGGGGAGAGGTGAGCAAAGAGGTGATGGGATGGGGTGGGCTGGGAGGGGAATGAGAGGCAGCTTACTTTTCATGTGGTGCCAGGGACCTTCTGTGAGAAAGGAGGGGTGAGGAAAGACAAATGCGTTTGCCATGAGATGTTCATCTTCTCTAGCTCCTCCAGCATCAGAAGTACAGAAGGTGTTTACGTGTCACAGGTTGTCTGAGCGGTCATTTCTCCATTAGGCAAAAGGTTGCAGTTGGTGAAGGCTTGATGTAATTAAACCATTCAAGATGTGTCTCACATAGTAAAACTTTTATTTCTATTTATTTCATTTTCTTGCTATTTACTTCTTGTTTGATCATTTCCTTGCCATCGCAGAAACATCTTGGTCAATTGTACAGTATTGTTATAAAAGTGTTTCCACTGCCTTTTGCCTAAATGAAATAAGGATAATAGAGCAGAGCATTCTTTTGAGATGCCTTTTTTTATATGTCTGTTTCAGTGCATTTTATTAAAAGGGTTTTAGACATCTTTTAGTCAAAGACTAGTATTCATTTCCAGGTACATTTCTCTAGGGCTGTAGCAACAACTTCCTGACTGAATGAGTTGTACTAATTTCAGTGCTGAAAGTCCCAAAAATAGCTGTGGGGAGAGGAATCAAATTATAGTTTTACTATGGGATGAGGTGGTGGGAAGGAGAGGGATGTTGCACCTTCTCCCTGCCCTCAGAGGGAAATGGGACCCAAATCAGGACCAAATGAAGCACCATGTGGAGGCACAACCTTGTGGGGAGCTGTGACTGTCACCTGTCTTCCCCCAGAAACTGAGCTCCTGAAGTTCACAACCTGAAAAAAAAAATGCCTGTCATCAGCACCACTGCTGTAGAGCAAGATCTCCATGGCCATCACATCAGGATGAGCTCGTGCCCATTTCTGAGCAGTTGCACCCAGAATCTTGTGAGTGGGCTGAGAGCATTCACGGCTAATATAAAACCAAGAAAATACCAATGGTATAATTGAAATAATAGAATCATTTTAGTTGGAAGAGGCCCTCAGGATCATTGAGCGCAACCATAACTGAACTCTAGCAACAACCATGTCCCTAAGAACCTCATCTAAATGCCTTTTAAACACCTTCAGGGATGGTGACTCCACCACTTCCCTGGGCAGCCTGTTCCAATGCCTGACAACATTTTCTGTGAAGAATTTTTTCCTAGCACCCAATCTGAACCTCCCCTGGTGCAACCTGAGGCCATTTCCTCTTGTCCTACCACATGCTACTTGGGAGAAGAGACCAACACCCTCCATTCTACATGGATTTGGAAAACTCCAGACCTTCATTGTTATTAGGCTAGATCTAATCATTACAGAAAAGTAAAGAAAGAATAATAATTTAGAATATTTCTACATGTAGAATTCTCAATAATATAATGCTATACATTTGCTATTAATAGTTCTTTTGTTAACCCTGAAGCCACAAGCCCCAGGCCTGAGCTTTGGTGCACTGTGCTTAGCTGGCGAGTCTGCAGTGCCCAGCATGTGCCCGTCTCTTACTCCCCACACCGGTGCACCCCCCATGCTGCATCCCACATCTCCATCATAGAATCATTTTGGTTCAAAGACACCCTCAAGTTCAAGTCCAACCATTATTGTAACTCTGGCACTAAACCATGTCCCTAAGCACCACATATATATCTTTTAAACCCCTCCGGGGATGGTGACTCCACCTCTTCCCTGGGCAGCCTGTTCCAATGCCTGACAACCCTTTCTGTGAAGAATTTTTTCATAATATCTGATCTAAACCTCCACTGGTGCAACTTGAGGCCATTTCCTTTTGTCTTATCACTTGTTACTTGGGAGGAGAGACCAACACCCTCCGTGCTACAACCTCCTTTCATGGCAGTATTTCCCTACACTGCGTCACCATGTAGGAATTGTGGCCATAAACACCTGGCCAGCTATAGACATGGCTGTCACAGCCAAACCTACTACAACACACACTGCGTCAAGACAAGCTCAGGCGGTGCAAACCTGGCTGATGTCTACCAGTACAGCATGTGGCTAGCATTGGTTTGCTAGTGGATCTATGCTGGGAAATGAGTTTTCTTAAGAAGTCAGCTAAGGTTTTGGATGATATCTGTTGGAGCACACCGTTGGCATTAATGCTTGGTCAGTTTGTATGGGCTTTGTTTTCATTAAAAGGAAAAATAACTGTGAGAGGGTCAAAACAAAACCTCCTCTTATTCCATTTATTTTTCGGTTGTGTGACCAGGCATTGGAAGCAATGGAAAGATTTGAGCTTACCTGCTGGAGCTGGAGCGCATGAATCATGTATAGAAATGATGGCTGTGGGCACGGGCAAGATTTGAACGTGGGCTGGGCAGTGAAGCACTTAAGCCCACAGTGCTGAGAGGATTACAGGCGAGATGGAACAGTTTTTGTGATTCTGGCCTCACTTCTTCAGTGAGGAGTGCCTGGAGCCTTCTGAAGGCAGAGGGTGCCTGGGTGTATAAGCTGAGGGGTGACGCTGCCAGGGTTCCTCCTCCAGCTGGGTGGATGAAGGAAGTCCTTTCATGGCTTTGTGTTCCCATTTGGGCAGCTTCTGGAGAGGTGCCTGGCGGAAGACAGAGGTGTTGATGCCACTTCCTTATAGAAAACCACAAAATGTAGGTTGTAATTACATCTGGGCTGAGCAGTGCTGCGCCAGCAGTGCAGGCACCTTCCAGATAGCTTACGTGACTTGAGAAGGCAAGCAGTGCTGGAGCTCACGGGCGTTTCAAGAGGCACAAGTACTAGAAACCCTCAGGAAAGCTTTTGTCAGTGACTTGAGCCCTGAGGTCACTAAAAAAAATAATTAAAAAAAAAAATTGCAGAGGAGTTTTGTGTACCTGCTCCAGCTGTGGGACTGCAGCAGTTCTTAACCCCGCTACCCCGGCCAGCACCTTGCAGGTGTGTGTTTGCATCAGCCTTCCCTGCTTGGTTATCAAACATCTGCCCGTCTTTTTGTTTGTGAATTATTATGCAAAAGTGTGAATTCTGTGCATGCGGTTAATCGCTTATCCAGTATTAATTTCTTAGGAGACTTTTTTTTTTTAAGATATTTGCTTGTGTGACCATGCTTGCTGTATGATATTCTTGTGTGTATTCAGCATGCCGAAACAAGCATTGTGTGACAAGAGGGACTTCCAGTGGGAATAGTGAAGAGGAAACAGCCCAAGTCAGAAGGTTGTGATTAGCACATGCAGTCGTATGTATGTAACTCCTTTGAACCATTGAGTTCAGCTGGAAGTTTAACAGGGTGTGAATATACTTGTCCAGCAGAATTAGTCTGTTGTGTAGGACTTCAGTCTGGCATTGACATTGTGCTTGTTTAAGTTGATTAATAGGGGAAAAAAAAGATAAAGCTTTATTCACAAATAGATCAAATGAGTAAGAGTGTTGAAGTCATCTTGTTGAGAGTGAGCAGTTGATCCAGCCCTATAACCAATATCTGAGTCAGTTAAAACTGATTCCTGGGGTGAATAGAAGATGTTCTGAAACTAGATCTTAAAAGCTGTAATACTCAATTCTTATTGCAGTCTGTGTGGATCTGGATTTAATACTTGTTTCTCGCTGAAAGTGGTTTAACATAGACATGTAGAATCCTATATAATGTCAATTAAATTCTATAGAATTTTTATTACGTAGACCCTTATATAATATGGAATATTGTTATGAAAGATGCGGCTACAGAACTCATGTAATAACAGTTAATAAAGAGTTAGATCATCGACTAAATGTAGAGGATTTGTCAAACACCTGTGAAATGCCTTTAGATAATAATTCACTCAACATGCTTTTAGCACTGGAAATTAGGCTGTTTCTGATGAATCAAACAGGAGGAACACTGTGCCTGTCTGCCTGGTGAGCGCAGTGATGTGGTCCTGTGGCTGGTTTGGGTTGAGTTTTGAACAATGGGGTTTTAATTACTTTGTAAACACAGGAGAAAATTTGCACGTAAAGAAGCAGGCTGCTTTGATTCCTGGAAAGCACTTCTGCTGTCCCACAAATTTAATATCTTCTGCACTGCTTCTATTTCCTGTGGATGTATTTATTTGCTGAGTTTTTTCTGAGTTCTTTGGGTTTGGTTTTTTTTTTTTATTTTGGTGGTTTTTGTTTTGTTTTTGGTTTTTTTTTTTTTTTTTTTTGGTAATGTCAATTAACATTTTGAAGTTTAAAAAAAAAAAAAACAAAAAACAAAAAGAGGGTAGGGGAAGGCGTGTTGTCAGCATTAGGGGAGAATATCTCAGCTCAGGCATTTCAGGGATTTAGCTCATTGCAGACTGGACCAGCTTGGAGATATGATTTCTCACCCCAAGCCAGAACGAGGATTGGGTAACCCTCTTTCTGACAGGGCCCGGCATGGGACGCTTCTCCAAGGAGCGTGTAGACCTTGGCACAACAGTTGATGCTTTGGCTGTGCAGCAGGATTTGCAGTCCAGGGTTGGTCGGTGATGGGGACTGTCTTTCACACGGAGCTGTGACGGCAGGTCCCCTTGCTCTCAGCACCCAGCCAGCTGGCAGAAGGCTGGGCTGTCCTGGCTCCCAGTTGCTCAGCATCTCTGCAGGAAACAGCTCGTAGTGGAGAAAGCACCACAAGCTTTTGAAAACTTGCTTCTGTCCTTAGGAAGAAAGAGCTAAATTGCTGCCAGTCTCCTGCTCAGGGCTATACTGACAGCATCTATCCAGCTTTTCGAGGCTCCCAGGGGACTATGGTAATGCTTCCTGTCCAGCTACACCAAGCAGTGATAAATTTAACCCAAGTGAACCATAATGACAGTACAGGAACCAGAGGAGGGCTGACCAGCCTCCAGGAGGTGGGTCTGGCTCTCTGTACAGATGTCTTCAGCCATGTCCTGACCTCTCTGCCCATTCCGGGCAGCCCGTGCCTCTGCGTCACTCATTTATACTCACGCGGTCCCTGTTTCATATAATAATTTACATCAGCCATATCATTCTGCTGTTTTTTTCTTCCCCCCCTGCCCCATCCAACAAGAAATCAGGACAGCATGAAATGTTTAGACAACCGATAGGCACACATACCTATGAGGCTTCATCCAAACAGATTGTGAAGGCCGCATGCTGTTTTTGCAGCTCCCCTCCCAAAAAGAGGCTGGAGCCATATGTGTGGGGGACAGTGGCAAGGAGGGATGGGGGCTGTGGAAGGGACCAACCTCAACCTGTCCCCAAAAATGTAAGTGCAAGAGTCTGAGCAGCGTCCATTTGTACTTTCCAGCATTTAGTAAGGGGCTTTTGCATGTGATGGTTGAGCGTGCCCGAAACCTGGCAACTAGGGATGTACCCAGTTATTCACAAGCAGCACTTGTGGCTCCTGTAAAACAAATGGAGCTGGCACCTGTTATGCAAGCACATCTTGCACATGGAAAAAGTAATTGCATCATTACTCTCATAGTTGTTTTTGATTTTAAGAGTTAATCTCTGCCTTCTGCACAGAGCCCAGTCCATCTGCTTGCAGCCTCCAGCAGAGGTGGAGGTGGCTGCACAGGCATTGCTTTGGCAAGTGCCTCTCTGTGTGGCATTTTCTTCTAGGGAAGACATTTGTGAAGAGCAGGGGCCCAGTTACTCAGAGGAAGGTGGGAGAAAAATGCTGGAAATAGAAGTGAAGCAAGCACGGGGTTAACTTGACAAATGGGGAGAGGGGTTTTGGAAGCTTGTGCTGGAGAAGAGCATGGTGTGTCTTGCTGGAATCACAGAATCACAGAATGGCTGGGGTTGGAAGGGACCCCTGGAGATCATCTAGTCCAAACCACCTGCTAAAGCAGGGCCACCAAAGCAAATCACACAGGAATGTGTCCAGGTGTGTCTTGAATGTCTCCAGAGAAGGAGACTCCACAACCTCTCTGGGCAGCCTGTTCCAGTGCTCTAGCACCCTCAAAGCAAAGAAGCTTCTTCTCATGTTTAGATGGAACCTCCTGTGCTTCAGTCTGTGCCCGTTGCCCCTCATCCTGTTGTTGGACACCACTGAGAAGACTCTGGTCCAATCCTCTTGACACCCACAGGGTGGGTGGGAAGGACAAGATCACGCTAGTCACTCTCCTTCACTGGTGTCACTGAGACTTTAAACATCCACTATGCATTTCAGCCTCAAATAGGTACCTGATATAGGGCAAATGATCGCTGCCTTCAACATGCTTTTTTTCTCAAACTGTAAATGGAAACTCCATGGTAGATACGTAAGGGTGGGTTAATGATCCTGTCCCCATCCTGTCAGGGGATAAGGAGAGAGGGCTGTTGGTCTTGTGCAGGGGTCTGGCTTCTGGGTACCCCTGTATGGGTCTGTCATTTGAGGCTCCAGGACTCAGGCTCCAATGACTTGTTTTGGTGGGGTTTTTGTATTGTGTTTTGTTTGTTTGTTTGTTTTTCCCAGTGAGGAGAAATAGCAAATTTTAAAGACTTACCTTAAGCCGAACTTGTGCATACCTGTGTGCTGTGAAAAAACACAATGCTAACATCCATCAGCCGTATATCACAGTGTGATATATGAGGTTTGCTGCCAGGAAGGTTTGAAATATCAATGCTGTTCTTCAAAAATCTAAAATGTTACCATTAGCTACTGCATTATGTGTCATATTACTGCCATTTAATGCAGATAATATTTACTCAGACTTCAGGGAACCAGCACAAGCCTTTTGCTCATCTCCCTCGCAGGTACAGAGGAGACAAAATCCAGGCTGCTTCTCTGCCCTCAGCCTCTGATTATGGTCTGTCTCTCTGCAAAGCAGGGAGTGACATGGGGACCTGGCTGGTTTGAAAGGTCGAACATTGTTTTTTCAGAGGAGTATGGGAACAAATCTCTCAGCATTGGACACTGGGTAATTCCCAGTGCTAACATGGCACATACTGGTGAAATTAATATTTAGGAGACACGGTTTTTCCTGCCTGTTCCCCGTTGCAAACACAGTGCTGCAGTTCAGCACCTCTCACCAGTATGTGCTTGGCAAAGGGATTTGGATTCAAGAATGAGGCAGGAGCAGGCATTGAGTGCTTGGAAAAAGGCCGAGGATGTGTGCCTTGAGTCCTGCTCTCATCCTGGTTTCTCCTATTCTAGTCCATTCACGGGTCCTTTTTCTTTTGATGCTGCTGCTAAAACCCTTAGGTATATTCAGAAGAGAAGTGCACAAGAAATGTAAATATTATGTAACTACTTTACACTGAAAAAAAGGAAAGCACCATTAGGTGGTTGGTTTGAAAATTAAAATAAAATTAAATTAAAAAAACCAAACCAAACCAAAACACTTTAATTTCTTGAGTTTTTAATGCTGAGATATCTCAGTTGTAGGAGGAGAGCAGCTGTCATGTGCTTCCACCATCAGCTTGCTCTCTGCAGTGCCAACTTGGTTTTGGCGTTTCTAATCTCTCCTGCTGTCTGTGCTCGTATCTTTTCTCTGTTCTTGTGAATACCATGCAGCCCAACTTGTTTAACAGAAAAGTGATATTCCTGCTTCTTTTTACTAGCACTACCAGTTGTCTTGTCTCTGACTCAACCATCTGAGGGTGCCAGCTTTAGCCTGACCAGGTGTCTCCATGTCCCCATATCCCTTACCTGCTGCTTCCTATCCCATCCATTGCTGGGGACTGAGCACCTTGGGAGAGGATGTTCTTTCTAATGGGACTTCGGGAAACACGGTGGCATTTAAAATGCCGGTCAGATTGCTGCTTCCACCACCCTCAGTTCATTTCTCATCTCTGATGTAACAACAGTAATCCTAAATATTATTGCTTTTTATTTTTTTTTTCTCTCTAAAGGCTTATTGTGAGGTTACACTGTGTTGGCTGGGGTTTCTTTCCCGTGCAAAACAGAGGCAGAGCCACCTGGGCAGGCTGATGCTGGGGGATGCCCTCTGGAAGAGATTTGGGGGAAAGATCTTGGTCTTTTGACCCATGGCTAGCAGAGGTTCTGTGGGATCGGGGTCCAATCAGAGTCCTGGCAGTGGGTTCTGTTGGGTGTGCTGGTGCCACCAGTGTTTTGGGGCTGCCTGAAGAGAGGGAGGTGACCTCAGGGATGAGTGGCTGGCAGGCCAGCAAATGACCTGTGTTATAAAAAGGCCAGGCACACAGAGCTTGGTGTTTGTCCCTTTCTCACACTCTGGCACTTGGAGTTGTGGCAGCACCAGGTCTTTGGGGGCTGAGTTAAATGCAGGTCTGATGTTAAGAAAAAAAAAAAAAGAAAAAAAAGAAAAAATATTATGGCAGTTGTAGTTGTTGGAGGTGCCTAAAAAAGGATGGCAACATGAACTCATATCTAACTGGGGACAGGGGTATAATTTTGTTGCATGTCAAGAGGAAAATACATCCCACAGTATCTGTGACAGCAACCAGGTAAGGAAGAAGAGGGAAAACATCTGCCAAGGATGCATGTGTGCCTGAGAGCCAGCATCTCAGTGGTGCCCATCTTGAGGGTGAGGGCTGCGGGCAGGGTGATGGGGCCAGGGCTGCACCAGGGCATCCCTGCATGGTGGTGAGGAGGAAGGAGAAAAAAGATGCTCATCACACTCAGCACCGGTGTGGTCCTTGCACAGTCCGCATGGCCCGCTAGCTGATAACGATGGGGGAAAAAGGCAGGAGATTCTGGAGGGTGCAATTAAGTAGAGTGGTGCGTCTGTTTTCACAGGAGGCTCTGTTGAGCTGTGGTGGTGTCACATCACAGGGGATGCTGTTTTCTGGGGTTGATATATCCTAGGCAAGTTCAGATAAGCTGCCGGCTCAATCCTGATGCTGCTCAAGTTTCCTTAAGTCACTTATTCTGCAGCACCAGCGTCTCCTGTGAATCTCTGTAAGCCTGCAGCTGTGTCCCCTGCGTTGTGCCCACACCTCTGGCAAATTTGAGTCCCTGCACCAAGGGGCCATTGCAGGTGACAGTGGCATTCCAGGGTTTTACATCAGGACAGTCCAGCTGAGACGTGTTTTGTGGACTTCTCCTGCCACAGCAGCCCACCCGTCCCCATCTGAAGGCTTCTTTCTTCTACTCAGAGCAGCAGAAACACCTCCTCCCAGCCAGCGAGGACGTGCCAACACTCCTCACAGGGCATGAATGCCATCATTTACACTTCACCCCTAATAAAACACCCATACGCACTCTACTCCTGGCCACTTTCCCCATGGCCATACCCATCATCTGTGGCTTGGCCATGGGGAGACACCAGCTTCAAGAGCAGGGAACGTGTTGCCCTCTTCAAAGAAACCTATTTGTACTTGGGGCATGTTTTTATTAGGAGAGAGGGGGTGTTGTGGGCACGGAGAATTTAGCAGCAGCCAAATCCAGGTGAGGAAGTCAACTTCCTTCCACCCAGGCTGGGGCCGGGTGAGGGGCAGGAGGCAGGGGCCACACCGGGCATATGGCCAGTCCTGTCCCAAACCCCCCAGGCAGAGAGGTGCAGGTGCGGTGTGTCAGGGTCTGTGCACGTGTGTGCACATGGGGGATTGCAAACTTCTTCTTGTATTACCTGTGAGTGAGGAGAGGTTATCTGTACTTCCAGCATACTGCATTGTTTGGAGATCATCTGTGCTACATCTAGAAACCCTGAGGTATGTCCGGTGCATCTATGTGTATTCATATATTTAATTTTATACATGTGCCCATGTGTATTCATGCCCATACACATGCGTTGTTGCCGATGTTTTCCAGAGCAGAGTTTTTGTCCCCTGGCCGGCAGCTCGAAGAAGCTCTGGGGGTGCTGTTGTCCCTCTGTGCTGAGGCTGTGGGGGTTGTATTAATCTTCCCTATGCATCTACATTCAGTATTTCCTTTCTCCCTTGCCCGTGTGCATAGGTGGGCATGAAAATAGGTATGTCAATCATAGAATCTTTGAATTATGGAATAGTTCAGGTTGGAAGGGACCTTCAAAGCTCATCCAGTCCAACCCTCCTGCCATGAGCAGGGACATCTTCAACCAGATCAGGTTGTTCAGAGCCCTGTCCCGCCTGGCCTGGGATGTCTCCAGGGATGGGGCATCTCTCACCTTTCCTTGCAGAATGGCACTTTGTGCTTCTGCCCCGAAGCACAGAGGAAGGCTGAGTCTTGGCAAGGGAATGATCCCATGCGGGTTTCAGCACCCTTCCCCATGGCATGGGGAAATGCCACCCCAGTTGCATATGTTAGGAGGATGCTGTCCCTGGGACGAGGTCCAGTGCTCGGCACGGGTGATGCCGTAGTTGTTTGTGCGCGCGTGCACGTGTGTGTGTGTATCACGGTGGGAAGTGTGTGAGAAGGGAATAAATTTAGCAGTCAAAACACAGGGCCGGCACAGTCAGTCATTAGCTGCCAGCCCGTCTCGTCATCCTAAAACCACAAGAAGCTTTTTTAGGGCCGACGTCCCGGCGGAGGCCAGAGGAAGTGTGGGAGGCCGGTTCCCGGTGACACCTCCGCATGGGGCAGTGCTGCCCGCTGGTGCCATTGGCTGCCCCCGGCCCAGGGCCGGTGCTGGCCAGTGGTTAAATGCCCGCACGGCCACGCCGGGACACACAGCCTGGGACATCCCGCTGCAGGCAGCCAGCTCGCCCCATCCCCAGCACTGGAGGAGAGCGCTGGTTTGTACAACGCCTCGAGGTAAAGGTTTTGATTACTTTGGTTTACTTTGGCATTGCCTTGAGAGGAAATGGCAATATTTGGGGAGAGGGGTTTTAGATTTGAGGACATACTTTTTAGCAGGGCCTGTTGCAAAAGGACAAGGGGTGATGGTTTTAAACTAAAGGAGGAGAGGATTCAGGCTAGACATGAGGAAGAAATTTTTTATACTCAGGGTGATAAAACACTGGCCCAGGTTACCCAGAGGGTTGGTGGATGCCCCATCCCTGAAGACATCCCAGACCAGGCCGGACAAGGCTCTGAGCAACCTGATCTGGGTGAAGATGTCCCTGCTCATGGCAGGGAGGTTGGACTAGATGAGCTTTGAAGGTCCCTTCCAACCCAAACTATTCTATGATTCTGTGGTTCTCTGATCAATGGCATTGCCCTTGCTTTCTGCAGCAGCTACTGCTGGAGTTGGCAGAGGGTTATTGCTTCTGAGGGGCTTTTCCCTAGGATGCCAGACTGACCAAGAGGCCACCAGGGATGTGGCTCTCTGCAGGGTTATCTTACCGGGGTGCTCTGCTTTTGGGGACCGTGCCAGGTGGGAGGCCCAGCTCTGCAGCCAGTGGTCTCAAAGTGCTGCTTATTCGTGGCACCAGCTCCCATTTGGGCCACCAAGCTTGGTGGGGTGGTGGCTGTCGTCGTCATGGGAACAGGAAATTGGATGATACTCTTTAATGATGCTCAGACAAAAAGTCTGTAAGAACATGCCCAGGTATTTCAAACTCCAAACTAAAGTCCCTGTACAGGAGATGCCAGGAGGTGGCACGAGGACAAATTCCTGGCTCGTCTGATGACATTGTCAGGCTGGGCGCCGTGTGCTGGGATGGTGAGGCTGTGTCAGTCAGAAGGGCTTTGTGGGGCATGTGAAAATACTTTGCTCCCCTTTGCAGCTGCAAGGACCGCAACCAACATGAGACCTGTGTTCCTGGTGCTGTTCCTCTGGGTTGTAGCCTGCGCCCACCCTGTAAGTACCCCCTGCACAGGTACCCAAACCCCAGACCTGGCAGTTTTTCCCCACCTGAGGTACATGACTTAACTGCTGGTCATTGATCAGATGTCTCCTGGATGTGCTTAGGTGCCCAGCCAGGATTCGACCCGTCCCCGACGTGGCGCCCAGCAGGAGGTAAGGTGGGGGGTACTCCTGAAAAAGGGAGTTTCTGTGCTCCAAACCATCATGGTTTGGGCTTTTCTGGGTTGCTTTTTTATTGGTGGCTGTTTTTTTCTTGCATCAGCAGAAACAGGTGAAGGGCTGAGGTACAAGCAATTAAAAAGGCTTGAGTGCTTGCATGGATTATAGGAGCAATATGTTGTCCTGCAGCAATAGCAGTAAACATGCAGTGGCATTTAAAATAACCAAAGGAAAAACTTCTTCACCAAAACGGTTGCCAGACATCGGAACAGGATGTGCAGGGGGGTGGTGGAGTCACCATTCTGGAGGTGTTTAAAAGACACGTAGATGAGGCTCTTAGGGACACAGTTTAGTGACAGTGTTAATGGTTGGACTTGATGATATTGAGAGTCTCTCCCAACTAAAGTGTTTCTATGTTTCACTTCCAGGACATAGCAAATGAAGGTGACATCAATGAGCTGGGTGGTGGAGATGACAGACACCCTCCTGCCCATGTGGAGAGGGTAGACAATGCCCTTGCTGGGGATCTGGCCGGTGGGAACGCTGTAGGCAAGGAGCTCAGCAGCCAAGATGAGGGAGACAGAGCTCGGGAGGTCCAGCACCTGAATCAGGTGGACCATGAGGACAGAAATGCCCGATGGGAGAACAGCCTTGGTTTTCTGGTGAGTGAGCAGACAGGGGTGTTTGGTCTTCCAGGACAGTGCACTGAGCCCCAAATCTTCTGTCAACCAGGGCACTGCTTGGCCTGCACAATGAGCAATGCCAAAAGTGCCCATGACTTGTGAGCCTTCACAGTTGTCTCTATTTGTCACCTCCTTAGGAAGAGGATGCACGTGATGCTGCTGATGGTGATGATGGAGAGCACCCTGGCACTGGACGTGATGGGCTTCCCTCCCATGCTGGTGGGCTCCTGGATGAGGAGGACGACAGTGGGGATGACACCTTTGATGCAAACAGGGAGGAGGAGGAGCGTGGCGAAGGTCCTACTTATGTGGCTGGTGCCGATGGAGCAGGTGAGGATGGCCATGACTTTGGCCGTGGGGACGCCGGGGCTGGCAGAGGGCATGGTGACAGCAGCAGCAGCAGCAGCAGCGAGAGCATCAGCGCAGATCACCGCCAGTACAGGAACTATCGTGGCAGCTGGTACGAGCGGACCTACAGACAGGGAGGAGGCAGCAGCAGCAGCCAGGAGGAGGAGAGCTATGACTTTGAGGATGAAGCCATGCAGGGTGATGACCCCTCTGTCTTCGATGGCCCTGGCAGCAACTACAAGGGGCATCGTTCTGGTCCCCGTGCCCTGGGGAGCAGCCAGGAGAGTATCCGGAGGGCTGGCTCTTACCACTGGGAAGAGGTCAATAGCAGGTCCCCGGAGATGGGGGATACTCAATCAGAAGAAGACAGCCCATCTGTGGAGGACAAGAGTCAGTCGGAAGAGCCCACCAGCAGCCAGTCAGAGGAAAACAGCCCCAGCCAGTCTGAGGAGGAGGAAGGAGACAGGGAGGACAGCCACTCCAGAGAGGGTGAAGGCAGCAAATCCAGGGATGAAGAGCTGGGGGACTCCCCAGAGGACATCTCCCAGGAGGTGGTGAGCACATCAAGTGAGCACAGAGATAGCCAGTCCCAGGAAGAGCAGGAGGACCGTGAGTCTGCTGAGGACAGGAGCGTGCCATCTGAGGAAGAACAGGGCGACCAGAGCGAGTCTGGGGAAGATGATGGTGATCAGAGCCAGTCTCCAGAGGACACCAGAGAGGACTCACAGGAGAACAGGAATGACTCCAACCCTGATGAGGATGTGCCAAGCACATCAGCTGAGAGCCAGAGCGCATCGCCAGAGGATGACGGCAGCCAAGAGGATGATGCGGGTGAGGACAGCAGGTCCACGGAGAGCAACAACAGTGAGTCCCGGGAGGATGATCATGATGATGATGAAGAGAGCCATTCCCAGGAGGATGCCACCCGTGAGTCCAGCAGCCGTGGGGATGACAGCTCACTGCAGAGCCTGGAGAGCGGGAGCCGCAAGCGGCGGCCGGGTGCCCTCCGCAACAAACCCGCTGCTGACTATGATGACAATGACTGCCAGGATGGGTACTGATGTGCACCTCACAGTGTCATCAGTGCTGGGGGCACTGGGGTGGGGGGGCGCGAGGAGGGGTTTAATTTATTTGCTATATGGCCTGGTTGACTTCTTTCTGAGAAGATGCTGTGGACAAAATGGAGGTGGTTTCGCCAGGACTCCACCTGGGCACCCGGCACGGGGCATGAAATGGGAGGTGATGCTGGACATGGGAAAAAGGTCAAACCGCAGTGAGAAAAGCTGTTTCTGATACCAAACCAGAGAGCAGCTGAGAGTTGTGAGTGCCAACGGGGTGATGCTGCCCGCTTGCCATGAGGACATGGTGGTGGCTCACTGCTCCAGGAGCTGTGCCCGGGTGTGCCCAGCAGAAGGGTCCCTGTGCTCACACCTCATATTTACCTACCACTGTGCTAAAAGCATCTGCCCAGACTCCACCGGGAGCTTTCCCTTGGCTCCATGTCCTGTACATAAGGAGGAAAAGCTATAGCTGGTGTGTGCGCGTGTGGCGCATGGGCTCAGCAGTGTGCGAAGTACCACTTTGGGATGGGACGTATGTAATATTTTTGTAAGAAATGTACAGAAAACATTATATTGTATTATTTTTTTTTTTTGCATTAATCGCACTCATATTTCAAAGCTGAAATGTACCCTGGTGATTTCCTTGCTTACCATTAAAAACATCAGACTCCACAGTGGTATGGTTTGAGGTGTTGCTGGTTTTTCTCTCCTGGGGCAGTTGGGTGCTGTGATTTGGATCCAGACTGGAGTCAGCGGGAAGTAAAGGGCAGGCTGTTTGCACAGGACACTGCAGCATGCTGGGGATGAAGGGGAAAGCAGAAACTGAGAGGTGCTCCCACCCCCCTCTCCCCTATTTCCAAGCACCCCAAAGGCCAAGCTCTGCCCCAAAGTGAGCCAGCAGTGGGGGGAAAAGCTGGTTAAAGACCCCAGTGAACTGCATCTGGGGCTTTGCTGTGTTATGGCCACTACCTGCTGCAAGCCAGGGCTGTTCTGCTCTTCCCAAGGCATAGGGGCTCTCCCAGACCACCGGCTCTGGCTGCCTGTGGTGGCCCCAGTGCCAGGTCCGCTGCAGCAGAAACACAGATGAGTGATGGAAAAGGGCTTATCATGTCCAGGTAGATCTAAGATTACTTAGTGTGCCTTTAATTTTTTTTTTCTTCTACCAGCGAGCAAGTAAACAATACGTTATTTGTTTAAACATCCCAAGCAACCTCTTCTTACCTGTTTGTGTATGTAGAACAAGCCACATAGTGTGGGTGTTGGTGCTGATGGAGAAAGCCGTGGGCTGTTGTGTAGCTGCACGGTTTTGCAGAGAAGAGATGTGGCTCTGCAGGAACAGTCTCCAAGGAGGCACTGCAGGTGGATGCATGCCTTTCAGCTGCCTAGAGTCAGCGCTGCCATTGCTGGGTGTTGCAATATCGAATTAAAGAACCAGTAAAGAAATGAAAACATATTTTTTTTTAGTACTTATAGCAAAACTGCAGTTAATTTGTAGACTTTTTCCACCACCACAAAAGCGGAGACCTGAACAGCTCCTGGTTTTAGTGGAATTTATGTTTTAATTTCCATCATGCGTAAGCTTTTTCTGTTTCTGTATGACATCAGCTCTGAAACGTGCACCTTCTCTGTGCTACCACCCTAGGAACAAGCCGCTTTCCTGATCCTGCCTCCTCTGCCCCCCACTTCACGGTGGATACCTCTGCTGCGACTTACCCCTTATTTTTTGGATCCCTTGCATTAGCTGTATGAGGAGTTGGGGATGCTGTGATGGTGATGATGATGCCTGTCAGGGTTGCAGGTACCAAAATGCTGGTACACAGCCCCATACCTGGGGTGAAAAATAACAAGCGTGGGTTTCCTTGCAGCCCAGAGGTGCAAAAAGAGCTGGGTGACAGCTGTCACTTTGGTTAAAAATTATAGTAATGGTTGGCTCATCTGTGTGGCAAAGGGCGCTGCTGTGAATTCTCCCATGCCCAGCAAGCGGTGCTGCTGCTCAAACAGCCAGGATATTTTGGTTACTGGCTGAGCTGTGAGGCTGGATCACATCCCCAGGGCCATCAGAGGTGGTGCTTGCGTGGGGATGGTGACCAAGAGGTTTTATTCGGCCCCTCATGGAAAGCGAGGAGCGTCCCACAGCTCCGTGGTGAGCCCAGCCCATGGGCAGGATGGCCAGGACATCACGAGGACAGGATGAAATTGTTCTGTGAAATGTTTTTTTGTTTTTTGTTTGCTAGTTTTTGTTTTGTTTTGTTTTGTTTTTCAATTTGTGCACAACTCTCTTTACATTCCTCATCCTCCTGCGAGTGGTACTGGGGTGATCAGCAGCCAGGGACGGGCTGCTCACCTTCACCCTCCAGCAAAGGGCATGGCAGGTGCTCCTCCTCTTCTTGTTTCATGCATGGAGAGAAAAACTGGGGTGATTTGGCACTAGTTTGAGCAGGCGGGCCACGTGCCTTGCAAACAGGGCACGTAGCACATGGGTGCCCTTTCGTGTGCCTTCACAGGGACATGCTGCGGTTGCACGTGCTGCGGTTGCACACCTGTCCCTGCCAGCAATGCCTGAAATTTGCCTCCTGCTGGCTGGCTTCTCCCCAAAGGCCAGGGAGCCGGTGCCAGGGCTGGCTGCTGCCTGCCGGTCCTGCTGGGATGGCTTCCTATGGGACTGTCCCTCATGGGCATCGCAGCCGGGAAACTCAGCCCTTGGCTTGGGAAACCTCCTGTCTGGCTACAGTGACATGCCCAGCACCTGGCAGCACATGTCCATGAGGGTGGGTGGGTGTCTGGGCACACTGGTGGCACTGGGCTGTCCCCATCATAGAACCATTTTGGTTGGAAAAGACCTTTAAGATCATCAAGTCCAACAGTTAACCTAACTCTGGCACTAAAGTTTATCCCTAAGAACCTGATCTACTGGTCTTTTAAACACCCCCAGGGATGGTGACTCCACCACTTCCCTGGGCAGCCTGTTCTAATGCCCAACAACCCTTTCTAGGAACAAATTTTTCCCAATATCCAATGTGAACCTCCCCTGGTGCAACTTGAGGCCATTTCCTTTCATCTTATCACTTGTTACTTGGGAGAAGAGACCAGCACTCTTCATCCTATGAACTCCTTTCAGGTAGTTGTAGAGAATGATAAGGTCTCCCCTCAGCCTCCTTTTCTCCAGGCTGAACAGCCCTAGCACCGAATGCTGTTCATCCATATATGAATGCCATCAGCAGGGCCTCCATGGCGGGGAGCGCTCCACAGGGTGAGGTTTTGAATGGCCAGAGATAACGTGGCCAAAAGATGCTCACTTTAATGATTTTAAGTAATTTGTAGCTTGTGTCCTTGGTTTTTGTGGCATGTGTGTGTCTGCAGAGAACATCTGAGCTGAGTGTTCCCGCTCTGTGCTGGCAGGCGGGCACGAATAGCAGCTGGGAAGGTTGGCTGCAGGCTCTGCTTCTGCTGGAGGTAACCCTGCTTCCCATTTCGGGTTGATTGGGTGATGAAGTTGTAAAGGTCAGCTTGCCCACTGGGTTAGGCAAAGATAAAAAAAACGCCCACTTCAATGTATGCATTCTTCTTGTTCACCCGGATGACAAGTTTTGCATGTTGGGGGTGGCCTGTGGGGCTGAATGCAGTGATTTGCCCATGATTCAGCATTTGGGGTTTAAAGCAGAAATTTTTGGTCACATTTGGGTTTGTGAAAACATGAGTCTGAGTCATCTTAAGATAAAGGTTTCTGCTTGTTTATTTGTTTTTGTCCTTTTGAAGAAGAAGAAAAAAATATATATTTTTTTAATAAGTAGCCGTTGTGACTGCAGCAGTGAGAGGCAGCAATGCCAAGCCTGACTGCAGTAGCTGATCTTGAGGTGGCAACAGCAGGCAAGCTGTGTTTGTTCAGCCCAGGTATTTTCCTGACTTAGGTGGGAGAAACAGAGAAACCCTCATGGCCCATGGGGCACACCCTCCACCCAGCATCAGTGTTTTTGGTGGTGCGGCTAAGTGCCCCGGGCTCCCCATGGCAGGCTGCAGTCAGCTGCAAGCCTTTTCCTTGGCCCTTTTTTCAATCTTCAGCAAAAGTGCATTGATGATAACTTCCTCATGCAGATGGTGGAGGAGCCGACCAGGAGAGGTACACTGCTGGATCTCATCCTCACTAACAAAGAGGGTCTGGTCGAAGCAGTAAAGGTTGAGGGCTGCCTGGGTTGCAGTGACCACGAGATGGTGGAGTTCAGCATCTCGTGTGGCAGGAACAGAATAGCAAGTAGAATTGCAACCCTGGACTTTGGCAGGGCTAACTTTGGCCTTTTCAAGCAATTGCTGGGGGAAATCCCATGGGCAAGACTGCTTGAAGGAAAAGGGGCCCAAGAGAGCTGGATTGCATTCAGAGATTGCTTCTTCCATGCTCAGGATCAGAGCATCCCCACACGTAGGAAGTCGAGGAAGGGAGCCAGAAGGCCTGCGTGGTTGAATAGGGATCTGTTGGGTATGCTCAAGCAGAAGAGGCGAGTTTACAGGTCATGGAAGCAGGGACTGGCCACTTGGGAGGAATATAAGGCTGCTGTTAGAGGCTGTAGGAAGGCAGCTAGGGTAGCCAAGGCCTCCTTAGAATTACAGCTGGCGAGAGGGGTCAAGGACAGCAAGAAGAACTTTTTCAAATACATAGCAGATAAAACTAATACCAGAGGCAATGTAGGCCCACTGATGATGAGGTGGGTGCCCTGGTGGCAGAAGACACAGAGAAGGCAGAGTTACTGAATGCCTTCTTTGTCTCTGTCTACTCTGCTGGAGGCTGTCCTGGGGAGCCCTGTACCCCTGAGACCCCGGATGAAGCCAGGTTAATGGAGGAGTTTGCTTTAGTCGATGAGGACTGGGTTAGGGAGCAATTAAATAGTCTGGGCATCCATAAATCCATGGGTCCAGATGGGATGCATCCGCGAGTGCTGAGGGAGCTGGCTGAAGTCATTGCTAGACCGATCTCCATCATTTTTGCCAAGTCTTGGGAAACGGGAGAGGTGCCCGAGGATTGGAGGAAAGCAAATGTCACTCCAGTCTTCAAAAAGGGCAAGAAGGAGGACCTGGGTAATTATAGACTGGTCAGCCTCACCTCTGTCCCTGGGAAAGTGATGGAACAGCTTATCCTTGGTGTCATCTCAAGGCATATCAGGGATAAGAGGGTCATTAGGGGCAGTCAGCATGGCTTTACCAAGGGTAAGTCATGCTTGACCAACCTCATAGCCTTTTATGAGAATGTAACAAGGTGGATGGATGATGGCAGAGCGGTGGATGTGGTCTACATTGACTTCAGTAAAGCCTTTGACACAGTCCCTCACAGCATCCTCACAGCTAAACTGAGGAGGTGTGGTCTAGACAATAGAGTAGTGAGGTGGGTTGCAAACTGGTTTAAAGAGAGAAGCCAGAGAGTGGTGGTCAATGGTGCGGAGTCCAGTTGGAGGCCAGTATCTAGTGGAGTGCATCAGGGGTCAGTACTGGGGCCAATATTATTCAATATATTCATTAACGATTTAGACGAGGGAATTGAGTGTACTATCAGCAAGTTTGCTGATGACACTAAGCTGGGAGGAGTGGCTGACACGCCAGAAGGCTGTGCTGCCATCCAGCAGGACCTGGACAGGCTGGAGAGTTGGGCGGGGGATAACCTGATGGAATTTAACAAGGGAAAGTGTAGAGTCCTGCATCTGGGCAGGAACAACCCCAGGTTGCAGTATAGGTTGGGGAATGACCTATTAGAGAGCAGTGTAGGGGAAAGGGACCTGGGGGTCCTGGTGGACAACAGGATGACCATGAGCCAGCACTGTGCCCTTGTGGCCAGGAAGGCTAATGGCATCCTTGGGTGTATTACAAGGGGGGTGGTCAGTAGATCGAGAGAGGTCCTCCTTCCCCTCTACTCTGCTCTGGTGAGACCCCATCTGGAATATTGTGTCCAGTTCTGGGTCCCTCAGTTCAAGAAGGACAGGGAACTGCTGGAGAGGGTCCAGCGTAGGGCAACAAAGATGATTAAGAGAGTGGAGCATCTCCCTTATGAAGAAAGGCTGAGAGAGCTGGGGCTCTTTAGTTTGGAGAAGAGGAGACTGAGAGGTGACGTTATTAATGTTTATAAGTATATAAAGGGTGAGTGCCATGAGGATGGAGTCAGGCTCTTCTCAGTGGCAAACAATGATAGGACAAGGGGCAATGGGATCGAGCTGGAACACAAGAGGTTCCACTTAAATTTGAGAAAGAACTTCTTCTCAGTGAGGGTAACAGAGCACTGGAACAGGCTACCCAAGAAGGTTGTGGAGTCTCCTTCCCTGGAGACATTCAAAGCCCACCTGGACACATTCCTGTGTGACCTCACCTAGGTGTTCCTGCTCCAGCAGGGGGATTGGACTAGATGATCTTTTGAGGTCCCTTCCAATCCCAAACATACTGTGATACTGTGATACTGTGAAATGGGAATATCAGTGGAAGAAAAAAATTCTCATGAGAATGCCTCTTCTTTGCTCCCTGTGATGGATTTCTGTGATGGGAACTGCTTCTTGCCAAGCACGTGGTGTGACTGGGAGAATTTGCTTGCGTTTCTCTGCCCTTTTCAGCAGGAGGAAAAAAACTCTGACGGCATCGCCGCTGCCGTCAGTCTGAACAAAAGAAAAGTCTCAGCCATGGGAAAACAACCTCTGACCTCAGTGAAAACCCCAAACATCACAAACCTTTTGAATGCTCTAAGGAAATTTTTCTTCCAGCTTACTTCAATGTCATGCACTTGAATAATAAACTGGCAGAAAAAAATCTTCTGTCTCCCTTTAGCTCAGCCATGTCCTGGGAGTTTTGTGCTGCCCTTGGTGCTGCCCTAAGGATTTGGGCACCACGGGATGGCACATAACATGCGAGGGTCAGCATCCACCGAGGCTGTCAATATCCGCACCACACCTCTAACTCGCTGTGGAGATGTACAAGCTGCAAAGTGAGCAAGTGGTTTGCAGTTCAAGTTTTATTGTTTTCATTCCCTGAATTACAAAGCTGCAAAGGGCTGCTCTTTTGTTTCAGCAGTAGGAATCGGGTTTCTATAAGCAGGAGCTGGACCTGCAGCTGGGGAGCAGAGGTCTCCCATCCCAGACCTGCTGCTGTCTCACCTGTAGAGCAAAAAGTAGGTTCCTTATAGCATGACAGCTTTCCAAGCCTTCTTTTTCAAAAATAAAATGGATGCCTGATCGTTAAGGTGCTTATTGCAGCAGACATGCACGTGTCTGTGTATATACGGTTATATAAACGTGTGTTGTGCAGCTCGTATGTGCACACAATAAATAACTGGTGCAAGCTCAGCACTTTCGATGCTGCCCGCTGTGCTTCTGCTGTAAATGGCAGCTTTTTAAGCCCAAACACAGGGTTTGTGCAGGTTTGAGCAGGGCGTGCACTGATGGGGGGGTGGGAAGCCTGCAGAGAGTGTCTCCATGCCATCCAGATGTCTGTCTGTCCAAAGACACTGATTTGACTTTGGTAGAGAGATGGATTCCTCAGCTGGGTGTGCAGATTGTCAGTGGCTCCCTCTGCAATAAACCTGGGCGCTCTGCCTGCTCTGCCCCTGAAAATGGGCCCTTTTATTGAGGTTTATTTTTTTTTTCCCCTGTCCTGTTTCTGTTGTATGGCTGTGTTTGAGGGCTCTCACATGTGGATGGAGGCAGCAGACTGGTGGTGCGATCAGTTCTGGTAATTTGTTCTAGCTGATGTGCATAGTTTTTTCCTCCTGGAAAAAAGATTTAAAAAAGAGAAAAATAAAAATAATAGGAAAAAGAAAAAAAAGAAAAAGGAAAAGAAAAAGGAAAAGAAAAAGGAAAAGAAAAAGAGAAAGAAAAAGAGAAAGAAAAAGAGAAAGAAAAGAAAAAGAAAAAGAAAAAGAAAAAGAAAAAGAAAAAGAAAAAGAAAAAGAAAAAGAAAAGAAAGAAAAAAAAGAGGAAACACGATATACAGATGTTGCTCAAACACGTTAGGACCTGGGTGGTGGTGGGAAGTGCTGGGATTTGTGATAACCCTGTAATTTTGCCTCTGTGATTTGCTGGGTTTCTGTTCCCCAGAGTTTAGGCTGCCTCAGAGTGCTTCAGGTTACAGAGCTGCTTGTGTCCCACTTCTTGACAGATGTGTAGAGTTAATTTGCTTCATCTGCTTTCCAGCCTTAGAGAAAAAAAGAAAATAATACAAAATGTTTAGTTGCAGAAGGCCAAAATATAAATATTGTGTACGAATAACTAAGGTTGACACGTGCTGCATTTTAGGTGTTCACCCCTCCCACTTTTATTCTAAAATTGACTGTTTGCAAAAAAATCACAAGCTCTGTGCCTGGCCAATGTTGGTTTGCATTTAGGTTTGTGCTGTGAGATGTACAGGAGGTGAAAAAGGGATCCCAAATTCTTACGCTGTTGCTGGTGCACCCTCTCCTTGCTCATTGCTTCGCGGCTGTTGCACATGTGTACTCCAATCCCTGACCGCATGTGGGGACAGGTGAGAGCTGGGGCAGGGGTGGCCCCTGGTTTCCCACACGCACATTTTGAAGGTGCCCTGGCCACCATGTTGCATGGCAGGGGTGCCCCTTTCACAGGCTGCAGCCAGCACCTCAGCTTCTCCCCGACATGCCCTGAGCATCCTTCTGCTTTTGCTTTCTTTACTTATTTTTGGCCCTGAGGTTTCCTTCCAGAATAACTCTAGGGTGTGGAAATAGAACGGTGCAGCCCTGACCGCAGCCTCGGCCCCAGGCAGTTTGGGAGCGCACTGCTCTTCTCAATGACCGCCCTGCAGAACTAATAATTAAATTTGGATGTAGGAGCCATGTCAGCCTGCTCCAGGCAGGGACGCTCTGACCGTGAGGTCTCCTTGGGCAATTACACCAAAACCTGACACTGTGCCCCTGCCACGCCATCCTGGGTTTGAGCCCACCCAGTTGCAGCACAAAGCTGGTGCCACTGGATGGTGCAGACCCCACCAGCGATGGGTCTGTGAAGGGCTCAGGGATCAGACTGCTGCCTCACAGCATGGCAGTGTATTTGCGCGTGTTAAAAATCAATGGGAGCACAGAAGGGAAACCATTGCATTTGCAGGTGTGGGCTGCATGCTGCATGCCTGCCTCATCCTCTCATCGTGCTCCTGAAAAATGTGGTTTTTTTCTGTTGTCACCTGATGGGACATCTCCTGGAGGAAGGTGAGATGTTTTGTTTCCAGCTGTTCGTCTACAAAGGCGAGATTATTTTCAGGAAGCTGTCAAATCCCACAGTCACTTTTACTAACAGCTACCAAATGCTGCTCTCGGGCAAAGCAGTGACTCTTCCAAGCCCTGATGCCTTGGAGAGCTGGAGTTCTTGCAAAAGCACTAAAAGAGCCAATGCTCCAACCCTGAGACGTGATGCTTTTTAAAAATTATTTATTATTATTTTAAATGGAAATGTTTTGGCTGCATTTGGCCGGCAGTGCTGCAAGGGTTGTTGCTGTCAGTGGCCTGCCCAGGCAGCGCCCGCTCCCTGGCCTGAGAGCTAAACATAGATAATGGTTGTTCTTCGGCACACGTTAATTATCCCGCTGCTTTTTAAGGATCTTGGGTGAAATATGCATCTTTGTAGTCAGCTTTCTTTTTTTAAGAAGGCTGGAGCAGCAACCCTTTAATTACATTAAAAATCACCTCCCACGAGCACCCTCTGTTCCCTGGTTCTGATTAAATTTAAGCTCAAAGCTTGGCACACACTTGCCGCTCTCCTGAACGGGACAGCCTGTGACAGCACAGGACCATCTCTGCACTGTGTGCCACACACTGAGCCCCGCAAGGGCAAATCATCCAGCCACTCCAGCCCCATGTCCCTCGTGGTGTTGGTGTCTCTCTTAACCAGAAGCCGCTGCGTTGGCATTAGAAAACTGCATCATTGAATTTTTTTTTTCTTTGTGTGTGGGTTTTCTGGCCTGAAGCACCGGCTGAAAGCCATGGCCAGAGCCAGGCCTCCCTTGTAATTACACCTCTCCTCGCAGGGACGCAGTGAGCTTTGAAGTCCATGGGGTAGGCGCAGCTGCACCCTGCAGCCCCGGGGTTTGCAGGTGGCCCAGCTTGCCACCAGGGCCACCAGACCCCTGGGGGGGCTGCAAGGGACATCTCGGTCCCAAAATGCACGTGACATGCATGACGTTTCGTCATCAGTTAGCAACTTCCCACACTGTACCTGTTGATGAGCAGGAAGACAAAACAACAATAACAAAAAAGCAGCTTTGTCTTTCTGGTCCTGACCTGGGAATTCAGTTCAGTGGAAATCCTTTGCTTCCCAACCAAATTCAGACCCAAACTGGGCTCCTCTGCATGTGGATGAGGGGCAACAGGCACAGACTGAAACACAGGAGGTTCCATCTGGATATGAGGAAAAACTTCTTTCCTTTGAGGGTGACAGAACAGTGGAACAGGCTGCCCAGAGAGGTTGTGGAGTCTCCTTCTCTGGAGACATTCAAGACCCACCTGGACACATTCCTGTGTGATCTGTTCTAGGTGACCCTGCTTTAGCAAGTGGGTTGGACTAGATGATCTCCAGAGGACCCTTCCAACCCTAACCACTCTGTGGTGCTGTGAGATCCCAGAGGAGGTGGGTACAAGGGGGCAGCCATGGCACCCCCATGTCCCCACCCCCTGCCACGGGGCGCAGGGCAGGAGGGGTGACCCCCAGCCACCTGCACACATCAGTGGTCATGTCCTGCCACCAAGGTCCCCGCTGAGCTTTGGGTGGCTGTGAGGGTAGATTGTTCATATTTTTGTTGCCCCAGGCAGTTATTTTGCTTAACTGGGGATGTATACAGAGCTATTAGGTTTCAGCTGAGTAATAACTGGTTTTGGGGAGCAAGGGGCCTAGCTGGCCCCTACATGGCTCTATGTGGTTTGCGGGGCATGAGAAACAAAGCAGCCCTGCATTTTGTAGTGTCACTATGGCAGAAATGTCTCTCAAAGGGGTTTGGTTACACCTGTATTGGAGTCCACTTTTCTTTCACAAGGCCCATTTCACCCCTGCAGGCAGCCTGGAGAGGGTCTTGTTCAGATTTATCCTTTTTTTGGCTAACAGCTCTGCCCAAGTGATCATGGAGCTGCGCCTTTGAGGTTGGTCTTCTTTGCCTTCTTGAAAAAACAGTGACAGAATTTCCCAAAAAGGGAGGTAGACACCCTCTGAGAACAGATTTCCCAATATTTATTTTAATTTAAATGTAGAGTGTTATTATACCCTCTGGCCTTGCCACCATTTCTCTGAGGCCAGACCTTCAATTAAGCGCTGCGGTGCAAACCTCCCCGGGTTTGGCAGTGGCATGGAGTGTTATGTTTGTGCACCAAATCTGCCGGCATTGAAATTTGGGGGTTTTCTGGAGCACGCCGGCAGGCTGGCGTCACAGGGCGGTGACTGGTTTGGGGGGGGGGGTGCAAAAATAGACTTTATATCCCGGTGAGGCAGCAGCAGGAGGAAATCTGTGCCGGCTGACTCCACGGATAGCCATCAGCACCACAGCGGTTAAGCTTGCTGCTGCTGTTCCCAGACAGGTTGTGCATTGCTGTCTGCATTTTGCAGGGTTTTGGGTGTGGGGGGGCTTGGCTTGCTGGTGGGGTTGGATGCTGCTTTTAGCCCTTTCCTGGGTCTGTGGCTTTGTTAAACACTCAGGCTACAGACAGCAGGGACGTGCATCCAGAGCCTGGCTGCACAGCCAGGGAAACTCGCTTGTGGCCAGTTGTTTTCCTTGAGTTAAGGAAAGATGGAGAAACTTCAAGTACGGATAAGTATAATCACAACTCATCCCAAACCTCAGCATAGCTGACAGCGGATTTAGCTGGAGGGAAGGGTAAGAAAAAGGAAGGTCAATGGACCTGGCTGAGGCTGGGGGCTGCCAGGAGTATCCCCCCTGAGGAGGGAGGCTGGGGCACTGCGAGAAGGGTCAAGAGCACTCCTTGCTGGGGCAGGGATGGAGGGGGGCAGGCCAGGTTTTGGTGCTTAGGAGGTGCAGCTCGGACCTGCGCAGAGCCAAGCCTCCCCCAGATATGCCTATGGGGGATCTCTTTGCATTGCTGCCTTGTCACTGCTGTTTTTTTCAATGCCAGTCTGCCGAAGCTGATTATATTCATTTATTTGCTTGCTTATTTATTTTTCCTTGATGTGGTGTAATTCCTGGGGGCACTGTTCTCTGCGCAGAGCCTGAGCAGGTCGCAGAGGTGTGGGGCAATGACTACAGCGGGATGGTCGCATCTCGGGCAGGGTTTGGTTTTTCCCCATTTACTTGCAGGCAATGGGGAAGCAGGAGCAAGTTGTCCTGCTCAGGGAAAGCAATTTGTCTGCTACCAGGTGAAACTTATTTTTCTGGTATTTTGTGGCTTTTTGCAAAACCAAGATGTATTAATGGAAATTGAGGCAGATCTGTCAAAAAAAGGAAGGACTTGGGTCTCCAGATGGGTTGGGTGACCCCATCGAGAGGTGGCTGGAGGCCAGCCACTCCTCTCCCTGTTCGCCTGTGCAGACACAAACACATGTACGGTTTGGGGTAGTGACAGCGCTTTTGAACTGAAAAGCCAGCCCTCGACGTGTTTTGCCATTCCTAGAAAAAGCAGCCATGAGGACTGCCCTGGTCTTTGTCTGCCTGGTGGGGATGGCATGCGCCTTCTCGGTGAGTTGCTGCGTGGATTGGGGGGACCCTCATCCCCTCACCAGGCTTTTGAGGGGTGTGCACCAACCCTGTCTTTCCCCCAGGTCAAGAGCTGGCTGCGGCGAGCCAAGTCGGATGACTCGGAAGAAAATGCGGTAGGGTATCACCCCGTGCACATCCCTCCCCACATGGCACTGGCTTTGAGGGGGGACGTTTCGATTACTTCTGTACCCAGGCCCTCAAACTGATGGGATTTGTCCCTTTTTCCCATAGGTGTTCAAGAACAGGCACCGGTATTACCTGTACAGATACGCCTACATGCATCCCCCACAGCGACGGTACCAGGTGGGTGCTTCGGTGGGGTCACTGATGCTTTCACCACCTGCCAAACATGGACATATCAGCCCAAATGGGACAGGGGGCATGGTCTGCACCCACCTGCCACTGGCCTGCAGGGCTGGGCTGAGACTGTCACACTTGTGACACTGATGGTGACCCACCAGCCCGGCTACAGCTTGGTTTTCCCTCTCCTCAGAACAGCGACTCATCGGAGGAAGAGGGGGATGGTTCGGAGGAGGAGGATGCAGGGGTGAGTACTCCTGTGGCCTTTCTCCCAGCAAACCAGAAAAAAAAACAAATACGGGAATTCGGGAACTCTCTTTGGTTTTGTAGTCTCTGCTCATCAGCACTTGTGGCTGCTGACCGCCCACAGCCTTGTGCTCCAGACGCAACTGGATTTTCTACCCTGGGTTTTATTTTATTATTTTTTGTATTTTTTTTTCCCCTTTTTGCTCTGTTGTTAAAGGAGATGGGTGGAGAACACACCAAACCACCCTGAGACAAACTTTCCAGGTTTCCATTTTCGATGGGTCAGAAAGGAGCAGGACAGGCCAAAATGCAGAAGCAGGGAGGCTTAGTCCCAAGGCAAAAGGCCCTGAAAAGATTCCTCTTACCTTCCCCTCTCCGGGTGTTTTGACCCTGCAGAGCTGATAAAATTGCTGTGGAAAATATAGTTATGCTCCACACATGTGCATGTGGAGTGACACAAACTCATGCTATATTGGGAAATGCACATTTGTACCAGCCCAGCCCAGTTACACTCTGTTCCTGTCTGCTGGGTCAATATGAGTCTGGGCTCTGCTGCATTTGCCAGAGTCACCCAGGTCCAAAATTTAGTGCCGAGGATTACAAAGGTCTCTTGTGCCTCAGTGGCCTGCAAACACTCGAAAATAATCCAATGGTCTCAGGCACACAGGTGTTTTGAGACTGGGATCCTGCATGCTTGGAAACCTGTGTTGTCAGGCCTATTCACATCTTTTATCTTCTTTTTTTTATTTAATAATCTTAATGCTAATTTGGGAGGCCTTTTCAACAGGAGGGTAAAACTGGGCACCTGGTCTTAAAACTCCTTTTAGAGGCCCACCTGGGGCTGGGTTACAGCGTGCCAGCCCAGGTACCTCCCTGCAATTTGCTCCTTGCTGCCTGTTGCTCTCCAATACTACTGTGGTCACTGGGGATGACTGTGACTTGTGGAATGAGACAGCCAAGGGGGGAATTTCATTCCCAAGGAAGACACCAGGCGATGTGCAGGAACGCAGTAGCTGTTTGTAGCTGCTGGATGAGGGGGGAAATTGTTCCCATCAGCATGGCCAGCTGCATAGTGCAATTTTGGGGAGGAAAACAGCCTGGTGTTTTCACTGGCTTCACATGCACCAGTATTTTAAGCATCTGAGTTGGTCCAAAATGCCAGGGCACGTGAGCAGTGGGGATTGCCCGAGGCAGAGGTGGCAGTGACCCTGTGTGTCCCCACCACAGCGGGTGACAAGGTGCTGCTCCTCTTCCTGGGCTGCCCCACTGATTGCTCCGGGTTCTGCTTGTATTTGGGTTAAATTAATTTTCTTTTTTAGCAGCACTGACTGTCATGCATACCAATGAAAGATTGGTGCATAGTTTCTGGGGCCAAGTGGTGCTGATGGCTTATTTCTGGTGGGGTTTGGGTTAGCACTTGGCTTTGAGCTGCCACACTGTGTCGCCAGCTATCTATACCCAGTGTGTAGTGGGTCTGCATGTAGTGCCCCTGTGACTTTCTCTGTTTATGGGAAATGAGGAGAAAACATCAAAAGCAAACCTTTAAATGCTTTGTAAAGCTGTGCTCCCACTGCTGACCCCTGCCCCTTCCTATCCCTGTCCCTGCAGGAGCCGTCCCATGCTGGCACTGAGGTAGCTGGTCGCCCTGCCGGAGCAGCCCCTGGGGACAGCCAAGGCGGGCTGGGAGGGGACATCACATCCCCCCAGCAGGTGTAGTTTGAGGGGCTGGAGGGGAGCACTCATGGAGGGGGGAGCGTTCACTGCATGCCTGCTTGTACCTGTGGGATGCCCTGCAGCCCATTTCTGTTTGGGGGTTTGCTGGACAAGATGTCAAGCTCTGGGTGGTAACCTGGTTGGACGGTTGGAAGGGGCATCCCACAAAGGCAGCCTTGCCATGTGAGCCACAGGGGGATGCTCAGCTGTGCTCAGCTGCCCCTTGGTGCACAGCACCCAAAATCTGCAACCTCCTGATATGTGCCTGATGTTGCGTTATTTCCTCCCACCAGGGCAAGGGCTGCCAAGGGCCCCTGAATGGGGGCAGGAACGGTGCTGTTGGCAAGGGGGGCGACTCCGAAAATGAAGACAGTGATGAAAATGAGGAGGAGGAGGAGGAGGAGGAAGAAGTAGCTGAGAATGAGAACAGCATCAATGGCACGAGCACCAACACCACCGAGGGGGCAGATGGACCTCACAACAATGGTACTGCAGTGGCTGAGGAGGAGGAGGAAGAAGACGAGGAAGAAGAAGAGGAAGAGGAGGAGGAAGAGGAGGAGGAGGAAACCGAAGCCACCACTGTTGCCAGCACCACCGTTGAAGAGGGACTGTCCCAGTCCACCACTGTGGGAGACCAGGCACCCACAGATGCCACCACAGCTGGGGAGCAGTGGGAGTATGAGGTGACAGCTGGAGGCCATGGCCGTGGGGACGAGGGTGCCACCGATGGCAGCTATGTGGAGCAGGACGAGTATGCCCGTGGGGACAGCTACCGGGCCTATGAGGATGAGTACGGCTACTACAAGGGGCATGGCTACGACGTGTATGGCCAGGATTACTACTACAACCAGTGAGCGGGCGGGGGGGCAGCCCTGGTGCTGCCCACCACCTGCCCCATCCCACTCAGGAACGTGCACATCGAGGCTCGCTGGAGGGGACACCGGGCAGCTCGCAGCATGCACTGGCTCTGTCCCAGGCTGCTTTTTTGTAACTTGCAAAGCGAAATTGAAATAAAGCAACTGAACTGAGCTCTGTTCGTAAGGAAGGGTTTGCTGCTGAATTTGCTGGGGTCAACAGGTGAAGCGTGGTGCTCGGTGGGCTGAGGGGCTGCAGGTGCTTATGCTCCTCAGACTGGGTTTAATCTTTCTATTCCAGCACACAAAAGGAGGGAGGAACAAAAAGGCTAAGGAGGAAAGCCTCTGTAGAGTCCCGTCTGAAAAATGGAAGGGCATTTTTGGGGTCACTGCTGTGGAATTCTACTAGACAAAAGGCAGCTGAAGGGAGATCTTATCGCTCTCTACAACTGCCTGAAAGGAGATTGTAGCATGGAGGGTGTTGGTCTCTTCTTCAAGTATTATAGCAAGTGATCGGATGAGAGGAAATGCCTTCAAGTTGTGCCAGGGGAGGCTTAGATTGGATACTAGAAAAAAATTCTTCACAGAAAGGGTTGTCAGGCAACTGAACAGGCTGCCCAGGGAAGTGGTGGAGTCACCATCCCTGGAGGTGTATAAAAGATGTGTAGATAAGGCTCTTAGGGACATGGTTTAGTGCCTAAGTTAGGTTAACAGTTGGACTTGATGGTCTTGAAGGTCTTTTCCAAGCAAAATGATTCTATGGTTCTATGCATTACTCTCACATCTTATGCAAATCCAGTAGTGTCAATGTGAATTTGCCCAGTGTAGGTGAATGATAACTTCACCAGGTCTTCCACTCCTTGGTAGCATGCCTCCTGTGGCCTGATCACCCACCAGGCAATATTAATAAAGGTGAAGACATTAATTTCTCTTTCTCATCATCAGCTGTAGATGCACACCCCTGTAATTAGAGCTTTGTTTCTGCATCCCTGGGCCACGCATGTGGGTCAGTCACCTCAGATGTGTGTTTCGGACACTGGTGCTGCAGGCCAAAATAGTCTGTGTCTCTCCCTGCCCACTCATCCCTAAGGCAAGGTAGACCTGTTGTGGTGACAGCAAGGCATTCACTTACCTCCTGCATCAGGGATAGGGATGAACAGCTTGTGGTCCCCAGAGTATCACCTCCCTGTGGGAGTGTGGCCTTGGTCAGGTGCAGATCAGCACCAGGGATGGGGAAGGACTGAATCCCAACAGGCTTTAGGCAGGTGCCCCCATTTAGGAAAAGCCGTGGCTCTTTTGCACCATGCTGGTTGCTCTCACAGCTTACTGCCCTGGAGCTCCTGGAAAAGAAACTTGTGTTCAGCTCCTGAGATAGGTCCGACTGCAAAATGGGTTTCTATTCTTGCAGCAGCGAGTTGCTGGCTGCTGTACAAAGCCTCCTCCACATGCCCAAGTCAGGCTGCAGCTGGTGGGGGATGCTGCCTGCAGGGTGGGCACTCCTGGGGCCAGATCCCTCCGGTGACACTGTGCAGCCCTGCACCTGTTCACAGCCGGTGAGGGAGACACGAGAATCCAAAGACGTCAGGGAACTGGCAAGGACAAAGTGCCCTGGTGCTGCTAGGGGTTGCATCCTGCTCCCACGGGGTGCCCAGCCTGGCCCCACGTGCGTCAGGCCCCCCCTAGTCCCGGGCACCCAGCCAAAGCTCTGTCTCTATGGGCCAAGGCATGGTGGCCACTCTGGTACACATGGGGCAGCATCCGACTGTGGCTCCCCAGCCAGGGAAAAGGGTGAGTTTCTTCCTGGCTCCAAGGTTCGCTCCCAGCTGAGAGCTGGATGCTGATGGCTTATGCATGTCTGGTGTTAATGCAATGGTTGTGCCTTTTCCCAGGGTTTGGGTTGTGGCAGGGTGGTGGGTAGGAGGGGAGCTGCTGTCACTGTCACCACAAGGCAGTAGTTGAGCCAGGATGGCCGCAGCGGGGGGAACCCCCCTTGGTGTACACGTAAGCGACCAGCAATACCACCAAACCTAGAGGAGAGCTCATACGCTGTGTACATCTTTGTGACACCCTCCCACAGCAGAAGTGGATTCAAAGGGACCTGTGCCAGCAGTGCCTGGAAAAATAGACTTTTTTTTTTTTCATTTTTACTGCTCTTCTATTTTGCATTTTCACCAGGCTTAGGACTGGGGAGTTGAGGTTGAAACCCAAAAAGCAAGTGTTGGGGGCTACACTGTGTCAGCGGCTAGAGGCTTGGCCAGTGTTGCCAGTTGTGGCAACTGGGCTCAGTACATCACCCTTCCCTTCCTGCAGCCCTGCCAGCTTTCCTGTGTTGGTCACGGTGAACACCCTGCAATCTGCAGCACCCCCCACCCCCATTATCAGTAACCACGCTGGACGTGCACCGTGCTAAGATCTACGCTAATCATCGAGTAATTTCGCCTTCAGAACAGATATTTATAAACCATGCTTTCTGTTTATTCAGCCAGGTGGAACATTTGATAGCTGTCTTCCACCACAAACACATTTTTAGCTGGAAATTACTCCCCCTGGTTATCTGCGGGTGCTGTCAGCCCTGACAAATGTCGCTGGGCAGGAGCTGATTGGCTCTGCGTGCCTGGGGGCCAACTTTAAATTTCAGCAAATGGGCACAGCCTCCACGGTCTGCCACTGGGATCTGCCTCCAACAGCGAAAGGTAATCTTCTTACCTCAGTTGCCTGTCCTGTCTCTCCCCAGCGCTTCCTGAGCAGAGCATCTCCCACTTTTTCTCTGGGCAAGCCGTTGTGGGGACAAGAAGATGGCCCAAGCCTTGGCCATGCGCATCTCTCTGTCATGCTTTCTTGATCTGACCTTACTTTGTACTGCTGAGTCTCCTGCATGAATTCCCCTCCCATGTTTTCTGTAGCAATGCTTGCATGGCTGAAAATACTCTCTAAACTCAACTTGCCAGCCCCAACCAGGGCCAACAGGTGAAACAACTATAGAATAATAGAATTATAGAATCGTAGACTAGTTTGAGTTGGAAGGAACCTTTAAAGCTCATCTAGTCCAACTCCCTGCAATGAGCAGAGACATCTTCAACCTGATCAGGTTGTTCAGAAACCCATCCAGCCTGGCCTGGGATGTTTCCAGGGATGGGGCATCCACCACCTCTCTGGGCAACCTGGGCCAGTGTTTTACCACCCTCAGTGTAAAATTTCTTCCTGTGTCTAGCCTAAGAAACCAACAGCCTATTGGTCCGCACAATGTTAGCAGGACTGCTTTATCAGTGCTAGCGAGGGTAAAGCTTGTGTACCAGGCAAAACAAGGAAAGAGAAAATTCTCAGAAACTTCTCGCTTTCCCAGTAATTTCAGACAAGAATTATTAATTGACAGAGCTGTTGAGAACACCATGCAAGTTTCTTACTTCAGGCTTACAAATGTGTGGTTCAGCCAATAGTGGGTTTGGTGGGTATTTATTGCAAACATCCACGCAAGCCGCTTTTAAGGAGTGAGTTTAGCAGCTTTAATGCCCAGTGTTGGGAGTGCCAGGCTCCGTGCTGCTGTGACTGTGTACAAGCCCTTACCTCACCACCATGTGCACCAGGCAAGAGCATCACCTTCGCTGCAAGGGGTGCAGAGAGGCAGAGCGATGCTGAGGGGTGCTGCAAAGCCCCGAGAAAGCCAGGTTGACTGGATAACCCTGCCACCATGGAGGCTTTGGGATGGTAGGAGCTTTTTGGTTGCTGCTTGACCAGGAGTGTGGGCGATGGCAAATCCTGGGAAGACAAGCTCTGGTGATGATGCTCTGTTTTGTGCCCCCCAGGAGCTGCCCAAGATGCAAACAGCCGTCCTGTGCCTGTGCCTGCTCAGCATGGCCATCTCGACACCCGTGAGTATGGCTCTCCCCAGTGTGCTGCCAAAAGTTCACTACCTGGTGTGCCCTACGCTTTCAGTAGCAGGAAAATGAGTTGTATATAGCTCCTGGGATTTGTTGTGGGGTTTTTTTAGGGTTTTTTTTTTGAGGCACAGAGGAGAACCCATCAGGAAAAACATACTAACACTGACTTCCTGGAGCACATCCCTAAAATTTAGCAGTCTGGGCATTGCACAAGGACTGGTTCGGGTTGCTGTGACTCTTCCCCTTGATTTCTGGGGATTTGGGATCTACTCAGAGCTTTTGGCCTGGGAACAGCCTGAGTGGAGCCATGTGAAGGGGAAGATACTCGTCTTACCCATGTGAGTAGGTGTTGGAGGGGCATTTGCAGTCATGTTCCAGCTCTCCCAATGTGAAATTCAGACAGATATAACTAAAATAAAGGGTAAACTAAGATAAATTTAATAGCAGTCTCTTTTGTCCTGCATAACTGTTGCCCAACATGTTAAATACACAGCTAGGGTGAAAATATGCTCTCAGCAAAGGCTTGCTTTTCTGACTAACAGGGAGGGAAAACACATCTTTTCTGAGGGCTGGGTCCTGCTGTGTGTCCTTTAGCCACCCAGGTAAGCTTGCACAACTGAGCCTGTCACAGGGCAGTACAGGGCTGGGGAGGCAATAAATCAGCGCAGATTTGCTTTTCAGATAGGGGTGCAGAAAAGTGATAGTTAATACTCTCACATAACCAGGACTGTAACCCAGCCCATGACATTGTTCACAAACAATGGAATCACCTGGGAATATTAAATAATCTGGGATGCCTTTCTGCCTGTTTCAGGTGGGTTTGGGGTGTTTCAGGGGTTGATTTTGCTGACACCAGAGTGGCAGGCAGGGAAATGACCCCAAATGACTTGTTGGAGTTCATGGGATGCTCACACCCCTGCATCCCCCATCCCCAAGGGATGTATTGGCTAATAGATCCCAGAAGATGTGAGGATAATGAGGGGAAGCCAGGAGCTTGCAAGCGAGTGAAGAAACCTGGCTATGAGAGCACAGGCATCACTGCAAATGCTGGGAATTTCTCCCAGTTAACCAGCTCCAGGCTCCCAGCACAGTTAAATCTGTAAGTTGGAGTGTGCACGAGCAGTGGTGTAATGTATTGAAACTGCTCTGCAATAAAACCACTCTGCAGCAGAATCTGGGAAAAAGGTATTTGCAAACTGATGATACCCTATTGAAAGTAACATACAAACAAAAGCATGCTGCAGCAAAATTTGCCATATTTTTCACACCCTGAAAATGGGTTTCTGACCTTTCCTAGTATTGCAAGCTTTAAGATGGCACCCCAGGTAGTACCTGGCAATTTATTAGCTCACTGACACAGTTTTCCCACCCTTCCCTGGATGATGGGTGGCTGGCAGCAGGCATTGGCAGCTGCCTGAACACTGAGGCAGTGTTTGATGCTTCAGTTCTCGCTTGTGTTTTGCTGCCCACAGGTGCCGCCACCACCGCTGCCTGGGAGAGCTGGTGGGAACTGCATGGGACAGCACCGGGTACGTTTTGGGGGTGTCCTGCACTGGCACATGGGGAAGAAGCACCACTTTCGGAGGGCAGAGCTGCAGGAAAAGACACCAGTGGTCTCCTCGCCTCTGGGGTCCAGTGTTTGGTGGGGACATGGGAGAGAAATGTCTGAGCAGCCCCTTATGAATGGCAGGGGAGGGGAAAGGTGTGATGTGCTCAGGCGAGGTGAGGGCTTCCTCCTCCAAGCCCCTTCTCAGCTTCACAGCACAAATACTTCATGTACCCACAGGTGAGGTTGTAAAAGTCCCAGGCCCAGCTGCTACAAGGTTTTTTCAAGGTGTATTGGCATCAAGTGCATCAGGAGCAAAATTCAGATGAGTAGCGTGGAAAAAAATGCCTGTTTCTCCCCGTTGCAAGCCAGCTGCTGTCCTTCCAGTGCTTCAGCTGCTATAGGTCCCATCACTCATATCCAATAGGACCATCAACCAGGTCATTTATTCAAGCCATAGGCTGCCTCGCAGAAAAACAAAACAAAACAAACAACCTCACAGTTCCTGAAAGCAAGCAAAGACAGAAAACACCCTGGGGACTCTGGTGCCATGGGTGCCAGTGGGTGCTGGCAGGACCCTGCTGTGGCGCTGAGCACAGCAGGGGTAGCTCGTCCCACCACTTTTAATTAAAAAAAATGTGGGTTTCAGTTTTTTTTTTCTCCCCCTCACAGATACTGCTGAAAGGCTGCAATGCCAACCATGGCTTCTATATTTTCAAATATGTCTACTCCTTTTTGACGCGGAGGAACCAGACACAGATAGAGGTGAGGAGGTGGTTGGGCAGGACCCCACACATCTGGTGGGCATTGGGGTGGCCCTGACCTCTCCCTTGTGTGTGCCACGCAGAAGGAAGAGGCCAACAGCCAGAGCACTGGCCCCATACGCCAGCTGGGTGAGGATGATGCCAGGCGGGGGCCGACAGAGGATGGGGCAGCCCCGGAGCAAGGTAGTGATGGTGGCACTGAGGTGATGGAGAATGAGACTGGCTTCAAGACTGAAAACCACACCATCACGAGCATTGGCGGAGATGCCCGTGGTCCTCGCCCAGGCACCAGCACATGGGCACGCAGTGGTGTTGGCATCGTGGGTCCCACCCCAGCCAGCTCAGAGGGCAGCGGTGACCTGGATTTGGTGGTTGAAGTTGATGGTGGTGTTTCCATTCTCCCCCATGGCGGACACCCTGGCGGGGCAGTGGTGGGGAACAGGTCGGGTATCAGGAGCGGGGATGGCGATGACGGTGCCCCGATTTGGGTCCCCATAGAGGGGTCTATGACAGCTGGGAGGGAGAAGGCCCTCACCACTGGAGGGGCTGGGGATGAGGGCAGTGGTGAGGCCACCATCCCTGGCCGAGGGCAGGAGGATGCTGTGCAGGGTACAGGGACAGGAGGTGCTGCTCTTTCCTCTGTCACTGAGAAGACGGAGGATTTTCAAGTTCACGCCAAAGGTGTGGATGAATATGCTTACATCCCTGAGTCTGGCAGCGTCACCATCACCCAGGGAAAGGTGGGCAGCACCAGCATCACCCAAATCTCTCCAAATGCAGATGACGAGGTCAACATCTTCGTTGGAAAGGCCAACATCCGTGTGGGGGAACGAGAAACCTCCCTGGCCAGTACCACTGTTGGTAGTGAGGATGACAGCATCCTCACCATGGGGACCAGCAGCCCCACACCCAGGCTGGATGTTGCCACTCCACGTGATGGTGATGATGATGACAATACCCCTGCTCGCAGGCAGCCTGAAAGACCAGCCACAACAGCCACCCCAAGCCATGGGGACAGAGTGACCAGCAGCCCTGCAGACAGCCGTCCCACAGGAGATGATGAGGATGGTGCCACCACTACCGGTGATGGGGAAGGACCAGTGGCTCCCAGCCCCTGGAGGGTTTCTGGTGGTCATGTTACTGTCCCCACAGGGGCTGGTGGCCGTGGGGATGATGACAAGGAGGTGAGAGGTGAGGGGCAGAGGTCCAGGGGGAGGCTGGGCCGCCCGGCTGTCACCACCCCCCGCCAGGAGGGTGACAAGGATGCTGCTGCTGACCCAGCTAAGAGGGCCAGCATCCGCCTGGGGACCACTGTGGCCTCCCCTGGGACAAGCGAGGGAGACTGCACCACCGCCCTGGGGACAACCAGTGGCTACGAGAGAGGCGCGAGCGCCGTGGCAGGGAGAGGGGGGAGTGGGGAAGCAGGGCTGGCCACCCCCCGGCCCCGCGAGGAGAGCCAGCCTGGTGCAGGGGCAAAGGTCCGGCCAGGGGGAGTGGGGCTGAAAAAGCCCCCCAGGCTGGACAAAGCACTGTCCCCACACCGGAAAGCTGGCAGCCAGACATCGAGCAAGACCCAGGCGAGGGCTGGCAGCCATGGCAGCGATGCCGGGGGGAAGCTGCACACCGCCGAAGTGGGGAGCAGCCCCCCTCTGCAGGTAGGGCAAGCCAGGGGCAGCGTAGTGGTGGGCGAGGGCCGGGAGCAGGACCGAGGTGATGAGACTGGGATGAAAGCAGCAGGCGAGGGGCAGGAGCAGGGCCGAGGTGATGAAGCTGGGGTGAAAGCAGCAGGCGAGGGCCGGGAGCGGGACCGAGGTGATGAGACTGGGATGAAAGCAGCAGGCAAGGGGCAGGAGCGGGGCCGAGGTGGTGAGGCTGGGGTGAAAGCAGCGGGCAAGGGGCAGGAGCGGGGCCGAGGTGGTGAGGCTGGGGTGAAAGCAGCGGGCAAGGGGCAGGAGCGGGGCCGAGGTCGTGAGGCTGGGGTGAAAGCAGTGGGTGAGGGGCAGGAGCAGGGCCGAGGTGGTGAGGCTGGAGTGAAAGAAGCAGGCGAAGGGCAGGAGCAGGGCCGAGGTGGTGAGGCTGGGGTGAAAGAAGCAGGCGAGGGGCAGGAGCAGCACCGAGGTGGTGAGGCTGGGGTGAAAGCAGGGGGCGAGGGGCAGGAGTGGGGCCGAGGTGGTGAGGCTGGAGTGAAAGCAGCGGGCGAGGGGCAGGAGCGGGGCCGAGGTGGTAAGGATGGAGTGAAAGCAGCGGGCGAGGGGCAGGAGCGGGGCCGAGGTGGTAAGGATGGAGTGAAAGCAGCAGGGGAGGGGCAGGAGCGGGGCCGAGGTGGCGAGGTCAGTGTGATGGCAGCAGGGGCTGGGGGCAGTCGCCTTCCTGGGCACCATGGCCGGAGGCCGGGGGCTGCAGCACTAGGGGCGTTTACAGCATTGGGCCGCAGCAGACAGGTAGACCAGGTGAGACGCGCCGACGAGCTCCATGTCCGGGAACGGGCCTTTTACACCCTTGGTGGGGCAGGCGGTGGCCCCCACGGCCCCTACACCGGCCTTGGGAGTGCCGACAGCAGCCAGTCCTCTGAGGGGGAGCAGGGCAGTGACAGTCGACAGGTGGGACGTCGGCCCTCGGGGTTGGGGGCCCCGGGTTACCACCACAGCCGCTGGAGCCGGGGAACCCTCTGAGGAGTTGCTGATGTCTGCTCCAGCAGAGGAGCCGGTGGGTCCCACATGTTGTCCCCCACCAGCATCCCTGCTGCAGGTGCTACTTGTGCCTGGGCACCCCGCAGATTGCTGGGGGTCTCATGGTGGCTCGCAACCCAGGAGCCAAAAATCACCATTTCATGCAATCCTGCTGTTAATTTTGAGGGGTGGCTGCATCTGACGCTGGTCCAGCAGTGCATAGGTTCGCTGTAGATAAGGCATGCTCAGCAGCCATGGAACAACAGTCACGCTATGCGGCATTGGGTAGCGGTGGTCATGCACTGATGTGAAGCGAGTAAATAAAGGGTGAGGAAAAAGCCTCTGTCCTCGCAGTTTCACTTCCAGCCTAACAGAGAAATAAAGGCATTTCTGTACTTAAGGCTGTGTTGACTTTGTTGTTTGCAGCAGGGTTCAGGTAGCTGCTTTGCTGTGAGCAGCATGCTGCAAGGGGGCTGGTCCTGTGTACAGGGAGGGTTCCTGCCCCCAGCACACCCCTTACCCCTGCACATCCCTCCCTTGGGGTATCAAACCCCACTGGCTCCTTCCCAGGGCCACCAGCGTTTCCAGGCAGTTTGTCCTGCTGGGGAACCCCACAGAGCATGTCCTCTCTTGGGAGTAGGGAAATCCCCACTGCACCCCCCAGCACACTGATCGGGCACCCAGCCACCCTTCCAGCAGCACCCTGATCCCTGGCTGTGCTGCCGCCATTCCCACTGCTGGCCCCAGCACGTGAGCCAGGCTGGGTTTCGACATGCTGGAGCCGTGCTGCTGATGGTGCCCAAGCTTAATCACTGTTTATACAATTGCAGGTTGCTTTTTTCTGCCTGAGAAGCTGCTAAAATGGGAGTGCTCGGCAGTGTGCGGGAGCAAACGGTGCAGTGGGAGCAGTGTCAAGCCCTGTAGGGAGAGGTGACAACTTAGGCACATGCAGGAGGGGACACCTCACTGGCACTGTGCCCATGCAGGGAAAAGGGTGGGAGCAGCGAGGATGGCAGTGATGTACCTGCAGTGCATCTGCTCTCTCTATAGTCACATGTGGGGAAGGGGCAGGTCCCATTTCAGGCCAAGCACTGGTTTCTTAGGGACTGTGCATGGGTGATTGATGCTGGGACCACCAAAGCAAGGATAACACTGTGCAGCTCACTGGTGCTATCAGTAGCACCAGCTGTTAGTGTTCTGCCTTACTAGAGCTTGTGCACTCCAGTAGAAAGGGCTAAAAATTACGTGTCCTCTGCAACCCACATCAGGGCATCAGGCCTCAGTGCCCCCAGGTGATCCATGCCAGGCAGCCTGGTGCTGGTGCTGTGGGGACATGGAGGTTCAAGTAGCTTCCTGAGCATGGGGCAGCATCCATGAGCACCACCCAAAGGCTCAGGGACCTCCTATGCCAGCCCACCTGGCTCACAGTGAAAGGAGCTGCAAGGCTGTCCACAGTCTGGGCTCGGCAATTTGCCCCAGCATTGCCACAGCATGTCACACCGCAAGCCTTTTGGACCATGGTGATGCTCCAGGGAGCTTGGGTTCAGCGTATGCCATTGCCTGGCACATGATGGGGGTGGTTTTGGGATCTCACTGCTGGCAGGGCTGGGACTGGTGGGTTTGCAGTTGCATGGGGACACCTGTGCGTTGCCCAGCCACCTCCGTCCCCAGGCATGGACAAGAGTGTGGTCAGGACATTAAGAAACATTCATAAGCGAAGCCTGGGCACCATCTAGTGGAAATAAAAGCTTTTTGCTAGGGAAGTTTTGTGCCTGTTGAATGATCACTGGCTCTGCCTGGTTCCGAGACCGGCACTGTTGCTCTCTTGCCACATTGCTTCCTAGGGACCCCTGCCTGAATGGTGAGGTCAGGTATAAAGCTGGCTAGTTCAGGTATAAACAGCATACATTTAAAAATAGCACCAGCTCCTTGCACAGCTGCACATAGATTTTCGTGCAGTGACTCCAGAACTACGCCCTGGGGCATGCAGCATTTTGGGATGCTCGCCCCAGGCCCTCTCCTCACCACCACCACCACCAAGGTGCCTGGCTGTGATCTTTCCAAAACTTGCTTGCCACATAGCACAAGTGGCCACCAAATGAAGAAACTGCAAGTTTCCCATGGAAAAGGTTTTTCCTGGAGTTCTGGAGCAGAGCAGGGAGGTGTTTTTTTCCTTTGCAGCGAAGGCCTGAACTGATGCACGCTGGCAAGGTGGGAGCTCACCGAGTGGCTTGCTGCCATCCCTTGTGCCCTGACACCTGCAGTAAGCTTACAGCTGGGCGAGAGGCAGGTCTGTGACATATTCCTCTGCAGCGCTTTGTTCTTCAGTTGGGCTGTGTATTTCTGGGGAAAACTTTAATTTAGTGCTTTCATACACATGGATTTAATTCCTGTTCCCATCTTTTTTTTTTTTTTTCTTTTTTGAAGGGCAACAGTGATTTATCTCCAGGGGTTTCTTCATATAGGGACAGCCAGAAGTGATGCTGAAGTTCCTTAGGGTCTCTCATCCCACCCTGTGAGTGAATAAGCACAAGTGAACAGCACTTTCCAGGGGTCCAGAAACTGAAATTAATTGTCCCTAAAGATCACAACTTCCCTTACAAATACTAATTGCAGGGATGTGGCCAGGCAAGTATAGGCAGTTGTTTATTCAGGTAAATGGCATGCTTAGAGGAGAAACATCTGCCACTGTGAACCTTCACTAATTTTTAGTGCCTAAAAGCCCTGACACATGAGGTGCAGAGGGTTTTCTGCAGCAGCTGTGGCAGGGGAACAAAACAACAACCCACCCCCCAAAAAACCCCATCAAACAAACCACATGCACACAAAAAACAGCACCCCATGACACTAACCCTTTGTTACATGTCTTAAAAGTAGCTCTCCTTGTAATTAAACTTCATGGCTTTGTGCCTCATGCCTGTATCACGGCTTATCTGATCAGGCGAGCTGCTCCATCATGTGTGTGTTCAGAACATTGCATCTGGAACTGGTGTGAGTGTGGGTACCTCACAGACATCCTTGGGCACAGTGGGTGAATTATCGTCACCTCTCCTTGCCATCACAACTTATACCATGGCCTCAGTCCTCTCCTAGTGCTTTGTTGATCTGCTGGTGATAATGCTGTAACCCTTGTGACTAGGAACCTGTTGCCTTGGAGCTGTAGTCTAGGGAACTTTTGAGCTCTTAGGCAAATGGGTGTCATTGGGGTTCTGGAAAAAGTGTTATTAACAGCCACTCTGTTTCAGTTTTCAGAGGATACAGAGGCATTTTTATAAAGTGAAAGGTTATCACCTGCCTTATGCTGTGATTTCTGCAGCCATGTTGAAGTGAGAATTAAACCATCTCTTTTTCTAGGAAAAAGGTGCTTTGTGCCTAATAATGTGGGTGTAGAGGACAGAGAAATTCAGGCTTTTGTGAAACTATAAAAAGCAAAGTCTTCAGTATGCAGCTCCAGGTATCAATATCTACTTCCCCTGCCCTTAAGGGAAATTGCCCTTTTGGGGGCATTTTTGCCACTGCTTTCCTCCCCTTGCTAGCGCTCACAATCCTTGGACTGGTCCAGTCCAAACCTCAGAAATGTCCCCATAGATTTCAGAGGGTGCTAACCCAGCTCAGCACTGTTGCATGTGGACCATGGCCCACAGGGCAGCTGCACAAAGTCACAGTGCCCCTGGAAAGGAGTTTTTTCTTCCATGGTGACAACTGAGCCATGGTGCAGGAAAGCCACTGTGTCTTGAGCATCTTGGAGTCCACAGCAGCTGTGGACAAGCCTTCCTGTGCTCGCCGACGTTTTGCCTCTCAGTAGCTGTGCTGGAGAAACCTGTCGTCAGCACGTCCTGCATTCACACTCCCCTTCCACAAAGAAAAAAACCTCTGATCCAAGGACAACTTCTGAGTATGAAAAGTACATGTTTAAGGAAATCTGGCTGGATGGCAGTGCTGCTTGGGCTGCTCTGTAAATAAACATTGGGATGTGTAATGCAATAGCACCTATACTTGGCTGCAGCTGGGCTGTTTCTCTATAGTGTGTTGTTTTGGAGCGTGTTCTGGATCAGAATTCTGTAGCTTTTTGTGTCATTTGTTTTTTGGTGTTGTGTTTGGTTTTTGTTGTTGTTGTGGTTTTGTTTTGTTTTGGTTTTTGTACCAGCGACTCAACCACTGAACTGCTTAACCTTCTCCACAGTCAGTGCCAAAAGGGAGCGAGTCAGACTATATGAAAACACGAACTGTAGACTGGCCTGAAAGCCAAACGAAAGCTGTAATTTACTGGAAGGGATGGTCCTCTTTAAATTTACAGAAAAGAGCATATATAGAAATTTAACAAAAGCATATAATGATTGTCTGGCAGAGAGCAGGGGATGCTGCTGCGGGAAGCAACCATGTGGATCAGCTATCACATGTTAAACAGTTTGTTTTGATCAGGTTATGGTTCCACATCCTTGCCAAGGAGCATCTCTTCCTTCTTGCATCGTCTGCCTTACCCCAGCCACAGCCAAAGGTTATGGAGAGAGGAGCTGGACAGCACTGGTGGCCACAGCACGCTGCATTGACATGCCTGTACCCACTGACTCCTGCATTAAACACTTCTGCCTGAGCCATAGAGCATGCTTTGGGAATAGATGTATTAAATACATATGTATTTGGTTTTATTTTGAGTGTTAACAATTGAAAGTCAAAGGTTTAGCAGAGCAAAGCAGCACTGTAAAAAGGATCTTGTTCAACTGGAAGTCAAGAGGGGGATGAATGATTAGGGCTGGAAATAGAGACTTGGTTGGGAAAGGGATGCTTCTGCTCAGGGAGGATCAGTCACGTAGCTGAGGAACACACCAGCTTTTGACTCTTTCCTGTTTATTTTCTATTAGAGCAAATGAATGTGTACATTAATAGCAGCGAAGTGCTGATTGACTGCTGTGGCATCATCCCTCTTTTGAGAACAGTGGAACAAGCAAAAATGTCTTGTGACATGAGGTTAGTTCTTCAACTGCCTTGCTGCCAGCAGTCACGTTCGTGTCCTGAGCAACGCGGGGCTGGGCTGGCTCCCTGCAGGCAGGGGAGGGCAGCTGGGGGCACCCAGCAGGAGGTGACGTGTCCCCAAGAGCCTGTGCAGAAAGGAGGTGATGCTCCAGCACAGGGTTTGCTGGCATACGGCAGAGAAGCAGGGTGTGGGGGTGCCTGTAGTTATAAGTCTGATGGCAGCAGAGTTGATGCAGGAGTACAGAGGCTGGCAGATCTGCTGCAGTGGGGACCACTGCTGCAGACTTGGGCTGTGCAGTGCTGGTGGGGACAGGGTGGCTGGCACCCTGCTCTGCCCCTCTGCTTCAGCTCTGCCCTTTAAAATGGCTTGCCCTTCCTTATTTTGCTTCCCAGCCCTGCTTTCCAGTTCATTTCCTCAGCTACCTGTGCTTCAAGCCTTCTCCCCTGCCAGCCTCCTGACTTTCCTCTGTTTGAATTTTTTCCCCTTGAGCCTTTTTTTTTTTTCCAGCCTTGCCTTTTCTGCTATGCATTCCCACACTGGTGTTTCACTTGTTCCTGTGCTGTCCTCCATCTGTGCTTGCCTCCTCTCGGTTTGCTTCATCCTGAGCAAACTGCAGTTGCCTTCTTGCTCCAACTGTCCAAAATTCCCAGCCAAATGGCATCAGGGGATTTCTTAACAAACAATATTCCTTAGATATCAGTTTTGTGGAATAGTCTCCTGCTTATTCAGGGTATCTGGTTCTTCTATGTTTCTAGCCCTTGTTTTCTGCTCTTTTGAAATGAGCCACAACAGGAGCAAAAGGAACATGCAGTGGGGGATGCTTGGGAGATGAGCACTGCTGTGGTCTGGCAGATCTCCTCGAAGTCTCTTTTGCTGACTGAAAAATCTTTGCCTTTATTCCTGTTTGTTATTAATGCAGATTGTTATTGCAGAGGAATGGTCCTTGCTGTGAAATGGTCACCTTGTGCTCTGTATGAACTACGAAAAGTAAATTACTTACATTGGGGATGATAGAAGTAGGATATCACTGAATCACAGAGTGGTTGGGGTTGGAAGGGTCCTCTGGAGATCATCTAGTCCAACCCACCTGCTAAAGCAGGGTCATCTAGAACAGATCACACAGGAATGTGTCCAGGCGGGTCTTTAACGTCTCCAGAGAAGGAGACTCCACCACCTCTCTGGGCAGCCTGTTCCACTGTTCTGCCACCCTCAAAGAAGCTTCTCCTCATGTTTAGATGGAACTGCCTGTTATCAGTCTGTGCCTGTCACCTCTCATCCTGTCATTGGGCACCACTGAAAAGAGTCTGGTCCCATCCTCTTGACAACCACCCTCGAGATATTTATAATGGCATACTTATAACTTATAATGTATTCTAGACCTGTAGGTTAGTTTGTTCAGACCTCATCTCCATGTAGCAGGAGAGGCTTGTGCTGCAGATAATAGACGGGCTCCCTGAGTTTCACAGATGACTTTCATGCACTCAGGTTAAGGTATCAATATTATGAATATATATATGAATGTATGAATCACTAACAGGCTGGTATGTTGATCTCCAAGCTAATTTCCTGAAGCAAAGTTGCTTAAGGTGGGACGTGAGCAGCTGATGATTTTGTCACCTCATTTGGACCCAGTGACTGCCCAGCTGCTGTCCTGGCTTGCGTGGGCTTCCTTCTGGAAACCAGCTCTGACACATGCCTGGGGACAAAATAGGATTTGCTGTGCAAAATCTGGAGAACCGTTGCTGCTCTCAGCATTTCCCAGCAATGAGTAAGTCATCCTGGAACCGGGTGGCAGGAAACTCTGCCTTCCTCCTGGGAGAAAAAGTGATCTTTGTCCTCCCCAGGTGCCCTCTCCCTTGTCACCAGCCATGGAGTGCTGGGTACCAAAGATGTTTAAGGTGAGATGCTGTGGTACACAAGGCATGACACGTTTGCACCCTCTCCCAGTTTCCTGCTCAAGAGGATGTCTCCTCTCGCAGTACAGCCTCTCCATAAGCCCTGACCACTCCTTGCCCCATGTTGTCCTGCCTACACTTACCGTTGTGCCCTACAAAAGGGGCTTTTGTGGAGGTGTACTCCAGGGAGGTAGTTAATTTTTAGCTTCCTGTTCACTAAGCCAGGAGTAAGATTTTAACAGGAACTGTGCTAGACTAGAGCTGCTTTGCTGTTGCTTAATGAGAACTGCCTGGCTCTGTGCCATTTAAAACCAAAGGACAGACCCCAGGAAAGAGCAGAGCATTGCTATGGTCACTGGAAAAACAAAACCGTGCCTTTTCTTCGTGTGGCTCAAAGGCTGCTGAGGCTTGTGGTTTCAGAGCTAGAGAAGTCTCCTCTGAGTTTGTAGGTGGGGGTGTTTGTTGGGATGGGGTCTTGTATTTCTCCACGCTGGGGTGTGGACGGGAACTGGGGGCGTCTGTGTCATCTGGCAGAGCTTTGTGGCGAGGGAGCAGCTTTCATCCTCTCTACCGCAACCCATGGCCACTGCATCCGATTCTTGGGTGGGGAAACTGGCACCAATGCCCTGGGGACTGAGTGCTGTCCTGTGTGGGACTGTCTGGGCTGTCTGCTCTGGCACACCTAACGGGAAAGGAAGGTACCAGTTGTGTTTGGCAGCAGCAAACTATGCACCCTGCTTCTTCCCTGAAAGCCTTGGTGATTAAAAGGCATGAATGCTACCTGAGAGTTTATGACTAACTAGAAAATGACATTAAGTTAACAAGGTATGCATTAGGATAGCAGTGAGATGAAATCTCTGGATTTTTAATTACAGCAGTAAAACGTTTCTGCCTCAGGGTACAAACCCGTTTGCCAGTCACTGATGTGACTCAGTTTCCCTCCTATTCAAAGACTACTATCCGGGCAAAGCAGCTAGTACTCAACTTTGTGTCAGGGCCTTATCTGGAGCACTGAAAGATACAAGCAAGGTGGCCCCTTCCCAGGGATGCTAGACTCAGAAGCCAGAAACAGAGCTGCACAGGGCTTTGTTTGGTGCTGTTTTGTTTTTTCATGGTTCGCATGGTTCTGCTTTGTCAGGATGTTTTCAAAACAGCCATTCTGCTTCTCAAAGTCTGCAGAAGATTTCCAATAGCCATGAGGGCCATGGAGAAGGTTTTTAAGTGCTCAGAGATGTAGGAGGTGCAAAGGCAGAGGTCAAAAGCCAATATCTTCAAGGGGAGATAAAGCCCCAAGGCTGTAAATGGCTCAGAGTGGAACAGCTGGGTCTGTGTGCAGTTGGAACCCAAGTGCTTAGAGCAAGTACTGTGATGTGCTTTCTCAGGAGATGAGAAACAGCTGAAAAAAAGGTATTTTACTTGTTTTGCTTCTCCTTGATCCTCCACAGTTGCTAAATAATTGCTTGGTGTGATTTGTATCAGAAGGGGAATGGTGATGTTGCATGTTTTGATTTACCCTTTCTGCATGTAGGATCTTTGTTTCCATAGCCTGCCACAGGTTCTGACCCTTAGCAAGGGTTGGTGGCCAGTCAGTATACCAGGCATAAAGGGAAGGTTTTGCACAAGGTATGTGGCATGGCATGTTTTTCTTAACCCTGCTGCTTGCAGAAACCATAAAGACTTGTGATATTGGCAGCAAAATGCTGGTATATTTCAATTCAGTTTGTATGTAAATATCTACTGATAGCTACTTGTGTTTTCCTGATGTTGCTGGTTATTCAGTGTTTGTGTGCTTGAGAGAGACTTACTTGGGGTTGTTCTTGCCTTATAATGACGTGCTGTTCTTAAAGACCCTCAGGAAAACAGAGCTTGTGCTGGAGAGGTGCTCTGTGGCTGGTGTGAACATCCTCTTCTTTCTTTCAAGAGAGCAAAGCACTCCTCAGCCTGGAGCCTACTCTCGTTAAGGTGAGCAACAGAGCACTACAATCCCCTTTGCTGCAGGAACTGACACATTTACATTGCTGATTTGCCAGAGAAAACATGATTCCTAAGCCATCAGCCCAGCACTTGGAAGGCTGATGGAAAATCCCAGTTTAAAGGCTTACAGGTTACTGAAGCAAAGCGGTCTGTCACACCTCTGAGTGGTCTGTCACACCTCTGGAGCTGGCTCAGAAATTGTCTTTGTGTTTGACATATAAAGGGGAAATTTGGCATCCTCACCTCCTCGGACCTTCTCGCCTGTGTTGCCCCCGTGGCCGAGCATGGACCACCCGGGCAGCTGTATCCCTGGGTGTCACAGATGCTCTCCTTGCTGCCAACACCCTGCTTGAGTTGGTGCAAAACGCGGTGGGATCTTGCCCAGTAATGGGACTGGTTTAGAATTTGGTGCCTCCTCATGTGCGTGGCTAACGAAGGAAGTGACTTATGTTTGTGATCGCATTTTCGTCACAGGTTTGTGCAAGAGGGAAATGTGTCTGCCCAAGGCTGGCGCTTGCCTGGCTGTAGGCAGCCTGAATTGGGACAGGTAGGAGGGCAGGTTCTGGCAGCAGCGCCTTAAGGGTGTTTTGGGAAGGCAGGGGTGTGCATCTGCTACAGAGAGAAACAGTCTCAGCATCTGTGTCCTTGGCATCTGTTCCTGATGCAAGGCTAGATCAGTCACAGGCTCCACAAGCAGAGCTTAGAGAGTAATCTGGAACCTACTGCTGGCTGGAAACATCAGGTCTCATCAGGAAAACCCTTGCTGAGCCTTAGCTGTCAACGTTGTGTGGTAATAGAGTAAGTCGCCAGTCCTAACAGGCCAAAACATTGTAAAACACATATGAGGGGACATCTTTGAGGCTCCTGGCTTTCAGCACCAATTTGATTCTAGAAGCTCTTCAGGTTTTGTGCACTGGCCTTCGTGCAATTACCTGGAAATAAAAAAGCCTTCTCTTCACCTTCCTTTACTTTTCCTGTGTTGCTCCTCTTGTTTTGGAAAATGTGGTTTATATCTTAAACACCTTCCAGGTAGGATGGGGATACCTTCTGTTAGATATCTAGATATCTTCTGATATCTGGAAAAAATAGTTCTAAAAATATGTGCTACATGCATATACTGCTTTTGCCTAGTCGTGTGTGCTCCTATAGCCTTCTAACACATGCCTTGGCTGTTGGGAGAAGCACTCCTTGATGTCCCTAGGTCACTTTGCCACCTCCCTGGGCAGTGGGGGTGATGCTACTGCTGCAGAAGGAGCAACAAGTTTCTAGCTAAGATAGAATCATAGCATTATTTTGGTTGGAAGAGACCCTCAAGATCATCAAGTCCAACCATTAATGTAATTCTGACACTAAACCATGTCCCTAAGCACCACATGTATGTCTTTTAAACACCTCCAGGAGTGATGAGTCCACCACTTCCTTGGACAGCCTGTTTCAATGCCTGACAACCTTTTCCATGAAGAAATTTTTCCTAATATCCAATCTAATCCTTCCCTGGTACAACCTGAGGCCGTTTCCTCTTGTCCTATCACTTGTAAGATGTGCAAGTCTGGCCAGAGCACCTGGGCCCTGACAGCACAGGAGAACAGATGGACAGACAGGCACTGCAGAGAGACAAGAGGGCAGCAGCGATGCCCTCCTGTGTTCATGTGTCAGGGGAGAGCAGCTCTCGGGCAAAGGGGTTTTGCTCCCATGTGGTCCCTGCCAGACGAGCCTGGTGTCACTTTACCTGAGCATTAATACAATGTGAGGAGTTTGCTTGTGCAATGCTGTTGCCCTGTGGTTTACTCAGCCAAGACACTTGTGCTGCAGTGTCTCTTCATATGGATGAAGGCCACAGTATTTACTTGTAAATTCCTGCAGTGACTTGAGAAAATAAGGTAGGAAGTATCTGATAATTTTTTAAGGTACATTGGCTCAGAAAGGTTAACTATTGAGCCCAGATCCAAGCCAGTTCCGTAAGTGTGTTATACCTACTTATACTAGTGAGGTTTTCCCCAACAGAATGCAATTTTTCATTTTTGTTTAATGATTGACCTTGTTTGGAGAGCAGGAGGAAGTAAACCATTTGTTATTTCAGTCCTCTGGGTTCTGTCTTGGATTATACGTTTCGCATGTGGGGACACGTTGCAGGGAATTACCCATCTGGGTAAAACGACCTCCGGCCAGGAGATGCCTTGCCACTGTTGTCCTAGGCTGTGACCCTGCAGCCACGTCATGCTGTGCTCCACTTCTCTCAACAGCTCCTGGAGCTCAGCTGTACGTGTGTTTAAATGCTTTGCCACCTCAGGAGCAATTGCAAATACACAGCAAAATGTTACAGCAGTCCTGTGTTCAGTCAAGTTCTTCCACAGTTAGGAAATGCTTTTGCAGAGGAAACTTTGACTCATTTACTTGACTTTGAAGGAATATTTCACATCTTCATGTGAGCTGTGTTTGAGAAAGTGCGTGTATATACATATATATATTTTATATATATATATGTATATATGTATATATATACACACACGTACCAGGTTTGTCAGAACTGTTTCTATGGAAGTTTTAATATTACTTGAGATCAGATTATGGGTTGCCATGTTGAACAGGATCACAAAGCATGTGCATGTTGTGGCATATGTTCAGTCTTTGGAAAACTGCATTTATAGACTGGGGGAAACAAGTTGCTTCGGGTGAGCCAGCTGTCATTATGGGTTACGGCCGCCCTTCCCAGACCATGGGCTTAAACAGGAAGGCAGGGAGACGTCTGCCCTGTCTTCAGTTTGACAAACCAAACTTGTCACAATATTTTGAAATGCACAAACCATAGCCCAAAATAACCCTATTCTTGTGCTTTGGTTTATATTTGCGATTATACTTTGCGACAGGAAGAAAACTATGTTAATTACATTTCACAGAAGAAACGTTTCTCTTGTGCTTTCCTAGAACGTTCTGTGGGTAGATCACTATGTTGAAATAAAAACCCAAACAAATAAACCAACAGCTGTTTGCACTGGAGAACCTAATTTCTGCCCCACCACTCATTAGAGTAGGGCCTAGGCAGATAGAGAAATTTCTTGGAGAGAAATATCTGAACAACCTGCATGAAGAATAGCTCCTCCTGGGCAGAGGTCCTGCATGATGCCCAAGTACAGGTGTGTTGGTAGACCCAGCATGACGGATGCTGACCCTGCCAGGGGGAGCGTGTCCAGGGGTGAGACCCCAAGGTGGGCACCCTGCACAGAGCCCTTGGGTTCCATCACATGGAGTAACCCGGCAAGCTGTGGTGAAGCTTCCTACGCGCAGAGGTGCTGAGCAGGTGTCGGGCAGGAAGGGTCCTCTGCTTTGGGAACTGACCCACACTTCTGTTTTAATTCCATCAAATCCCAAAAAGTTATTCCTCTGGATTCTTAGGACAAAATCTTGGAGTGGGATAACAAGAGAGTGGACAAGCAGGAGTTTTTATTGCATTGAGAGGAACAGAGAAGTACTGTGACTGGTTTCTCCCAGTACTAATTTCTAGCTTTTTAAAATTACATGTGTGTTTCCAATCCCTTTTCCATCAGAGGCTCAGCTACTTTGGTCAACTTCCTGTCGTTCAGAGTGGATCACTGAGAGGAGAAACATTGTTTGGGGCATCTTGTCCAGACTGTGCTTGTGCTGAGAAAGGTTGGACCAGATGATCCTTGTTGGTCCCTTCCAACCTGCTATTCTATGATTCCCAGGAAGCCAGGAGATATGCATGTAGCCTAATGGAGTTTGGGGAGCTGACACTTCCTAGAGGGTGCAGACCTGCTTGTTGTACAGTAAAGCAAAGATTTACTGGGCAGCAAAGTCTGAAACTGGAGCAGGACAAGAAGCCATTGTTCTGGGAAGGATTTCTCAGCTGTCAGCAGAAGGGTGCTGAAAAAACCTCACCAACATTGCCATCAGGGCTGTCTCCCTTAAAAAAATAATATAACTTGTTAATGGTGGTACTGGAGCAGCTGGAATACAACAGAAAATTGTGAGCCAGGCTGCCATGTTTACACACAGTTGAATTGTATAAAAGGCCTGAATAATCTCTTGCCCACAAGAAACAATGGGGAAGCCTGTGCATAATTTAGTTCTTAGAGTTACAAATGGCTGGTGTAGTTGCGCTTATCAATGTGATTTTATGGAAAATGGCTTTAACACAGAATAACACCAGTTCAGGAGGAATGACTGGGGGTGAGCAAATGAGAGTGCTAGCAAGACTGTTAATGGAGCATTGCATACTAACTGATGGCACCTTGAAGATGTTAATGAAAATTGGAGGGTATGTTCCTTTAAAAATACAGCATGAGTAGCCAGCCACCTCTTATCAGAAGGCTAAGAAAATGCACTGTGTTGCCTAATATGTGGTTTGAAAAGGTAAATTAAGAAATAAAGAAAAAAAAACCACAATAAATAAACATGCACAGTCTTAGAAGTGAACCATTTGCCAGTGTTATTACTAACAAAAGAAATGCTTGCAGCAAATCTGCTGCATGGCAGCATTCAGCCAAACGTAAGCTCTTAGGATCAGTAGTATCTGGAGCCAGTCCTTCTGTCCAATTTTTGCAGTGGGTCTAATTAGAAGATGGTTAGAGGGGATGTGATTTGGAAGTAGAGCAGCCCAAGCAGACAGGCTAATTGTCAGCAGGCCATATAATGGTGAAATGGGAGCAGCCCTGCTTGCTTAAGCCTCAATTTGCAGTGTCTGTGTAGCCCATGTAATTAAAAAAAGCCGCCCCCTCCGCCTGCCTCCAACATGCAATCTGTGTATGTGTGAACATAGCTGTTTTCCACTGAAGTCTGTGGTGAAGACTTCCTGTTAAAGAAAGATATTTAAAACCCACAGCTAGGGAATGCAATTACTTGGCCAGGTTAATTTCTTTTTTCTCTTCTGCCTCAGTATTGTTCTCTGTTTTCCATCTCCATGATGATGGGATGTCAGTGTGTTAAGAGAAATGCTAGCATAACTGTGAGTTCACAGTGAGATTTTGAATATTTCTTGGGCATTTCTTGGGCTATTCCTTGTCTGAGGCATGGGCAGTATTGAGCCAGGAGCTGATAAACAATGGGCAAATCATTAAATGTTATAGTTGCTTCCTTTTTAAAAGGTGTTTAAGAGTCCTTACCTAGGACCCAATAACTGCATGATCAATAAGGACAAGCTTGTGCCCACAATAGCAGCTTTACAAGATTAGAGACATAATGAATATTAATTTTGTTGAAACTTATCTAAGTCACACGCTACAACATCAGGATGGGAGGAGCAGGTATGGTAGACATGAAGTTAAATGAAAGGCTACTTTAAAAAAAATCTTGTTGTGGTAGTTTGCATTTCTTAATATTTTGATGTGCTTTTTTTTTGCCATGAGCAGGGACTTCTTCACCCAGACCAGATTGCTCAGAGCCCCATCCAGCCTGACCTTGAATGTTATATCTGCAATTTCTAGTCCAGCTCAGCCCACGTTACTGCCCTGCTGCCTGAGGCCAGACCAACACAGCTCCAACAGACAGTTGTGCTTCCTCATTTTGTCTAATCAATTGCTTAGATGTGAATTAGGCTGTATTTCAACATAGGTTATTTTTGGGTAGAGCAGATCAAGTTTCTCCGTACAGAACGGATGTTGCTTCCCAAAATTGCTTGTCATCCTCTGTGTTCACATTTTCCATGGGTGAGGAGAAATCACTTGACTTCCTTCTGATAAACAAGACTCAGTGAGCAAACAGCAGTTCTGGTTTGTTATTTATTGACCAGTAATGTTTTTCCTAATGCAAAGAACCCTGATGCTGCATATGCTTCTCAAGAGTTAGTTGCCCCATCGGCTGCCCCTTCTTATTGTTTACTTCAGAGCCTGCTGGTCAATCCAGTTTCTTAGACTTTCCTTCCCTCTAGTTAATGTATAGCTGCAGTTTCCTTCCTGCTTTGCATCCATGTGCCAACCACAGTTTGCCATTTATTCTGCCAAATTTATAGCTACATGTTTAACCAATAATCTGTCTAGGTAGCCAGTAGGAATTATGTGCAAAATGTTATTTCCTAAATCTGGATGTGATTATCTTTCAGCTGTGTATTTTCCAAAAAAGCCACCTCCCTTCCAAAGAGAGCTGGTAAGCAAGGAAGGACAGAGCAGGGGCTTGCCAAAAGTGTGCTGCAGTGCTCCCGTACCTAGCAGGCTGGCTGGCTGTCCGCACTCCCAGCCAGCCAAGCCCAGTGTGCCTCTACGCAGCTCCCCTGTACTGTGGGCTGCTGGTTCTCAGTGCTGGACAGGGTCAGGGACTGGCTGGTCCAGGAGGTGACAAATCTGGGGAGTGATGGCACCTGCCCTGCATACATGAACATGAGCCGCCAGTTCAGCAGAGAGCACAGGTACTTTAGAAAACAAAACATTTGTGTTTCAGTCCTGCTGAAAGGGAGGCAGGGAAGAAAAAGAAAACTGACTCAACAAGAGAGAAAGCAAAAAAAAGGTACCTTTCTAAGCAAAAGAAACCTTTTTTACTTTTTTCCAGACACTCGTATTGCTCATCATCTGAACCATTCAGTGTATCAATTATCCTATTTACTTGAAAAACTATGCAATTACAAAAATTAACATATTTTTTGACTTGCTGATGGTAATACTTGTCAGGTGTCAGCTTGGCTGTTCCAGCCAAAAAAAACCAAAACCAAACAAAACCAAAAAACACACCACCTTAATTTTTAAAAATTGAAAATATTAATACAACTTTAGGCAAAACACAAGGAAAAATTACTGGTTCTAAGTGATGTTCTCTACTTGCTTATTGTACAACAGGTGGCTACTCAATACTGATTAAGGTGAAGTATCCTGACATTCAGGAGGCATCCTGGCTTTCTAAGCCGGAACCAAAATGTTTCATTGCTGTGGTAAAGCCTGGTTCCAGCAGAGCTCCCGCCTGGATGGGCTTTGAGGGAGAACAAGCCTCATCCCCTCCAAGCTCGAGCAAGCTGCGATGAATCTCTCTGTGACTCATCTGGGATGGCAGAGACCTTGAACCTCGAATGCTGGTTTTTCGTTCCCCTTCCAAAATCAGATCAGCTTCTTGGCCAAACTACTTCCTCCCCAAATCCAGTTCCCAGCTCTTTAATTCCCTTTCTGTCAGGCCCACAGATGGGTTTTTCCTCCTACTTGGCTGGCAGGGGCTCCAGACCCCTGCGCGCAGTGCGCAGGAGATGTTTGCTTCCACACTGACTCAGTTCTGCATCCGTCTCACCTCAGACCACAGCAGCCCCAGACAGCAAAACCTGAAACCACGAGAAATCTGAAGGGTTTCTGGCATGTAGCCCAGCCTGCGGTCTGAGGTCAGGTTCGCTGGCAGGTCACAACCTGTCCTAGCAGTCCTGTACTGCTTGTACAGTGCACGCTTCACCTTCTCAGGACCTTCTGGAGACAGGAAGGTCAGAAGAGGCTGCAGGCAGGAGGTCTTGTGTAGAGAGAACCACAGATACGCAGGCTGTGAGCCTGTGTTGTGTAATACCCGGCATCTCTCCAAATTATCTGTTTTTGCTCTGACCCCTTCCAGGAGGCACTTGGACAGTGTGCGTTGTAAAAGGTTTGTCTCTGGGATTGGTAGTGACCTCTTTTTTGGACTCTGTGCTTCTTGTGCTGTGAGCCCTGTGGTGTTGCGTGTGCAAACACGACGTGAGCTCAACATGGTTTATGCAGAATGCAAAATCAAGGCTGCTGTGTGATAAGGACTGAAGGCACAGTTAGAACTCGTCCTCCATTGTGCAGTATGGGATTGCAGTGCTGATCTCAGTTATCATAGACTCAGAACATCCTGAGTTGGAAGGGACCTGCGAGCATCATCGAGTCCAACTCCTGTCCCTGCATAGGACTGTGGAGGAGGAGCTGGCTCCTCATCTTCTCTGTCTTACTCTCTTGTGCTGTTATCTGTTCTGCTTCTCACATTTCTGGCAGCAAGGACATGGCTCTCTGTGCTTTTCCAGTGGAGCTTAGTGAAGATGTGAGCGGAGTGGTGCTGGGTGTGCAGTACCGTTCCTGTGGTGCCCTGCCAAAAGTTCCTGCACTAGGTGAAACAGGCGTCTTGTGACTTTCCAATAGTTTCACAATGCAGCGCAAGAAGATGCTGTTCTTTCCATACCCATTCTGCATATTCAGATGTTTCCATTAAAGTTCTTTCTTACTAGGAGGAGAAAATTTTGCAGTAGGGTAGGAAATGGGGAACTGAGGGGGGAGAGAAGGAAACAACTTGTCACAAAGTTTTTGCAATGCTTGTCTGTAAAGCAATCTTCTGTGAAGCTGCTTCCTACCATTAAATTCCCCTCAGTACTTGGACTGTGAGCCCTGAGCTGGCAGCTGATGGCCACTTTCTTATGAGTACATAAAGGAGTTAAGCACAGGCACTCTGCATGCATTCCTTCATTCTGGAGTGTTATCTCTGCGGCAAGGTTCAGGCTTTGGAGCCAGCATCTTAAGATTGAGCTCAGCTCCCTTTGGGATGCTGAAAGTTTTGTTCTCCTGCTCTCAAAGATTTACTTTTTGAGGGTTACATGCATCACAAAATGGCACAATCAAGAAAAAATGAGGTATGCCGTATATGTTATACTTTCACTGGTTACTTTTAGTAGTAGTTCAGACTACTAGTCTAATACTAGTTCAGACTATTATTGCATTTATTAATTTCTCCAACTGAAAAAAATGCATTTTTTTTCTCTCAATTCAGAGCTGAAACACAGTCACAAAAGCAGCACTGGAGTATCTTGTTTTGCTCTTCACATTGGTAACTGTGATGACCCGAAAATAATGTAATGTTTCTGTGCCGGTTTAATTCCTGCTGCTCCACTGACTTCAGTAATAAAATACATGAATTTCAACAGGAAGATTCAGAATTTTTTTTTTTTTTTCTAGCTGGCTTTACAAGTCAAGGGAGGAGATGTCAGGAGGGCTCCATTTTACGAAGCTACAGACAGCTGGACTGTATTTATGCTGTAGTAAGAGCAGCCTCTGGCCTCTGTGAAAGCTGGGATCTGACTGAGGCAGTTCAGCCTCCAGGATTTGTGAGCCACAGCTGTATGACACTTCCTCCAATATTTATATTTTTTTCCTTCTGTTTCCAAACCTGTTCCTAAAAATAGGGCCCTTGACAATGTCAACGGGTAGCAACCAGTCTCAGAAGTCAGAGTGGGCTCTCCTTAGCAGAGGGAAATAAGTGCAGACCATAGGAACATGCTATCTGTCAAACGGTGGCACTTTTTAATACGCTGTCTGCTTATGGTGGGGTTGTTGCCCAGAAACTCTCTGTTCTGTCCTGATTAAGCACCTCGTACAGCTCTAGGTTCATGGTGTGCCTAGTCCTTCAACACCCCCATGAACGGCTAGGGAAAGTAAGAAACCATAACACCCCGTATTGCCTGAATAAGGGTTAAATGGAGCTCACCTTGCCAACCAGGTGTTACAAAACAGAAGTGATGGGGAGATTGGAAGGTCACGGACCCCACATTGTTCTGAGCTGCCCTGTCAATGCATGAAGGGTTTTGCTTGGGAGACTCTTGCAGCTGCTGCTGGTTTGATTGCTGTTCTGTTTTGGAAATGCTCCCAGTGGTGCAGAGCAGGAGACAGGTGGCTGTGCTGCACAGCGTGAGTTATTGGGGTGCCCTACTCACACGTGCATGGAGCAAATCTCTCCTGTAATTTATTTATCAAACAGCTCTGACACTTGTATCTCTTCTGCATGTCGAGTGCTCTCCTAGGCCTGGAAACGAATGCTGTTGTGCTCTGTGTAGTCTCTTCAAGAAGCAGAAGGTTTTTCTGAAGCCTGCCAGGTGTCAAATGTAAGCTTTTCTGCACTTTCGAAACTTTAACTGGGAAAATTCAAGGGCTTTTGGGGGATATATAATACCAGCTGACATGTTCCGTTTCCAAGGTACTTTTCAAGAGTATTTTATGGTAGCAATGCAAGAAATTGTTGATTTTCATCTGTTTTTCACAGAAAACACTTTATTAAGTCTGTTTTTCTTTGGGACATTCTAGCTGCAGGACAGTTTACAAGTTCAGAGTTTATAAGAGCACTGCCAAGCTGGGTTTTTTGAGGCTTTCACTTGATAGTGTTCTTCATGCCACCGAAGAAATTAATCTCTCTCTCCCAGTCTTGGTGTTTGCCAGACAGACGCTGCTGCTCTGGTCTGCCCCAGAAACTGTGGTGGGTTTTTTTTGGTGAACAAACCTAAACAAAAGCCGGCTGTCCTGAAAGACCAGGTCACTGCAGGCAGGCTGCGACTTTCCATGTTGGCCAGATACATCGCCAGGCATCACGCCAATGTCTCAGCTCAAGATCTGAGGTACGTGTTGGAGGCTGCACCGATAGCACTTCTCAGAGACATGAAACAGCAGCCTAACCACACGTTCCTAGTGCAGCCCAAGATGGAAGAAATTGTGGTCAAAAGCTTTGTTTGACAGGATAGCTGAGTAGAAAATGTACCTATGTGCAACAAATTGCAGCCTGTCACTGTCGTGTTCCACACAGACCCCGATAGCTCGTGGAAGCTGAAATCATGTACCCTCCCACCTGTACAAATCTGAGGAAGTCACTTCTGCTGTGACTCTTCCAGCCAAGTGCTCTCTCCAGAATCAGGCATTTTCATGTGAGAAGTGAAAACGGTGAAAGTTCCCCCCTTTCTGCCCTGCTTGTTCCTTGTCCCTGAGAGAATGAGACAGTGCTACCTCCAACCAAGGCAAAGGATTTCTCAGATAGATGAAATGATTTACAGGATGAATAACCACATAATGACGGGCATGAGACAAGTGCTAAATTTGCTACAGCTCTGTACTGGCTGATCCTGCATAAAATGAAACCATTTAGTAATTGTCTCTTCATGTCCTGCTTCTGGATTACTGCAAAACACCAGTGTTGTTCCTCAGTTCTTACAAAATCAACCATATAGCTTTGGCACCAGTACTGAGAAATGCTGCAATCGCTAAGCACACTGAAAATATCAGTTGTTTGCCAGAAACAATTCCCTAGGGGTCACATAGTGTCTCTGCTGGGAGACAAGTATTCCAGGTACTTGCAAAACATTTGGCTTGAAAAGCCACAGTGATAATTGACCTGTACAGGAAGGTCTTCAACAAACTGCAGGAAGATTGTGTTTCTGAAGGCTTTGAGCTTCTCCATCAGCATGACTGACAGCTGCTGCTGAACTTGGTGAACCAGGTTGTTTACAAGTCCTGACATTATATGTATTCTCCTGAAAGTCAGATACACAGTTATATACCATTATGCAATTTGCATGTGGTTGAAGGTTCTTGTTTTGATCAGGCAACAGCTCTAGGGAATTTTTCACTATGTTATTCAGTTCTGTGTCTCTTGATGAATTGTCGGTAGAGAAAATTTATTTTTTCAGGCTCCAAATTTTATCCAGTGTATGTGTGGGTAGGACAGGAGAACAGGATGTGACACACCCAGTCCTGCATTCAGTGGTGTGAGCCACTGAGCTGCTCTGTGTCTCAGGTTCTTGTTCTGGCAGATGGAAGTGTGGTGTTTTGTTTTGTTTTTTCTTACCAGTGCTGGGAAGCTGCAAGTTGCACTGCTCATGTCTATGGGTGTTTGAGATCAAAGGTACTTGGCCACCTAAGGGTCTGGTTTGGGATTCCCTGGTGTCAATCACAGTGGCCTTTTGAAGCAGTTACTAATCACAGTGTATTGCAATCTAGATGTATCAGCTACTACATAATGCTCAAGCCTAAACATCTACCTAGAACCCACTTACAGCTCTGCATCTGCACTCAAGAGCTTCTGTAGACTGTCTGGTTTTCAGAAGCACCGAGCTGCAGAGATTATATAAGCCATCTAAATCTGCAGAAGATCACACTGCTGAAGTCCTAGTTACTGAAGGCTTTTTTGTTTGAAAAGTCTTTCCTGATTTACTAAGCAATAATGATCACATAGCTCCAAAAATAAAAGCTAGGATAGTCCTCATTCAGGTGGACACATAAGCGGTTTATGGACATGCGGGACTACTAATGACATACTACCTTTTAACCAATCCACCTACTCGGGTATTAGAATATTAAGCAGACTAAGTTAAACTTTTAACTATTGCTGATCTCAGCTCTAAAATATATTTAGATAGATCCATGTGATGATACGATAGGCAGTTGCTGAGCTAACTTGAGTATGTTTCTCATGGTGTTTCTAAACATGGCACAGAAGTGTTAGTAAGCACAGGATAATTGGTAACATAGGCTGGGGCATAAAGACATCTGTTTAACTGCTGCTTGACTAAGGACACAACACTAGCTGGGTATCAGAAATGAGGAAAAAGATAACTGCTTTGAAACAGTTGCTAATATTCTGCCTTCTAAAAGGGCTGCTTGGAATGTTTTCCTGTGTTGGATTGACACCTCGTTGTCATTTTAAAGAAACGCCAAATGGAAGAGGTTCTGAGAGTCTTACAGCACACCATGGATGGAGCAGCATCTGCCCATCTGTTGCTCCTCAGCAGGGCAATGCACTGCTCCATAGTAGATGTGGAATCTCCTCCCATGATGTCCCTTGCTAGTCATGGTGGTGTTCATATTGGAGCTGTAGCTGCCTTTTTTTTGTCTTTTTTTCATCTAGAAAAATATCTGAAATCTGGTCCTTGGAGGATTGGTGCAGCAGGCATCTGTAGCAGGTGACCCAACCAAACCACCTGAGAGAGTGAATGAAAATAAAAAAGACTTAGAGGGGCTACAAATGAATAGAAAAGCAATAAGAACTTCTGAAAAATGTGCAAAACCTCTTTTTAATTAGACTATCAGTGGCTCTTGTATACCTTTCTAAACAAGGTTCTGGATGCAGAATGCCTATTGAAACAAACTTTTTTTTTTTTTTGACCCCGTTAAAACCAAAACGGCAAAAAGACATATTTTATACTGTGTCTTCACAATTCCCCTTGCAACATGTGTACACTGGAGAGAAAATGTTCAACTTTTCTGAAGTATGAACACTTTTTTGGGGAGTTTTATGTTCAAATCTCCTTCTTCCTGCACACATTACACGTTCCTATCCCCTACAGAAGAGGGCAGGAAAGGTTTCAGGGAAACTTGGCTCTGCCTTTTTGCAAAAGGAGGGTAGATGTGCCTGAAGTCCTCCTACACGATACCAAATGCTGTGCATTCAACAGACCTGCTGGTTAATGATCTTGCCCATAAGTAACATTTTAACCATAGAGTAGTGGTTGTTTGCTTCAAAAGCCACAAAGCCAAAGGGGAAGTGTAGGAGAACGTGGGCAGGACGGTGGCCAGGAGCCTCATGACTTCATCTTTTTTCCGCCACATGGGGATTGGTGGCCGTGCCTGGGGCAGTGTTTAAATTCCCCGAGGTTGGAGATGTCAGGCAGTTGGGGAACGAGGGGAGAAAGACAGAGCTACTGGGAGCCAAGTGGTTGGAGCTGCTGCTGAGATCACTAAGAGAGCTCTTGTTGCAGCTGACTTCTCCAGCACCAGAAAGGTAATTTTTCTTGCCTTTTTTTTTTTTCTTTTTTACCTGACATGTTCCATTCTGTCTGCAGCTCTAGTCAAGGAAGCTTTGGACAGGTGATCCTGGAAAACTGTGTCACTGCCCAGGAGCGTTTGATGTTTCTCTGCAGAAAAAGGTCTACTTTTATAGGAGCAAGGTTGCTTTAGGGAAGCAAGGTACTATACGTAGTTGCCAGTTAAAATCTGTGTGCTGATAGGTGTTAGGAGGAGGTTAGTGAAAAGTCTACCTGTTTAATTTGTCAGGGATGTTGCTTTTCCTGAGAACTGGTCTGTCCGCACCAAAATTTACTGTAGCTCAGTACTATCCTAATTTAATCGGGAATCACTCATTCATTAAATTGCTAAAACTGCAATGTGAGCAGATATTTCGCTTCATTTCTTGCCTGGAAACACAGGTTGTTCTGTTCAAACTTCTGCAGGTGAAAGTAAAGATCTGTAAATAAAAGCAGTTTATGCTCATATAAATGGAGCTTACTCGCAGTGACTCCAGTTAATAACCCTGAAAACTAGTTATTTTAAAATAATTGGAACAAGAACCTCAGCTGGGCTTATCTTATCCTGTTTCTTCTGTCAAAATGATGTTAAAGGAATCATGATAAACCTAATCTCATCTTTACAGTGCTTTGTATTCCACAAGGCTTTTCCTTTTGCCAGTGCAAGTCAGAAGTTGAGAGGAGTCTGCTCACCCTCTCAGTGTGGCTACTCTCCGTACTTTTCAATATCTGGTTTTAAAGTTCTTGTAGCTTTCGTGTTGCTAAGTCATTTAAAAATGGGCTGGGTGTGGTGATGGAAGACAGAGGAAAAAGATTGGTCTTGGCATGTTGAAGAACACCAGAAGGAAGAAAAAGCATGTGGCTTTTTTTGGTGGTATCTTACATTGTTGACTCAGTGTTTCAAAACATTTTCTAGGTAAAACATCACAATGAAGGTGGCAGTCCTGTGTTTATGCCTTATCAGCATTGTTGCTGCATGGCCAGTAAGTAAATTACAACGTGTATTAGCCATCACATATTCCCTTTGCACATTAGCAAAAAAAATTTCATTTAATTTCATTTTCTCCCCTCAAGGTGAGTAAATCCAAGCAGCATGCTGTTTCTGGCAGCTCCGAAGAAAAATACGTAAGCTCTTTTTGTCTTTCTATTAATTTTCCTTAATAAATACTTTTACATTTTTTTTCCTCTAATACACATTATCTGATACATGGTTTATGACTGTAGCTGCTTGCAGAACATGTCCTCGCCTGACTATTACAAGCCAGTTTCTCAGGTAGCTAAAGCACAGAGCCACTGAATTCAGTAGACTTTTGCCATGTTAGGCATCCTGGTACCTGATTGTGGACTCTCATCACAGTTGTATCTCTGGACCAGCACTGGAAACCTTTTTTTCTTAATGAAAAATGTGTAAGCTGTCAGTTAAAGAGAGAAAAGGACTGTAGCATGGTGTAACTGCTGTAACCCACAGTCATTAGTGTGGATCAGATGGCAATATTTGGTTTGGAAGAGCACTTCAATCCACTTCCCATGAATTTTTGGAGTGGTGTGAGTGAATGGTATTGATCTTGTATATAGCTATCTAATTTATACTCCATTGCCAGCTACTGCTCATGTAAAATCAGTTATTTACTCTGAGAATCAGCTACTGCATTTAATTTAGACTCTTCATGATATGGGGGATAAATATTTCTTGGGAAAAGAACCTGAGAATTAGCTGAAATGATGGTCGTTAGATATAACTCCAACCTTTCTTTTCTTCTCTTGAAGGACCCCAGGGGCCATCACTCACACAGACAGCATCATAAACATGTGAATTCTCAGTCTTGGGAGAATCTGCAGCACACACAGAATGACCTGGCTCAGCAGGTATGTGCAACTAACTGGAAGAGAAAGAAGAGCATCTCTCAGTGTCGAGATTTGCAAGTTAGGATTAAATGCTTAAAGAACAGTCAACATGTTGATCAGCTCTATTGTACATGCTTCGGTGTCCTAATAGTGAGTTTGCTGTCATTTTCAGACTCTGCACTCTTCAGAAGAAAGCGTGGATGTCCCAGTACAACCGGTAAGTGATTTGAACAGCAAAATGTCAGCCCAATGTGGTTCTTGTGGTAACAGCTCTCCCGAAATAAAACAAAGCTCCAGGTGGGGTGAGACGAATTCAGAGCAATTCGTGCACTTAGTTCTTCAACAGTGTATAAGCCCTGGGTGAGACAGGACAGATAAGAGTATGCGTGTCTTGTATATGTTCATTTGACTGATAGATAATAAATGCTTTGCAGCACTTTCCTGTTGTATCAAGCAAGAGCCATGAAGATGTTGATGATGATGACAATGACACGGATGAATCTGATGAGGTCGACGATAGTTTTCCCACAGACGTCCCAGTAACCGTACCCTTCTCTCCTTTCACCCGGGGAGACAGCGCTGGCAGAGGCGACAGCGCTGGCAGAGGCGACAGCGTGGCCTACGTGGTGAGGGCAAAAGCCACAGTTGTGAAGTCTAGCAAAATCCGCAAAGCTGCAAAACAGGTAAATAGTACCCAGGTTTTAGGAAAAGGGTAATGAATTTGAAAACAGACATTTTATGGGAGTTAGCTGTGAAAAGGATTAGGAGGGGGAAGGTAGGCATAAGTGAAGGAATGTATTTGCTTTCTCTGGATGCCCTAAATCGGTGAGGGCTGCTGATAAGCAGAGGCAGGAGTGCAGCCTGCTCCTGCAGGCTATGGGATACTGCAAGTTGCACTATCGTAAGGTCCATGCATACTTGGAATCTGAGGCCAAGATCAGACTTGAGTTTCTCATAATGTGAAAGGTTCATGCAACTCCATTAAAAGGCCACAGCAGAGCAGTATTACTTAGGCTTGAGTGACCATGCAGACTATGCAGCTTGCTTTGGTGACAGACCAGTTCCTCAGGAGTGACAATGGCTCCTTCTTGTTCTGCCCTGTTACATAGCTCATTGTGTACGATGACACCGAGGAGGATGAGAGCACCCTGGACGCAGACAGCCGGCAAGGGCACCTCTCCCGGGAGGATTTGTCTGCCCGCCACTCCCTGGGGAAGCTCAGCATCACTGGGAAATGGGCTGCCAAGGGCCACGAGCAGGACAGCAGCGAGCTGGACAGCAAGCTGCGGGACCGGAGCGTGGAAAACGACAGTCGGCAGAAATTCGACAGCCGCGAGATGGAAAGAGATGATGACAGCAAGGCTGGTGTAAGAGGGGACAGCCACTGGAGTGTGGAAAGCAGGGAGAGCCAGGCCCGCGTTCTGCCTGAGATCCCTGATGATAACAGCAATCAAACTCTGGAGAGCGCCGAGGACGCTCAGGATCGTCACAGCATTGAAAATAATGAAGTCACTCTTTAAAGTGAAACAAATGTAAATTTTTCCCCTTCATCAGTTCCTACCTAAGCGGGGGTGAGGGGGAGTAGCTTCATTTCAGGTAACTGTTTGTAAATGTAGAGCCGCGTGGTCACTTTTTTGGGTTTGGGGCATCCTCCCCTTGGCTGCCAGTGCTGCCCGTCGCACCAGCGCTCCAGGATATGGTCAGGGAGGGTGCGGGGAAGCCAGATGAACGCTGCTGGATGCACAGAGCGAGTGTTACCTCTCTGGCGTGCTGCTTTTCTGTACTGCCAGCCTGTATTTTGCTGTAACTGGAGTTATAAATAAAAACACAAAAAACCCTGAACCTCTGGGCTGCGTTGCTCTGTGCTGTGGGATTTCTGGCTGTGTGAAGACGTTTAATACCACTCCTTTTGGAAATTATGTGAAGTTAGCCGTTCTCACGCGCTTTATTAAGTGGGTAAAACCTTCGGCGGGGCCTGCTGGTGCTTTCACCGAAGCGGTGCGGCGAGCGGGCCGCTGCCACAGAGGGCGCCGCCGGGCTCCCCGCCTCGGGAGGGGGTGGGCGGAGGCGCTCGGCCCCCTCTGAGGGCCCGGCCGAGGGAGGGAGGCCTGGGCTGCCGCTCCCCCTCGGACAACTCCATCTCTCTCCGCGCCCCTGGCTTTCCGGGCCGCCGCCGCAGTGAGGGGAAGGGGCGGCGGCGGCTGCTAATGGCGGGCCGCGGGCGGGAGCAGCTGGAGCTGGAGCGGCTGGGCGAGGCGGAGCGGGCCGGCTCCTGCCCGCCGTCGCCGCCGCTCTCCGCCTGTTCGCGGCAGGCCTGGAGCCGGGACAACCCGGGCTTCGAGCCCGAGGAGGAGTCGGCGGCAGCAAGGCCGGTGCTGGAGATGGACGTGGAGTGGGGCAGCCCCGCGGCCGGCGCTTCGTCGTCGTTGGGCAGCGGCGCAGCCGGTCAGGGCGGCGGGCGGCGGCAGCGGCGGCTCCCGGCGGGGCGCGGCGGGGCGGAGGCACCGGGCCGGCCTCAGGGACCGCCCGACGGCGCCGCGCCCCACCGGGCGGCGTGGGCCAAGCGGCTGGCGCGGCGTCTGCGAGGTGAGCCCCTCTGTGCCCCCCTCCCGCCTTCCTCACACCCCGGCCCCTCCTCCCCGAGCGGGGCGCCGAGTTCCCCTGGGCTCCCGCGGCTCGGCTGCCTCGTCCGGCAGACCGCCGCCCAGAGGAACGTCCATGAATTGTTTGTCGTCCCTTCCCTTCCACCCGCCCCTTTGCTACCTGTCCTGTTTTATCTCCACCCGTGTTCTTTTCCCACCTCCCGTCCGTGCCCCCACGTCTTCATGCCCTTCCATGTGCCCACCTCTGTCCCGGTTACACCGGAGCACACACCTCTCTGGAGCACAGAGCTCTCTGCCCCCCTGAGCCCTGGCTGCTTTCAGTGCAAGGTCTCCTGAGTAGTTTTTTGGATGCATGTGGCTTTCCTGACCCCCAGCACCTGGTCTTTTGAGGACTGGAGCAGAATACTTGTCTTCTTGCCCCCTTTTTCAGCACCCTCTGCCCTGCGAAAGGGCAGCATTTGTGCTTAAAGCGAGGTTGCTGGCAAGGTGTTTTATTTAAGAAGAGACTGGACAACGCCCTCAGACACATGGTGTGAACTGTAGGGTTGTCACATGCAGGGACAGGAGTTGGACTTAGTGATCCTTGTGGGTCCCTCCCAACTCAGGATATTCTATGATTTTATGATTCTATGATTCTGTTAATTTTACAATACTGTGCATGGCCTTGGAGCCGCCCTCGATTGTTGAGAACTGCCTGTTGATGTGCAGCTCATGACTGGGCACGTAGTTTGAAGCATAAGCGGGACCACATCAAATGAGCATTTGGAGTGTTGTCCTAAGCTTACTGTATTAACTTTGCTGAGCCGGCCCTGCACAGGGGCTGATTTGACACAGCAAAGAAAATGATAGATGGGGAGTCCTTCAGAATCGAGGTTGTCCATCAGACAGATTTTTTTTTTTGCCCCCCCTGTCCTCTCGCTACCATTCTAATAAAGGTTTGGTAAAATACTTTAATTGAATAAATAGTTCGTATCCCATGCCTGCCCTGCTGCCTAAAACAATGTCCCTTGGGCTAGAGTAACTAGTTTGGGAGCTGATATGTATCTGTAGCTTGAACTTTTAAAAATTTCTGCTTTCAGGCTGAGGGATGAGGACCCTCAAGTCTTTAACTTGATAATGTGATACATCCTTTCAACTGGTGTGGTTCTCTTTTTAGTGTGAGCCTATATATCAAGCGTGTGCTGTGTGGAGAGTGGTGCAAAGTTACACATTCCTGCAGTGAAAAAAAATAAGTAAAAAAGAAATATTTTCAATAATGGCTGTGGACCAAGCTGCCTCTTGTTGTTTGAGACAGTGTACACTGGTAGTATACTATATTTAATTTGAAAATGAAAAGACGTCGTTTCATGTTCTATGAATGTTCAGAGTAGGTTTGTCCCTGTGGTTACTATCCACAGTTTCAGTTGATTTCTGACCTGCATACATATTGTGTTTATAGGCAAGTGTAGCTGAAGTTACTGTAGTAGACAGATCCTTTTCTGGCTCTTCCATGAGAATGTTGTTGCCATTAATTCACAGGTACAGTAACTGCCTGGGTGTGACTGTTGTGCTCTGGAGGAGCCACAGGGTGCTGGAGAACACGGCTGCATAGGAAAAGGGCCTATTTCAAACCTGAAATTAATATAGGGCACTTGAAAGATAACCGAGATTTTAACACAGTAAAGAGTACTCAATAGATCTTTTGACATTGCATGGATAACCGTGGGGATCTTTAAAGACTGGAAAATGGCAAACTCAGTAGTCAGTTTTATTTCGAGATATCTTAGAGGCAAGTTGGCATAGATTTATTTAATGAAATTCCAATTTGCTAGGCAGGATTCAACACAAGTGATTAATCCTGTGGATATCAGAAGTGATAGTGTTACTATGGCTAAACAAGTTACTGCTCATCAGCTGAGGGATATTGCATGGCAGCTTACACTTTTCTTGCTGTCATTTGTGAAATAAAGCTTGCACAGAGGATTTAGAATAATGGTACTTTGGTAATTGCTACCAGGAGGGAGACTGTAACAGGAGTTACTAAGTGAATAGAAACTCAGCCACTTCAGACTATCTGTATTTTAGGTTCTTTTGGGGGATTCTTTCAAATTCTAACGTGATTCTCTCTGAAGTAGCTTCAGTCCCTCTGGTTTTGCAGATCTCTTCAGCAAACATCCCAGCTGCTGGTGGGAGAGTAGAGCATGACTTTTCAACTCTGTTAAGGAGAAAGTCATCAAAAGTTTTTATGGGTAAGAGCAAGATCCATTTCAGAGCCAGACCAGGAAGCTAATCTTCTCCTCAGAGCTGCACTTCGTCACCCGGTGCTACTGTGTCCTCATGTGCATCAACACTAAGGAGTGGATGTGGGGTGTTTCTTGAAAGGTTTTCTTGGTTATTGTCAAATGGAGGTATCATAAATAATTTCCAGTCACTCATTAATCCTTACTTTCATGAAGAATGCATCATGAGCATTTTATTGAGTTGAACTAGTGCAGGCTCTGATTATACCTTGCTAAGGGATATGAGCTAAGGATTGTGAGGCTGTGTTTTGGTGTTGTTTTGGGACAAAGCGTCTTTGCCTGAGGGTCACCCACCTTCCTCAGACCCCTTCTTTCCCCAGCATATGAATTGCTGAATAGGCAGATTAGTTATTAAGATGTGTCTTGGCTTGAGGGCTTTCAGAACTCGAGACTTTTACATCAGTCTGAATTCATGTGCATTCTGTACCTTTTGAACTTGGATTTATGATTAGTTGTATGTGTATATGTAAGTACATATACATTATATTACATGTATGTGTGTATAGATAACATTTTATGTGTGTAAACAAAAATATTGCAATTTCTGGTGTTACGTGACAAACTAGACTTTTTATTGTAAGATGAAATTTCATCTTTTTTTTCCTGCATTTGCATTTGATCATTATTTTTTGACAACTCTTCTGAGTTTGTATGTTCTTTAGGTAAGCCATTTGGGCTGCAGAATGAGCATGAGAGAAGTGTTACTTGCAGATTTGTTTGATAAATGAATGTGGATAGATTCTGTCAAATACTTCATGAATAGAAAATTTATATAGGGAATGAACTGAAAATGATTAATCAAGGCTGGAAAGGAAGTGTTTCTGATGCTTGAAGTAGACGTCACCTTAAGCCCAGCACTACTCACCACCACTGTTCTCGATGCATCTAAACCAAAGGGGAAAAGGGGAATAATGTATGTATCTTCTGAAAACGTGGCATCTATAGAAGCTTCAAGCTAGCTGGTGGGCAAATCCAGAGTTCATTTAGCACAAAGATAATTGAGCGATCACGGCTACTGGTTTATTTCATTTGTTGTTTTTTGTTTGTTGATTTGTTTTTGTTTGTCGGTGTTTTTTTTTTTTCTTTTCTTTCTGTTTTTTCTTCACATGTAACTTTCTGTTCCTTGCTGACTCCTAACAATATTCTAATATGACAGAATTTGAGCTGGCAGCCTCTCTGCTCGCCACATTTCTTGTTGGTGAGTAATGTGCCGACAGCCGGGACACAGCTTTCTCGCCAGCTCAGCTCACTGCCTGTTCCAGCCTTTTCTTCCTCTCTTCCATGATGTTTTCCTGCCCTTATTATGAGGGTTGCTAATGCAACACAGTGCTGTATTAGAGGCGGAATTTATTGAGTTATTTATTGTTAGTGACTCTGTAAATGTTCTTGTTCCTGTTTCTATCTTCAAAAATGACCTAGTGGAGAGGATTTGGCATTCTGTGTAGTAAAGTGGTAGTCTTTATCTGTACATTTTCAGACTTAGCCTTAAAGAACAGCTTTGAAAAAGCTCTCTTGTTTTGGGGGCTGACACTAGTGAAGGTTATAACTAATTTAGGAGTGTGAACAAGAGATTAATGCTAAGACTTTTAGTGCTTGCTCTGCCTGCTAGAGAAGTTTCCTAGCTGACTTCGTGGTTAGGTCACAGCTTAAAAAATGTGGTAGCTGAAAGGCTTCTGAAAACATCTGACATGTTATTTTTTTTTTCTGCATAAACCTTGGATTTGCAGGTAGAGCAAAGAGCTTCCTTATTCCTGTCTCTTAGCTAACAAATGAAGTTCTGTAGCAAGCAGATTAGCGTGTCCTTGCCTTGCAGCAATGGTTGCAAAGCAGCAGCTCTCGCTTGTCACCTTTATAAAGTTGCTGTTCCAGTTGACTCCAAATTGCTGTGCTATGTTTGGTGGATCCAAGCTTTTTTCCTAGGGAGTTTGAGGTTATTTCATTTCCATCTACTGGGAACATAAAGAATGTTTTGAAAGGTTGGCTGTTTAAAATACCTGAAAAGGAAAAGAGTGGAAGTTTGGCACTTTCTGTAAGAGCGAATATTTATATGCTTTCTCTCCTGCCGTAAACTAAGGTCAAATCACCTTGGTTTATTTAACCTTAAATGAAGAGAAGTTCCTTGAAGGTAGCAGCTTTTTTTCCATTCTGTATTAGGCACAGAAATAAGTATGGTGGTTTATAACTGTCTTCTGTTATCAGATGATTGTTCTTTTAGTGACTCCATTAAAAAAAAAAAAAAGCCTGCTTTCTTTAATGTTTTTGGAAGGGATTGCGAAAGTTCAATAAGTTCCACTGTCTTCTTGAAAACCTCCAGTATGATATCATGAAGCTACTAACAGGCATAAGTAGTTGAGCTAACACAGTTGCCTAGTTTGACAGCAGGTGCTCATTTAGACCACTCCAAGTGTTTTAGTGATAGCTTTTTTTGTGCAAGAAAAGAAATCATGGAAATACTCACCATATCCCCACTGTGTCTTTATTGGACATGGCTTGCCTATATGGGAGAAGATGGTTACTATTTGTTTCCTTTACAAATATATTTGACTGACGTATCCTCCTTTTTGGTAGAAAGTTAAGATTACTAATGAAGATTCAATAGTGAAAGTGTGTTTTCATTCATCTGACAATGCTTTTCGTATTTTAAACAAACACCACACTGCGTTTCTTGAAGGATGGCTATCTGTGGGTGTCTTTGTGTACTTACGGAAGGGCAACTCAAAGAAGTTGTTCTTGCTTGAACTTATTAATACATCGGTTTTAAATCCTTAGAAGAACCTTCCACAGACATGATGTGGGTTAACCACTTGACTAATTATGTTGCTTGTGTATCTGGTATCAGACACCTGTGTATATCATTATATATTTTTTCATTTTAAGGTCTGTGGGGGACAAGACTCATGGAAGAAAGCAACACCAGCAGAGAGCGATACCTGAAAAGTGTTTTACGGGAGCTGGTTACTTACGTGATTTTCCTTGTGGTCTTGTGTGTCCGTAAGTACCGTTCAGCATTAATGCATCTAATTCTGTGCTGTCTGCTATTTGTACTTCCAGAATGAAGATGGTTTCAGTGATGTGGGAGAATTAATAGGCAGGTGTGGAGACAAATATTTGTAATTAAATCTTTCTCTTGTTTCTGCACTTGGGTTGTTGCTCGAAATTGAAAATACTAATACTGAAACTTTCTGTGCCTTAACAAGTTTTGCATCTTTAAGCAAGATGGTGATACACTTATTGGTTTTTAGGGAGCCTTTTTTGTGTGTGTAGTACCACATTGCGTGTGATGCTTCTGCTATGCATTTCAAAATCACTGAACAGAACTGTTAAATGTGAAAAGTAGGAGTTAGTAATCTAGGAGTCTAATTAATTAAATTAAATCACTGAGTTTCAAATTTATCACCAAGCTTATGTACAGATAATTTTAAGAATTAAAGTTCTTGGTAGTAGCTGGAAATACAGAGGTAATGTTAGCTAGTTAGAAATATCTGATAATCTGTGTTTGCATGATACTGGATGTTTTAAGCGTGTCTGCAGCCTGTGTATAGTCAAGTGTATATGGATCACACCTGGAGACTTCCATGATATAAGCGTGTCACTTTTTGTCTGAGATCATATCACAGAATCGACTGGATTGGAAAAGACCTCAGAGATCATCAAGTCCAACCCTTGGTCCAACTCCAGTCCATTTACTAGATCATGGCACTAAGTGCCATGTCCAATCTCCGTTTAAAAACCTCCAGGGACGGCGAGTCCACCACTTCCCTGGGCAGGCCATTCCAATGCCTGACCACTCTCTCTGTAAAGAATTTCTTTCTAATATCCAGCCTAAATTTTCCCTGGCAGAGTTTAAGCCCATGTCCCCTTGTCCTATTGCTAACTGCCTGGGAGAAGAGACCAATCGCCACCTGGCTATAACTTCTCTTCAGGTAGTTACAGAGAGTGATGAGGTCACCTCTAAGCCTCCTCTTCTCCAGACTGAACAATCCCAGCTCCCTCAGCCTCTCCCCATAGGTCTTGTGTTCAAGTCCCTTCACCAGTCTTGTTCTTCTCTGGACCCACTCCAGCACTTCAATATCTTTCCTGAACTGAGGGGCCCAGAACTGAACACAATACTCCAGGTGTGGCCTCACCAATGCAGAGTACAGGGGAAGGATCACTTCCCTTGTCCTACTGCCCACGCTATTTTTGATACAGGACAGGATACCATTGGCCTTCTTGGCCACCTGGGCACACTGTTGGCTCATGTTGTCAATTAGTACCCCCAGGTCCCTTTCTGCCTGGCTGCTCTCCAGCCACTCTGTGCCCAGCCTGGAGCGCTGCAGGGGGTTGTTGTGGCCTAAGTGCAGCACCCGGCACTTGGCCTTGCTGAACTTCATCCCATTGGAATCAGCCCATTTTTCCAGTCTATCCAGATCCCTCTGCAGAGCCCTCCTGCCTTCCAGCAGGTCAACACTCCCTCCCCACTTGGTGTCATCAGCAAATTTGCTGATGATGGTCTCAATCCCCTCATCTAAATCATCAATAAAGATGGACTGGACCCAACACTGACCCCTGGGGGACACCACTAGTGACTGGCCACCAGCTGGATGCAGCCCCATTCAACAGCACTCTCTGGACCCGGCCCTCCAGCCAGTTCTTAACCCAGCAGAGAGTGCACTTGTCCAAGCCACGGGCTACCAGCTTTTGCAGGTATGAAGTACCGCAACATTGTAGAGCACCAGGCTAACTTTTTTTTTTTTTTAATTTGACTATTAATGTATTGATATTGAATCCTAAACATAGACTTAGCACAGAAATGAGGAACTTGATGAATCTCCAACCTCATACACAACAATATTCCTGCCCTAAACGGAGTTTAGGAAGGAGCCAGAACTGAATTAGCTGTTCTTTACTCAGAGTGAAGAACCTTTGTGATGCTGGAGCGCAGGTAGTACAGGATGTTTATCAGAGGCCTCACACAGCACTGTGAACGGTCTTTTTTTCTGGCAGTGGGAACTTGAAGCCCTTATACAATTCTGTTTCAAGATTTCTAGGATTTTTTAATGTTAACTGTCAAGACATATTCATGTATTTGCGTAAGAGTTAGAAAGACACTTCAAAATAAAACTTAATAAGGAGTTGTGAAATAGATGTATGCTTTATTTGGTTACTAGGGAGAATAACGACAGAATCCGTATGCATTAAGTGACTACACCTTTGGAAGGCCAGTGTGTTTCAAGCCTCCAATTTTTAGCACAGGCAGTTCCGTTCTAAATGCCTGAAATGTCTGTGACGCTTAAGTTGTTGTCTGTGATCATTTATAACTGGACAAGATGATGTTTTGTGAGAGAGATCTTGGAGTGGAAAAAAAAAATGCAAAACTACATTGGTAGTCTGGCTCTGAGAGCAAGTCTGCATTGCTTGTCTGAGGTAGAATTACTAAGAAACTGCAAAACCCTGAACCTTTTACCATTGACAAAACTTCTTTGTTGTTGTGCTGCAAGCATGGTTATATACTAAGTTTTTTTGTTTTTTTTTATTTCCTGAGTCATTTAAGAATGCTTAGTGCATGTTTATGGAGAAAGCAGTGTAAGGCTGCTTGTAGCTTGGAGAGGTGTACCAGTGAGGGAATTGAATGAAAGTGAAATCAGTTTCAGTTGCAAAAGTCTGATTAAAGGCTGTTAACAATTTGTTTTGCTGGAGAAAAAGATTTTTGGTAACAGAAAAAAAAAAAGTATAGTGTGTTAAATATGTACAGATATTGCTAACTCATTAGTATCTTTTTAAGTACTAATATTTTTTAATTTTACACTTCAGCAATAACTGTGGGACAGGCTGGTCTGTGGCTTGGCATGACCTAGGAGAGAGCTTTCCAGTGCAGGCTAAATGATATTGGCGTTTCTTGTACTCTTGTATTTTTGAGAGTACATAGTTAGAGAGAATCCAGGTATTACACAATCATGTGACACATTCCATGTGCCACAGCAGAAGTCTGTTAAAAATACTTCTTGTTCTCCAGTTGCTGAAAACACATTTTCTTCCATGTGATAAAATATTTTTACAAAATTGTCAAAACTGATGGAAATCGCTCAGTGTAGGCTTAATCTCTCAGGCTCCTCTGAGTTTTAGCCATAAAACGGTTTTAAATATTTATAGGCAGTAACAGCATGAGCGCCGAAGACTGTGCTCTCAAGCTGTCTTGGCTTTGTACATCATTTTGTAATTTATGCTCTGTGGTTCTTAGTCAAACATTTGGCCCAGCGTGAGGAAAAGTGACAACATGCAATTTCTGTGGGAGATTCTCTTAGTAGCACTGGACATCTTGTGTGGAGTTTCCTTGTCTAACCATGGGCAGCTTGTGGCATTTGCAGTGCCCTGGACTATCCTGGTGGACCCTCATTATCTGCTCAAGCAGGACATATTTCACCTGAGGGCTTGTTCCTTCCATGCCAGCTCTCTGTGGCTGCCTTGGATAGCACTAGTCACACAGGAAGGCCCTAGTTGCCCCTCTTCAGGCTGCTGAATCCTGCCCCTGTTTTTCTTAAATTTAGCTTTTGTAGAAATATTAATAATAGAATGAGGCGTTGGAAAGAGAATTGAGTATTTTAAACCAATCAGTCTATTGTTCACTGCTTTTTGCAGTTTAATCACAGTTGCTTTATGTGGATTTTGTTTTGTTCTGAAGCTTAAGGTTTTCAGTGCAATCTCTGTACAATACAACCTGATGTATTCAGTACAAGCAAAGTACTCTTTTTTAAAATCTTCTTGATTTTTTTTTTCTTCTCTCCCCTCCCCTTTACCTCTCGCTCCTTACCAAATCTTTTGCAGTGACTTATGGGACAGTGAGTTCCAGTATGTACTATCACACAAGGGTTATGTCTCAACTCTTCCTGGAAACACCTGTATCGAAAATGGAGAAAACTGATTTCAAAACTTTGTCTACCATGGATGACTTCTGGAAGGTGATCTAAAACCAATTTTTTCTCTCTCTGTTGTTGCGATTTGCTCATCCTCTCATGGACCATAAATTCAGTCTACAGGCTCTTTTTTCTAATGTGATGGGGGTTGTGCATGAAGAGCTCTTTGTGCTCAATGTCAAAGCTATGGAACAAAGTAGGCCTTTAATATGTGTGTTTTTAGAACCCAGATAATGCTAGTAGGGCAGGGTGGTGGAAAGTTGGGGAGTGTCTTTGGAGGACACTTTGGAGGACACACAAAGGTAAGGCCTTTGCCTTAATGTCAGAAAAATTACCAACTGCAATGCTAACATATCCACAGAATGAAGGTGTATAAAAACAGGGCTGGTGACATGTAAACTAAAATCCTCTCTTCCTCCTCAGTTCACAGAAGGCCCTTTGCTGGATGGTCTTTACTGGGACATGTGGTACAACAACAAAACCAGGGCAGAAAACAAAAGCTTTATTTACTATGAGAACCTGCTCCTAGGGGTGCCTCGCATTCGGCAGCTGAAAGTAAGAAATGGTTCATGCTCAATACCTGAAGATTTAAAGGATGAAATCAAAGACTGCTATGATGTCTATTCTGTAGCCAATGAAGATACTGCTCCTTTTGGGCTCCGAAATGGAACAGCGTACGTAGTATTTCTGTAGACACATATATGGGTTTTTTTCTGACCCAATTGATGCTGAATTACACAATGAGTCACTTGGCAGAGGCGACTCTGCCTTTGCTGTATGTTCTGTCTAAAGCCAGGTAAATCCAGAGCAGCTGCCAGTTTTGCTCATGGAGAAACCATGCTGAACTTGGAGAGCACTGTGCTCTTGATACCCACTTGAGTTGTCATCCCTAGCTAAAAGATGAGACTAGCACTGCCTCTCTTGGAGGACAGTGTGACAGTTGAACTGTAAAGGGTTTTGGGGGTAGAATGTAACTAAGTAAATGCCAGTTTTCTGTCTGTCTTTCTGTCTGTCTGTCTTTCTGTCTGTCTGTCTTTCTGTCTGTCTGTCTTTCTGTCTGTCTGTCTTTCTTTCTTTCCCTGAGGTCAGAAATTCCTTGTGTTCTCTTTTCACAATTAAGACACTCATGACCCATTTTTCTATCTTAATTTTGTTGTACTAGTCAAAGGAACTTCGTAACTCTTTCTCCAGGGTACAAACGTCACAAATTTCTGCAAATACTTCTTAAATGAAAGATGCTTTAAGTAACTGATATGCATGAGGCTTTTTTTGGTCGGGTTTTATTGGTATCTGGTTTTGTTAATTGGAAGTTGAAAGTGGAAAAACTCACATGCTCTGTTTCACTTCCTGCTAAACTAGTTGGACGTACACCACTGAGAAGGATTTGAATGGGAGCAGCCACTGGGGCTTGATTGCCACGTACAGTGGGGCTGGTTATTACCAAGACCTTTCACGGACCAGAGAAATGACAGCGGTGCAGATTGCCAGCCTTAAGAAGAACCTGTGGCTGGACAGAGGGACCAGAGCAGCTTTCATTGATTTCTCCGTATACAATGCAAACATCAACCTATTCTGCGTTGTCAGGTATGAACAAAACCGTGACAGTGATCAAATTGCACAGTGTATGTTGTAGACCTGCGGTTTTCTTCAAACTGCTTTGTTGTGAGGATGTGGGAAAGCATGTGTTTTGTACCACGGAGGCAGACAGCTGAAGCGATGTGCCTCCCTGTTGAAGAAGCAGGACCCTACATGGTGACTACACTCGTCGTCTGCAGGCAGTTCTGACTTTCCTGATGCCACAACGGTTTGGGTGCAGTTTGCAAGCAACTTCTCTAGTGGTTGGCTTGTTAAAGTAAATCACAGAATCACTGGGTGGTTGGGGTTGGAAGGGACCTCTGGAGATCATCTAGTCCAACCCAACTGCTAAAGCAGGTTCACCTAAAGTAGGTTGCACAGGAAGGTGTCCAGGCGGGTTTAGAATGTCTCCAGAGAAAGAGACCCCACAGCCTCTCTGGGCAGCCTGTGCCAGTGCTCTGGCACCCTCAAAGGAAAGAAGTTTTTCCTCATATTCATTTGGAGCCTCCTGTGCCTCAGTCTGTGCCCATTGCCCCTCATTGTGTTGTTGGGCACCACTGAAAGAAGTCTGGTCCCATTCTATAGGTGGCTATATGACATCAGTCTTTAGTTTAAACAGCATGAAACAGATAGAGATGAGGACAGGGCTTCCTGTGTCTGTTTTCTCACTGTTTCTGAAATGTTACAGGTTTCAGCCAAAATTGAGAGCGCTCAGGTTTACGCCTTCTTTTCTATGTAGTGTCTTCTCTGAATTGTATATGGGCACTTTTGCCTGTTTCCATTATTTAAATACTTGTGTAAATAAACCCATGTGTCTTTTACTACTGCTGTTCATTGGCATTGTGTGAGATTTTTTTTCTTTGCCTTTTTAAAATGCAGGTTGTTAGTGGAGTTTCCAGCAACTGGAGGCCTTGTTACGTCTTGGCAGTTTCAGCCAGTGAGGCTGATTCACTATATCTCCACTTTTGATTTTTTCCTGGCAGCCTGCGAAATGGCATTTTGTCTTTTTGTTCTTTATTACATAGTGGAAGAGACCTTAGAAATTCACATTCATAGGTTGCACTACTTCAGAAGTCTCTGGAATTGCCTCGATATCCTTATCATTGTGGTAGGTAATCTTTATAACAAAGCTAACATTGCTTTCTGAGAAGCACTTTGTGGGAGATGTTAATGACTCCATATTAATGTTGTGGGTTTAAGGGATAGGGCCATCATTAAGAAGGATAATAACAGACTACAGACTGTTGGACTGTTCTGTGTGAATAAGACAGTTTTATTCTGTGTTGTCATGTCGGTGTGTTTTACAAACTTGCTTGTTCTGTCTTTGATGGTTTCAACCTTTGTGTCTTGGTGGAAGTTTTAGTGTATTTGTCCAGTATGCTTTTTCACAGCTTTTATCTATAAAGACACAGATGTTTTGGGAGGTAACAAACTCCTACTCATTTTTCTTCCATATCTCTGATACAGACTATTGCAGTGGCTTCCAAGTAAGAAAATCAACAGCTTTAAAGTAGTGATTTGCATTGGGAGGAAGCGTAACGGGGTTTGAACATGTTCGCAATGAACCACAAAGAGATTTAATGTGGTATTAAAATACTTAGCAGCTAATACCAAGTTTGAAGAAGTGTCTCAAAATTATAGAGCGCTAGCAGCTATCAAGGCTGCTTTCTTGATTAAGGCGACAATGTTGCAGATCAGTAATTCTGGTGTAATAGAAAATCTGAGTTTTGAATTTAAACCTACGTAGTAAATTCTCTCTGGGCTTATGTCAAACTGTGCTTACCAAAAATGTGCAAAGCCAGCAGTGCTGAAACAGTTCCAGCCCCATGCTTGTTTTGTGTCTTCAGGCTTGGACGAATCAAAGGTTTAATTTGTGAAGTTAGTATCTGTAATCTAATGAAATCATACTTGCATCACAGTGCTTTGTAAATGAAGGACCATTTAGAAGGATGTTTACATGAGCTGTGTGCTGTTCATTATACACTGGGAAATAAGATGCTTTGCTGTTACAGCAGTGAAGTGCATTCATGTCTGAGTGTAAAATTCAGTTCACACAAGGGGTCAAATTCTATGTTTATACCTTGTCTGATGGACATTTTTTTAAATTTAGGATTATTTACTTTATAACTGTATACCTGGTGAAGTGTTCACTTACACTAACAAAATGCACGTTTGCAGAAGTCAGAGCGAGAACCTTACCCATATGATAAAACTACAACTTCTGTGCTGTTGCTTGCTCCAGTTTAGTACTGGTCAGCCTGTACTCTGGAGAAAATCTAGTACCTTTTTGGCTACTGCTATCTTCCTGCTATTTACTCTTTTTCACCCTTCTCTTTTTGAGTTGTCATCCTTTTTTCTTTGTATTTCCTTCTCCATGACAGCTTCCTTTTTCTGAGCCCTCTGTGCTTCACCGTCATCTTGTTCTTCAGCTATGGCAAGGCAAGGATTTCTAAATCATCTTACTCCCAGGCTATTTGTCTGTAGTCTGGCACTATAATGATTTTGTCATGAAACATATTTCCCGATTTGTCCAGAAATTCTGGTTTGGATCTCATCTCAAACAGCAGCCACTGTACTGTTAAATTGCTCCTGAGTGAAAGGGGGTGAAGTGTGCCCTCCCTCCAGCCCTCCCAACTGCCTGGCCAAAAGCGCTAAAGTCATCAGTGACCAGAGGGATTAACCCTGAAGGGCTGCGAGAAACTTGTATCTGTGATTTATTCTAGGTTCTATGCAATCCCTAGCTGTTACTTTCCCATTGGGAAGTGTAGCTCTGGAGCCAGGACACCTTGCAAATAGTACTTTTGCTTTTACTTAAAGCTCGCACTATGGTAGTACTGTAAATAACATTAAGTTCTTCATATCTTTGACATGTGGCTGAAACAAGTTGTTTTAAAATCCTCATCACCTTTTGTGTGTTTTTGTGTTTCTTTTGTACTCAGCTCTCCGTGGTAGCTATAGGAATTAGCATCTATAGGATGTCAACTGTTGATATGCTCCTGAAGAAGCTGCTGGAAGATCAGAACTCATTCCCCAATTTTGAACCTTTGGCATATTGGCAAATGCAATTCAACAACATTGCCGCAGTCACTGTGTTTTTTGTCTGGATTAAGGTAACTCCAAAACACACATCCTTTTCCTCACATTAGAATGTAAGCAGCATTCTGAGTTTCACATTATATTTATATTTGAGGTTTAGTTATATTTCTCCTAAAATTGGTCATGCTAGAAAGTCAGAGCACAGGGGTAACTTCTTCCAGATTAAAAACAAGGTTATGGTTTTGCCAGAGGTTTAGTCAGCCCTTGTTTAAGTCTAGAAGATGTAGTTAGTGCTGGTGCTTTGTCACAGCAGAGATGTAAAGAAATGTTTTTATTGTTCCTGAATTGATAAGTCAGTAATTCTTACTGGGTACTACTTTTTCCTAGCCTGGTTTAAGTGTGCTCATTTTATATATTCAAAACTTCTAAATCATTAGGAGGGTTGGTAAAGCTAATCCAATTCATTTGAAAGCTAGATATGTTGCTTTACTTAAGCTTAATTTCTCTGTTCTATTGCCTCCTTTCTGTCCATACTGATTTTTCTGTCCTCTGTATGGAAAAAGTTGCAGAGGAACACTCCATTAATAAACACTCTGATGGGGAAAAATGTAAGACCAATGGTATGTGAATTTCCACTCTGATGCTCCAAACTGATACTTAGGTTATCAGGCAAGTTAGCTAATCTCTCATTGTTTTATAAAGCAAAGTTACATCTAATTATTGCATCATGATTTAACAAATAAAGTGGCTCATTATAAGACATAGTAGTAAACTGCAGAATACTGGACTAATGCGTGTTGGAGGGGACCTTGGGAAGTCTCTAGTCCAGCCACATGCTCAAGGAAAGTTCAGCTGTGAGACTGTCTTTGCTCACATTTTACTACTTCATGGCTATTACAACATCTTCATTGAAGATAAAGGAATAGGCTTTTGGAAGCATTTCAGTAACACTGCTCTGAAGCCAGGCTGCCAAATGGAGGAGTGAAAAAAAACCAACCAAACAAAACCCCACACCCAAACAAAAATTCATAGTTCTCACAGAATTTTCTTTAGATTTCAAAGCTCAGTGTTTTTAGGAAGTGATGTTATGTCTAAGTGTAAATTAACTGACTTCCTCTCCAGTCAGATCAGTAACACATCTCATGGGTAAAAGGCTGAAGAATGATTGTGTTAAGAAATAGTTGTCTTACTTGTCCTTACAGTTGTTTTTTTCTCTTTTAACAGCTTTTCAAATTTGTTAACTTCAACAGAACGATGAGTCAGTTATCCACTACCATGTCTCGCTGTGTCAAAGATGTCATTGGCTTTGCTATTATGTTTTTTATTATTTTCTTAGCATATGCTCAGTTGGCCTATCTTGTCTTTGGCACTCAAATGGATGATTTCAGCACTTTCCAGGACTGCATGTAAGTACAAGAATAAAAAATACAAAGAATTTACATTGGTAAATGGATTTGTTTGCCTCATCAGAGACCAAAGAAATCCTGTAACATTCATCTCAACAGATAAGCTGCAGACATATCACTGTTGATGTAGCTCAGTAGCAAATGCATTTCTTGATAGCATTATTAGTGTAAAAACTGTCTTCGCTGTGAGGGTAGGATTATACTATAATTAGATCAGTGGACTAAAAATGGCAACTTCTGGTTGGTGGAATTGACATGGTTTTTATAACAATTGGTCACATTCCTGGACAGACCATTAACTCTGTCTTCAGTAGCTGAATGACTGATTATGTGCTTACTGATGTTTGCAATGCTTACAGAAACTTTGTACAAATAATAATGCTGCGTTCCTGGTAGTGTGTGCAGTTGGTTGAGTGCATTTGTGAGTCCATCTTAGACAGCCGACTAGTAATTTGTAAGTATATGCTGGAATCCAGGAGAGGACTTAGTATAGGCTTGTTTACTAGTTTTTGCTTTTGACTTGGTACAACATAACCTGATTCTAACTGAGGTAATTACTAGTTTGGTCAGTTATTGATTTTCCCCTGCCTCCTTTCTTTGGGGCAGAGCATTGCAAAGAGTTTCTGGTAGAGAAGCAGAAGAACTTGAGATATGGTGGTGCTGTACAACGCCAAACCTCCTCCAGCCTTGGCACTGTACAGACAGGTTTAGAAGGAGAGGGTTGGGGCTGTGTGTATCTGAGAGGCACAGGAGTGGGTCTTAACGCTTCACGTGGGTAATCACTGGTTTTCTTTGCTTCGTGTTGCCCCTTTTATTGGTTATGACCAAAAGCCAGTAGAAACCACCCTGGCTTTGTTCTGTCTGTGTGGCATCTGCAAATTAGGTGATGCCTAGGGACGGGCTTGAGAAATTGATTATTGCAGTGCCTGATAAAGTACTGTAGTAGCGCAGACCTCTCTGCTACCTGTCGGTCAGGCTGTCAGGGTGAAACACATTGAGAACTCTTGCACAGCTCCAAAAGTGTTTTTTTCTCAACTCCTGGATGTGTTTTGTTTTGGTTTGTTTTTTAAGATTTACTCAGTTCCGCATCATTTTGGGAGACTTCAACTTCACAGAGGTTGAAGAAGCTAATCGAATTTTGGGACCAATTTATTTCACTACATTTGTGTTCTTTATGTTCTTCATTCTTTTGGTATGTATGCCTTTTTGCATCTTCTTGTTCTTTGATTCCTACTGCTACTGGGGGCTTTCTTTTTGGTAATGATGAGTGTGCAGTCCTTGTAGGGCCCTGACTTTTACGTGCCAAGTCACTACACTCTTTCATTTTTTTCTTCTTTTAAAATAGATTTGCTTTGTGTATTTTTTGTCTTTCCCATATGGTGCTTCACATTTTGTTGTTTGGGTTTTGGGTTTATTTTTATTTTTAAAAAATTGTTATTATTTTTTTATTTATTTCTAAAATCTGAATTGTGCTTGGCTTGCATACACAGCAAGCCTGTATCTTTTGGTGAAAAGTGGCTGTAATATTGCATACAGGCTCCTAGTTTATAAAGTGCTCTAATGAATGGCTGGCTGCATTTACAACAACCTAGTTTATGCAGGTAACACGCAGCTTCATCAGCAGTGATAAATTCAGTGAGTATATTGTGAGTGAACACTCAATGTTTGTATACTCTCTGTTAGTACTGAATTCGTATTACAGTCTTACTAACAATTTATATAACAAAAAGTGGAGGGAGGAGACCTCTCTCTCAGAAAACTAGGAGACCAAGTAAATTCATTTTTTTTATGTCGATAGAAGCAAAGAGCACCAGGATCTTCTACCTGGCTGTAGTTTTCAGGTAGTTTGGCACTAGCATTAATATATAGTGATCTTGTTTTCTGATTATATCTGATGGAAGCTGTTATGTGAACAAGAAATCCTCAAATTATTCCCAGAACTGTATGTCTTTTGGTGATCTGATAAGGTGGCAAGCATTAAAGCAGGATTTTTATTAACCTTATCTTCGTAACTTTTAGAATTAATTACTGAATGAGGCTTTTTGTTATTCCTTGAGATGAAGAGAAATGGCACTCGGATATTATTTGTGGAGATGGGAGAATAATTCATCTTGGCTATTCATTAGTAAGGAAGCAGAGAATCTTATGTGTTCAGTTGGATGGACCAGTAGTCAATTGGAAAATAATATATGGGTCATTCTGGCCAAAGAAGCACATGAGGCAAGTTTTGTGTTTCATTTGAAGCACCTCACAAAATCCAGAGGAGCAGGGGCTAGTGTCTGGCAAGGGAAATAAACACTTTTTTCTAAGGGGTAGCAGAAGAGCGCTGGAGTCTGAAGATATAGCAGGTTATCCAAAATACTGATTATACTTTGTATGTTTATTAATTTCTGCACATTGTGTAATTTGACTGGATTGAAATGTTGCTGTAAACTCCCTGAGACCAGTCTGAGATCTGGAAACCAACTTAGGGAGGATGGGCAGAAAGCACCAGCTCTTAATGTTGGGCATCTGAAAGCAAAATAGACAGACACCAAATTATCTCTTACTTCTCTGGTGTTTGGCAAGAATGCATAAAGTTACAGCACTGGAAGATTGTTCTCTTTAAGTCATGAGGAAATAAAGGTTAATGCTGCCTTTCTGCATGAGAGTGGCACATAGAACACGCCAGTAAATTGAGTAGTTCTTTCTGGACTTGAATGTCCAGCTTGCAATTCAACAATGTTTACCTCATGTTCCGCAGGACCCTTTCCGTAATCACAGCATGGCTTGAGTAAATTATGAGACCAAATTTTTCTCTTTTGTCTGAACAAGCAACCAGGCTCTCTTCAAGATTTTAAGCTTTTTTGGTCTTATCTTTACTCTGTAATAAAAGTGGAGTTGTAACTAGGTAAGAACCTCATGTTTGTGCTGGTTATTACAAGATGAATAGTAAACTTCGTTCCTCACATATTTTTGTTGCCAGCTGTGTTGCCTAGATTAATTCACAGGTGTTACCAGTATAAGTCTGGCCTCACAGGTAGAACATGGTTTATTGCCACTGCTGTGTGTAGGCATGAACTGTCTCTGGAAAGTAGTTCTCTAGTTATGTTAATAACCAGCAGTCTTGATTAAAAGTTATTGGGCTTCAGTGTATCATATTTCAGTATCTCAAACTCTTATGTCAGTGCTTTTTAAACAGCCCACCATTTTCTTCTGACCTCTTTTAAAAAGTAAATGTATAGGTCTGCACACGAAGGTCATGGGAGTAGTAGGGCTCAGACTTGTTGAAATCTAAGTAGGCTTTCTCATTTCTCTCGTGAGCAGAACATGTTTTTGGCCATTATCAACGATACGTACTCTGAAGTCAAATCGGATATGGCACATCAGAAGGCGGAAATGGAACTGTCTGACCTTATCAGAAAGGTATAAGTTTTGTTTGTTTGACATCTCATTCCTCACAGCTGAACTTACTCCATAAAATGCTCTATAAATCTACAAGGTAAAACTGGCAGCAGCTGATGAAAATACACATCTCTCACTTAAATAAATTTGAGCTGAGTGTCATTTAAATGAATTAAAACTTCCCATCACAACATATTTTAGTCATCTGAGACTTTGCGTTGAATGATCCGCCTGCTGAATATGACATAGGATTCATCTGTCTAGGTACACAGAGAAATATTGAACTGGTGAAGCTAAACTGCTGTTTGGTTTGGTCACAGAATTCAGAATTACCTCATTTCAGGCAATAAGATGAGGCAACTCTTGGATAATGTGTTGGGAGCTCCCAGGGACGGCTGCCTGTAAGGTTGTTGAATAGAGTTCAGAGTTTGACCCGACTGCCAGTTGAGGAAAAACATGTGCATGTGGCACGGATCTGGTGCTGTACCACAACCAGAAACATCTGAACGCACACTCTGCCAGTGCGTGTAATTCAGTGTTTAGAACTTGGAAACTGGTTATGAAAACACAGCAGAGAAAAATGAAAAGTGCTGCTTTGTTGGGATGAGGATTTTTTTTTTTAAAGCATTCCTGCAAGTGAAGAATGAGAGATAAGCAAAATGACCACAGAAGGTTATTCCTGGTTTGTCAGCATCATTTAAAACTGTCACTTAACTGTCACCAACTGCCAAAGCTGACTTACTGGGACAAAATGCTCCATTCCTACTGACCTGCAGTGCAAACTGAATGATGAAAGCCTTACCTCTAACTGCAAAGGTATTTGTATGTTGCCCATTTAAATGATATAAAAGATGGATAAACTGGAGGAAAAGGCAGATTCCTGCAGGACTTTTGGAACACGCTAAATGTGTATACCAGTTGATTTTTGTGATGAAAACAAACATTAGAAATCAAGTGTTAACATTTCATGAGAAGTAAAAAACCAAAATTTCACTTATTCTTTCAGGGCTACAACAAAGCCATGATCAAACTTAAACTGAAGAAAACTACTGTTGATGACATTTCAGAAAGTCTGAGACAAGGTGGGGGAAAACTAAATTTTGATGAACTTCGGCAAGATCTAAAAGGGTAAGGAAGATGTTACTTCTTATCCTGAGTAGTATCCCTGAAGATGTATGATATTAAGTCTCTGATGCAAGTTTCTCTCACTTCTGTGTTGTGGCAGGAGCGTTGTGGTGGGAATAAAGACAACACAGCCAAGTATTTTATGCTTTTCCTGTGTCTGGTGGGAGGTTTATGTAAACAAACAGATATGTACAGGCAAACCACCTTTTCATAGAATCATAGAATAGTTTGGGTTGGAAGGAACCTTCAAAGCTCACCTGGTCCAACCCCCTGCCGTGCGCCGGGATGTCTTCACCCCAATCAGGTTGCTCAGAGCCCCATCCAGCCTGGCCTGGGATGTCTCCAGGGATGGGGCATCCACCACCTCTCTGGGCAACTTGAGCCAGTGTTTCACCACTCTCATTGTAAAAAATGTTTTCCTCGTGTCTAGCCCGAACCTCCCCTCCTTTAGTTTAAAACCATCACCCCATACTTTATCACTACAAACCCTGCTAAAAAGTCTGTCCCCATCTTTCTCCCCAGAGTCTTCTTCAGGCTGAACAACCACAACTCTCTCAGTCTGTCCTCACAGCAGAGCTGTTCCAGCCCTCTGGTCATTTTTGTGGCCTCCTCTGGCCCCTCTCCAATAGGTTCATGTCTTTCCTGTACTGACGACCCCAGAGCTGGACGCAGAACTCCAGGTGGGGTTTAATCAGAGCGGAGCAGAGGGGCAGAATCACCTCAATCTGTTGGCCACAATCCTTTTGATGCAGCCCAAGATACAATTGACCTTCTGGGCTATGGGGATATTGATCTGCAGGCATTGCACAAAGGAAAATTTGAACTATGACACAGGACCAGGGAAGAAGAGAGTGGGAAAACCATTATCAGTTTGAGGTAGAAGAGAAGTAATAACTGAGGAGGTCTGCTGAGCTCCAGCCCCTGGGCTGTAGCTTGTGTTGCTGCAGTGGCGCACCATCTCACACCAGAGGAAGGATTTGGCACTCTGGGGCCCAACTGCCTCAAGTTACTGTGTTGTGGGGGAGAAAGGGTCTAAGGAAGCAGAGATAGAACGCCTTTGAGGAAACAGGAATGTTTCTGTCAGAGCCACTGAAGGAGTTTGTGAACAGGCAGGAAAGGGAGCAAATAAAGGAGGTATAAAAGAGATGGCCGTGAAGGAGCAGGGTGGAATCTAGGGGAGATTTCTGCTATTGGCTAATGAAAGGTGAGGGCTGAGCTTTTTGTTATTATTAGCGTTGTGAATTTCCATGCGGCACTGGGTTCAAGTTGTGTCTTTGGGTTGGGGATGAAAATTTGGTCGAAGTGAAAGGTTTTCCTCATACTTCAAGTTTGTTCAGCATCTGAAAAACGGAAAGTGATGAAATGTTTTTTTTTCTGCGTTTTCAGGAAGGGGCACACGGATGCAGAGATTGAAGCAATATTTACCAAATATGACCAGGATGGGGACCAGGAACTGACAGAGCATGAACACCAGCAGATGAGAGATGACCTGGAGAAAGAGAGGGTGAGTTCAGCGTTGAGTGGTATTCCACCAGTACCATCTGCCAGTCTTCTTGTACTGGTTTACTGCCCCAGAAGAGTCCTCTTGTTTCCCTTTACATTTGCGCTCATCTCTGGCTCTCTGAGCAGAACTGTGAAAAGGGAAGGGGGAGATAATGGAGGACTTTGACACCCCCATTCGCCTTGTACAGGTGAATGTCCTTACATGTTCTCTGTCTGTGGCTAATGTTTTCACAAAGGAGGATCTGGACCTGGACAGGAGCTCTCTGCCACGTCCTCTGAGCAGCCGCAGCTTCCCCCGGAGCCTGGATGACTCTGAGGAGGATGAGGATGAAGACAGTGGACACAGTTCCAGGAGGAGGGGCAGCAGCTCTAGCGGGGTTTCCTATGAAGAGTTCCAAGTGTAAGTTTATCATTCTGAGGGGGATAAATCTGCATGATGGTGTTCTTTTTGCTTGTGGATTTTTTTCTTTCATCTATTTACTAGTTCTTCCTGTAACTCTGAATATTAATCAAATATTCATAAAAGTCAATGTTATGTTTTTAAGGTGTTAAGTTACTGCTTTTAGTAGCTTTCAGGTAATATCTAAATTGGAGGTACCTTAGAGAGGCTCCTGGAAATCAGTAAGAAAACCAAAAGCAACAAAACCAAAACTAAAACATAAGCACAAAAAACCCAACCAAACCACACCAAACCAAAACAACAAAACAAGAAAAAACACCTGTTCTTAAAACCTGGTCACTGAAAAAACAGAGAAAATAGTCATGCTACACTAGTGCCAGAAGACTTTTCTGCTTTTTTTTACGTAGTAAAACCTTGAGGTTATTGTAGGTTCAGTGGAAACTTTAGCTGTTGTTTTTAATAAGTTACTTGTGATTGTGTATTTTGTCTAAAATGATAGATAGAAATGCTAGCATTGCTCTTAGTTATAGCAGTGCTAGCTGAATGAAGAATTTGAGTCACCAGAACCAACAAGTTTTGATAATGATGCCCTAAAAACAGGGAAAATGGAGTGGAATTTGTGCTTTTTTTCCTATCTGTTTTGCCCCTGTGTTATCTTTTTGCTCTTGTGTACCTTGTCCCTTCCTGGACAGTAGGACTCATTTGCGGCAAGTCAGATGTGTACTTGAATTAAAATGCTGTTTCACCCGCTCTGTGTGACTTGGAAGTGTCCGAGTCACTGAAGCTCCTGCTTGTCACCCTTAGACTCATGAGACGGGTCGATCGCATGGAGCACTCCATCGGTAGCATCGTCTCCAAGATTGATGCAGTTATTGTGAAGCTTGAAGCGATGGAGAGAGCCAAACTGAAAAGGAGGGATGTTTTGGGCAGACTGTTGGATGGAGTGACAGAGGTAAGAAGCACCTCCTCCCTCCTCTCTGGCCACTACCTGCCTAGCTTGCTTCTTGTTACCACTTCTTCCTTCTGCTGCTCATGGGAAGGTTGAGGGAGCGGTGGTTAAAAACAAGGTTGGTGCTTTGGCAGTGGCCAAATCGTTTCAGTTTTGTGTTGCTGAAGGGACGTGATGCAAGTTTCAGATACGCCAACCCAACTTATAGTAGGCCTGTGTCAGGCTGAGACAGCAGAGCACCATCTAAACCCTTGGACTGGACAGCCGTGGTGTTCAGTAGTTGCTGAAGCAGCTTGTTCGTCCCTTGGTGTCACTTAGGGTCAATACAAAGCTTTTTATGGACTAGTCAGTTAGACTTAGGGGCAGCTGGTCTGTTAAGAGTCAGGGGGATCCAGCCCAGCAGGCCTGTGCAGTCTGCTCTTCTCCTGTGCTGTTTCTGGGATTGTCTGTAGCCAGTAGAAGCAGGTCACTTCTGTCACCAGGCTTATCTAGCTTCTGTTGCCTCCTCTCCCACTTTCTCTTTCTTGAGAGCCCTTTGAAAGTGACCAGTGGGACAAAGACATTATTTATGTGGACACTAAAACCTGCCAAGTTCCTGATGGAACAAGAACAGTGGAACAGGACTGTTAAGGGGTGGGCAAGATGGTCTGTCTTGGTGGGTTACGTAGGTCAGACTTGCAGCTGCCCTGTTGCAGGTATGGTGTTTCTGGCTGTTACTGTTCCAGTGTTCCAGACAATAAATCTACTCGGTTCTTGAGCTGGGGCTTCCTTGTGGGTGTGCTCTCCTCAGTATAGTTAACATTTCTGGAAGTGGATTTAAATATTAGAGCTGTGATACAAATTGTGCTTTCATGAGTCAAGGTGACGGCCTGGGCGTTACGTCACTGGAAAGAAAACAATTTACTGCTTGGAGTTGTGTTTCCCTGCTAGGCTGTGGAATCATTTGAGTGGTATAAATATTTCCCATGTTTGTATAGGGTTTTTCTTAGGCTGCAGGTTGGAAGCTGTGTTTCCAGCTTGTGTCTTTTAATCTATTCAGGATGAAAGACTGGGCCGTGACAACGAAATACACAGGGAACAAATGGAGCGTCTCGTGCGAGAGGAGCTGGAGCGGTGGGAGTCGGACGATACAGCGTCCCAAATGAGCCATCGTCTGGGAACGCCGCTCGGGCTGAACGGCCAGCCCCGTTCCAGGAACTCTCGGCCGTCTTCCTCCCAGTCAGATGGTATCGATGGAGGAGGAGGAAACGGGGGGAATAACGTCCATGTGTAGGATTAATTTTGTAGGTGATTCGAAATGTTTCAGGTCAGTGTTAAGCCAGGAAATAACACTCCTCCACGGTTTCTCCAACATGAGGTGATCATCCTGATCAGACCGCTAAGGACAAGTTTCACTGGTGAGTAGATGTAATTTTGCAGACCTATGTAAGCCACGTGTCAAATTCAAGCTGCCAACAATGAGACTTTCAGCCTTGGACAAAAAAATGCAGGAGACAGAGTGGAAACCAGGTGTGACAAAATGTACCTGGACAGAAATTTGTGTCTGTACATGTACTATGGTGAACAGTTTCATGAGGGCAGCAAGTTTCAGACAAAATACTGTGCTGTGGCTAGAGCACTCAAATGAAGGGCTGTGTGTTTTCTGCTTTCTGTTGGAAAATACAATTTTAAGTACTTTAAAAGGCAATTTATAAAAGAAAATTGCATCAGTTTATTGTCTTAGTTGTTATTAGAGCTGACACTTTTCAAAGAGATAAAACAACACTTTTTCTACTTTGGGTTTCTGCCTATTTTTCTGACTCTTGGTGTACTAAAATTTTAATTGATTTAAGATGTTAATTTTTTCCTGTTTTTGAGAAATACTATGTTTCTTTAAACAGAAGAAAGTGGACTTAGTTTGTACAACTGTAAATCACATTATTCTGTAATAGAAACCATATGCATTACGTGGTTTTGCATTTCATTAGCATTTCAAAAGTAGTACTTGAGAGCTGCCTCTTCACACCCAACTAGCATGATAATTTTCAGCTTGGTTACACAAGTGCCCATTTTTTAATGCTATGTTTTCATGATCCGAGTGTTCCAGGAATAAACATTGTACAGTTTCTTAGGCAAAGATGGTTACTTTCTGGAAAATATATTTTTTAAAAAACAATTGAAGAACACTATCTCTTCCTTGGGTGTGACAGGGAAGGGGGCAGAGAAGTTGCTGACAGTTGGGAAAAATCTGGTCTTGCGGTCTATCAAGTTCTAATAGCATCTTGACAATATCTGTATTTACCTGTAATGGTTTTCAGCGTACTCACCGATTTTTTGTATTTAATCTCCTCTGCTTTCTATGTCATAGAAGCTTGCTTTTTGAAAGGAGATGCAACACTGAAATTATGCTTGTTTCCTACAGGAAGTGTTTGTGGGTTTGCCCAGCAAAATGTTTCAGTGTCTGGCACGCCAGTTTAGGAGGGAGGTTGTCAATTGTGCTTTTTTCCTGAAGATGGCACTTGTCTTGTATTTAGTGACTTAGAGTTGTTGTAAAGGAAAATGGAAAGCTACGTAATCAAACACCTTAGCTATTAGTAAGGTATATAGAGGAAAAAAATGTCTGTTTAACCAAGTATATATATATATGTTATGTTGGTGCTTTTTGTTTAAAAAGCAGTTATTGCCAGGGATTAGCACCTTATTCTTTGGGAGTACAGCTTGGGCAAAGCTACATCTTGCATATGTTCTTACAACTGTATTGCCTGGATGTACAATGCCTCAGAATGCCTTCCCTCTGACCAGAGGACTCGCTGAAGTTAAATAGACTTTATGCCTTTCCCTGTTTTTAAGTTTATGAGAAACCATAAGCACAGAAACATAATTAATGTAAGGTGGAGCAGGAGAAAGTTCAGTGTGGAGACTGGAATTTCTTAGTAGCTTTGGCTCGAGAACAGAATGACCAGGGAAAACTGGTTGTGATTCCTGTCAGGTATTTTTTCTTTCTGTGGGTTATTTTGTCCCATACTAGGAAGAAATTCATACTCTTTCACAACAGACCCCATCAGCTTCCCAAAACAGCCCACTGCGCAGTGGTTAAGGCATATTTGTGAAGCCAGAGACACTAAGACTAAGCTCTGTCTTGCCTCGATTGCGAGTTTTTGGACCTTAGAAACCTTTCTGAGGAAACCTTTTCCATGTTAAAATGGCATTTCTGACTTAAACTAAAGAAACAAAACCCCAAAAAACCACTAGCTCTACTCATGGCCAGCTGGTGTGCCAGGAAAATAGAAAATACAATACAAAACAATTTAAATATATGTAGCCTTGTTTAGTGTGTTGCTATGTGACATGGTTTCCAGTCTAAACTTTGAGGCATGCAGACTAATTATATGTGTGTAACATGTAACTGATGTTTGGTTTCTAGGCTGAAGGGTTACCTAAGTGGTAAGATAGGATTTTGAATAATCATGTACTTAAAATCACTGACTTTGGGCCAGATGACCAAACTTGAAGTGTCCAGCCATCGGCTGGAAGGTTATGAAGAATGTCTCATGTCAAGGCTTGTGCCCGTGGCCTGCAAAGCATGTCGCGTGGAGCTATAGAGGCTGATGGACAAGTGATGTCATCTGTGAGGTCATCTGTTGGTGACACAGGGCCTTCCTGGGGGGAAAGAAGCAAAACTCAGCCTATCAGGATGGTTTTTAAATAGGTTTTTAAATAAGTTTCCAGTTTATAAAAAAAAAAAAAAGGTATATTTCAACATGTAAATTCAATCACGCAGCTCATCTTGTATTTGTATTCTATTTTTATTATGAAAAGGAAAATATTTGCATTCATAGCTGTATTTGTTGAGGTATATTTCTGTAACGTGTCGTTACTTAATAACAAACTTCATCTTGAAGTGCAGTAAGTTTTCATGGGGTACCCGTGCCTGTTGACAGTGGGCCTCGCTGTAAGCGCCTGGCCACTTGACAGATGTTACAAACATTTTAATCATTTTGTTTTTCAACTTTAGATTATAGTATAATTTCCCACTTATTACAAAGGTAAGTTTTTTGCATAGTAACATAATGTACAGTGTTTGGTCTTATTAGGAAGCTGTTAATTATGCAAGTCTTCTACAGTGATCAAGAATGTATTGATTTGTAAAACTGAGCACTTTACTTCCTAATAAACATTTTATATAATCAATAAAGCAAACATCGTGCCATACACTTGATTTGTTTATAAAGGCACATTAAGAATCCTACTTTTTTTTTTTTTTTTTACGTGTGTTACTTCTATCTCATGCCATATTCTCAGGTTACCTAAAGGGAGTACAGAGTGTGAATGAGCAGAGAGGACTGGGCTGATCCAACTGCTTCATTGTCCAAACAGTATTTTTTTTAACACTTTATGTCACATTTGCATTTGTGTGAATGCACAGGTATGTTTTCTGCTATTTCAGGTAGCAGCTCTGACTGCTAATAACTCTGGTCCTTTATTACTCACAGTTACTCTGTAAGTTAACTTCTCTACTTTTTTCGCTATCCGCCTTGATTTTTTCCCATTGTTTCAGGGAATCCTGCAGCACCTGGAGGGTTGCATGGTCCTTGGGAATCCCAGGCTTTCATATGAGTTCTGTCTGGGCAGCAAAGAGTTGGCAGTTGTCTAACCAGGTCAAAAGCGTATACCATAATAATGAAAACTGAATGCCTAATGTAAATCCCTCTCAGTCTTTAATGAAATACATACATGCTGATGGTGGTATGGAAGGTACAGAAGCAGCTCTACTTTCAGGAGGGAGAGCCTGGCATTTCAGAGATGCTTAAGGAAGTCGTGACAGTCTCTTTTCCAATTTGTGTTGCTGAGATTCTGATGCACCCAAACCATTCTTCCCTTTTTGCACACAAATTCAATTAATTCAGAAGCACAGTTGTCTTCTGTTCTGCTTAAAACAGGGTTTTTTAGTCATGGCTCAGATTAGTCCTTGTTTTTACCTGAGAGATGCTGTGGATAGCTGGAAGAAAAATGTGTTCTCAGATGCTAGCAAATAAATGATGAAGTATTATTTACTAAAGCACGCTAAAGAAAAGAAGACGGTACTGCTGTATTCCCCTCTAGTAAGAGTTTAGTTCATGCTCTGGGTCTTCCAGAAAATAACATTATATTTCAAAGGAAAATAAGTAGTTTGCAAAACAAACCAGCTTTCTGCAATGGAAAAATGGAAAAAAAAAAAAAGGCTCCCAGAAACTTTTTTTCCCTTCGTGCAATCTTAACCAATACCAGCTTGGGTTCCGAGTTGTTTTCAGCAATGCACAAGTGGATTAGAAGGCTTCTGATTCCGATTCCACAATAAGTCTGTGCCACAATGGTCCCTCCAGGTTTTAAGCACTGATTGTGCAAAGTAGGTGCAGTAAAGGAGGAAGCAAACTCATGCCTTTTATAGTAGACCTGAATTTGGACTTAGTATGAGAGCAGCTTTCCTGCAGCCAGGTATTTTGGAGCAGGCCTGCCAGCACTGGGATTTGAGGACAAACAGCAACATTTTTAGGGGTGACCCTGAGAGTGGCCTGTGTCTATGGGGGTCTCAAGAAGTTTTTAATAATAAGTGCAATACTTAGATTGCCAGTGGACTGATGGTGACAACTTGTGTCAGCCACAGTTAGGCTGGTGACATCTTGACAAAAGTTTGGACCAGTAAATGTGTTCATTTGCAAAGCCTTGAAATGTAGAAAAAGATGAGCAGGTATTTGCAAAGACTAAATGCTCGTCAAAAGACTATTCCCGCAAAGCAGATCAACGATATTGAACTGTTACAGGGCTAGAATTGGCTTCACTGTTGTCTAGATTTTGAGATTTCTACTTTTGAAAAAAATCGTTCCACTGAGAAGAGTTGAGCTTTGTGTTCAGGTAAGTCACATTTAAGGTATTTTCAAAATACTCTTTTAGCAGTGCCTTGACTGCGAGAAATCCCTGTTCATGCCTGCATGGGCTGCTACTTTTCACTGTTGCCTGGAAGACGATATGATGAAAACTCTGAGACAAAACAATCGACAAAAACCCACCTATTTCAGGCTAAACTTGCAATTACCAGCTCATTCCGGTGCCTGAGGTAAGCAGATTTTTGTACTGCCATCAGCTTTTCCTGCAGCTGAGGTGGACGCTGTGAGACCCCACAGGAACGTCGGACCAGACTGGGCTTCCCGGCCTGTCTACCTCCCCAGCTGACGGTGCGGAGCCTCTTTGTTGCCTCCCAACCTTCTCCCAACGCAGGAGGAGACAGCCCCGGGTCTGAAAAGCTCTGCTGACGTAGGTTTTTAATATTTATATAGAAAAGGCATGCAGCTGTTGTGGTTTAAACTGTTATATGTTACTGAGTTTCAAGTACGGATATTGTAAAGATAATAGCTGTGCTTTGCCAAGTAGACTGTCACAGTAACACACATCAAGGACCGAGGATTTACTGAGGCATGGCTTTAGAAACCTGAGTGCAGATAATTTGCCTAAAATTTGGGATACTTCTTATTTAAAAAAAAAAAGAGGCAGCAGGTCTCCTTGCGCGAACCTCCAACTTCGGCCTTGAAAAAATGATTGCCTTGTTGTTGTGAGCCCCAGAAGAAAGCAGAGGAATCCTTGCACAAATCATGCATTTCTCCTTGTAAAAAATTTCCATTTCTCTCAATGTTCTTATGGTGTTAGAGCTGTGTAATAAAGGCCAGTTGGGTTTCCTGGCTTAGATGTTGAAGTGAAGAAACAGGTTTGACAAGGGTTTTAACAGTCAAACTGTTAATTTGTGGCCAGCAAGCAATAGGAAGGAAGCTCAGCCTGGGAGAGAAGCAGCATTTATAGTGCATTATTTTCAGAAGTCTTTTCCCTTTTTTGATGGCTAGCAGTGAGATGAATGCAAGCTCTGTCTGACAGAAGGAGAACTCATTAAAAAAAAGGATGGAAATATTTAGACTGAAAGAAGTTGTTTATATCTGTAAGAGCCATAATCACACAGATGCAGATTACTTAGAAGTGTGTCACGTGGAAGCAACTTCAGGACTCTGTTGGCACTGCTGCTGTTTATTGCACATTATCAGACTGCACTGGTAATGTATGTCTCTCATGCCGTGCTGTACCATTTGTGTAAAAACAGACTGCTAAACATGGAGTGAGTGATTGCACTTTGTCAAATGTTTGAGGGACAGCAAGTTGATGTTTATGCACATAGCACTTACTAGTTAGTACTAGAAAACCATTTCCCTCCTTTTATTTTCCAAATTAAATTATGGTCTCTTTTGGAATATTGAGTAAAATGTGCAGAAAACCTAGCACTGCAGCGAAGAATACTGAAATTTTTCATCCAGGGATGAAAACTTTGAATATTTGTAGTATGTATCAGCATCTCAGAGAATTTCTGCAGAAAATACATAAGCATGAATCCATAACAGGATTGTTTGAAGAGGTTTGATGCACTTCGGGCAGATGCCAGTGCACTGTCTAGAAACACTTTTCATCACATTCCCCGAGGTGCTTGTCTGCAGGCATACAGAGCTGGGTATGGCACCTGAAGCTTTTGACCCCCCAGCTCAATAGGAATGTACTCAGCTCCTTACAGGAAGAAGGTGGTCATTCCACAATACTAGAGAGCCAGCGAATAATTGCGGTGCTGTATTCTTTGAAGAAGGGTGCCTAGAATATTGGCAAGGCAGCTTTCTAGAGAAGGAAGCGGTCTGCATAGACAACATGACTCGAAACCCTACAGAGGCAAAGATTGTTTCTCTCAAAGTATGAAGGAAACAGATGACACTGGAGAAGCAAAAATTATTAATTTATATTCAAAAGCAAGGTTAGGCATTTGTGATGTTTGGAATATGGTCCAAAAGCAGGGGCAAGAACTGATAGAGTGTCATGGTCTGTGAACACATTTTGACCTGCCTGTTCTCGTGTTCTTGCATGGGTTAATCAGTAAGTATGTCTGATAACCTCTCACCCTCATTCTGTCGTTATTTCAGTTCCATGTATTGTCTTCATCTTTTTGGATAAGGATGGTTCTCAGCAGTGTGGCAGCAATTGCGCAGCCGCGGTGATGCGGTTGGGAAGTGCTTCCATCAAGGACTTCTGAAGGTGTAATACAACAGAGGCTGCAGCGGCAGCAACCAGGCCTGACCATCAAATGTGAGTTTTCTTCTGCACAAGGCACCTTTGTCTTTTTTTTACATGCTCTTTTTCAAGGATTATAGCCATCAGGTTTGCAGTGTAGTAAATGGGACAGCATTGTCAGACATTGTTCCAAACAATATTGTAAACATACTGCAGATTTCCAGGGGGGCTGCACTGAGTTGCTTTAAAGTGAGTGTTAGAAATTCTTGTTTTTCAGCAGTCTGGTTGTGTGCCACATCAAAGACACATAGCACAAACTTTTAGCACTCACAATCATAAAAACAAAATAAATGTTTTTCAGGGGATCAGCAACTCTCGTAGCATTTTGCACAGTTGCTTTTGCTAGAGCCATCAAACTGGCTGTTTAGATGCTGGGATGAGAGTAATTGCCGTAACGGAGAAGGCTGCAGCTTCAGCTTGAAACACTCCAAATGAAAACGTTAGTTGGTCCTACACCAGGCCAGAGCTTTCTGATTTGGCTGCTGGTGGTGTGGTGTACACTCAAAAAAATTCTTTCTAATTGCAACTTGTTAAGAAACAAGGTAAAAACAGGAGGAGGACTTTTTCTGTGTCAGCAATACTGGTTGTGTGGTTGCCCAAAACTCTCTGCTGGGTAGGTAGAGCTTATATCAATGCATTTTGCTTTTGCAGAGTACTTGTCTATGGTGAAATAATCTGTCCATGTGAAGGTGATGCTTGGCAAAGTCCTGCTGGATATTAAATCAGCCAGTATCCAAGAGAAGAAATAAGCAGCCACTCTGAAATATCCACATATATACTTATGTCTCGAACACAAAAAGAAACATTTGTTAGGAGCATATTTTGGTAGCAAAGTCAATATACTATATACACAAGGACAGCGATTCTCGAAGGAACAGAATCATTTGAATCCTAAAATGTTTTTTCAAGTACGGTAACTGCATTAAGAACTTGTTAAAAGAACTGCTGAGACTGATCCTGCCAGCTAAGTACAAAAAATAATTTATATTCCCAATATTGCTCAATAAATGCATTGGGACTAAACCAGCCCAATCTGTTCAGTCTATTAGTATTTCTCATAGCCTCTCCATGCCTCAAATTCTATCATTGTTGCTCTTGCAGTTTTGAAGTAGTGTATATGTTTCCAGTCCTGCCTCTTTTAGCCATCTGTTGAGGCACTACATTGCCTTTTTACAATTTTTAATTTCTCTTGTAAACTTCTGTGGAATGCTTTGAAAATAAGTGATTTTTCAATTTTTTGATACAGAATCAGAGAATCACAGAAAAGTCTGTGTTGGAAGGGATCTGTGGTCAAGGAATTCTGAAGAACAAGGCAGAGATTGTTTTCCTCTTCCTGGGTGGTTTGGACTTATTAATGTTTTAGACGAGAAAGTATACTACTTTCATTCAGTTGAAAGTGAGTTTCAGTGATCTGTGATTTCCAGAAACTGTGTAACTTCGAGTATAGATATTTGTGCAGCTTCCATTATCTGACTTTTCTTCTTGTCTTCTGGCTTTTGACGGGAGTCTGTACATTCTGCACTTCCAAGTATTTGCCTGACAACATCTTGCGCAGACTACTTGCTGCCCTTCAATTTATCCATCTGTCCCCATAGCTAAAGAAACCATGTCATTTTGAGCTTTTAATCCATAACCATTTAGTCTCAGACAAAAATATAGACTCTTTTTTTTTCATTGGTGACGTTGCTATCTTAATTAATTTTTCCATTTCTTGATTCTCTGGTGGATGTATTTCTTACCTTTATTGGCTGCCAATGTCAAGTGTCTACCTGACACAAATTCTTTGCAGCTTTTATATTTTTTTAATCCTTCCTCTGTGCTGGAACAACTTCCTGAATTGCAAATCTCTTTATTGATTTATTTTTATTGTACCAATGAGTATATATTATGATGAGCAAAAAATTAGTTGTGCAGTTTGTTGGGTTTTTTTTAGTTACTGAGGCAGAAGATATTGCAAGTTTACAGCAGAATAAAATACAAAGGGTAATAACAAAAACATCTTTTTTGTCTTGTAAAAATGTGTCTCTATCCCAAAACCAGACAGGAGGTGGCTGACTAATTCTGTACTTCGTGTTCAGATTTGGCTTCAGTTACCTAACATGTTTCCTCAGACTCCAAATTCTTTGTGGAATGGGTTGTCATTCCCTGCCTCAGTAGGATGCTACTCTACAAGTACGATTCCCTCAATGCCTCCTGGAAAACCCAAATTAAACAACTGTGTCTTTCCTCACAGGTAGTGAATATATGGCCGATAAGGTTTTTGTTGTACCTACTAGCACAGAAGTCAAGAAATAAGGTGATGCTTCTTACACAGCCCAAAGCAGCCAGCCAGGAGTTGCAGCTTCATCAGCAGAACCCTTAAGTCCGTAGCAAGACCTACTTAGGCTTTAAAAATTGTCTTGGCTCAAGCAAAGATTTAATAAGTGCCTGTGTGCACTGCGAAAAACAACAGGACCAGTTCCCGAGTCAGTGTAACTCATGGGCCTTTTTAGACGTGTCATTTGAAAAGTCAATAGTGTATATCTCATAGTTGTCCAGCTCCGTGTAAATATTTTACAGAATCAATTAGATAACTTACATGCTAACATCAGTTTTGAAAGCCAGGCAATAATTCTGAAAATGAAATTTGCTTTCTATAGTGTCCAGCCTTCTGCTTGCTTCATCAGAAGCCATCGTTCAAATTGTTCCACTGCCAGGCTTACTAACCTGTTTCAGATTCCACTGGAATATATCTTCATTCCAACAAAATTGCTCCAACAGCTATTGATACTATTGATTATTAAATATTTTTTAGCTACAGAGAAGTAGCTAAAAAAGTAAGAAGTGTGCTTTCTATTAAAGGAAATATCTTATTGAAAACTATAATAACCACAATATTAGACAAATACACACACAAATATAGATACACAATAAAAAGGAATTTATTAAAATATTTTTTTTTCATCCTTGGAGCTTAATTAGTAGTATAATAGTGTAATCGTATATTAAGGTAAGTCACTCTTCAATGAGTCTTATGGACACAGATGATTTGCTTAGTCAGTGAAGGTTATTTGTCTCTATTTCATTATTTGTAATTAGGACAAAATGCTTTCAAAACAGTAACCCTTTCCTTTGTAACAAAGCAAAACAAACAAACAAAAAGAGCACCCGGTAAGCATTGCTAGGCACTTTGTTTTCTGTATTGCTAATATTTTAAAGTTTTGTATACTTCCTAAATTTCAAGATCTAAAATTGTGATAACTCAGTCTGAACTCTACACAGCATTAGCCATATTCTACAACATGGTAAATGCTTAACAAAGCTTGCTTAGCGCGTTGTAAATCAAATGCAGTTGTTTCAAACTTGATGTATGAATTTCAGGGCAATGGGAAATTCATCAGATATTTAGTTACTAGTGTAGTTATTGTTGTGATTTTTTTCAGTTGTTTTTATTTATTTTTTATTTTTTATTCCTTTTTTTTTATTTTTCCAAATTGGATACTCCTGATTCCAGTTTTGTCAGTGGCCTTCTGCATATTACAAGCTCTCAAATAACATATGTTTTGTCTTTAGGCTGATATCAGTACTTAGGTTATCTTTTACTTTTTTTTTTCTCTTCTTAATAAATAAACACAGTCCTTTCTCTAGCTTCACCAAAGTAAGGCGTTTGGTACCTGTAAATTCACAGTAAATTTTTTCTCTAAATGTTTTTAAGATTTATTAAGGCTATTTACACCTTTTCATGAGTGAGTGGCAAGATGTGATTGCTATGGAATCAGACAATAATTCTGTCGATAATGGTGTATCACATCTGTCACTTGTAATCTATAGGTGCTGTATAGGTGCACCTATTATTTATCCACAGTAAGTCCTGTGATAGAAGTGAGGGCTCTTTCAGAGATCTTGGTTATATTGAACGCATTTTTTAATATCTGTTCTTGCCTGTTTTGTGGCAATAACATCAGGTGCTTGCTAGGAACAGAATCTATAGCTGAGAGATTGTAACAGCTGATCAAACAGGTGGAAAAGTTGTGATTTAGGCAATGAAAGAAAAGAATGTGCAAACTGAGCAAGTCAGAAATGAGAATCTCACATGAGATACACAGGTTTTTTGGGGAAAAACATTTCCCAGGAGAAGCCTGGTTTGCTGAGGAGGAGCAAGGGTTAATAAAAAACATAAAACCTCTGCTATTTAGCAATGCTGTGCTATTAGTTGCAGCAAATGGAGCATTCATTGCAAGGAACAAGGAATTACTTTCAGTTACTGGCACTGAAAATATAAAAACCTTACTTTTGCCAACCCAGAACAACTTTCTGTAGTGAAAGCGACAAAATTTAAAAGCAGGAGCTTATGAGATTATTGTTCTCATAAAGCTTCCTTCAAACAAATCAACTTGAACTAATTATAGTACATCTCTAGAAAGAAACAACCTTCAGCTTGTGATTTATTTTTAATTATTTTAAAGTGGTTCAGACAAAAGATTTAAAAGAAAAATCTTTAACCGGATTGAATAATTTCACATGAAACCCGACCATAAGCAAGTCTCTTAAAGTTTCCTAGAGCCCAGATTAAATCTCTTACTATCAAGGGTAAGCAAACTGCATCAGGAATTTTCATACAGAAAATTACATTTTCAATTAAGTTAGTGATATAATCAGAATTATTAAATTCTGTATATCACAATTGTTTTAGACTAAGTTCAAATGGCAAAAATCTCAGGAAAACAATAGTATCAGGCTGTTCTGTCATTTTTTAAGCCCAAGCGATGCATGAACCATAATACCGTAAACCCCTCGATCCGTAGTACCCCATCACTAAGGTCCTGCCGAGAGGAGCAAATGTCAGGGATAATTCAGTTCCTAAGCCAATTGCAGTGGGAAGCAAGGATCATATCAAGACCAATTTGGAGCAGATTAACAAAAAAAGGCTTAATGAACTGCGTGCCTCAAGAATGCTGGTAAAATCCACCCCTAATGAGGGTGGGGAGATGGAAGAGATGGTGAGAAACAAGTCAGGACCTTGGGGTATTATGAGATCCTTGGGAGTCTAATTCTTGTCACAAGGTCAAGCTTTTACAAAGCAATTATTAAGGATCTCCATCGTATCAGCATACAGACACACACATACTCAAAGCCTTTTAACCTCAGGGATTCTGGACTCGTTTCCCTTCTCCCACTAACCACTTTTATTTTTTTCCTGGTTTCCTTATTCATGCAGGTACATGTTATAGCAGCTTTACAGATGGTGTATCTGTCTCCCGGCATCTGCAAGTGGTCTGATTGTACTAGTCAGTGCCCAAACAAAAGGAAAGAACCAAGGTTTTATTTATTATTTCACTTTTGCCTTTCTCTCAGCTTGATATGTGTGCCTCTCTAGTGGAGAGAAAGGAAGGAAAATTCTCATCTCTGCCATCGTGGGCCTGCTGTTCTAACTTTTATCTTGAATAAGGACAGGCTGGCGTTAGCACCCACTGCCAATTTGAATTTTTCCAAAGTAGAAGAAAATAGTCTGCCATGAGCGATCAGCTTTAAGCCATTTATTAGTCCTATCTTCTTCTGATCCAGATATACATGGAAAGTAGAATGGTAGAATCCTGGATAAAAAGAGAAAAATATAATCATAACTTAAAGCCTATAGTGTGGCGGTGAAGTCTGAGATGACTACTGCTGTAATTTCTGCTCATGCAACTGAAGCATAGAGTTGTATAGATCTGACTATGTCATTGCAGAGCTCAGCTAACAGTTTGTCAGTTAGATTGTTCTGCTTGTCAGTTCACTAGTATGTGGGAAATCTCTTTAAATCACTGGGAGCAAATAAATTAAAAAGTGGTGCGCTTAGGAGCAGCAGAGTCTCACCGGTCATTGACATCAACAGAAGTTCTTCCTGGGCAGCAGCTGTGGGATTTGCTCTGGTTGCACTGACATGTGCCGCATGCAGGCGGGATCTGATCTTCTCTGGATGGTGAAATATAAAGTACTGCACAGTGCAGGAAGAGATGTTTGTTTTGCATAAATGTATAATTCTATGTGGCCACCTGCTAAAACAAATGGTATAATGCAAGAAAACTTCAGGTGTTTCTAGGTAAATAATATTTGTGCACTACTGTGTCCAAGTCTGTTAAAAATGTGAGTAGTTTAACTTAATTTGATTATTTTCCTTCTCGGAAGCCACTGTTATATACTGAAATTTATTTTATTTTCAGATTGAAACCCAGTCTGGGTGACCTCATGTATAACTCTTGAAATGTTAAGGAGCACAGAATGTAAGGGTTTGGAAAAGATCATCCAGTCCAATCCCCCTGCCGGAGCAGGAACACCTAGATGAGGTTACACAGGAATGTGTCCAGGCGGGTTTTGAATGTCTCCAGAGGAGACTCCACAACCTCTCTGGGCAGCCTGTTCCAGTGCTCTGTTACCCTCACTGAGAAGAAGTTTCTTCTCAAATTTAAGTGGAACCTCCTGTGTTTCAGTTTGTATCCACTGCCCCTTGTCCTATCATTGTTTGCCACTGAGAAGAGCCTGGCTCCATCCTCCTGACACTCACCCTTTATATATTTATAAACATTAATGAGGTCACCCCTCAGCCTCCTCCAAGCTAAAGAGACCCAGCTCCCCCAGCCTTTCCTCATAAGGCAGATGCTCCACTCCCTTAATCATCTTTGTTGCCCTGCTCTGGACTCTCTCCAGCAGCTCCCGTGCTTCTTGAACTGAGGGGCCCAGAACGGGACACAATATTCCAGGTGTGGTCTCACCAGAGCAGAGTAGAGGGGAAGGAGAACCTCTCTCAACCTACTAACCAGTCCCCTTCTGGTACACCCCAGGATGCCATTGGCCTTCTTGGCCACAAGGGCACAGTGCTGGCTCATGGTCATCCTGCTGTCCAACAGGACCCCAGCTACAACGACCTGGGCTGTAGAGTTCTGTGAGTTGCCTGTCAAGGTTTTAAATGTGCACCAACGTACCCACTTGACTGATGACTGCGTGAAGTACTGACCATTATTTTTTGGTTTTTTGTTGGTGTTTTTTTGTTGGTGTTTTTGTTTTTGTTTTATTCTGGGCTGTTGTGTTTTTGGTTTTTTTTTCCCTCCAGTGACAGCTTCTCTGCTTCCATTTTTGTTTCTGAATAATACGAGGACCTGTACTTTTTCTGCCAATTTCTTTTCAACAATCATATCACTGTTACCTCCTCACTGTTTTCTTCTGCTTAAGAAAGAAAAATGTTAAGTAAACTAAAGGTACATAGCGCTTTCTGGCAGTTTTTGTACTCTGAAGCCTTTGTTTTCCCCAGCAGCACTACATGTTACTGTCAAAGCAATACGATAATTAGTGATTAGGTAAGCAAGAATCCTGAATTCATATGTATCAAAATGTTTAGAACATAGTGTGAGCTGTCTTTTTACTTACTTGTAAACAGTGTCCCAGTTCTGAATGTTCTGGAAAGATAAAATCTGAACTGAAATCCTAGATGGATCAAAACTGTAAATACAAAACACAGCAGAAAGATTTGAACAGATTTGTATTTTATGATCAGTTTTTTACCACCAAGAATGATGGTGCATTCTCAGAGGTACATGTCTGAGCCTTAGACTACATATTCTAACTAATTCCATTCTCAAGAAAATAGCCATGGTTGAAGAGATTGTACTCATGAAAGCTCTGCTATTTTCCGGATTCACAGCTCTCTCACCTTCTGCACAAAGGAAGGAATCAGCAAAAACTGGGGCAATTGCATGAGACAGAAGCTTAAATGAGGTGGGAATAAGGAATTCGTAAAGCCACGTTATCCTCTCTTTATGCCTCAGTGGTTTGTGGTTACTACAACTATCAAGGAAGCTGCACAGGTAAGAAATGAACTGTTTGTATTTAACACAGCACATATTTCTCTTGTGTGTTATCTCTAATGATGTTGGACATAGTTGATAGGATAAACCATGTGATTCAGCTGTCAAAAATATAATATAGGACTTCTTATGTTCCACACATGAAAATATTCCCCTGAGTTCTTTAGGTGGTTAAAATACAGTAAAATATTATAGTCTTAGCAGCTCGTAGCCAAGCAGTCAAGCTTTAGTTATATCCACAAGTACTCATGGTTGCAAGCTGTGAAATATAAGCTTGAATATCTGCTTCAGTTTAATTATATTAAGAATAACTGACCTGGCTCTTGAATTAGACATCATGTTTTAATATCTTGAAACATTCTGCAGTATTCCAGTGGAATACTGGAAGGCAAGGTGAAGATTTTTTCAAAGTTCTGTAACAATGTTGGGGTGTTGAAGAGGATGCAAATATAAAATTTAAAAAAATTCGTATCTCAAATGCAAATTGTTTTCTTATTTTCATGAGGAAGCAGAAGCTGATATGCTGGAAGGCTTTAAAATGCTTGCAAACATAAGGGAGAGGAGAAATCCTCAAAAATAGTTCTGTCACAGGTCTAATCTTTACTTATGATACCTGCCCGTTGTGACAGTTTATTTACAGCTGTGTGTATAAATCTCATACTCATTTTCTACAAGTATCCTCTAAATGTGCATTATAACTAACCCAGCCTCAGAAACTTTTAATGAAATATAATTATAATTCTGTTGGAGGTAATTACCATCTTGCAAATAGAGTATTATTCTTGCTTATCCTCAAGCTGTAAAACATGCTTTTATGATAAAGGAACCATCTTGTCATACCAGAAGGACTGTAACAAGAATATTTTTCAGGGACACAGCAGTTGAGTCTTCATTAGTCATGCTCAGAAATAGATCAGGATTGTTGTATGGCTCACATTTGTAACGTGCAAGAAATGGAAACCATACTGGGCATCAAAAATCACTAAGGTAAGACTTTAAAAAAGGGTACAGAGTGCTTTAAGACTCATGCTATGAAAAAGATCTTAAAAGAGCAGTAACGGGTACTACAAATAACAACTAATAAACCCAAAAAGCCCTGGCACTGCCAGAAATAGCAAAGGAACAAAGTCTTCAGGTCAGGATTAGATCTGAAGTTCATAAATAGTTTTAGTGTGCTGGTTCATTCCATTAGAAACATGTAAAGTGAGAAAGACGGGAATTTGGAAATATGAAAGTTGAGCTGTTACCAGGTTCAGATAGGAATGGAGATGATACGCTCCCCATATGTTTCAAAAAGTAACATTAAAATAGGCCCTTGACTCAGAAATGGAACTATCAATACAAGGAATAACCTACCTATATATATCTGTTCCCAATAGCTGCGACTACTGAGGTGCTTTGGCCAGTAATTCTTCCAACCCTGAAGATGGGGGCAGGACATTCTGACTGCAGAGCACTATTCACCTGATGTTTCCTTCCCCAGGAACCAGCGAGCGAGTACCAGAACATTTAGGTAAATCATTTCCTGCAAACCTTTTCGTCATGGAGCTGGAGTATCTGAATTAATTGAACAAAAAGTGTTATCGTTTAAATGCAGAATACTGTCCTGGAGAAAGGCATTTTACTCAGCAGTGGAACATCTCAAATATTACTGCGAGAGGGAGCTACAGCTCATTTAAGTATTATCTTGTATAACCAAATGGGCTCTAATGAAAAATTAATCTTGTTTTTCCTTACAAACACAATCCACATAGTGCAAGGTGAAAGGTTTAAGTCTGGTTGAGCCAGTGCCTGTCGCTGTGACCAGAAGTCCCAGTCATTGGGAGCTCACCCGTCTGCCTGCGGCACTATAAAGGTTTATGAGCAGGGCCATGGTGCACCTGGCCTACTATCAAACACTCTGAAAACGGAAATAAGAGGCATATGAATGGAAAAGACAATTGTCCTCCCTTGCCTCAACATTCTGAACATGAAAGAAAAACATACAACTGGCATTCAACTTCTGCATTTATCCTTCCTCCCCTCCCTGGTGAGAGAAATTGTGCTCTGAATAACTAATACCATGCACGCTGGCAAATCTGAGTAGCACGAAGCATCTCAGTGTGAATCCTGATGACCTTTTCCATGTTTAAACAGCTTGTATGAAATACATAAGCATTTAAACTCAATCGCAATATAAAATCTGAGCAAAAGTGTAGGTTAGGATTTAGTGCTCACATAATACTTTTTGGGGATAGATTTTTCTCCTGGCAATGAACTTACTCAAATTTGATCGTGTTGATGGTTTGATTGCTAAAACAACATTATAAATATTGTGCCAAGAAAGACTTGTAGAAAATACTGCTTAGACTCACGTTCTTTTCCTTTCCAGAAATACATGGAATCTCTTTATTAAAAAATCATATATATTATTTACAAAATATAATTATGTAAATCAAGCAGGTAAGAATAGAGATTGGCTAAATCCTAAAAACAGAGCAGAGACAAAGCTGGGTAGGGTCACATCTCACATAACAAAGTGACACTAGGACTCTGATCCCAAATTGCAAACAGATAAAGACACTTTGGGAAAACAAACAAAAAAAAAACAACAAGCAACTTAGATATATCTATCCCAGTGAGGCTGTTCTAAACGATGTGCTGTTAAAGCCTAAACCAAATCCTTTCCACAGAATTATGCAACAGTAATAGGACAAAAATTTAGTGTACATCAATTATCCACATATCAATATATGGAAATATATTCAATATAGACTCATATATTGATACCAATGCTTAGAAACTAGTATTCAGAGGTTTTATCACAGTAAGCTTGATACCTGACATGTTTGTGCACATCTGCATGGAATGACTCTGTTAATTTTAATGCAGAATATGTCCTTTAGGGGACATAAACAACAAAGGAAATTATTTATCTCTACTGCGTATCCAGCAAAACATTCCCAGAGAGCCCGTGTGCATCCTGCCTTGCAGCTAAAATATCTAATAGCCTAAGAAGAAACAAAATCATTTTGAAAATTATCTGGAGTAGTAAATGAAATGAAGTAAAAGCAAAGTAAAAATTGGCTTGTCTGTCTAGTTAGCATAGATACTTCCAGCTTCTGTGCTGAGTATTAGCCCAATTCTTTCAGAATTAAAAATTTATTCAGTCACTATGTACGGCTGGAACAGCCATGTCGAGAAACCTGGTTTTCATTTTACTGATCTCTTCTAACTTTCTACCATCTGGCAGAAGCCTCTGACTTACATTTATACCACAAATTATATTTCTGCTTTACAAGTTATGTCACTGAGCATCAGAGTGCCTAATCTGAGCCAAGAAGTGCCACCGAGATGGAATGTGCATATCCCAAATTCTGGGCTTGAACAGGAGCAATGTAGCATGCTGAGGGTTAATATGTCTATTCACCCCCAGAAAATGGTATCATCATGTGTTGTTTGCTGATGTGTCCACAGACAGTAAATACAGCTGATGTCAAAGATATCTTTTGTTTGAACACTTCAGAACGTCGGCCATGCCAGTGCATCCCAAAGTTGCGTTAAGGCTGGGTCTCATAATGCCACTGCAAAACAGAACCAAAATTATTGTATCTGTATATTCATCTTGTTAGTTAGAATGTCTGTCCATTTTGATAGATTGTAAAATGAAAATCTGTCAAGAACTTCTAAAAGGCCTGAGTACTACAAAGCTGTGATTTCATTAATATTTGGCTCTATATTTTAGTTACATACATAGAAATACATGAAACTTGTAGTTCAGCCATACCAGTGTAAATGTAGAAAATCTATCTTTTAGTATAGTTTTAAGGTGACAATTTCCCGACAACCTAAGAAGACATTTTTATTTTCAGAAACTGAAGTTACTTTACCAAATTATAAAGTAACAGCTAAGTATTTTGTGATGCAAGAGTGAGGCAGACTGATTTTTAAAACTTAACAGGGTCATAACCTGTTTTCTGAAAACTGAGTACATTCAAAGAGCTAAATGCAGAAATACTAATAGTCGAGCAAGAACTTTATTTCATCAGCTTTTCAGGGCTCTTTGTAATGTGAAAGATGTCTTTTGTGTGTGCTATTCTGTTTGTGTGTGTGTTCTTAAAGCCACATGTGTTTCTCCATGAAATTCAGGTCTGTGTCAACACATTTCTGTACAAGATCCCCTTCTGGCTAAGACGGAAATTGAAAATTTAACTGAGTGCTATTGTATCTGGGAATCTGTAATTTTATCTATATTACGCTATTTCATCTTTCTTCCCCCCCCGCGCCCAGTGCATTTGTTGGATGCTTCTGCGGAGTTGTGACAAAGCTGAATGAAAAAAAGGGCATGAAACATAAGGTTTTGAAAGACACCTACTTGCTATCTGTTAGAATATCAGGTATTTTTTGAACAGCATCAAATGCCACTGCACAATTTAACTACAGAAAACAGACCCATGAGTACCAACACCTGGCCGCTGCGGTGGCTGGAGCTGCTTCTGCGTCACAGCTGGGGACAGTCGCTCCTGGCTACAGCAAAAACGTTTGAGGGTGGGAGTTAAAAACCTCACTCCGAGCAAGGACCTCGCTGCAAGAACAAGACAATCAAACTCAACTTTGTAGTCATATTTGGGATGCTGTTCTACAGTTCTCCGCTTCCTCTCGGGCAGTTCAACGGCAAATAACAGTGCTTGAATAAAATGTTACTCCACAGGACCCGCATCACTTGTTTCAAAAGCCACGGTGAAATATTTCAGGGTGCAGCCACAGATTACCACTGTACAAAGCCCCATTGCGTGGTGCTCGGTGAAAGGCTTTGCAAATGGGGGCTGGAGAAAAACGTAGGTTTTTTTCCTATTCTCCATCACCCTCCTTCCTCTGCCCCATGTGGTTGCCCTGAGTGCACTACTGGAAAATACAGCACTACTGCTTCAAAGCCAAGTATTTCTGGCAGAAAAGGAGAGCGTGCACTCATTCTGCTTTTCCACTTCTGTCACTCTACTGTGAATAATTTCTGAATGGGACACAAAACTACAGCCATCCTTGAAGGAGTGGTGTCAGTATACGGTACGTTTCTTGAAAGTCTAGTGGAGGAAAAAGATTTAAAGTACTGAAGTGCAGGGAGAAAAAGGCAGAGAGAATTCACCTGTTCTGGGTGGGTGGCAGCAGTTTGTCCTGACAGCACTGCAGCCCCTGGTGCCTTTAGCAGGAGCTGAGCTCACTGGGGTTTGCTCAGGGAGAAAACTTGCAGGAAAATGGGCAGAGGGACACCAGACTTGGCTGGGGAGTAACTTGCTTGAACACACTGTAAATTATACAGGTTACTTATAAATTTGGAGATAGAAAAATGTAACAATACTTTGTATTATGCTTAACTTCACGCCTTCTATTAGCATGAGAGCTGGGCCAGTTAAAATCAGTTGATGTGAAAACTGACCAAGGCAGCACTAAGAATTTGCCAAATGCGACTGCTATGACCCATATCAACCATGGCGGACATCGCAGAAGGAACGAGATTAACAGTAACAGCCCAAGAAAGAGCTGCAAAGTTGTCCTTAATGCATTTTTATGCATAACTGCAGGTAAAATCCTTTGCATCGCAACTGTTCTGTTTTCACATAATTGTAGTTTGATGTCACATGACAACTGACCATCAGCCAGCAGTGTGCACAGGTGGCCAAAAAGGCCAACAGCATCCTGACATGCATCAAGAATAGTGTGACCAGCAGGACTAGATTGTGCCACTGTACTTGGTGCTGGTGAGGCCCCACCTTTAATATTGTGTTCAGTTTTGGGCACCTCACTACACAAAAGGCATTGTGGTGCTGGAGAGAGCTCAGAGAAGGGCAAAGAAGCTGTTGAGAGGCCTGGAGCACAAGTCTGATGAGGAGCAGCTGAGGGAACTGAGGCTATTTAGCCTGGAGAAAAGGAGGCTGAGGGGAGATCTTATCAGTGTCTGCAACTACCTGACAAGAGGTTGTAGCATGGAGGGTGTTGGTGTCTTCTCCCGAGTAACAAGTGATGGGATGAGAGGAAATGGCCTCAAGTTGCACTGGGGCGGTGGAGGTGTTGTTTGGATATTGGAAAAAATTCCTTCCTGGAAAGGGTTGTTGGGCATTGCAACAGGCTGCCCAGGTAAGTGGAGTCACCATCCCTGGAGATGTTTAAAAGATGCGGAAAAGAGGTTCTTAGGAACATGGTTGATGCCAGAGTTCAGTTATGTCTGAACTCAATGGTCTTGAGGGTCTCTTCCAACCGGAATGATTCTGTGATTCTGTGAAAAGGTGTGGGAGAGGGACCCACAGCCCTGCACACGCCTCAGCCGAGCGCAGGGGCTCTGCCCGCTGGGGCAGCCCAGGGCCCCCGGCCTGGCCGCTTGCGGCGCCCAAGCTTTGGGCAAAGAGAAACCGCATCAGCTGCAAGGGAGTCGGCGGCCCAAGGTGTTTGGTGCTGCACGTCTCCCCAGTGAACTCAAGGGGAGAGGAGGCTGGAGAGGAGTCCCTAGGCCACGGCCAAAATTAAGCAACAGGTCTTTAAAACAGAGCATATTTTTATTGCGTGAAATAGTAGTGGGGCAGAGATCCGCTTTGCAAAGTACTGCTGCAGGTGGGAATTGTAACAAGCGAATGCACTGAGCTCCCAGGAAAAGGGTTGCTGCAACCTGCCAATTCTTAAAAATGTGGTGCCACCTTGATTAGATTTACGTTTGAAATCGGTCACTATAAACAGGAGTAAGAACTCACAGTAGCAGCAATAACAGGGCAGTGAAGATTATGAGAAGTTGCGCAGAGAATTCAGTGATGATGCAAACTGGCAGAATAAGAAATCACACAGCCACCTTTATTTTAAAAATAGCGTTTCTACCACTCGCGCTTGGTAAGAAAAAACGTGATGGCATTGATCAAGTACACTCCAGAGCAGCAATGATTCCCAATAGAAAAGGGCACGAGATGTGAACTGGGGTGGAGAGGATGTTTTTGTCACTGTCTCATGTCGACTGTCACTGCATTAGCAGTTGAGATAATGTTGGTGTCCTGATCAGCATCACTTTGGACTGAATCACTTGCCCGTGAATGTAGGTGCTAATTAAAGTAGGGAACTAATAGAGGATTTTTTCAGGTTAAGCCATTAAACGTTAGTTTCATTGCTTAACAAAACCATAGCTAGAACATGCAGAAAGATTGAACAGTCTCTTGAAGAAATGAATTGTATACTTTTTATGGCAAAGATAATTGAGGCATGCTAGGCATTTCAGCAAAGTACATTAACACTAAGTATTTAATGCACAAGGATGGCGTTCACATTGTTGACTCGTGTAATCATGAGCAAAAGTACAAAGGAAGGTCTCTTGAAAAATAATCAAGTCAGTCGCACAGTCAGTTTCTCAAACTGCGGAACAACAGGAATGGCATTTTTCATTCTGTTTTTAGGAGAACTTCTTCATGAAGTACAGTTTCAGGTATGCAATGGTGAGGAATATGACTGTCATGCAGGCGAGAGCCAGGTTGTTCTGCCACAGGCCCCAGCTACTCGCATCAATGCCTTGAGTTTTCAGATACTCCTCTCCTGTACACACCCTATGGATACAGACAAACACATTTATAGCCTTAGCCAGTTTTAAATGTCTAGGAAGATCCCCAGAAGTCGTAGCATGATTTCATGTCTGTAACAGGCCAGGCAAACACCAGCTGCGTGTTACTATTTTGTTTTCTGTTCCTAAAGTTGTTATTCTTGTAGCTACAATCTGTTCCCTGTAGGAAGCTGAAACTGGTTTTTGTGAGGCTGTGTGATGGTAGCATGTGAGTGTTCCAGTGAACGCAGACTCAAGAAAAGTGAGCGGCAGAATGCTACGTATTTCTACTGTTACAAATACTAACTATGACCATAAGCAGAATGTTCTCTGCAAAGAGAATGCAAAAACTCAGTCAAAACTTCATTTTCCATATAAAAACTCAGATTGTCCTGGTCATCAATGACTATCTCACAAACAGACCAATACCCAAGGACTTTGTAAGTTACTGGTGGTGGAATTCATTTCAATGTATCAAAATACTTACAGCTGGCTTGTCTGCCTGTATGTCTTGCTGCTGATTAAATCTGTGTTATTATCACTGGCGCAGAAGTTCAGACCAGTCAATTCATTGATTTGTAAAGCCTTTTCAAATGAAAGAAACAATGACAACAGAAATTAGTAGGTAAAGGAATGGTACAGTAACAAGATCAGATATAATTCAATTCAAATTTATTCTAAAAACTTGATAGTATTACTATTTATTACATTGAACAAATCCCCATTGTTTTAATCGAGTAGCACACTGCTTTTTAAGACAGGAACGTTCTCGGTCCCCACCTGGTCGTGCACTCGTGTCACCAGGCTTTAACACCTCCCCTAGGCTTGATTATTTCTGCACAGGCACATTAAAGCCCAAATTAGGATAAAAGTTTTAGCTTGACAAGTTTATGTTTGACTGATGGCAAAGAGAAGAGTTGTTTTTTTAGGGATAAGATTGTTCTTTGTATAATTTTCATCCAGCTGTATTGCAGTGGATATGGTTGGTTAGTTTCTCTTTCATAGGAGGTGCTGTAGAATTACAGAAATTTGCTCTTCTAAACAGCAGTCGTTGCTGGTTGTTGAGAAGCCTTTTTTGTTTCAAGGTGCTGCACCGCATTCTGAGGTTGCTGTATTTAGTTACCTTCCCTTTTGCTCATGAACCTGTAAAGTTTGGTGTTTTAGTAAAGATATTTCTTTCTAGCAAAAATTTTCCAAGTCTGTACACAGGAAAACACAGAACTTACTGCCATTCCGTATCGAGGGATGCTAAAATATTTGAGCCAAGAGAGCCAGGACACGATACTTGTGAGATTGACCAGCAACCCAGAGAAAATCTAAAGGCAAGTAATGAAATGTAAAAAAACCCCAAACAACACAACAAAAAAACAACAGCAACAACAACAAAAACAAATAACAACAACAAAAATTATATGCTGTTACTGCAGGTTCTCCTCTAGCTCTTGAGTCTGCTTCTCCAGATTAAAAACAGGTGGGAAGGCAAATCTAGAGGAAGAAATTCTTCCAGTGGAAGCACAGGGGAGCGTGAAGGAATAATTTGTTACCCAGCTTTGGGCCATAAGCCCATGTGGTCCTTCTCTCAAAATGAGTATGGGGGAATGCTTCCACCTGTGCCTTAAACCTATCTATGGGTCCCATATGGGTTGACATGAACTCTCTGCTTTCACTCAGGTGTATGGAGCTGCTGGATGTGTCTGCTTGCTTTTGCTTGTGTGCTGTGAGCCTGAGACAACCTGTTTTTTGGCTGTTGGTTCAGCACCACCTCGTTGTTTATGGTGCCTGCCATCTACATGTAATTATTTGTGTGTTGGCCAGTTCTGACATGACCAATGGTTGGCTCTGCAGCTGAAGAGGACACCTACGGTGGTGGCCTCAGAGAGCAGGAGGCTGTGGGTCGCGTCCTCAGCTCACCAAATATGTCTTTAGCAAAGCTAAAGGAGAGTGAACCAAATGTAGCTCTCAGCCATTTCTCCGCTTTCGAGGCAATATGCTGGCTGGCAGGTTGTCCTGGTTTTGGACAGAATTAGAGAGAAGAGGGCAGAGGAACTGCTCTTCCCCCTGCTCACACCCACACCCCCAGCCATCAGGTTCTTGTTAGCTAAAAGAACAAATCAGACTATTAGACTCCACAGTATCAGCATATTCAAATCAGGGTGTTCGACACACTCAACTCCATGGTCTTATTTTGCAGAATTCAGATGAACTCTATACTGCTAGGATTTTGAGATTTCAGTGTTGCTAAGATTTCAGGGTTCAGCCTGGAAAACTGAATAATGCTACTCACAGTCATAAAAACAAACACGATAGTTATGAGCAGGTTTGCTACGGCGAACACGTCCTGTCCTGCTCCGATGGCCAGTGCCATGGAAGTGGCTGTATAGGACACGAGCGTGAGCGTGAACATCATTATAAAGAAGGCTTCTACTGTTGCTTTCAAACCTTAAGGATCAGGGGAAAAGAAAGAAGGTTTTCAGTACATACAGCACTCCACTGGTTTCCAGTAGAGAGCTCTCCTGACGGACCTGGTGGCTTCTGGGTGGCTGTAGATTTGGTGGCAACGTTGGCCTCATGCCAGTGTCACAGTCTGGGCGCCTCTTGCTGATCACAGAATCATTTTGGTTGGAAGAGACCCTCAACATCATCGAGTCCAACCATAATCTAACTCTAGCACTAAACCATGTCCCTAAGAGCATCATCTATACATCTTTTAAACACCTCCAGGGATGTGGCCTTGTTTCCTGTTCCTTAGGGAAAAACCCTCAGGCCAACGCAAAACATGATTATTTTTAAACTTTGTTTGCACTTTCAAGCTTTTGGGACATACAAAAAAGGATGTTATGATCTGAAACTTTACCCTAGGAAAATGGTCTGCTTGGGACATGTTTTGAGGATGATGTTTGAAGGTGTTCTAGCATTGTAAAAGTTGGTGCGAGCAATTTTTGAAGTCTGCTCACTATCCAGAGGGCATTTCACCAAAAAGAAGAAGCTGATATGAAATCACATGGTACTAAGTTCTTAAAACTTTTCCTTTGATAGATGTCCTTGTAAGAATGGAAAAGTAGCTTGTAAAAGTTAAGATAGCCATAAATTAGAAAGAATAAATCAAATCATGTGGGAGTAATGGGAGGGATGGGAGGGATGGTGGAGACGAGACATGGAACAGATTCTGAAATGAATGCTTAAATCTGTGAAAACGTGTCTTTTCTGTCAAAGGCACGGTGTGCTAAAAGCAAGTGCAGCAGCCAGTGCAATGCTGATGTAGTGCTTTGGCATATCTAAGTATACATGCGTATATAAAAAAATGCGAGTGCCTTGTTGATGTATTGATGGGGTTGTAATGGCACTGCAGGAGACAATACTTACCTAACATGAAGTAAACAATACAGGTGAAGAGGATACTCGGTATAGTCCTCATGGGTATTAAATCAGCCAATAGTTTTGAGATGAAATATGCAGATGTTCTGTAGTACCCACTGATATATTCATGTCTGGAACACAAAGGTATATACAGCATATTACAAATTTAATCACTAGAAAACAGTAAGATTCTATTCACTTGCAGACAAATGAATTCTTGCTCAAACTGGAAAAAAAAAAAAAAAAGAGTTACTTTAGGGTTAGGCTGTAATGTAAATGTCTAGTAAGCCATACACCACAGTGACGGTGGCATTTCCTTATGCAAATGAATATGGGTACTCAGGCACCTAATTTTTAGCAAATATCTGTGTAGTGTCATCAAAGCAGAGAAGGTAAATAATTCGCCTTTTCTGTACAGTGTAATCTGCATAGCTCTGAAGAATCCAGTTACTTAGGCAGGCAGTATTTACTGTCCTCGCCAGGAAATCACAAACTTATTAATCCATACTGAAATTGTGTAATCAGGGTTATTTTCCTACATATGTTTCCTACATAATTTTAAACTCAGAGCTGCTTGCAATCATAAGTACCATTTGAGGGATTTGCAGACAACTCTCTATAGGCTGAGTGCATTTGCAATGAGCAACAGCACTGACAGTGAAATAATTTGAAAACTCTGCACTAGGCATACCTAAATGTCACTTAGCTACAGCAGGAAGGTGAGCAAACAAACAAACTGCCTAACAGCAGACCCCGTTAACCTTTTTGTATATTTTACTTACACAAATATCTTTTTTTCCACGATAAAGAGTTCAATAGCTGAGATGCTGCTGAAACACTGGTTGGTGGTCAGAAAGAACATTGCACCCACTCTACAAAAAAACAAAACAGCAAGCAGTTATTCTTTTAAAAGTGATGTAAATATAGCGTTTCCACTACTGCATCCGTCAGTAGTGCCTGCAGCTCAGTAGTAGGTGACCTCCCATCCCAAATTCCATGGGAAGAGGCTTGGCTACAAGTCTGAGTCCATAACAAGCCTGAAGTAAATGTGGTACAGGCAGTATTTGTTACTCACATGTGAGGACTGTATGTTCTCTGATGCAGTTAAAGGGTAGAAAATGATATGGTTTTCCTTTATTTTTATGTAATTTCCTAACACTTTAAAAACTCTGAGTCTGTGAGGCATTTGTGTGATGCAAGCTTTGAGGAACTGAATAAGCAATGTGATAAGTTGTTGCCACCTTGCTGCTAAAATTTAAAGCTTTGCTTTCACACTTTCATATGTAATATAAAACCAGTCCATTTCTAAGTAAATCCTATGAACTGTTTCAAGACTAAAAAATCCAGAGCTTTCTTGGTTGCAGACTCGTTTGTCAGGCCACATACATAAAGCTGTCAAAATGATAGAGAGACCAGAATTGTGTTAAAATCTAGCTTTAAATGCACCTTCTGGCTTGCTGCTGGTAAACTCGAGTGTGTATAGAGAAGCATGTGCAAGATCAAAGCTTTCGTTACCCAGGTTGATGTAGCCAGGTCTGTATCTTTAATCTTTTTATCTTGGGGAAGTCTTTGCAGAAAATAAGTTGAAATGCTGCCATGCTGCATGAAGCCTTTTTAATATGATGCTTATGGTTCAGTGTTTTCAGCAACCTGATGGGCACTGAAAAAAAGTCATCCTACAGAAGTAGTGTTACTCACTTTGGTTGGACTGACTGCTGATCCAGGTGACAGCATGGCTGGGCAGAACTGTGTCCCCTTTCAGTTCTGCGGGGACCTTCCTAGAGGCAGAAGAACCTCCAAGTCACTAGTGTTGGCTTGTTTACTAGTGTGAAGGGTGAAGCATTTGCTTTACAGAGGTAAATATATTTCATAATACATATATATTTCATAATATATATATTTCTCAGGCTAGACAGGAGGAAGAAATTTTTTATGCTGAGGGTGGTAAAACACTAGCCCAGGTTGCCCAGAGAGATGGTAGATGGCCCATCCCTGGAGACATCCCAGGCCAGGCTGGATGGGGCTCTGAGCAACCTGATCTGGGTGAAGATGTCCCTGCTCATGGCAGGGGCTTGGATTAGATGAACTTTGAAGGTCCTTTCCAACCCAAACTATACTATGAATCTATTCTATCATTCATAAAGATCTTGCGGGTTCTTTCTCAGCATCCAAGCTGTTCATTATCCTACTGCAACAAGGAGGGAGCTTTATCAAATTTTGGGGTATCCTGTACCTAAACTGACTCACCTGTTCTGTAGTCCGGTGGAGGTCTCTTCAAGTCCAAAGAAAATGGCTCCTACAACCAGTCCCAGTACAGCTGTAACACACACCTAAATAGAAAAAAAAAAAAAAAAGGTGTGTTTTTTTTTAAAATACGTAGTGGGTAGGTATAGATTGACAGGAATCTGGCAACCGATAACTGAAAAAAATCTTTCCTGACTGCATCTTGCTTTCATGTTCCACAGTGTGTAATTGTTGGGTTCTATTACGCATCTGATTCACGGGATTGTTTCCAGCGTGAGCAAGATACTATGATTGTGCTATGGGTGTACTGATATTTTCAGTCGGTAACACAATTTACATAGCAAAGATACCAGCTGCCTCAAGGATATAGTTTAAAAGACTGAAATGTGCACTTCTAAAATGCTAAATACAAAGGACAAAAATCTCAGCAAAACTGATGGTATCAAGCATTTCTGTCATTTTTAAGCCCAAGCGATGCATGAACCATAATACCGTAAACCCCTCGATCAGTAGTACCCCATTACTAAGATCCTGCCGAAAGGAGCAAATGTCAGGGGTAATTCAGCTCCTAAGCCAATTGCAGTGGGAAGCAAGGATCATATCAAGACCAATTTGGAGCAGATTAACAAAAAAAGGCTTAATGAACTGTGTGCCTCAAGAATGCTGGTAAAATCCACCCCTAATGAGGGTGGGGAGATGGAAGAGATGGTGAGAAACAAGTCAGGACCTTGGGGTATTATGAGATCCTTGCGAGTCTAATTCTTGTCACAAGGTCAAGCTTTTACAAAGCAATTATTAAGGATCTCCATAGTATCAGCATACAAACGCACACACATACTCAAAGCCTTTTAACCCCAGGGATTCTCGACTCGTTTCCCCTCCACACAGGCTGCTTCATTCACTCATTAGACAAACCACGATGAAGAGAATTTATACCCCTTGCTTGGGACTAATTTTTTCTTTTGGGTCCTCTAGAATTGCTGCGAATGGCAGTGGGGGTTTTGCTGGTGCTGGGATTGCAGAGTTTGGCTCATAAATTAGGGGATTCCTGAGGATTACTTGTACCGCAGAGGTCAGCCAGGCATTCGTTATTTTTGAGGGCAATGTGCAGCTTTGAAGAAATCAACGCTTTGGTTTTGGTTCTTCTGAAAAAGCAGCACAGGGCCAGTCATGTAGAACACGCTTGTCTTCGGCAGCAGGTGTTAGAACCTACTGTGGTTTTCACTGTGTCTTCTCCAGAAGACATCACCACCATTGCAAACAGTCAAATGACCAAATGATACACACAGTGCAGGACCGTGAAAGTATTTTTACACTTGAGCCAGCTGCCAGCACTTCATTGTGTGCTGAAGTTTAATTAAGTCAGCATGTGTAGTCTGTTAACTTTCCCTGAAGGAAGGAAGAATATTTGAAGCCAAATCCCACAGTGCCAAACCTGGATCCTTAGAGTCAAGTCTGAAGAATGTTCTTGAGCAAATGTAGGAAACTGCTTGGGAGATAATCTGCTCCTGGCCTGGAGCTTCCCATCTTGCCTCCCAAGGCCTCAGTAGTCCAAAATTAATTACCAAACAGTCCCTCATGTTGCTCGTTTGGGAGCGCTCAAGGCATCTTCTAGAGAATCCAATTTCTAGACCTTGAATGCTCTTTTTTTCAGATGCTAAAAGTTCAGTCACAATATAAAATGGCACAGCCATTCCAACAATTTATCTAATACAGAAGTGGAATAAATAGAACATATATCACAAAAGGATAGATACAAATAGCGTTACCTGAGCTATGGAAGCTTGAGGGTTTCCTACCAGATTTTTAAATGTGCGCTTGGACACCCAGTTCAGCTGATGAAGGAAGGAATTGGCATATGTGATTTGTTGGAAAACTGGTTTTGTTTTCTTTTTATTTCCCAAAGAAATGTTTTCTAGTACTGCTTTTGTTTCTTGGTAGTAGGCAGAGCTGGAGTATTTTTCTGCTAACCTCTCAGCCAAGGTTTTAGCACATTCGCTGTGTTCTTCAGTGTTGTCTGCTGAAAAGATTGAAAAGCAATGTGAGCATTTATGTAAGGGACAGAAAGATGGTTTAGGAGTTAAGCTGGAAGAGTTACGTTGGGCTGCAAGAGTTACTAACAAAACAGAAGAATTAATATGGGTATTGAGTTCCAGTGCTTCACCGCAGCCAGTTGGTATAAATAAGACTAAACCTCTGTGTTTGTCTGTGCAACCTGTCCCACAGGCAGCAACTTCACAGCAGACTAACCACGTAAAATCTTGTCTGCTGACCAAGTTCCAAAGTGGCATCAATCTGACTTTCCATCAAAAAATTATTTTTTCACCCCCAGGTTTCTGTACGTGATCTGTTTCGCGGATCCGATGTGACAACCCTAGACCTCCAGGAAATTTAGGTCCAGGTAATTCTGCAAGTGTCTACTTCAGTCAAGCTTTGGAGTCTGTCATAAAGAAATTTCAGCTGGAGATGCATTTTTCTCAGCTGTAGTCCAGTGTGTGCTTTTCCAATGACAAATACAGTGTGTGTCACCTGCTCTAATATTAGTCAGACCCTGAATGCAGATTGCTCCTTTGGTAAAAATACAGTGAAACTGTGTGTTTGGGCACATAGCATATTCATTATTTAATTTCCCAATTCGTTCATGGCAAAAGAGAGTAGCAATAGACAGGATGAAAAAGCCTGCTACTGAATGTAGGAGAGATTTGATGTGTTAGTTTGTGGTTAATTTCTGCCTTACGACAACTTCAGGAAAGCATCAGGAGAACACTGGTCTGCTATCTATCCCTCTCTTCCCACCCTACTTGGAGGAAGGAAAATAATAATTTCCTAATAGATAAAGCATTCCATTATGGAAAAAAATACAAGTCACAACTGATCAAATTACATCCCCAACTGGAATAAGTGGCCTGATTTATCCTCTCTGCTTCTGCAGGACTTCTGTTGATTTGCCTCAAAGATGAAAGAAGCGCTTTCTCTGTGTTGAGAGGTAACAAAACAGTTTCTTACACTCCCAGACATCATAACTTCAATGCAGGAAAACATTATTTCACCTTTGATATCTCATAATTTGAGTGCAACACTAAAATATTCAGGCCAGTTTATGAAGAAATGGATAGCAAGGATAAATTACTAAATACCTATTTATGAGAGGTAAACTAATTTTGCATAGATAGGAATGTTTTATATAATAGGGCTGTATATGAATTGGGTATTATTTCAGGTTATGCTAATTATTTTCCACATATAAACAAAAAGGATTTAGGAATGGTGTGGGTTTTTTTCTTTTACCTTTTAAAAATAACACAGATCAGCAGCACGTAAGACTCTCATGCATACAAATAACTGTATGAGTGTTCAGCATGGTTATATTGGTTGTTTGACACCTGCCAGTGATCTTTCTGTGTTGTGCTGGACACCCTCTAGCAAAATCCATGCTGTGATAATTTCCCTCAGCTCCGTGTTTCATACCTGTGTCTGTTTCATCAGCCTTGCTCATTGCCACCGCAGTGGAGTCCCCGTTAATGACGTCCAGGAAGAAGTCGGCAGGGTTGTTGTAGGGCTCACACTCATAACCTGCAGGGACAGCAGGACAAGGCCTGAGCGGTGGTGCTGTGACCAGCAGGAGGCTGTGCGCAGCCATTGCGCCTACTGAGCGGCCTGCACCACAGGCCTTAGAATCATTTGGTTTGGAAAAGTCCCTCAAGATGGAGTCCAACCATCAGCCTAACTCTGGCACTAAACCATGTCCCTAAGAACCTCATCTACGCATCTTCTAAATGCCTCCAGGGATGGTGACTCCACCACTTCCCTGGGCAGCCTGTTCCAATGCCCAACAACCCTTTCCAGGAAGAAACTTTTCCCTAATATCCAATCGGAACCTTTTCTGGCGCAACTTGAGGCCATTTCCTCTCATCCTATCACTTGCTACTTGGGAGAAGAGACCAATCCCCTCCATGCTACAACCTCCTTTCAGGTAGTTGTAGACAGTGATAAGGTCTCCCCTCAGCCTCCTTTTCTCCAGGCTGAACAGCCCCAGGTCCCTCAGCTGCTCCTCATCAGACTTGTGCTACAGATCTTTCACCAGCTTCATTGCCCTTCTCTGAACTCGCTCCAGCACCTCAATGTCTTTCTTGTAGTGAGGAGTCCAAAACCAGGTCACAAGGTGAATCACCAAGAGAAATGCTTAGCCTGTTAAAAACCTGGACATGCTATTAGACACTATGTCCCATTCTGATCAAGCGCTATTGGCATTTTTCATCAGGTTGGTGCAAGCTGAGGGTGGTGCCGCAGTTGTCCCAGCCGCAAGTGGTGCTCACCAATGGACTGGAAGTACTGGATGGCGTGCTGGGCAGGGCCATGGTACAGCACCCTCCCTGCTGCCAGCAGCGTCAGGTTGTCAAACAGGCGGAATATGGAGTACCGAGGCTGGTGGATGGAGAAGATGATGGTTTTCCCTTGTTTTGCCATCCTGGATGTAAAGAACGACAGAGATGTTAGCTTTTCAATTCGTCTTGGCATTTAGATGAGAGAATTTGCAAGTTCAGGTAAGACTTGGTTAAGTTTAATTCATTTGGAGGGGGAAGAAAAAAAAAAAAGAAAATAAAATATTAAGAAAATATTTAGGTCATCTTTATAGTGTCAGTATTAGAAGAGAAAGTTGACTTTCACCGAGAATCTTGTTGGAGGATAAGGTCCGGAAAAGATATTGATGCAAACAGAAAGCTCTGGAGAGAGGGGTTTGAGTCCTCTTTGCTTGTAGTAAATGCAAAAATGATATGAACCTTGCAAGCAGAGCATACGTTGTGCTTGTTTTCCCAAAGGTAGACCTGAGATTTTGTGAGGAAATAGTTAGCTGTGTTCTAGCTACAGTCTGCGTTAAAACGCATCACCTTACCAGACTGTACAACAGGCATTTTTAGCACTTTTCTGGCCCAGGCAGACATGAACATCAACATCCGTAATTATTGCTGACAAGTTGCAGTTCCACACACTTCACACAAGGCACTTTGTGTACTCCTGAGAGTAGCTGCTTTGGAGCGAGAGAATTCGTACAGGCTTTTTCCTACCCATTTTGCAGCTGTGGTTCGCCGGTAAACAGGTAGACATCGAATTTCCCCATTTGCTCATTCTAACTGTAATTAGCAGAGCGGAGCAGTGAAAGCAGGGAGGTGTTTCCATCACCTTTTCAGAAGCAGCAGGACCGCGTTTGCGGTACTGGCATCCAGTCCCGTAGTCGGCTCATCCAAAAACAAGATGGCAGGATCTGTGATGAGCTCCATCCCAATGTTGGTCCTTTTCCTCTCTCCTCCAGACACCCCGCGAGTCAACTCTGTGCCAACCTGCCGCAAAACGGGAAACTTGTCTCGTTTGGCCTGATAATAAACACGTAAGTGAACAGCATCCTACCACTACGGCAGCGTTTGAGAAGAGTTGTAAGAAAGTTTGACCCTACTCTCAGGTACAGATGTAGATGTTACCTCACATATAGGACATTTCCTGATGTTAGTACTATTATACCTGAGATGTTCTCTTTTTCTCCAGCCACAGACTACCCTTCCCTGTAATAGGGTATGGCAATATCAGTGCAGAGCCTGTACAGATAGCCATACACAAATTTTATTAATTGTAGCATTACTGAAATAGTTAATTTAATTTTACTTTTTTTTTCTTTAATTTGCCATGCTGAGCCATTTGGTCAATTAAATAAATCACTCAATATTTGTTAACAATTTAAGCACCATCTTTACACACCTTACCTTGGAATCTGCCACTTTGCTCAAACCCAGTTCCTTGATGACCTGATTCACTCGTTCGTTTTTTTCCTGTTCCTTCACTGACTTTGGCAAACGGAGCGCTGCTGAGAACTTCAAATTTTCTCTTACAGTCAGGGTTCCCATCACCACATCATCCTTTATTTAAAAATAAAACAAAACAAAACAAAACAAGCCCAAACTTGGTGGTCTCTTAGCAATGTCTATTTTTGACTCTGAGAACTGCATCTAACTGTGTTTGATGTTGAGGGAGTGATAAAAATTACGTACCTGCACTACGTATCCAGAGGTACATTTAAAGTTGACAGGCTGAGGAGCTCCGTTGATCAAAATGTCACCAGAAAGCCCACGGGGATCCTTCCTTGAGGCCAAAATGTCGAGTAGACTAGGAGAAAAGTGGGTGACTTGGTCAGATGAGTGTGCATGAGGTAAGCTCTCTGAACAACAGTGAACAGCTCTATACAAGCATTCCCTGGTAAACATTTGCTATTTAGAAAACCTCCAGCAACTTTCAAGGGCCGAGTTTCTTTTGTCCTTGTTTGCTAAGGAAATGAGATCTGCACAGTTTCACAGTACATCTGTGTCCACTCATTCAATATGATGAGCTTAACCTAGAATTATATGTAAAGATAGTGTATCAGTAAACTGTGGACTAAAATTGAATTTCATTTCTGTCATGTAAGCTGATACTCTTTTTTTTTTCATATTTGAGTTTTTCTGAGAAATTAGTGAGATTTGTACAGACCTAAATGAAAACAAAATCTTTCCCTGAAAATACTCTCTATCACTGCTAATATATGCAAGTTCCTTTCCTCCTTGATGTAATTTCTGTGTAGAGCAATGAAGGCACTTACGAAGATTTACCACTGCCAGTGGGTCCCAAAATTGCATTCAGTCCCGGTCTCATGATGCCACTGTAAGACAAAACACACAGGTTTTACACAATAGATGGGGTGGGTTTTTTTCTCTCATCCTGTTTCATCTGGTAGGCTAGTGTAAATTATTAATATCTGTAGAACTACCTTCTGCATCCCAATAATTTTGGAATTAATGAAGCTGCCCGATCACAAGCAATATTTATGATCAAACTCCACCTTCATTTTTATTCCTAATTCAAGAAGAATTAATCTTCATATAATACAGACAACACAGAAACCTGAGTAAAATGTAACAAAACTTGTATGCATGCTTCCCCCCTGGATCTCTAGAAGGGAAGCACACGTCTTAGCCACGTTCAATCTAAAATGATGATTCTTGCAGGAGCTCTCTGTAGACAGAACATACGTGGGCTTTGTCTGTTCTTACAGAAACTACAGCTGATAGTTTCTCTGTATCCAATTTTAAGCCAGGCAAAACTCAAAAACCAGATAGAAATGGCTGTTAAGTATTTGGGGAAAAGACCCTCTAGAAATGATACAGTATGTGGAAATGCTGCTGGCTTGTTTTTTTTTTTTTCTTTTTGCTGGAACACGTGAAGGTGCCGCTGCTAATTCTCCTGACTAGATCCTAAAATTTGCTCTCAACAAGCTCTGGTGTACGCAAAAATCACACTGAACATACAAATACCTGTCTCTGTGTTACGATACCAGGTTAGTAGTGAATTGCACTCTGGTACTAGCTGTTATCAGCAACCCAGGTGTCAGTGACCTGAGTACCTGGCTGTGGGTGTGGCCTAGGGCAGCTGTTCTTAGGAAGGCTTGGCTTTGCTCTGTCTGATGCATATTTGTTCTTCCTTCAGTTTCTTTTTGCGCATAGATTAAGCAGCATACACATTATGCACACATTAGGTTACGTTATGTATGATTTTAACAAAAAAACCCCAATGTGTAACCAAACAAATGCAGATGTTCCATTTCCTAAAAGGGGAAGGAGTGTTTTACGTTAAACATTGGTCTTGTTCAATAAGCCACAAGGCTGGCCTTCCTCTCACGTTGTTGCAAATGACCATTGAGTTACCATAACCTACAGAGAGTAGGAAAGGTTTTAAAAGCTCATGTTTAGGATTTATGGAAGTTGCATATGGCAAAGAGCAGGACAGACAGGTACACAAAAGGGCAAATATTTATGATAGAAATTGAAGTTAGGGAGCTGAAAGTCACAGGTGGCTTGGAACGGCATGTTCTGCAAGTACCTGCCATTCAGCCTAACTAATGAACTGTGAACAGGTAAACTTGATGTATAGATTATTGAACAGAGGCCATAACAATGTGATTCCTTTACAGCAGTAGAGCTCAATGTTGAAAAAAAAAAAAAAAAAAAAAAAAAGGAGAAAACTTTTCATGTCTTCAAAGTTAACCTAGCCCTGGATTATACTACTATCTTAAACATTTAAAGTTAAACCCCCAGAATTAACCTTCCCAAAGGCGATGTTAGGGAATGAGATGCCAGCACAAAGGACAGGCTGTTGGTATCTCAGTTAAACACCAGGGCACAGTGAGAGACATGCCAGGTCGTGCAGAACAACCAGAGCTGGCTGGCGTGTCCCTGTGCCAATGGTGGCCAGGAGGACGTCCCTCCCCGGGCTGGGGAAAATCCTGAACAAATTCTGTATATCACACTTAGTGGCTCAGTGACAGGAGTGGACTTAGCTGTCCGGGCAGAAATAAACCATACACACACCCTAAAGCGATGTTTAAATACGTACTTGACATCTCTCAAAACTTCTTTATCTGCTGTTTTTTGACAACACAGGAACCCAGTCTTCATCTTCAGGTGGTAGCAGATGTTGTGGAAGGTTAGTATGCTTCCTCCCCTGCCAGCTAAGTCTGGAGAGGACTGCTGCCTGCTGGGGACGCCATTTGTATTCCAGTCCGACATCTGAATGCCGAGGTGTGGCTGGCCTGCTGCCATTTTTCCTCTAAAAAATGGAAAAACAGGGCAGGGAGGTGTAGAGTTGATTAGGTATGGAGAAGAAAGATCTGTTTGTTTGGTCCCGTGTTTGCCACTGGACCTGCTGTGGGGCTCTTACATCCAACCTTCCTGTGCAATAATAACAAAACATTAAAATTGTTGGTTTATTTTTATAAATCCAAATAATTTTTGCCAAGGGTATAGGAACATGGAAACAGGCACTGCTGCCAAGTAATTCTCTTCCTTGGATTTGCTTTCCATGTCAAAACTAGACAGTAGTTGTGGAATAAGTGAAGTTCTCTCACCTCTTATTGTCAGTCAGCCTCCTGCCCATACGCTGCGCTCCTGCACCCTGGGGACATCCTTGCAGATCTTTGTCCCCTATATGCTTCCTAAGAGGCTGGAGGTAGGAGGTAGCTGAGGCAGGAGGCTGGATATGGCCTCTCCTGATGGATTGCGTTGACTCATCGAAGTTTAATTACTTCAGTTGTAACTGGGGGAAATGCTATTACAGTGACACAGCAGTTGATGGGAGCTGCAAGGGGAGATTGGCAGCTGAGAGCTCTCAGGTGCTCAGTCCCATACCTGAGTGTCTTTCCCCTGCTTGCAGTGAGGAAGAAGGCAAATTATGAGACCGTTTCAGGCACACTGCGTAAATTGGAGAGCAATCATAAAATGAGCCTTGCAAAAAAAAAAAAAAGAAAAGCCATTTAATCTAATGCAGTCATATGGTCGCATAAAAAAACCAAGCCCTTACTTGTCAGTTTGCCAAGTTTGCTTGACAGGCAGTTGAACTCTCCTTTACGAGTATCAGTGGAACCGCTGGAAGTCCTGCTTTCAGCAACAACCCTGTCTGCATGGAAAGGCCAGTTCATCTGGCTCGCAGCGATGTTATCCCAAATCTAGCCCAAGCTTGCCTGTTCTGACAAAACAGCAGTCTTTGGCCCTGGCAAAAACATAAGGGCTTAATATTTTAGTAATCAGTAATCTTGGCCCAATTTTGCTGCAACATGAAAATAAACTGTTTTCCAAATACAATTATAATAGGACTAACTTGAATTCAAGCTGAAATGGATTTTGAGTAAGTTGAACATCATTTAAATGTGCAACATTTGAAGTCTGGAGGCCCTTTTTTTTGGTAAACTGTCTCCACTCTTCTCAATTTGTACCAGAGAAGGCTTCTTGACCTGCAGGAGAGCAGCTAGTTTTTTAAGGCTATTTATAGAGTACTTTCTGGGCTAATTTTGCTGGACATCCATCATGACTTTTCCCTTCAAGTCTCACCATACGACCAGAGGCTTGCGAGCACCCAGAGCAAGGTGCCCAACACTCAGCCACAGAGCCAGCGCCACAGAGAGATATTACGAAATCCCTTGACTTGTGGAATTGCCAGCAGCAAGGTGTGAGGCCAGGATTCTGCAGAACACAGTGTGACTCTGACCTGATAGATCACTGCATCTACAGAGTATCTAGATCAGTATCAGATTTTTTTCGCAGCTTAATGTTTCAGTATTATTGATGGAATTTTTTGAGCATACTAAACAGAGTTTGTGCAAATGGGGGAGAGCGAGGTGGAGTCTGACCTCAGACATTATCAACAGAATAGTTAAATTCTTGGGGTTTTTTTGTTTGGTTAGTTGTTTGGTTTGGTTTTCTGAAGACCAGCATAAAAATCTACCTCATCACTTGCACTACAATTTCAGAAATGTTATTTAGAAAACAAATCAGGAATTAAACAAATTCAGTCTTCCAGGCTGAACTTGACTGGCAGAGAATAAGCACAGGATCAGAAACTATTTTCATAAATACGGGATCATGGTACTTTCACAGGGTTGTTCTTGAGAACAGATGGTACATCGAAATTTAATTTACCAGTCACGTTATCTTTGCAAAGAACATTGCAGAAGGGAGGTCCTGTAACCAAGCTTCTCCCTCCCGAGATGGGGCAGCCAGGGCTTTGCCTGGGCAACTCGTGGAAACCTCCGAGAGTAGAGATTTGGATCTCACCTAACAGTGGAAATAACGCTTGTGTGCTAGAGTTAGGCTTTGGGTTTGTTTTTCTTTTCTGAAGGCCTTTTTTTCACTGTAGGATAAGTACTTGCAGTGGGACAGACAGTTGGGCATTTCACAAACCCACCTTTCCATTTCTGTTCTAGCCATAAACTGCACTCCCAGGAATACAGCTCCTTTACAGCTGATGTAATTGTCAGCTGTTTGCAGTTGCTCCTTAGGAAGTTTTTTTTTTTTTTAATGTTAAGTTAGGCTTTGTTTAGAAGATCATTTGTTGCGTTTAATGTGACATATGGCCATGAAACATTTTCAGTCAGAATGTGTGCTGCAGGACAACAAAACAACCGTGACAAACAGTAAATAAACCAATTCCTAAGCAAACAAAAAGTCTTTAAGTTTCCTAGAATTCAGTTATAATGTCTTGCAAAAATCTACTTTAGATTGGAAATGAGGGGGAGATTCAATATGTACTGCCCGCTGTATTCAGAAATATCCATTAATATGATGATGTGTTTCATGTCCTCATCATATCAGCTCTTGGTATAATACATTATTTTTGCATCAGCTGAATATAAAATCAAAGAACTCTTTGGGAATTCCATAAACTTCATTTATTTTTCCTGAATCTTTCTAAAATATTGTTATTGCCACTGATTTCAGCATCAATTTCAGTTCAAGCCTAATAGAAAACCCTTTTCTTCAGAAATATTTATTCTCAGAAAATTTTGTCAGAAGGCAGAGTACTTGATCTTGAGATTCAACCTTTTTTTAATGGCAAAATGTAACGACTTGACTAAAAACTATCATGAAATCTCCTTGCCCACTGTTCCAATGCACAGAAAATGAAACTCTCGGAACGGTCACTTTCCTGTGCATACTTCTGAGACTGCTAAATTGCGAAGTCTCATTTTCCCAAGATACATAGAGACACAAAACAAAACAAAAATTTAAAACTACAACAGAATCCACTATGAAGTTCCATTGACTTAAACCTGCTCGAACAACAGCAACATCAGGTCTTTCAAGCAACTTCACTAAACCTATTTGTACGCCTTAAGAGGTATTGTCTGTATAAAAAGCAAAGTCACATTCATTCCTGCCAGTGTACCTGCAAAGCTTTTGGCACCAGGGGGACTTGCAGGTGAAACAGAAAAAAGGGACCATAGGAACGGTAGCAAAATTTTGAATGGCAAAATTCAGAAGCCCATTTTGGCTGATCTTTTAAATGCAGGCAGTGATTCACTGTACTTTATTGCTATAGAAAATGAACGTTGAAATTACTTAGGCGAGAAGATTTTTAGAGACATAAGCAAATTTCAGCAAAGTTTTGTAAAGGAATCTGGCTCAAACCCTTTAAAAAAATAGCCTGATTTGGTTTTTTTTTTTTTTCTGAATACTGGAACCAACCAGAGAAACCAAAATTAAGTGAGCTATTATCTCTCTTATTTCTAACGAGTACAAACTTGAGTCTTGCAACCTGCTAGCTGAAACAGCACAGTACATACTACAGATGTGCATTTTAGATTTTGGATACATACCAATTCGCAGAAGCTGTAAGTGTAACTTTTTTTCTCTTTAATTTCATGTGTTTCCAGAGGTGCAGGCTGGCAAGGGAACAGCTGTGGGCATGCAAAGAGGGCAGCACAGCCTCACACCACCAGCGCAGGACCACGCAGCCCTTGTGCTCAGGAACACGCGTAAGAAATTAAAACCATTTGAGTAAATAAGGATAATGCGATTCAGGCGATCTGTAAGTTAATTGCCAGCCGATTTAGTGGGGATTTGTAACCTGCCTTCCGTGAAAAGAGCCCTGTGTGTTAGTTGGGGACTGAGGAAGCAGTGCTTGTTGCATTCAGGTGTTCACGTGCCTGTTATCTACAGTGCATCAACATGCATGGGTGAACCCTCAGTACAGTATTCCTGCAACATATTCTAACTTTTCACTTTTTACTGTTTTTCCTTTAAGCCTTGATGCTTTTATCCCCCATTTAGAAAACATATTGCTACGGATTTCCTGCCAAATTTCTCATTAAAGTCCCTTGAAAAGTTGGGAAAAGGTAGGCAAGTGTTCCGCTGAGTTTTCCTTGATAGTTGTAGGAAAAACAACTGCAGAATCTAATTCCTGAGCAAAGGCAGAGTAAGCAATTTGCAGAGGAGGAAGCAAACCACTAAACAGAATTAAATCTCTCCCGACAAACGGGCTGAAGCGCCGCTCCCAACTCACCAGCAGCAGGTCCGGCTCAGTGCTGCGGGGTGCTGAGGACGCGGCGGAGACAGCAGAAAGACAGCAGGAACCGCGGAGGAGAAGAGCAGAGCCTGGTGCGTGGAGACACTGCCCTGACGGCTCCTCAGCGTGTGAGACCGTGCAGCGACACCCGTGCCATCGCGGCTGCCGCGACAGCAGCAGCTGTGTCCCCGTCACCCCGGGGAGTCTCCACCCTCCCCCTGGCGCTGGGGAAGCCAGAGAGCGTTATGGGGAGGGCAGGGCCAGGACTAGCCACGACTTTCACTTTTTTTTTTTTTTCCCTTTCGCAGAGCAAGTTGTAGGTGAGCTGCAGCACAGCCCCTCCTCGGGAGCCGGCCCAAGCCACCCGCACGGTAAGCAGTGATGTTTGGGTACAGTCCAGCAACTCCATCACCAGAGACTCACGGCGATGGCAGAGCCTGGCAGTGCCGGCAGCATGTGGTGGATGCTGGCAGGGTGCAGTGGATGCTGGCCGTGGTGTGGCGGACTAGCCTGTGGAGTCTCTTCCTTGCAGACAGGTGCTACCTGGGTAATGTTTTCCTTCAGGTGAAGGTACCTGCAGTAATGCAAAGGCTGTGCTGATGCCCATCAGAGTAGGGTTTTCACAGGAGAATATGTGGGCAGGTAATTGGTGCTGTGGAGGGAAACAAAGTTGAGGCACCTTTGTTATATGAAGCAGGGACATCAGTGCCTGGCATACACCATCAATCCCGCACAGCATCCCCAGGAGCGCTTGGCAGTGCCAGCCACAGCTTTCCAGCAGCTGCACGAACATCTGGCGTGGGGCTGGTGGTGGGCGCCACTCCTCCCATCTGCCCCTTGACACAGCTTTGCCAGGACAGCTGAGCTGAGCCCAGCAACACCAAAGATGAGGCCGGCCGGGCTCTGGGGGGGCTGGGGAAACTCCCCCAGCTCAGCCAGGCTGCCCACGCTTGGCCCGTGTCCCGGGCACCATCCCGCAGGAGGGCACGGCCAGCGCTCGGACAGGCACCAACCTGCATGGTTGCAATTGTTCTCCTTGGCAGAGTGACACAGAGGAGCACACATTGCAGATGGTTTCCAGTTAAAAGCATTAGCTTTATGCTCTCATTTTCCTAGCAAGACTCATCACTGATTAATAAACACCAAAGCTGCCCGTAACAGCCATCCAGGTCAGGACATCACACGTCCAGATTTTTTAGCCAGCTGTAACCTGGGATGGGTAAGTATCTCATCGTTCAGGAATCACGCTCCCAGGATTTTGTTCTTTCCTTTATTACTAATTTTATCATAATTAACTCTGTACTGTAGTTATACCAAACTTCAAAGAATCCTAGCAGCTAGTGAAGACTATTGCATAGTCCAAATAGTATTGAAGAAGGTGCATATATGACCCAATATATGCAAAAATACTGCTATGTCACTTGCGGAGTATATCCACAGTCTGGCCTGGAAACCTCAGCAGACCCTTTGCAGTCTTGCATCTGGGCTATCCCCAGGTGAGTCAGGAAAAAATAGTGTTTGCACTGGATGCAGTCAGGGGAGGCTCTCGCTCTCAGCATGGCTGGTACTCATGCCAAAATAAAACCAAAGAACAACAAAAAAAGGAATGGAAAGCTACAGGGGATTGTTGGTGGTGTGTGTTTGTTTTTCCTCACAGATACTTCACTGCTGTTAAAACCCAGTATGAATTTTTTTTTTTCAGTTGTGGGCACAGGTATCCTTGAGATAATTTCTGAGTGGATCAATACACAGTTGTTCCTGTCTTCAGACATGGAGTAGGCTATCTAAAGAAAATCTGCAGCTCATGCTCACATTATAGTCTGAGACACCGAGTGACAAGTATTCAGCCTGTATTTCTGCAGTTTCAGGGGATGACTGGGGGTTATTTAATTTCACTCAGAAGTTTTCTCTCTTAGAGCACATGTACTAGTTAGGCTGCTGGGACCATGCTCTCATGGGCACCAGCGCAGCCTTTGCATTACTGCAGGCTCTGCCATCTTGTTGGGTTTGTTGTTACCGTGGAGCTGCCCAGGGGATCGGGTGAGCACAGACCCCATGTGCAGCTGCACAGCCAGAGACCCACACCCACAGAAGTGAGCGCACGGCTCACTCATAAATTCCCCCCAATAAATTCTTTATCCGTCTGTTTCCAAGGCCATGCCTGCCATGGCTGCTTACTTATTAGATGAGAATATGTGACAAGCGTTCATAAACCTGGGGCCATATGGCAACAACACTTAATAATGGTAACTGATTAAACTTGGGGTTGAAACTTTCAGAGGTGTATTTTGTGCTGGGTCAGGTGTGCAACACACCCATATCACACAGCTGACCTTTGGTCACTTCCCATTATATAAACCCTGAGAAGTCACGAGTGGGGTACAGCCTTATCTGATGATGCTTCCAAATAGCTTTCATGTGTTTGCATGTACTGTTTTCTTGGAGCGAATAAAGTACCCTGCACTCCAATTCAATGTGAATCACGCTAGAGCCATTTATTACAGAAACAAACCTCCGTATATATGCAACTATTCTTTGATCATGCATCCACACCCCAATCATGCATTCACTAATTGGATATCATCTATGTTCACAAGCTGTCCATGTACTGGAGTCTCACTGCTGATAGGTCCGTTGATTTACATCACGTTGAGGCCTTGTTATTGTAGAAATGCCTCTCTCCCACAAAAGGTCCTGTTTTCAGCTTTCTGAGGTGGCCTTGAAATTCCTTTGGGCCTGGCTAGTTCAATAACAAATCTCCACCTAACAGAAACCTATCCACAATGTTTAATATTAAGTTGGCCAGAAGGTCATTGTCCCAGCACCAACCTACGTGGAAGGTGGAATCCGTGCAGCCACCATGGCAGCCACAGCATGGTCCCCGGGTTTGTCCCTTCTCTGTTCAGAAGCAAAAAGGGCTCTGCACCCTCACCCCTGCACATGGAGGTGATGTTTAAAAAACGGAAATAGTAATTTTGTAGGAAGAGGAGAAGGGAGCACATTTTGTACGAGTAATTGTTCTTGAAAGACCTGAAGTTATGAATACTAGGAAGGGCTGTGGAGCCTGAATCTAACATTGCTCAATATGATGCTCACCAGGAATTACTTCTGAGCCGCAGACCAGGCCACAGTGGTACTGTACAGTTCATACAGCTCAGCATCAGGTGCGAATGTCTAAGGAGTCCCTTTGATCTGTCCCAGTAGCCCTGAAAATAGCATGACAGGCCTTTCCCTGGCAAGGCTCGACATTCACACATTGAATTATTTCACCCAGAAAAGAGTCAGTTAAAGCCCCACGATGGTAACATCACACATTTTACCTGAGCAGCAGGTTTCTCAGCAGGTTCCTGTTGCTCGGTGCAGGCTGCATTTTGCGGATGCATGTGTGTGCATGTGGCAGCTCTTCAGGGCTCTCGGCTCAGCTCGTGGGGGCTGGATGTGGGTTCCTTGTGCGAACCTGAGCCTCTCCAGGCCAATCAGCATCTCTGTGTGCACTTTACTGATGCTTCTCTATCTTCAGGGCGCAGGGCAGTGCCAGCAGGACGGTACAGGCTGTCCACGCAACCACACAACATACGGGGAGATGCTTCCAGGCCGCCCCAGCTGCACTGGAGGCCCCATGTGCGTAGCTGGGCTCTGTGCGGCTACAGCCTCCGGGACCAGCTTGCCCACCTGTGTCCGTGTGCTTTGTAGGGGCCGGGGCACACGCCTGACGGGCCGTCTGGCGGTTCTGGGAGCCCCCCAGACTGTTTGCGAACACCCCCCAGGCTTAATTTCTGGTGTGGAGGATGGGTCGCTGTCAGTCAGAGCTCTGTGTGCTTCGACCTGCCTGGGAATAGGGGGGAACCGGCAGGGGGGAACAGACACAGATTTGTGCCCGGCGTCGGCAGCAGCCGAGGCGCGCAGCGACGGGTGGCTCCCGGTGCCCGGCAGGGACTTGGCAGGCACTCAGCCGGCGCTAACTGCCGGGTCCGTCGGCGGTTAATTGCTGCCCCCGATCTGCTGTACCGGCATCCGCGGCGGGCGAGGTGGTCCCGGGGCGCAGCCGCGGCGGCGGTTCCCGTAGTCGGGCGGCGGCGGGACTTGGTCGGTGTCTGATTTGGGAGCGTTGCGGGTGCTTCTGCCAGCCGGGAGGTGAGTGCCGACCACAGGGCTTGGCGGGCCCTGCCCGGCCCGCCGGGGGCCGCGGAGCGGGAGTCGCCGCCGCGGCTCGCGGTGCGGCAAGCTCGCGGTGTCGGAGCCCCGCCGGGTCCCGCAGCAGCGGCCGTGTCGGGCCGGCTGTGGCCGGGGCTGTTCCCAGCGGGGCTGTTCCCAGGGGCGGCAGCTGCTCCGTACAGCCCCCAGCCGGGCTGTGCTCCCGGCAGCGCGAGGGACGCTGCTGCTGCCCGCGGCTGTGCGGTTCGGGATGGTCACTGCGGGCAAAGTGCAGATAAAGCCGGAACGGCCCGAGCCCAGTGACCCTTTGCCTTCCCCGGCAGGTCCTGCAGTGAGTTTAGGGCTGGGCCCTCCCGAGAGGGGGGGCTGCCCCCACCCCAGTTCCCAGTCACTCCCGGAAAGCGCATGTGGGGTCCCGGGCTAGGCTCCTTCCCCTGCCCCCCCAACATCACATCCAGGGTCGGGCATCAGAAATCCCCTGCTGGGCTTGGGGCTCAGAGAAAGAGCAAGTGCTGTGTTTCCAGCGTAGAAATAGCAGGCTAGAAGTGCTGCATTTTGGGGTCTGAAAAGTAGAGGCAGGGCTCTGTGTTTCTGAAGCTCCAACTATAAGAAGTCCCACGTTTTCAGTACTTGAAAACAAGAGACTAAGTCCTGTGTTTTCCAAGTTCAAGTCCTTTGCTTTTCAGGCTGGAAAATCGAGACTAAAAGTGCAGCGTTTTCAGGACTCACGCTGCATTTCTGAAGGTCAGAAAAAGACTCCTATGTTTTCAGTGCCTGAAAACACCAGGTGAGTCTTGTGGTTCTGGGTCTCAGAAAAAAAGCCAAGGTCTGCATTTGGGGAACTCGGAAACAGAGTCTCAGTCGGCTGTTTTCAGCCTCCAAAATGGAAGCCGCGGGGGGGTCAGATTTTGGGCCGGCAGAAGGCAGAGGCTGTCACTTGTTCCTTGAGGTGAATTTGGGCCAGGGTACCTCGGCATTTCTGTCACTCGCGTGTGGCTCCTGTAGCTCCGGCTGTCGGTTGTCATGGTTATTAGAGGAGGATGATGCGGGTGTCCTGCCAGGGTGTCTCTTGGGTGGATGTTTTGGTGCGGCAAGTTTAAAGAAGTTGGTTTGTGGTGGGGCCGTTGCTGCTGTGAATGGGCAGGTGTTATTGGATATCTCTTAATGCCATTAAGTGCTCTCCTGGATCAAGTGGTTCTGCAAATCAGGTCAGGCTAAGTTGTGAGGTGGTTTCTGTTCCTTTTTTTCGCTGCTGACGGTGCTTGCAGCATCTCTGAATGGCACGAGCAGATGATGGGACTTGTGACCAGAGCAGCTGTGGTTTCTGGCAGTGACTCCTGGCTCCGAAGGACAGTCCGGCACAAGGCGTGTGCCCGGGGAGTGGGAGATGGGAACTGTGGCCACCTCGGGGAGGCCGTTGTGTGCACGAGTGAGATCACTCTTGTCTCCGAGCGGCTGGCTACGTGTTCATGGCATGTTTGGAGAGGCAAGGGTCAGTATAATGCTGTGAAAACCTCAGTAGGCCCAGAACCCTTTGGAAGCCTCAATTTTCGGCCTCAAAAGAGATACAAATCTCTTTTATAGATCTTGTCCTGCAGCCCACGATGGCTCATTTTGTTCTGCAAATGCCTCTGAGTACCCTGGGGAATGGGTTGGTGCTCTTGGTGGGGGTTCAGGACATATGGGGTCCTGCTTCTGGGGATGGTCACAGTGAAAGAGATGGTGTTATTGTACCGTGGTGCTGAGGCGCAGTTCTTGCTATAAGCAGAGGAGCGTTTTTAAGAGCAGATAATCACTGCTAAAGCAGTCCTGCATTTCCACACCCTGGGAGGTGCTGGAGACAGTGGCATCTGAGCCATCAGCCAATGAGCAGACAGTTCAGTTTGTGGTCCTGCTGCATTTCTGACAGGGAGTTGTGTCTGCGCTGCTGGGGAAACTCGTACAGGTAAACTGGGGAATGCTGGGCTGGAGCTGTGCCTGCAGGGCAGCCAGTGTGGCTCAGTCTCAGTTACTTCTCAAGCCTCGGCACTTCATGTCTGATCCGATGTGGATTCTGATGTCCCTTCCCTCTCTCTCTCTCACAGGCTGCAACCAGCTGCTGGGCAAGTCACAGGTGACCCTCACCTTCCAGGACCAGATGGGCAGTATCACCAACCCCGTTCATCAAACCCTGCATTAGTTCAAGTGTAAGTCAGTCCTCAGGTGCCACCTCAGGAGAGCCTTCAGGCATCATCGCACTTTAGTTCCCTCCACTTGTTTCACTGCCTTTGTTGTTAAGCTTTTGGCAGCATTAATTAACTAACTGACAACTTAACCCCAGGAAGGTGAGTGCTTTGCTTTTCCTGGAGCAAATGCTGTTTTGCCCTGGGAAGTTTCTATCAGTTTAGTTTTGTTTCCTGAACATGCGAGTGTTTAACCACAGCCTCATGCTGGTGTTAGTGCAGGGGAAGGGAGAAATTTCCTTGTTTCAATTCAAACTGTCTGGAGCAGCAGGGAAGAGTAATAAGTCAGGTGAGACACCTCATGTAGTGCGAGGCCTCAGAAATGCTGGAAATCCACTTTTCCTCCCATGGAGCACACTGGCCTCCTCAGTTTCCCTGTGCACATATGGCCACAGGCAACAGCTCATGACTGTGATACCTGGGAGGGGGCTGCTGTCACCAGCACCCCCAACAGCACAGGACTTGTGCAAACTAGGGCACATCCCTGTCCAGCCTGCAGGCAGAACATGTAGTTTTGTGTGAGGTCTGTACTTGCTAAGTCTCCTGCCTGGGTGGCAGGTGCTGCACCTAGAGAGAGGGACCCCAAAAAAATGCCCCAGGGGAAGCAGCTATTTCCAGGTACCACCAGAGCAACATCAGCATGTCACATAAGACAAACACCCACATTCTTTTCTCTGGCAGCTCTCACTGCAAGATGCCCTCGAGCGCATGTGATACCAGCTGAGAGCCACAGTTTCTTATGCTCAAAAATACTTGATGACTTTAAGAGTCTTTTCCAACCTAAATTAATGTAGATTTTGACAATTGTTAGAGACAGTTGCCAGCACCCAGCTGCCTTCAGCTGCCTCACCCCAGCTCAGCAGCATGACCCAAAGCCTCAGGGGCTCAGCACCCCCTACCACACCCCCCAGGCTGAGATGGACAGGGGCACCCTGGAACAGGTCCAGCACAGGGACAGAGAGGTGACAGAGGCTGTGGCAGAGAGCAAGCCAGGGCTGTCACCTAGAGCAGAGCACAGACCCTCTGAGGGAAAGTCAGTCCTGAGGTAGATCCTAGAACACCTCAAGTTGGGACACATGAGGATTGCCAGTTCTCCCTCTCTCTGCCCCACAAGACTCACTGTTGCTGTTCAGCTCTATCTAGTGGGGGGAGTTAAAGCCAGCAGAGGCAAAAGGTGAAAGACACGATAATGCAAAGCACTGACTCTAAATTGAATAATTTTATTGTGAAGGCCAAACCCTGGCAGCACTCTTCCAAGCAACAAAGATAATCACAACAGGAACAGCCCCCCAGCACCACCTTTCCTTTGTCTTTACCCCCATCTTCTCCTTCAGCACCACACAGGTGAGCCTGAGCCACCAGCCTTCCGCATCCCTCAGGCTTTCTTCAAGGCATCTCAGAAGAGAATCTCCAGCAGGAGCACAAAGACAAGGCCGCCTCCCCTTCCCCAACAGGTAAGAGATAAACACACTTGCACAGGGTTAGCACTTTACACATGGGTAAAAGCAGGCTGCTTCTAGGGGGAAAAAAAAAAAAAACAAAAAACAAAAAAACCAACAACAAAAACAACAGCAGCAGCAAGGAAGAGATTTGTTTGTTGGTTGTAGCAGATTTTTCCCCTTGGTGCAGCTCACTGGGAAATACTTCAGCTGTCGGAGTGCCAGCGCAGGGAAGATCTGTTACCTTGGCTGAAAAGGTCCTGGGTGCCACAGGAGCCAATTGCACAATGTTGGCTGCAGCTGGGTTCTTCAGTCCCTTGGATGACAGTTAAACAACAGAAGAGGCTGGCGTTCCAGGGGTTTTGCAGTAATAATTCATAGCTCTGTAATCTTTTAGTCCCTGGATGCTCATAACCTAATAATATAAAACTTTGAGTATTCTAGTAAGAACACAGAATAATTACCTGAATGGTGTCTTTGCCAAGTACTTGGTATCTGAGAGAAGCAGGCGCGAAGTAGCTGTAGGATTTCAGTTCTCACATACTTCTAACTTCCCTATTACCCCCAATGGGGACTGCACAGCCCTCGCTGCTGCAAAGCATCCATGCTGCTTTAGACTCTCTGCTACTTAAGTGTGGAGTATAAAGCCAGACTTGAGCCCACGCTTGGGGCTCTGCATAAAGTGAAACACATTCCCGCAGCAGAGAGCCCCCCCTCTCCAGGAGCCCAGTCCCCAATAGCAAGACCCACCCCCACCTTGTTCCTACCCCCACCCAGGCAGGCCCCAGTCATAGGGGCCCCCCGGGGGCCCCGAAGCAAAAAGGGGCCCGCCCACACACAGGGAGCCCAGTCTCAGGGGTGGAACTCAAACCCTGGGGAGGCTCCTCCCACAGGGGGCTGGGGCCACCCCCTCAGCCACCATCTGACTGTGTTGCCCACCCTCTCACCCCCCCCAAAAAAACCCCAAACAAAACAACAACAAAAAACCCCACCCAAAACTCTAGAGATACACAACATTATTTAAATTTAAAAAGCTCTTAAAAGAAAAATATAAGTTCTTTTAAAAATCATTAAAAAACAAAACTTAAACTTTTAAGTAAAAAATCTTCTAAAAAACCAAAAAAGCTTAAAAAACTAAAAAAAAATTTAAAACGCTAAAGTACAAAAAACTTAAACTAAAAAAAAAAAAAAGACTTTTAAAGCAACTTTAAGTAACCAAAATTTTTTTTAAAACATAAAACACTTCTTCCAGCCACCAAAAAGAAACAAAGAATCAAGGGTTCCATCTTCTTCATCTTCTGCCTCTAGCCACCTAAAAAACATCAAAGCACAAACGTACTAAAAATAAATTTAACACAACAAAAAACCCCCAACACTCACCCAAAAGGCTGCTGCCGTACAAATGACGCATGGAAACAACTTTACAACTCACAAAGTTATAAAGCAGGTATGTTTATTTCGACATCAGGCGCAAGGGGGATCGTTCCACCATTCATGCGCAACTTCTAACAATATGAGGTGTGTTTAAATACAGTAAGGTGTTACATATTCATAATGACCCCAGGAACGTCTATACATATTCATAACCTGTCCCCGCTAACATTTCCATAGTCTCCGCCTTGACCCCGCCGTGTTGCGCCTGCGCAGTGCCATCTGGTGGTCTTGAGGAGGGATCTTTGGATGAAGGCTCCTTCAGCTTCGTCACAGCGAACTTTTTACCTTTGGCTCATTATGTTGAATTGACTAGAACCCAAGCTGCCAAGTCGATTGAAACCAGACTGGCGCCCCCTTTTGCTGTAAATCTTCGTTATCTTGTCTCTTCAAGTTTACAGCTAGGTGCAGTAAAACTTATTATCTTGGCATTTGATGGGGTTCTGTTTTTCTTAACATAAGTTTACATAAAGCTCTAAACTAAGCACTGATTGTGTGGCTAAGCCTTAAAGTGTTAGTTCATTAGTAGGCACCCATTATATGTTTAGTTAAACCTTAAAATGTTAGTTGCCTCTATCACAGAGAGAAGCCAGCCCTTTTTGGGGGACTTGTCCACTGCAGCCCACCCTTGAGGGACAACCAGGAGACGCAGGGACCCACCGAGCATAAAAAGGTCAGGACAAACACTAAGGGCTCCAGCCTCTTCACCTGCTGCCTTCAGCCACCTTCGAAGGAAAAATAGACACCCACAAAATTATACACAGTCACAGGGACCACCACACAGCTGCTTCCACTTCGGGGACCCCAAGCCTGGAACACCAAATACTCACCACACGGCTCCAGCTTATCCCCTTCCTCCAGCCACCTGCAAAAACAAACAAACAAACGAACAACAAAAAACAAAACAAACCCATGAACACAATTACACACTCCAAAAACACCTAAAGGCCTTACAGGGGAGGCCCTACATTCCAGGTGCCCCTTGGCAGACAGCCAGGGCACCCCAAGCACTCACCTCACAGCTCCAACCTCTTCACCTGCTGCTTCTAGGCACCTTCAGAAAACTAACACCCTTGTTCTGCTGCTCTAAAACCTGACACATTGGAAAAAAAAAACAACAACCAACCAACCAACCAACCAAAAAAAAAAAACCATCCTAGAGCCCCAGGACACAGGCAGCACCCACCGCCTGGGGGGCAAGTGAAGGGATCCCCAGCCCTGCCCCTGCAGGGACTGCTCCAGGTTGCTTCAGGGTTCCTGACCCAGCTGTACAGGGCTTCACTCCACCTGCAACAAAAGAAAACAGAGAAAAGAGACATCTAACTCCAGCCCAGCATCATCTCTAACCCACCCTCAAGACCATCACCTTCCCCTAAACCCTCCAGCCCTGCAAGGGGGGCACAGCCGCAGCACCCGCCTGCAGACACAACCACTGTTGGTTCTGCTGCTGGCTCTGTCGCTCAGGAACCCGAGACATCTGGAAGTAAAGGAAAACTGATACAGAGTGCTCCAAGCCTCCAGCACCCAGCACGGGAGGAGGAAAAGGGAAGGGGTTACACCTGGGGAAACTTCCCAAGGCAGCCCCTACCCAGAGGAAAGGGGGTGACTGCAGCCAGGAAGCAGCACCCACCTGGGTGCGACACCCACAGGCAGCAGCAGCAGGCTCCCAGTAGCTGGGAGGCAGGGAGCTGCCAGTCACTACTAGGGCAGGGCAGCCCATACGCACCCAGGCCTAGCAGCTCCCCGGTGACACCCAGGAGCATAAGGAAGCTCCCAGAAAGCAGCAGTGAGGGTGGAGTAAGCGCCCATGGGCTCCCAGTCGGCAGCATCAGGTGCCCAGTGGGCACCCAGGAGCTTCTGGTCGGTAGCACGGAGGTCGCACCGAATGTCCCAGTGGCTCCCAACAGCCCCAGAGGGGTTTAGGAAGCCCCAGTGTGGGCCCTGTCCGCCTACGGCCCTGCCCCGGGAGTGTCCCAAAAATCACAGACCTGCACTGAAAAATTACAGTTCGGTACAGGTTGTGCCCTTGGCTTCTGGGATACTGAGGGGGTTTGTGGAGGCAGTTGACAGGAAAGTGACTGAGGGTGTTGATCTTGGTCAAGCTTGATGTTAATTAAGGGCTTGTGCTTGATTGCTTTAAGTGGGACTTTAAAATGGGGTGTGCTTCTCCTTTCATTATTCCATCTTAGCATCACTGAAGCTATCAGGCACTTAATTATTTGGTTTTTACCCTACTAACTGTTTTTACTGTAATTAGATTGTGTGTACATTCCTTTTAACTTGCCATTAGACATTCTCCTCTTGCTTGGGCATCTGAGCTAGACTGGAACCACATTCCAGTTTCTCTTGTAACACTTCTCATACATAATTGTGTACAAAGATAATGTACGGCACTGATTATGTCTGGCTGTTGGAGTCTACCTGAGAAAGATCTAACTTCGTGTCAGTTTGAGGGGATTTCATGGATGCAACCTCTCCCTGTGTAGAAAGTGGAATAACAATTATTACCAGTGTATGTCTGTATTCTGTAGTGTCAGTAGGTTGTATAGTCAGTTATTGAAAGAAAAAAAACAACACGACTCCATCTCGTTGCTGTGCTTGGGAGTGCTGGCTGCAGCCAGGTGACCGGGAGCCATTGCTGCCTGTCACACCTCACGTCCTTTCCACCTTTTGTGTTGGGTGGGACGTGCATGTATGACTGAAGCGGCGAGTGTCGGTGCTAACAAATGCCCATTTGAGGTGAGAACAGCTGCAGGACAAGGTGTTTATCTAGACCCATTTCAAATTAATATGGGATACATTGGCAGAGTCAGTTTCCAAGTGTTACATTCTAAAAATAACTAGAGGGAAACAGCTTGAAAGCTTTAGCCACTAAAGCAATATGTGGGGTAGCTATTCTATAGGAAAGTCCTTAGATGCCAAAAGCCAGTGTCCTTTGGCCCTTTTGGTAAGCAAGCAGATTTACTTAAGAGCCATGTTGTGTCAGCCACAGTTAAGCTGGTGACATCTTGATAAAAGTTTGGACCATAATTGTGGAGAGGAGGTGTTTCTCTATGAAAAAGGGGATTTCTGCTCCCCGGTTAGCCCTTGCTAGGACCAGCCATTCCATTTCTATTCCAAGTGCAATATTGGTCGTGGACCAGCACAACTGTGAAAGAGCCTGAGTTCCTTATTTTGGAGGAGTCTGAGACCAGAAAGTTGCAGGGCTGCGAACAATGACAAAACCCAGTGGTTTTTCCCCTATTGTATAAAGGAGACTTGAAAGCACATCTTGTTTTCCCATATAACATCAAGTTTTCAGCCAAAAATCTGTCATCAGGCAGCAAAGTCCATCTCAGAAAACCAGAGACATAGTCTCTACTTGGAGCACATGTGCCAAGGAATAGTCAGTTCAGCAGCTCCTAAGTAAATCTGCTTGCTCATCTTTTTCTACATTTCAAGGCTTTGCAAATGAACACATTTACTGGTCCAAACTTTTGCCAAGATGTCACCAGCCTAACCGTGGCTGACACAAGTTGTCACCATCAGTTCACCGGCAATCTAAGTATTACACTTATTATTAAAAACTTCTTGAGACCCCCATAGACACAGGCCACTCTCAGGATCCCCCCTAAAAATGTTGCTGTTTTTCCACAAATCCCAGTGCTGGCAGGCCTGCTCCAAAATACCTGGCTGCAGGAAAGCTGCTCTCGTACTAAGTCCAAATTCAGGTCTATTACAAAAGGCATGAGTTTGCTTCCCCCTTTACTGCACCTACTTTGCACAATCAGTGCTTAAAACCTGGAGGGACCATTATGGCACAGACTTATTGTGGAATCGGAATCAGAAGCCTTCTAATCCACTTGTGCATTGCTGAAAACAACTCGGAACCCAAGCTGGTATTGGTTAAGATTGCACGAAGGGAAAAAAAGTTTCTGGGAGCCTTTTTTTTTTTTCCATTTTTCCATTGCAGAAAGCTGGTTTGTTTTGCAAACTACTTATTTTCCTTTGAAATATAATGTTATTTTCTGGAAGACCCAGAGCATGAACTAAACTCTTACCAGAGGGGAATACAGCAGTACCGTCTTCTTTTCTTTAGCGTGCTTTAGTAAATAATACTTCATCATTTATTTGCTAGCAACTGAGAATACATTTTTCTTCCAGTTATCCACAGCATCTCTCAGGTAAAAACAAGGACTAATCTGAGCCATGACTAAAAAACCCTGTTTTAAGCAGAACAGAAGACAACTGTGCTTCTGAATTAATTGAATTTGTGTGCAAAAAGGGAAGAATGGTTTGCGTGCATCAGAATCTCAGCATGGTTCTCCATCTGAGATTCACCTCTGCTCATTTAAGCTGCATCACAAAAGATGACCCATCTGAGGGATGTATTCTCCTGCTGGGATCATGTCATAGTATTCAGAGACCCACGACCTCACCCTGGAGCTGGCCTCTGATCTGTGGCTTTCCAGGGTGCAACGGGGTGGGACCAGACATCTCCCACGGTCCTTGCAGCCAACACCCTCTGGGAGGGGGGCAGCAGCTTCATTCCTGATTCAGCATCACCTGCTGCCTTTATCTCCCTAACAGGTGAAGGAGTTGGGGACTGGGCTGGCAGGGAGGGGGGTGGGCAGTGTGCAAGGACCTCTACCGGATGTGGGAGTCCGGTCACATTGTTCCCTGAGGAACCAGGCCAAATTAAGTGTTGGACTTAGTCCCCGGAGCAAAAAGTGATTTTTTTTCTTCGCTTCTTATGCAAGGAGTATACGAGCACCAGAATAGTTATTGAATCATTAGTCAAAATTTATTCAAGGTACAATGATGACAGTTCATATTCAAGTTATGACAGTGGTTGATTTATAACCTTACCAAAAGCCTAGATTACTGTCATTAGCTGGAGCTGCAATTAGCTTGTAAGAAGAATTTGCTACAATGCAATGCTGACAGCAGCAGGAGCATGTGTTCTAGAGCTGAAATAACTCAGGACTTCAGGTAAACGGAGGTGAAACATCCATTGTTCATAAGAAGCATCCAGTGTCCATCAGTCAGAGCTGTAACAAGCAGGAACATCTCCTGTCCAGGAGGTGGAGCTGCCTGAAACTCAGAGAAGCCCAAGTGTCCACCAGCAGGCGGCAGCATTTGTCCACCCGTCTGCTGGAGTGTCCGTAACCCCAGCTGTGAGAAGCAGGAACATCTCGTATCCCAACCGTGCATGAGCCGGAGCTGCCATTCAGAGCTGGAGATGTAAGAAGCAGGAGCTGAAATAACTTGGAGCTTCAAATACCTTGAAATGTTAGCAGCAGAAGGGTCCATTGGCCAGAGCTGTGGAACCTGGGAGTGTCTCTTATTCAGAGCATCCGGGAGCTGGAGTGTCTGTTGCTGGAGCTATATAACTAGCCCAGGTGTCTGCCAGCCAGGAGCCAGGTGGGCACAGGCAGGGCTCTCCCCAGAAAGGAGCTCTTGCCAGGCACGAGCAGCAGAGAGGAGAGTCGTCCTTCTGCAAGCAGGTAGCCTGGCCTCTTCCCTCGGGGATTAAATCCACACCCTTTCTGTATGGAGGGTCTCCCCCTGCCCTGTTCCCAAGGGCAGAAGCAGGGTGGGGGTCCCCCCAGTGCTCCAGGGGCACAGCTGAGGTGGCTGCATGAGGTAGCAGTGTCTCCACTGTACCTGCCAAAGGGGAGGAAAAGCAGTAGGTCAGAGCTGCCAGCTGCAGAACCCAGCCCCCCACAGCCCCAGAGAGCCCACAGGAGATGCCTGTCCCTCTCCCCAGCCTGAAGAACCCCCCTCCACTAAGCAGGGTGCATTTCAGCAGGGCACAAAACAACTGGGAGCAGCACTGGGGTTACCTGTGGGGACACAGCTGGGTGGGACACCAACAGCTCTCACTCCACCTTCCCTGAACTCCCAGTCCCCCAAATGTGAGCCACAAACTGCAGTGACAGCAAGCACAGGAACCGCACCGGCGAGCTGACCTGCCAGTGACAACTGCTCTGGGAAGCCACATCCCTCACCCACTTCACGTGCCTACACCAAAAAGGGACAAAAGTAACATGGTACCTACCCAAGATGAGCTTCAGTGTACGAGCTGCTCCACAGAAGGGTGGGGATGCCAGGCTGGCTCCTGACTTGGTGACATGGCTCATCCACATCAAGCAGCTTTTCTGTTGTTCCAACTCCTGGCAGCCATTTGGTGAGTTGCTTGCTGGTAGTACCTCAAAAAACGCACACAGGTGAGTGAGCGTATGTACATACTTGCTTTACTAGTCATTATTTTAGTAACATAATAAACTCAGAGAAACAAAGCTTCCCTGTCCTTGTGTGCTACAGCATCCTACTAACCCACTGTCATGACCTTCACAGGTTGTGACAGTGACACCTGCCCAGCACAGGCAGCCTGTCCTGGGGGTACTGCAGAGAAAGGGACAAATGTCCCAGGCTGGTGTCATCCAGCTTGGCCTGGCCCAGCCGTGCCTACCCCATGGCCCCTTGCATGGAGGAAGGGGTCCCCAACAAGGCCAGCCCTACCCCTAGAAACTACCCCACTGAGATGGGGGAAACCTGCCCAGGGCAGCTCCACACACTGCCTCTTCAGCCAGCCTTGGGAGAGGCACCTCAGTCCCCCCCAGAGACACCCATTGCCCCCATGCAGCCCCCAGCCCAGCGCCAGGCCCTGCACACCCAATCCCACTCTGATTGCTCCCAGTCCAGGCAAGCAGCAACCACCAACACCAACAACCACCACGGGGTGTTCCTGAGTAACAGCTAGACACAGTCCCAGCGCATCCGACTCCGCCGAGTTCTGCTGTGGGCACAGCACCCCATCTGCCCCTGCCACAGTACAGCCCCTCTCCTATGTCACAGCCCCCGAAACCCTGGGCTGCGCTGAGTACCTCCCACCCTGGCCAGCAACCACAGACCACCAGCCCCCAGCTCAGCCCTGACAGCACAGGGGGCGTGCAGCTGTTCGGCTGCTGCTTCAGTCACTCACCAGGCATTGCCTGCAGCTCCTGCTTCCCCTGATGCTTCTTGGACAAGGTGGGTGCTGATGCCCCTCGCTGGCTGCTCTGCTGCAGCACTGCCTTGCAAGGACAAGAGACCCATGAGTACATGAGGGCACAAAATGAGCAAAAAACACATTTTCCCATTTAAGACATCAAAGTTTAAACCAATCTGAGGCAGCACTTGGGGCTGCAGCCCTTGTGTCTGCAGAGCACCCCTAGCCCCAGAGTTACCTCTTGCCTCTGCTTTGCCATGGCAGGTAACAGACAAGCCCCTGCACAGCACCAGTTATCCAAGCTCTTCAACCACAGCATCTTATGCCCAACACCTGCAGCTGTGGGGGTCTCCTGAAGCAGCAGGTCCCATATGACAGACTTCTACGTTTGTATGGTGGAAGCCAAGCAGGACAGGGAATCTCACACCATCACTGTCACTCCTTTGCTGCTGCCTTCCATGTCTCGGAACTGGGAATGGCCCAGGCAGGACCAAGAATGGGTTCAACCTGCTCAAGCCTCTCTGAGTTGCAGGGTAATGCTGCAGTACCCAGAGGAGAAGCAGAGCTGGATGCAGCAGGCTTGGCTTCTGCTTTGCTGCATTTTATCTTGATTATCACTTTCACTGCCTGGTCCCATTCCAGTGGTGCTCTGCAAGATAAAGTCATCTTTATCTAATAACCTCAGCACTGTTTTGACCACACAGCGTGTAAAAGCACAATGCTGTCCTCCAGTGTTGCAGGAGAACACAGCAATAAATAATGACACAGGCAGGAAGGCAAACTCTGCTGTTTATTGCTGGTGTCACCCAGGGAAGGGGGAACCAACCACAACCCAGGCAAACCCCTCATGGTTCTTTTCCCAAAGGCCGGAGCAGCGGCAACTTCCACCCACAGCGGCTCCGCAGGGCACAGCGAGGATGGTGGCATCTGCAACGGGAAGGGAGAGGGGGTCAGGGAGCAGTACTGTGTCTTGCCACACGGTGTGTGTCTCTCCAGTCCTGATCCTTCTGTCCTGCATGAGGCTCCCAGCAACATTTTGCTGCAGGACAGATCACCCTTGTCACCCAGCCTTTGCTATTTTGGCACCACAGCAACCCTGTCTCTTTAGTCAGGTGCTGGTAGAGAGACTGCAGGAACCCACTAGGCTCCAGGCAGGACAGCTTTATAAACCTGCTCCAGCACACCAAACTTACCAGAATATGCCCATCTCCCTCCTCCGGTTGATGTCCCTTTTCAGCTGGCAGAGCGAGCACGTGGGGCAGAATGTGGTGGCAACCCAGTCACCCAGAATGGAGCCCTGCAGAGCAAGGGACATTGTATGAATAACCCCTTCCCATGGCAGCTTTGAAGTCTTCCTATTGCTCATCATTTGCATCCCTGGGCACACAGCTGTTCATGCCCAGCGAGGAGCCGGAATGAGGCGGTACGAGACAGGGTAACTCACAACAGGGATGCAAACACATCCCCAGCTCCTTGCCTATCGGGGTGCCCATGCAATTCCTCACCAATGCTCTCCCCCTCAGGCACCCCCTTTCTCCTTCCCTGAGTGCACACCCCAGCACCCAGCTGGCTGCTGCAGATTTTGCTTCCATGGGGGCATCACTGACCGGAATGTTGTATCTGGTACGGTAGAGTGTCCTCATGGCCACGCTGGGGCCGCACATGCTGCACTCGTTCATGTCCCCAGCCACCTGGCAGCCCAGGCAGGGGAAGCAGAAGGCTCCACAAATACCTGTGGGACAGAAACAGGCTTGGCTGAGGGGAAAGAGCACGGGGGGGGGAAGCTGCTCCACCACCTGTACCCACCAAGGCAGGGCTTGTGATGTCATGGAAAAAGGAGAGAAAACATCAGAAACACTCTTTAAGCCAACAGCGGGAGCAAGGGGTACACGTGTACTTACAGACACCGACATCGGAGCAGCAGTCCAGCAGCCCCGACTGCCACTTGCTTGCCTGTGGGACAGACGAAAATTGGGTCTGGGCTGTGACCACATGGTGAGATGCCATTGCCAGTGTGGGGTCAGGTCCCTCCAGGCAGTTTGTGGTCTGGAAGGAAAAATCATCAGGGAAAGAGGCGACAGCTGTTTCTGAAGTTGGTGTCTTGCTCAGGGTGCAGCACGCAAGGACAGAGAAGGGAGCACATGTCCCTGAGGGGCCCCTGATACTGGGGCACTGCCACCCCCACCACAAAACATGAGGCTCAGCTCTGCTGGCAGCCACCACTGTCCTTTGCAGCAAAACTCTCCCCAAAACCAGCCTCCGCAAGCTAAATGCCTCATTTTATAGAAGCCTTTCTGCTTCAGAGCCTCAGTACTTCAACACTTCAATCCTGTCTTCTCATCCCCAGTTCAACTTTCCTCATTACCTCCATAAAGTGGTATTTTTTTTTTCATGTCTGCAGTTTCCCAGAGCTACTATAGCTCAGTTGCAGCTCTCCCAAGCTCTCAAAAGTCACCTTAGTGCTTGCTTTGTTCCCCAAGCATCTCAGCCTCTCTGCCTTCCTCTCTGCCTCTGTTCTCCACCTGCTTGCTTAGCCAGCTCCACCAAGGCACAGGATTTCCTTGTCCTTTTCCATCACCCACAGCCCAGTTCCCTTCTCTCGTCAACTTGCCTCATCCTTGTCCTCTTCCTCAGTTCCCCAGAGCCACATGGTCCCTAGAGCCATGCTCCTGCCCATCCTTCCCCAGCAATGAGGCCACAGCTTCTGCAGGCAGCAGAGCTCCTTTTCCATACCACCTTCCCTGACCCCACCCAGCCCACAGAACAGCTGTGTCTCCTTTTCCACCACCTTCACCTGTGGCCTCTTCCCTCCCTGCTGCCCCTGTGAGGCGTGGAGCTATAATTAACAAAAAAAATAAAATAAAATAAAATAAAATAAATAAAATAAAATAAAATAAAATAAAATAAAATAAAATAAAATAAAATAAAATAAAATAAAAACTCCCGTAGGAAATCCTGTACAAACATGGTCCCTGGCCCACGCCCTGGGTACCTGCCCTGTGCCCGAGCTCGGCACCATCCTGCTAAGCAGCACAAGGATGAGATGCAAAGGCTACAAGGGCTCTCTCCTGCTCACAACACACAGCCACATGCCTTCAGTAAAGAAATCATCGTTTGTCAAGCAGCCCGAGCTTCAGATCTCATAACCATGGGCAGCTGCTCCTTTGTCCAGGAGGGGTCTCAGGGCAGTTCCATGTGGAGGTCCTCTCCAACCACCATGTCCCCACACAGCCCATGGCCGTTTCTGCGATCAGCATTCCTAGTGTTTAACAGGGTGCCTTTGGATGGGTCGTGCCCTGCCTGCCCGTGCCCAGTTTGGACACATTTGCCGTGCCTGCACGGGCAGCACTGCTGCCTCTCTGGGTGCTGTCCAGGGGTGCCAGCAGAGCAGCCCTCCCCTCCCAATCCCAGCGCTCCCTGCCTTTGTGTGACAAGGGAGTGCCCAAGTTCCAGGATGCTGGGTGGAGCAAAAAGAAAAACAGGGGAACCATTTACATTTTGAAGGAAGGGATGATGTTATTAAGCCCTATAAATTTGGTTAAATCACTATAAACCGAAAAGGATTGTTTGCACAGCAGTATTACACATCTACAGGGTGTTTCAAAAAGATGGACCTGATTTCACAATGGGAACATGTTACAATTACACAAAAATTTACAAATGGCTTAGTGAGTTACGAAGTAACCTTTTTATAAATGCTCTGTGTTTCCTCCACCTGCTGTACAGATAATATCAACACAGTAGTTCTATTCACATATAGTGATTTCAAATCAGGTCCACATTTTTGAAACACCCTGCACACAGAACTTAAGCATTAAATGCAAATCTCCGGACATACAGTGGAATAAATACATTACCATGCCCAGCACTCAGATGACCATCAACTGCTTTACCCGTGGCCAACACTGAAGAGAGATGGGCTGTAGCATTGCACGGCTATTGACTATCATCAACAGGTGACAAATAAGCCGGTGGCTTTGCCGGCAGCTCTTGCAGCCCCCCCATCATTTATAGACTGGCCTGGACACATCTCTTCCATCAGACACTGCGTTTTGCCATACAGGCAACCCTTGTCCCCTGGTAGTATGCAGACAGGAGATGGTGAATTACACTGTAAGAAGGAAGAAACCTTGTAAAACACCTGTGCATGATTTGCTCTCCACTAGCTTTCTGCAGGCAGCGGGAGGTCAGCTGCACTGATTGTGTCTGAGACACTGATATCTGCTCCCATCACGTGACGAGTGGCCTTGAAGGATGAACCTCCAGCCTCCAGAATTGTCTCAGACACCCGCTCCTGCAGGGGTTAAAAGACAGGGGTGTTTTCCTGCTGCTACCGACCAGGGCTGTTAAGCAGTAAAAAAGCTGCCGTGCCCTTTGAGAAAAGTCACCTGGCTGTTGGCAGAGACCTTCAGAGCAAGCACAGGCAACCCCGTCACTTGTGGGTGCAGCAGGGCCACAGCACCCATCGGCCCTCACCGGGGACCCCGTCCCAGCCACTGTCCTGGCCTGTTCCTGCAAGAGCCCCCAATAATGCCTGCCACATCTGTGGGTGATGTGACACACCCCATGGCACACCAGAATGGCAGCCCCTGTGGGGAGCCTGCTCACCGGCAGATGAAGAAGAAGGAGTTGGGAGGGGAGGGGACAGACCATGGACAAGCCCTGCAGTGGGGACGCCAGGCAGTGGGGGCACGGGCTCCCATGCAGGGATAGGAATGCCTAGCAGCAGGCAGGATCACAGAGATCATGGTGAGAAGCCTAGGCAGGAGCAGCAGCAGAAGGTTTAGGAGCATAGAACCATAGAATCATTTTAGTTGGAAGAGACCCTCAAGATCATTAGGTCCAACCATAACCCAACCCATTTCTTTCCATGTCCCTGAGAACCTCATCTACATGTCTTTTAAACCCCTCCAGGGATGGTGACTTCACCACTTCCCTGGGCAACCTGTTCCAATGTCTGATAACCTTTTCCAGGAAGAAATTTTTCCTAAAATCCAATCTAAACCTTTTCTGGCGCAACTTGAGGCCATTTCCTCTCATCCTATCACTTGTTACTTGAACGAAGAGACCAACACCCTCCATGCTACAACCTCCTTTCAGGTGGTTGTAGACAGCGATAAGGTCTCCCCTCAGCCTCCTTTCCCCCAGGCTGAACAGCCCCAGTTCCCTCAGCTGCTCCTCATCAGACTTGTGCTCCAGGCCCCTCACCAGTTTCCTGTGCCAAATGAGGAATTCCCTCAGTGCCAGATAGCAAGATCAACAGTGAAACTGCAGCCAGTGGTGCAGACACACACACACTGTGCCCTTTGCAGGCAGGGCTGGCCACAGACTTTATCTTCCTCTCCCCAAGTGTGAGCACACCACATCCCAGCATGAACAGAGGCTGTGGTGAGGAGCAGGAGCAGGCAGCAGCCTGGAGAAGCCTCTCCTAAGAGATGGCCGGCACCCAGTACGCCCAGCACATCATCTCGAGTACCCCCAGTTCTACCACTCCACAGCACCATCAGTGGTGTTGGAATAGCTGGTGGGGAGAAAATGGGTCCTGAGGTGCAGGCGGCCACATTTCACCAATAATCAAGGTTATAAAGCAGCATCTTTAAATATACATGCACATGTGTATGTGCAGTAGCAACACACTGCAAAAGCTGCCATCCTTTAATTCTGCTGCCCACTTCTGTCGAGCTGCCCATCGGCAGCACCTGGCATGCTCTGGTCTAGATCTGAAGTAGTTTTCCAGGCAGAAAACTTCACTTCTGTTTCCACCCCATCCCAGGCAGTGCTGCTTCAGCCACACTCACTTTCCATAGTCTTATACCGCAGCTAATGCTGAAACAAAGCCAGCCGTACATACCTGCTGAGCTGTCCTTGTCCCAAGTGATGTGCGTTCTTTTCCTGGTTCTCATCCTTTATATGTGCTGGGTGCTCCCTGACGACCGAGCAACCTCTGCTCCCTCTGACTAACCGACTGGGTGCTGGTTTAGGTGCTGTTCTTGCGCAATTGCAGCTGCCCCACTGAAGGCAGCTGCCTGCCAGCCCACTGCGTCTTCTGCTGGGCTCCCACTGAAGAATCATAGAATCATTTTGGTTGAAAAAGACCATTAAGATCACGAAGATCATTTACCCCAAGGCCTGGAGCCCCGATGGGGCACGCCACTTTCGGTAGAGCTTTTTCAGAGAAGGACGATGCTAAGCCTGAGCATTGGCAAGAAGTGACTGTAACTTCTCTCTGTGACAGAGGTGCTGCCTTAAGGTACAGCTGCCAAATCACACCATGCTGTGCTGGAATGAGATGGCAGCCTGGTATTTTTTTCTCTCCCCCTGCTGTGCATTCCTGGGTCTTTATCTATGCTAAGCTGAAAATCCAGCTTCCTATATTTCCAGAGATTATCTACAGGATGGTCTGGGCTGTCTGGGGTTCAGGCAGGTGAGCGTGCCATTGCACAGACCCCTCCCCAGCAGCGACAGAGCCTCTACCTGTCCTTTACAAGGTTTGTGGTGAAGGTGAAGGCAGAGGAGAAAAAAAATAAGATCATATTTTGTTTAGAGAATAAAACTGAGGGAGATATATAGGAATGAAAAATTCTTTAGTATCAATCCAAGAGTGACAGAGAGAGGGTGGATACAACCTCGTGGCTGCCTCCCTGATGCCTTTTGGATGAAGAACATGTTGCTACCAGCCCACCCTCCCACTGTGGCTGGGAGGCAGCAGGGTTTGCCTAGAGAGGACCTGGCCAAGCTACGATCCAACCAGGTTTTTAATTGCAGGTGGGTGGGCATTCATGCTCAGGGTCCAAAGGGCAACGCATCTCTGCAATGAAGGGATGAAGGAGGTGGGCTGGTACCTGGCAACTGCTTCTATGTATTACATATCCTTTCTAAAAGCTGAGTGAATAACAAAATACCCAGGAAAATCTTTCTCTGCAGAGGGTGTGGGGAAATCTGAGCTGCACCAGGGGCCGTGGAGATGGATGGAGTGGGAGGATGACAAGTGCTCTCAGGCACTGCAAAGCACGACACACACACACAGACAGGAAGGCAAACTTTGCTGTTTATTGCTGGTGTCACCCAGGAAAGGGGGAACCAACCACAACCCAGGCAAACCTCTCATGGTGCTTTTCCCAATGGCCAGGGCAGCACTGGCTCCTGCCCATGGAGGCTCCACAGGGCGCAGTGAAGGCGGCGACATCTGCAACAGGACAGGAGAGGAGGGTCATGGAGCAGTGCTATGCCTTGCCACACTGTGTGTGTCCCCCTGTCCTGTCCTCTACAAGGTTTCCAGCAACATTTTGCTGCAGGACAGGTCCCTCCTGTTACCTATCCGTTGCCATTTTCCCACTGCAGCAACCTCGTGTCTTACATCGGGCATCGGTAGAAGGAGAGACTCTGAGAAGCTGCTTTATAAACCATGTCCCACATGCCCAGCTTACCAGAATATGCCTATCTCCCTCCTCCGGTTGATGTCTCTCTTAATTTGGCAAACAGAGCACACGGGGCACCACAAGGTGATACAGAAGTCAGAGCAAATGGAGCCCTGTTAGGAAGAAGTTTGTTAGGGGTGGAGGCTTCCCAAAGCCCACATTTCAGCTAAGAGAAGGTTAATCACATTCTATGTCATGCCCTTTGTTTCGTGGCTGTCTGCAGCGTCCTGAGTAGCAGCCAATAAAAATCAGAGGCTTCCATACCAGTGGATGCCTTGGGAGCTGGTGAGCCCCCCACACAATGGTAAGGAAGAAGGAAGCCCTTTCTGCAGGCTGCAGATAGCTACTTATCTTTTGGCTTTGGAGGTTAAGACTGTGGGGGCAAAACGTACGCAGAAATAGAAAATCTGGGCAAATTGGACCGAGGCCACCACAGGGACAGCAAAACCAGTTTTACATATGTCCTGTATACAAATTCCTACTTTTCTCCTGCATCAGATTATGTCTTTTTGTCAGTGCAAACTGAGTTAATCCCTTCTTTAGCCTGCCCACAATTATCTCAAATCTTTCCCATCTTTCAAAGGTTGCTGGTGGTGAGGGGAAGCAGCAGCTAAGGCTCTGCGAGCCGTTGCGGTTGGTGGCAACTGAAGAATGCGTGGCCTGGTGAAGGCTGCCGGGAAGGAGCTGCATCCAATTTACATGGGTGGTTGGACACCAGCCCAGGGACCGGCAGGGCCAAGGGCATCCCAATCCCTGTCCTGTGCTCCTGGCACCACACCAGATACAAAAGTGAAAAATAGGGCAAGCAGGGAGCATCATTGCCCTGTGATCATCCCCGATGTGCGGAAAGAAGACCCTGAGGCCACCCCACCTTTCAGCCTCCTGGCACAGCGAAGGGGGTGGGTTAACCACTGACCGGGATGTTGTATCTGGTGCGGTAGAGCGTCCTCATGGCCACGCTGGTCCCACACAGGCAGCACTCGTTCATGTCCCCAGCCACCTGGCAGCCCAGGCAGGGGAAGCAGAACATCCCACAGCAGCCTGGGAAGGGGAGAAACACAGTGGTGGGTCAGGCTCTGCCCACCTGGCACCATCAACCCACATGGCAGAGGTAAGAAAAGTGTTCTGAGAGGACATGGGACCGATGGCAACACGTCAGTGCCAATGGCTGAGAGAAGGTACCAGCCGTGGGCACTCACAGACACCGCAGTCAGTGCAGCAGTCCATCAGCCCTGTCTGCCATATGTTCCTGGAGGCGGCGGGCACGGCCGTGCTGTACTGCGGCTGCATCGTCACGACAGTCGGGACGGCCATTCCCAGTTCTGAAAGAGAGCGGAGTGGAACGGGACAGTTAGCAAAAAAAACCCCAAAACCAGACAGGTTGGTCTGAGCCCTGGATGACCAGCCGAGCTGCTCACCTCTTAAGCAGGTGGCCTTTCACCTGGATGCCTTGATTCCACTGGAGATGACAAAGCATAACTGTATCTTACCTGCATTTGAGTCTTTTAAAGTTTTTCACGTTGTTCTATCCAGCCTTCAAAATAACATCAGTCCATTGATGGTCCCCACCCCAGAAAGGCTTTGCTAGTGCTTAGACACAGATCACAGAATCATAGACCAGTTCGGGTTCGAAGGAGCCTTCAAAGCTCATCTGGTCCAACCCCTTGCCATGATCAGGGACATCTTCAACCAAATCAGGTTGCTCACAGCCCTGTCCAGCCTGGCCTGGGATGTCTCCAGGGTTGGGGCACCCACCACATTTCTGGGCAACATGGGCCAGTGTTTCACCACCCTCAGCATAAAAAATTTCTTCCTCATGTTTAGCCTGAATCTCTCCTCCTTCAGTTTAAAACCATCACCCCTAGCTCTATCACAACAGGTCCTACTAAAAAGTCTGTCCCCATCTTTCTTATAGGACCCTTTTAAGCACTGAAAGGCTGCAATAAGGTCTCCCTGGATCCCTCTCTTCACCTGTTTCCCTTGTGACAAGCAGTGCTGAGCAGTGAACCTAAGCTAAATGCAGGGACTTGGGCATTTTGGTCATAAAACTTCGCCTTTTCACACAAGACTGTTTTGTCATGGGTCAAAAAATGTGGGAAGCAGCCGTGGTCTCGCATTTCCTCCAAAGCCAGGCTCCACACAAGACAGATACCGTAAAACACTAGTTATCTCTGGTTTCTTGTTGTAGAGAGCCTTAAAGGCCGAAACTCTACACTATCCCAAGTCCAAATCCCAGACCATGCCTTCGTGTGGTTAAACAAGCAAATAAACCTTGAAAACCAGTAAGCCTCAGGTCTAAAAAAACCCCATAAAAACCTCCATGCTCCTATTGTCCCAGACAACTAAAAGACAGCAGAAAACATTCTTAGTCAAGAATTAAAAGCAAGTTTTGCTCTGAGGCCAAGTTCATCTAGCTATGCACAAATAGCAGAAAGGGGGGAAAAATATTTATATACATATATATATATGCTGCCTGTTCATATTTGTTGAGACTTTTTTCTCCAAATTGATCAACTGATCAATTTTTTTTTTCTTTTTCTTCTTAGAAACTGCAGCTTGGCAAAGACAAGAAACCAGGCGTGGGTGGTGTGGCTCCTCCCCGTGCAGCTTTTGAGCTCAGAAGCCAGAACAGAAACTGAAATGAATTGGTTGATGCTGGAGAGGGGGACAAGCTCCCACTTCACCTTTTTGAGCAAAGGCTGCTCCTCCAGAAATCCCACTCCTAGTTTCACCTGCCAGCCTGAAAGCTGGGGTGGACACAGCCAGCGGCAGCATCAAGTGTGTGTCCAGAGGGACACTGCGAGTGTGCATTGCCTCCAGGTGCTTCCCTCTGCCCACACACAGCAAATCTCTGTAATTCCTACATTTTCATAAGCACACATTAGTCCGAATACGAGTATCATTCACGTATTTTCTCTCAGCTGCAAACATCAATTAAGAGAATGCAACATTAAGTTGTTCCTGTCACCAACAGGATACCACATGGAAAAAGGCAGAAAATATCCAGCAGCAACGTATAAAAGCACGTGCTATCCAAGCTTCTGGAAGGGCAGCAGCTACCTGCCGTGCATCCTCAGAGCAGCAAACGCACACAGCTCAGCAGCTCTGCTAAGAGGAACTTGGTCTCAAGCATCCATGTAGCCAAAAGAGAGCCCCGTTTAAACAATGAGCAAAGTACCAGCCAGATTCCTTTAATGGAGTTATGCAGTTCTGGTAGCAGGAGAAAGCAGCAAGGAAGCAGTAACCTCTCCACAACCCAGCTTTTGTGTTTTTTTTTTTAAAAAAAGCTTCCTCCCTCCCCCAAGCAGGCTATGCCACATATTTTGCTTTAAATTACAAGCTGAGCAGGAAAACAAGTAAACAAACTAACAAAGTACTTTTGCACTGTTATCCCACTCTTCCCAAGCTAACATTTTTCTACTATTTCCATTTTTTAAGAGAACCAACCTTCTGGTGAGCTGCCTCTGTCAGCGTGGGCCTCCTCGCCAGCCAGAGCCCTGCACCGGGAGGTTCTGGGGAAAAAGAAACTGAAGCTTCTCCCCCTTGTACCCTTGGAGGCTGTTATTGGCAGGCAGCAGCCAGTCAGTATGATGGGAGGTAACTGGAGGGGGAGGTCAGAAGCCGTGCTTTGTGGGTTTCACTGCAGGCACAACACATGTGCAGAGCACCACTTTATTTTTTCTTTATTATTATTTTTTTATTCCTTTTCCCAGAATTAAATCACAGATTGTTACTCATCCTAAAAAAAAAAAACCAAGGGTTGCATGCGCTCTGTCTCATTCTCTTAATTCTCTGTGCATGTGGTTCTTGCTTGGGGGAGAACAGCTCTGAGTGATGTGCCTTCATTGAGACAGATATTTTCCCCACATTTCTTCCCCAAAGAACAAGCATACTCCTCAGATCCCAGGCAGGGCTAAACCCATCTGCATCTGGGGTTGGCTCCCTGTGCTTCTGACCCAGCCTTGTCCACCATCATGCAGCCCCAGATAAGGAAGCAATAGGATGGTACCTTTGTTTTTTTCATCCTCCTCTCCATCTGCAGCGAGTGTGCTCCCTGCTCCTTCGCAGGGATGCATTTGAGTTTACATCTCTGAACTAGTGAACACACCCCATATGGAGGCTTTCTATAAAAGGCTGATTCCCAAAATGCTTGTCACAAGCCACATCACCCGGTTATTGTAAAATTAACAGTCCTCACATTCATGTATCAGTTTCCCTGTATGAGATACTAATATTTACAATTTCTTCACCAACATGCCCCAAATAGTTAATATATTTAGCCGCTCTCATCCCACGCAAGTCACTGATGGTTTAGGATTCACTTCCACATTTCACAGAGAAGCAACCACACCAGGACGGCAGTTTCCGTTTCCCAGCTGTGACGTTCATAGTGGCAGCTTGCCCAAGGGCAACACACACACCAAGCGTCATAGGCGAAGTGCTGACGGTGTGTTCCCTTTCTCTCTCATCACCTACAAGAAAAAGGGGAAAAGGGAAGCTCAGATTAAACTTCAGCTTACTGTTTTGGTTAACAAGCTGATATTTACAGTGTATTGACTGGAGCAGATGCAATAAAAATCTTGCCTTTTCCCAGCAGCACTGCCATGATAACAGCAAGCTGTGCCTTGATACGCTCCCCTTGGCTTCTGACAGTTCTAAAGTTTAACCAGGGCTGTCCCTGCTCTATTGACGCCCTCTCTTTGGAAAGGGGTTGCCAGGGCTGCCTGGCTGACCCTGGCCAGAGCTAACGTTCTGTTGTGGGTTTTTTTACGGCTTTGTTTGTTTGTTTTCCAAAAATGTCAGAAGAGACTGTGGAAATTGAGGTTTGTAAAAAGTTGTAGTTTAGCAGCTGCTTTCTAGAAGAAGAGATAGGCAATGGGCAGCTGAAATGCACAGTCAGTACAGGAGATAGCAAATATACATATATATATATATATATATATATATATAAAAACAAAAACCAAACAAACATAACATTTTAAGGATTTTAGCTGGGGTCGCACTGATGGTCCAAGCAAACAAGCCCTGAAAGTGCTTTTCTTCCCCAGAAAAGCAGCTCACTTTTACCTGCAAGCCCGCTGCATCAGTGTAACCCTGAGAAAATGCCACCATAAACACCTACCTCAGCTCCTTCAGTTTGCTTGGCATATAATTTGGACAAAAAACTCTGAAAAAATCTCATCAATGAAATAAAAAATTCAGACACCTGAAAGCAGCAGCAAGAGCACCACCCTCACCCAGCACTGACCAGAAGCACCCGTCACCTCTTGTCACAGCCACTGGGTTTCAGGCCAGGGATCTGCGAATGGCTGGTGGCCACGGTCCCCTTCATGTGTGACTTCTCTGGGGAGGTGAAGCAGTGTTGCTGGAAGACGGGCAGCCAGCTGCAAAGCACCCTTTTTTAGCCAAAATAAGACAAGAAAGACCAAAATGTCTCAATAGCGAGAAAGGAAACGTGCTAACAAAACCAAACCCTTAGTGACTCTTTTCATGCGGGGAAAAAAAAATAAATCTGAGCAGATAGTGGAAAAATTCAGCTGAAACTAATACCAATTTAACATGCACCACGGTAAATGTGCTTTTGACAAAGACTTGGGAGTATACATTAAAAAAACCTGCCTGAACACATTTTTGCTTTCTCTGCAAAGAATAAATTACGCAATCTACCACTGCATTTTGCAGGGAAGTGGCAACTAAAAACTAGTTTATTTCGTTTTACGCTGATGCCATCCACAAGCAAACGTCCCCACCCGTTCTCCATACCATTTGAAGGAACTCCATCAAGCAACTTAAAACACCACAATGAATGAGCAAAGCTGCCTTCGCCAACATGCTGCTTTGTGCTCCTGGTGACACAAAACCCATTGTCTTGAGTGGCCAGAAGTGGGTTCATTCACAGAATGTCTGCTGAAAGCCCACTGGTGTCCAGGAGGGTGGGGGGGCTTCTCTCCAAAGCTCTGGTCTCACCAGCCTTTCCAAGAGGCAGAGAAACCACCTCAGAGTTTCAACAGGTTTTTGTTTCAGACACGGGGAAGGGCTTCTGCGTCTGAAGCTTTGCTTCTTCCAGATGTCTCATCTGGTTCAATGGAAGAGCACCTCTGCCCCAAACTTTTCCTCCTTCCCACAGGTTGGAAGGACTCAGGTAAAAGGAAAATCCCCATAACTATAAAAACCAGAGGAGAAGGGAGATGAGCAGGTGCTGGGAGAAATTTTCACAGGCCATAGAAATACAGCTGAGGGTTGGGTTCACATCTCACTGAAACCAAAGCGACTGAAGCTGGTACGAGGAGAAAGGAAAGAGCTGTTCTCTGCCCACACCTGTCCATCCCTCATCACTCCCATGATAGGGAATGGGTCCACTCGGCTGGCTGATCAGACAGAAAACAGCACTGGAGTTACGGCTCAGGGGGTGCAACACCACCTGGACAAGATGCTCCAACCCCTGGTCCTGCAGACACCCAAACACAAGGTCCAGCATACAGCAGGGACCTCATGGCCAGGGTCAGCGGTACCACCTGTTCTGCAGCAGCTCACAGCCACAGCACATCAGACCCAATGGAAAGGAGTACGAGAAGCGGTTTCTCTTCCCCCTGTGGTCTTGGGCAAAGGTTTGTCACAAGATGTTTTCATGCAGCCCTGCTGAGCTTCTGCTTCCTGCACTCGTCTCCTGTTATTTCTCACCTTCCTTTAAACAGTGCCACTCTTCTTCTGGGTCACTCAGATTTACATGACAACGTCCTCTGGGAATCAAACTTCATCTCAGGAGCTCAAAGTAAAAATCAACAATCAAATCAACCCCCTTTTAGCAGACAAGTCCAACTCATTAATTTTGTAATCTGCTACTGTGTAATTCCCAAACTCACAAATTCACCCACTCACACACATGTGAATGGAAGAGCTATTGGTGGGTGCGAGTGCTCATCCCTCCTGCCCCGTCCTCATCCACACATCATGGTGGGGAGCAGAAGAGCCTCAGCAGTCCAGCTGCTCTTGGACCGGCTCCAGAGGCTTTTTTGTATTAACCAATCTTCCATCTTGGGTATGTGCTCTACGCCAGTTCTACGGCCTCCCAAGAGTTTTATCCCAAGCTCCCAGGTGCTGCCACCATGCTTCACAGGACGATGGACCTTACCTTCTCCTGTCCCGTGTGCCCAGCACGCAGGATGCCCTGGCTTTAACCCAACGCCGCTGCTCCCAGCACACATGAGGAGCAGCATGTTAGGCCAACACCTGAGCAGGAGCTGAGCAAACAGCCACACATGATGCATGACCAAGTTAATGCAACATTAACCAAAGCTTTGGCAGAATGAGGTCCAACACACTTTGCAAGAGAATTTGATGTGACAAGTACTTTTTACATGTCACAGTATCACACAGTATCACAGTATGTTTGGGATTGGAAGGGACCTCAAAAGATCATCTAGTCCAATCCCCCTGCTGGAGCAGGAATGCCTAGGTGGGGTCGCACAGGAACATGTCCAGGTGGGTTTTGAATGTCTCCAGGGAAGGAGACTCCACAACCCCCCTGGGCAGCCTGTGCCAGGGCTCTGTCACCCTCACTGAGAAGAAGGTTTTTCTCAAATTTAAGTGGAACCTCTTGTGTTCCAGCTTGATCCCATTGCCCCTTGTCCTGTCATTGTTTGCCACCTAGAAGAGCCTGGCTCCATCCTCGTGACACTCACCCTTTATATATTTATAAACACTAATGAGGTCACCCCTCAGTCTCCTCGTCTCCAAACTAAAGAGCCCCAGCTCCCTCAGCCTTTCTTCATAAGGCAGATGCTCCACTCCCTTAATCATCTTTGTTGCCCTACACTGCACCCTCTCCAGCAGTTCCCTGTCCTTCTTGAACTGAGGGGCCCAGAACTGGACACGATATTCCAGACGGAGTCTCACCAGGGCGGAGTAGAGGGGAAGGAGGACCTCTCTCGATCTACTGACCACCCCCCTTCTAATACACCCAAGGGTGCCATTGGCCTTCCTGGCCAAAAGGGCACAGTGCTGGCTCATGTCCTGATGTTGCTTACTAGAATAAGTTGTACTGTTGATTAAAAAGGGCCTTTACTATTTAATAGCAAATATGCTTTTTAAGACATGTGGGAGGAGGCAGTTGGAGAGAGAGCTGGACTGGGAGAGACAATGTGCGAGAGGGGGAAGCTGTGCGGTTCCGTGCCTGCTGCATGCACATGACCACAAGTCCTCTTCTGAGCAGAGCTTCACCCATCCTCAGCTTGATGGCAGTCCTGTTTCTCTGCTCCGTGTGCACACAGTGCCTCTCGGGCACAACAGGGCTTCTTCCGCATGACTTCATCCACCCGGCACCCAGCATGCTCACCCTGATAGCCTCTCATGGTAGCTCCCTACATGCTTAACCTCTGGTTTTCTGAAATACCTTCTAACTTACCTTGGTGGACGTAAACATCACTGAAAAGCTCAGACACTTCAAGTCAACTTTTTTGTTCCCCCCTGCATTGCCATTGTTCTGGTTTCAGCCAGAATAGAGTTAGTTTTCTTCTTTGCTTGCATGCCCAGCTTTTGCTTTATCTATTAAACTGTCTTTATCTCAACCCATGAGTTTCCTCACTTTTACCGTTCTGATTCTCTCACCCATCCCACCAGGGGAAAGTGAGTGAGCAGCTGTGTAGTGCTTAGTTGCCAGCTGGGGTTAAACCAGGACAGCCATCAACTTCTTGAGCAAGCCATAAAGATCCAACAAGCTGCAAGACCATGGGTGCTGGAGCCCTGCTTGGGGTTAAGTGAGCGGGTCTTTGTCATCTGTCACCCGAGAGAGGAGGCACGCAATGCAACACCAGACCTCCAGCCTGTCCTTTGCCCTGCCAAGAGTGACCCCAGCCCCAGCACCACAGACAACCTGCGCTTACGCTGCCCTGGGTCTTCTCCCCAAGCAGGGAGAAGACAGGAGACCTCCCCACCCTTTTGTCTGAAGGCTACAGTCAGTGTGAGACCTTTTCCAGGGTCCTGTCAAGTCTTTCATTTATTGCATTACTGCATACATTGTGTGCTGTCACGTATGCGGAAGCAGGGAGGAAGAAAAAAGGCATCATGCCTTCACTAAGCAAATAAATTCCTTAAGGCCCCTTGCAAATAAAGCACAACGGTAATGCAGGCATTGCCAAAAACCACATTGGGTACATCACAAAGTCTGTGCTTTCCTTCATTTTTCTCTCAAGGCCTTTCTTTTTTTTTCTTTTTCTGTATTTCCTGAAAAAAAAATGTTAATAGCGTGGCAGCATTTTGGAGAAAATAAGCCCTGTTCAAGCTGGAAAATCTCCTGTTTGACAAATATTTACCACACTACAGCATGACAGCTAATTCAAAATGCATGTGGGTATTTTAAGCAGCCAACGTAACACTGCTGTTGAAGTTTCATCTCGCACAACCAAGAAACTTTGCAATTTGGAGGAATTGTGTTCTGCTGGTATAAACATTCAGGGGTGGGTTCTGGAAATTAAAGCTGTATTTTTAAAAGTTTTGAACTTGGTATTTGAACATTCATTTTTGTTGTTGTTTTGTTTTGTTTTTGAATTGTATTAGACCTCTTCCTGCTTAGCTCAGACAAAACCACGCTGAGTGTGGGGTGGTGGTTTCTTTTAACACCACCACCCAGGAAAAGTGCTATAAACCCAACTATGGTTTTTTTTGCAATTTCCTTCGTCATTCTCGTATTGTATCTAGCAAACACTGTTAAAATTTGCTCTGGCCTTTTGGTTCCATTACAAACTCCAGGGAGGCACTGCAGTAAACTCTCCTCTGCAGTATGCTGGGACCCTTTGGCTAGTATCAAAACTTCATATGATCCATAGCCAGTTAACATCCACATTTTTTGTCAGCTTTGTTTTGAGGCTTAAACAAATCTTCCCTCCTGGTATTTGCACCACAATGCATTTAGAAACTAATTAAAAGCCCTTTCCCTGCTTCTGCCAAAAGGAAAAAACAAAGAAGTGCCCACATTCTTCTGCTGCTGTTTACCATACCAGTCCTTCATCACAACAGTTGCTTTAGCATGGTAACCCACACAATGTGTTACCATAAATTTCAGACTTTTTTGAGTGACTTCAGCCCACAGGATGCTTTGATCTTTCTACATGCTGACATGCCTTTCTGACCCCTTTTTGTTCCCACACCTGACATGACCCCTGCACTAGGCTGCCTTCCCACCCCGCTGGCTGTCCCATGTCCCCTAGCCCAGGCTGTTTGCCCACCACAGAGCTAAGTGCCTGCAGCACATCCTTTCCTGAAATAGAGGGAGGGAAAAAAAATGACCCCCTTGCATTAACGATATATTCACCAAGAAATACAGGAATAGCAAAATCCGGGCACAATTCTCACTGGGTGACCCTACAGTGAGTCCCTCCCCCTGGCAAAGGGCAATGTGGAAGTTCCCGTGCGCCACTGTCCCCAGCAGAATCCTGAGTCAAAGATCCATCCCCATGTGGCTTTGCAACCCCTCCTCGTATCCCCACAGGAACCAGCACCCTGACATACGTACAGCTACTCCCAGACAACGAGTTGGCATTGCTTTGATATGCCTCTCTACAAAGTACAAGGGGAGCACACAAAGGCAAGCATTTATCTTGGTTACAGTGTTTTCTGTGCTGCTGAGCAACAACCAGCCTCTCAAGTTCACACATTTGACCTTCCTGTTGCCTTCCAAATCCTCTGTTATCACAATATCCTGCAGAGAAACATTTGGAAAAGGAATGGGAGGAGAAATACAACATTAGACACCGCATAAGAAACTTCCAGAGGACACTGTTTATTTGTGCAAAAGGACACTAGCTAATAATGAAGCTGCTGCTTCCAGATAGGTGTATTTGACAATTTTTTAACAGACCATATCTAAATACAGGAGACAGTGTCTTTGTGAAGATTTAAAATAGAATAGCTTGAGGAATGGAAGGAGATGAGAAGATACATACAGATACTGTCCAATGGATACAAACAGGGTCTTACCCAGGAAGCAGTTCAGCCTTTGTCTTTTTTTCACTTAAAAAGTTCTTATTTCTGTGTATTAATCATAACATTCTCACACAAATAACACTGTCAGTATTATAGCCCAAAAGCTCTCTTCAATTTTTAGGCAATGAACGTAAAATAGAGCTAAGGCTTATATTTGTAAAATGTATTTTGAGACAATTTTGGAAAAACTCCACAGAAAACACACAATGATTTTCATGTTTAAGACGCAAGGACTGCTTTGCAACTCGAATTTTTACCATATGTAGCTACACCTTCTTCTTCCTCCCATTAGAAGACAAACACTTACTTGTGACAAGCTGTCATCAACAGACACCAGCAGGTTCAAAGGCACTATAAAATGTGAGCTCTTCCCAAAACTAAGCTACTTAAAGCCACTTCAATATGTTAGAAACAGATTAATAACTTCTGCCACAACCTCTCAAAGGTAATACTACAAGTATTAAGAAACTGATCCATACTAATTACATCAAAACTTTTTTATTCCTAGTAAGTGCTTTATAACCAAAGTTCAACATGAAGTTGGATGCATTCAATTCTCCCTCTACTTTGTCACATAATTGTTCAGAAACTTATCATTCCTCATTTTCAAGCTGCTTTTCTTCAACTTGATACTTCCTCTACCCTCAAATGGCAAACCCTATTTAAGAACAATTTCTGTGTAAGGACCAAGAAGGCCCTAAATGCAGTTATGCTTCCTAACATTTTCACACATTTCTATCTTACATGCAGCCAGGCTCAAAAATCTACACACTCTAATTTGCTCAAAAGATATTTGACATCGCTTGTTCAAATAGTAAAAGAAAAAACAACTTTTCAAGGTGGACATTACAAAGAAGTGTTCAGAACCCATGGAAGTTGGTTCTAGCCCCAGGAAGGATCTTCTGTGACCAAAGCCGTTGAATCATTATGCGCTGTCTGATGTCCCTGCAACAGAAACTTCTTCGCCTGTTCACCATCATTGGGAATGCAAAACCACAGGCAGCAAACCCTGAATACATGGCTCTGGTCTGCAATGTCGCTCATAGATACTGGTTTAAATAACCTTAAAATATGATGCCCATCTTCAGAGCTAGAGCAGTTCACAGCCTGATTTTTGGTGCGACTGCAGGCACGGTTGTGCCCCACCACTCCAGGAGCAGAGCAGACATCAGGAAAAGTTGCTGGAACACCATGATGAGTTTGGCAACCAAATGTCCTCAAACCACAGCTCTGCAGGCAGGCACACACAAAGCCACTGGTGGAGAAAAGCGCCCTTGCGTTGCCTACCACTGTGCCATCTGGGGTAAACTCCACTGTATTGTTTTCCTAGAACAGATGTGCCCGTTGCTCCTTCCAAATAAATTAATTCCAGAACATGCCATACAAGCTCTTTAACACTATGAGTCAAAGAAAAGGTTAACTACCATGCAAATCATGTCACGGAAATAGCATAAACCGTTTGAAAACATGAATTATTTAAAGCGATGTAATTATTACCCTACAGTTGTTAATTTTATTGTTTATAGGCATCCTCCTATAAACAAGTTCTTCCTGTAAGACTACAAATAAAACCTGTAGGCATAAGTCAAGACGAACAGAATTTAAAAATAAAAATTGGAAATGAGGATCACTTTCCATGATGAATTGGTAGCTCTGGGTTAACCACCAGTCACACACACTCGGCAATAGCTCTGGGCTGCTCTGGTTTTGTTTTTGTTAAGTCAGTAGCACGTGCTCAAATCACTTTCGTCAACAAGCTCAGCTCACTCTTTGCAGGCAACTTTGCAGAAACCTGTTCTTTTCACATGAAAAGGAATCACTGCCAGTGATCATAGCAAGAGCAAAAGATAATTTTACAAACTTCTCTATTGCCTTCTTATTCTGGACCTCACAAACTCAGAGTCATGCCTGCTTCTAGACATCTCAGGATAAAAATCGTTGCAATTCTTTCACACAAGTTCCAATAGAAACTGAAAATTATTCATGCAATAAATCAGAACACAAAACATGTACAGCCAGGTTTTATTTACCTCTGGAAATCATTTTTCATTTTCCCATGTGCTATCACCAAGAGGTATTTGTTTTGTATAAAATCCTGAGCTCACACTCGGGAGAGCCTGACAGAAGTTTGCTTGTACTACACAGGACCAGCAGAGCAGCTTCACTTGTTGAAGCTTCTATGGAGTCATTTAAGCATAATCAAAAGTCACATTATAGGATGATCTCATTTGCATGTTTTTAGGAATAAGAACATTTTCATCAGCTTTTATAAATAAACAGTATAAAGCATCTATAGTTATGTTAAAAATGTTTTCCTTCTTACAGTACTTACATTGCAGCTTCATTAAAATACCAGTAATTTCAACTACCTGTTTTCTAAAGGCTCTTCTACATCTTTTGAGTCCTTTTGCTTCCACAGATTTCCAAGCACAATCCCTATGAAGAGCAGAACTCCTACAGTACGATTTGAAGCAAATTTCTTCCAACAGTCTTCAGGCTTGTCGATGTCCAAAGTGTAAATCTGCAAAAGCACAGTATAACATTCTAGCATTTTTATTATACAGACTCAAAAATATTTGACACAACAGAAAAGACACAAAATGGTCTGTAACTTCAATAACTGAATCTCAAATTCTCAAGTCTACCCTTATCTCCACAAGAAACAGGAATACCCTGTGCTAACAAAGAATTCTCTGCATAACTGGCATCTACGTTTACCTGACAGACTTATTCAATATTCAGCAGAAAAGTCAAGGATCACATATGAACGTGGCTCCCAGACCCTCTCAATGAAGGACAGTATAATGATGTAAGCGGTTTGATATTTAAAAACATAAACCTATCTGGGCACGTAAATAAGTCTTTTTGAGATTTTCCTCAGGAGGTAGCCACCTAATTCTTCAATGGGAACTTTAAGTAAAAATAAAACGCCAAAACCTGCCTGCACCTTTAGATCTCTGCTGCAAAGTATTGCTCTGTGTTTCAGCAGAGCCAAGACGCTGGAGACCTGGCAGTGAACTGGAATGCACAGGAATGTGTCTGGTCCTGCCTGACTAGCCATAGGGTTGGTTTAGTCCCATCACTCTTGGCCACGTCCGTCCAATTTTCTTGCAAAAAAAGAACGAGGACACCTGCAACAACAGCCAGAACCAAGGCAGCTGTCTGCTGCGAGACACAACTAAGGGGGAAAAAAACCACACAGTGCAGCAAGAGCAAAGGTACTGAAAAATATTTCAGGAAACAAAACTTGGTGCAAAAGTCTTGAGAAGTATGACAAAACAAAATGTTAAGCCAAACAAGTGAAAGGATTAATAGAAAAGTACCCTTCAAAACCGTGAACCTTGCAATTCAGCCTCTGAAAAAGTCAAACCAGAATGTTATCTGATTAAAAGAAGCAAAGCCTTGCCTGGGAAACCTGTTCCTCTGCTATTTGTGGCTGTACAGAGACAAGAGGGCTGGGTTCTGATTAAATAATTTGAAATGTTGTCCACAAGCTTCTAAGACATGACCTGTCAGTCCATCCAAGCACAGGGAATTGAAAACACTAAACACTGACAAATAAAACCCAACAGCAGCCAAGCCGCGAGAAATAACTTCAGAAAGGCAAAGCAAATAAAAGATGTTATTTTTCTATCTGTGAACTTCATGGGTGGGATAGAAATTTGACAACTTCAAGATGCAAATTCCTCTATCTCAGGGACAAATTCAATGAAGTAAGGAAAATCTACCCCCTGTGCTTACTCGGCTTTATAATCTCAGATATGCACACATTTAGAAATCTTGAACAAGAAGATAAGCATGAAAATATTTAGGCGGAACTAATATTAAAATAATCATTCAAAAAGATGCTACTCTCTGGTACACAGAACAATGCTGTTCTTGTGACATTGGCAATCTACACAATCGTACCCTCTTTACCACTCACATTTAATAGGTCTGCATCTGCACTTACAAAAACCTTCCCTGCAGGAAAGTAATTTCCGTTTGTGCCAAAATGACAATGTAAGGCCACTCTGAGAATTCAAACCATTAATGATTACGCAGTGGAACACTGTATTCTTTCCTCCATAGATTTCCAAGCACAACTGCTCTGAAAAGCAGTGGCCGACAAGTACCAGCCTGCATCATCACAAGGATTCCTACCCAGAGGTATGTTTAATATACGTGACTTGCATGAGCTCCCCACATTAAAGTGCCACTTAATTCTAATGTGCTCTAAAAAGTTCCATGTAAACCATAGACTTCTCAGACTGTCAACAGTTTTACTACTTGCAAGGCACAAACTCCTTTGCTATCACTCACCTACCAAGACCATCAATTAACTTTCGTATAGACTGACTTGTCACTACAAGATTGAGCAACACAGTTTTTAGGATTCAGAAAGAATAGAGTAACAAGATCCTACCTGCTTCCTTTATTGACAAAGTTAATTTATTTCTTTCTGTTATTCATTAAAATTTCTACAGCAGTACAACTACAAGACTGAAATGGATTGTTCTCTGCTATAAAAAGAACTGTGAATTAAAACTGTCAATTGTCATAAAATTATAATGTTAACATCTGCTACAGGTACAGAAACATCTGCTACAAGACGCAGAAAATTTTATTATGCTGCCAGATCCCAGACTGAAGCTCTAGACCACAGTATGGAACCATTATTTAGATGTAAAATTAACCACCTCTGAGAGACAGAACATGCAACATTTATTTCCATATAGCTACTGGAGATCACAGATTAATGTGAGGCAGTTCTTTTGGTTAGGAACAGACTGAAAACCAGTGCCCTACAGTCTGTGGACCACAGAAGGTCTCTTCAAACAAAAAGTCTGCAAAAGGTAATTAAGAGAAGCAGGCTTATTGTCAGAAGACTTCAGTTGTTTTCACAGGAATATTTTTTTAGGTAGTTGGTGAATTGATGCGAGTTGAAAAGCACTACTTTCTTATCCAGAACCTCCACATTGAAAAAATATAAATAAATCCACCAAACCTGGTGCGCTAGGTGAGCCCCTATGGCAGCCACAGCTGAGTAATACGGGAATGTCTGGTCACAATTAATTCCTGCCACGCACAAACTCAGGAGCATCGCAAGGCTGAAGCCACTGAGCCACTGCTTCGTATCCTCCTTGAACTGTAATGCTGTCGACTTCACGCCGACAATTATGTCGTCCCTCTTATCCTAGAATGAAAGGAGAATTCACAATCCACCTGGCACTTTATAAGGGAAAAAAATGGGGGAGCCTTGCTTATGTTTCCGACGCTTCTTATTAGGAACCCAATTTAAGTGCATGTGTAGGTCCCTACATTGGAATTTAAATTATAAGGTTGGTCCTTAGGGTTGCTTCAGCAGCCAAAAGCTAATATTAATGTCAAAGTTATTCACACAGTGCAAATGTGTAAGCACACAAAGCACATTACACCTCCAGCTTTCTACCCGATATGCAAAACATTTACAGACAACAATTTTTCTTTGGTGCTGTTTTAGCTCAGCTGAGGGTGAAGAACTGCAACAGGTTAGCCCTACTGTTTGGCAACAACGTTGTAAATTAAATACAACACAAACATACACAGGTATCTAAAATTGCTCACTGTTACTCTACCTGATGTGCATAAATGGTATCGTACACCAGTGTCCACATTACTCCAGACAAGTACAAGGGCAAACAAACTGACCACTCACATGACCCTTTAATGGCAGACCAGCCAAGAAGGGCTCCCCAATTAAATGTAAGTCCTAAAAACATAAAGAGAGTGAAAAAAAAAAAAAGAAAAAAAAGAAAAAAAAAAGAAAAAAATTACAAGGTTACCAGGAGCAGTCTAAATTACATGTATAGGATTAAATATCATTTGTTTGGGTGTATATCGTACCAGTAGCTTTTTCTACAATACTGGCATTTCTATTTTTCTACCACATATTTTCAGTCAGATAATAAATAAAAGTAATTTGATGATACATACTCTGGACATACAACGAGAAATACATATAACTATACATTTCCCCTCAATTTAAATTTTACTTCATTAGCATAGAGAACCGTTTGCACATAACTATTCCAGGTAGTCAAACAATGGGTCTAAAGTTGAAATGCTTAGATGTCAGTATAGCAAAAGGTGTCGGTATAACCGACTGCAAAAGTGTACAGAGCAGCGAACTATGGTGCTTCAAGGCTGAAAATGATCATTTTGGTTGAAAAAGCTGAAGGAAGCTGGAAAGTAAAGGGCAAGATACAAAGATATGCTTTAGTAGCTCAACCTGAAATACAAACACCATCAGTTTCTGTACAGGAGATATTTTAGAGGCTGAAGACTGAAATGCGGGACAAATGCATGTTCAAGAAAGGTTTTGAGATAACCCCGAGCCCAAAGCTAGTTCTGAAATGACAAATATTTACTTTATCTCTCCCTTTCTCCCTCCCCCCATCAAAATAAGGAACTGATTTTTAACAACAACAAAATTGTGAAACATCAGCACTTACATGTGTTACAAATTCTTTAAGAAGCTTCTGGCACAACAGAACTTTGCCTATAAGGTATTTTTATTTTAATAGAAAGTTATAAATAAATCAGATTACTCAAGTTCAGTTACTGATTTGTAGAATGCCCCAAAAACTACTTCTGAATAAAAAAATAGCAAAATATTTTCAGCTCACCCAAAACTAACTGTGGCCAGTATGTTATTCTCTTCATCAGAGGGTAGGTGATCACAAGAGATAAAGAGGCTGCTCCCAGAACAATACTGTAAAAAAAGTATCAAGAGATTTATTGTTTGCCAGTCTAAAGAACACAAGATATAGTGCAGTGTTATAGGTGCTGTACATAGTACTGAATTAATTATTTTACTTCCAACCACAATTCCACAACTAATAACCTCCTCCCTCTGCCCCAAGACCCTTTCTGCTGAAAGTCTCTGTGCTTAACTCTGGACCAGACATTGAATTTTAAAAAACAAAAGATAACTTATACATCACCTGTAGTAATTCAGACACAGAAGGACACAAAGAGCCAAGCTGAGCTGTCCCCCAAGAAAAATGAAGGACTGAAAAGTAGAGATATCTCCAGCTGCCAGGGGCCTGTTCGCTGTCCTCGCAACCTAAAAATGTATGAATAATGTTAATATCAAATCAAATATAACACATTCCAATGTATCATAAAATGAAAAGTCACGTCATTGGCATATATGCACAAAAATAAACAGAATATATGAGAATACATGAGATGGGGTTCCTTCAATGATATACACCTAGCATGTCATCACAGACAAGAGTTTAACTTCTAAGCAGCAGCTTATAATAGAAGCGTACAGGCTAGAGCAGAAATGAAGTGCCACTTCTGTGCAATGTAGCTGATAAGAAACATTGAAGACATCTTGTATTTGAATTTAATTATCTTAGGAAAAGAAAAAATCAGACTTAAAAAGTTGTGAGCAATCTAACCAAATTTCAAGCAGCACTTCTGTGCTTAAACACTTTAAACTGATTGCCATGCAAAATATCATAAAGCTGCAGTGCTCCTCTAGCACACATAACCATTGTTAATAACAGTAAAAGGACAATTAATGTAATTCTAATTGGGATATAGTGGAGTTTAGAACCAATTCCTGGAAAAAGAAATCATACAAGGCACACCGAAGGAAGAAACGAGTATCAGAAAGAAGTGAAACTGAAATGTATGGTGAGTTATTTGCCAAAGGCAACCATTGCCAAAAAAAAAAAAAGTTTGCAGGTTTTGATACTGCAAATTTAAATAGACTCTTTTAGCTTGTTCTCCCGCTGTGATCAGGTTATTTTAAACTTCAAATACTGTTTTTGCAGTTTAAACATACTTAACAAATTTGTGGCAAATTCCACTGTATATTATAACCAAACACAGGATGTTTCATTTAAAGAAAAGAAATAGTTTGCCAAGTGATCAGTAACATAAAATCTAAAACCCCAAACCACAATAACCAACACAAGTCAACACCCTGCTGTTGACCAGACCTCTATGGCACTTGTTTTGAAGATACCCTTTTAATAAAGAGCTGTGATGGGAACTTTAAAAACTTTACATGAGAGTTACATTTATACAGTCCTAATATTACATTCAGCCCTTTGAACAATCATGAAGCTGATGTGGCCCCCCGTGAAAATGAGTTTGACACCCATTTTACATCTAATCACATCACATTAATGCACAAATGAATTCATTATACTGAAAATTCCACCTTAGTAATCACACACCCCGCTCTGTCAAATATTTCTAGCATATGTAGTCATGAATAACCTTCAAACCCTAAACCATGCAAAGCTGCCACAAAACCTGTACTGATTCATTGCCTGCCAAACAGCACAAACACACCAGTGCTGTAAGTAGAACATATTGGGTCGGATCAATATCCTCTTTCTTGCCAGTGCTAAACTCAAAACCAGAGGAACCAGAGGAACAGAAAACGGGAGAAGCAAACAGCGATGCATCACCAGGATACTCGCCTTCAAGCCTGCACCTGTGCGCATTTCAACATCTGACACTAGACACTGCCTTTTGCTTATTTCCCTCTTCTGAACAAAAGGGAAATGAAAAATATAAGAAGATTACTATACAAATGATTTCTGCTATTCTAGGAGGAAACACAAACTAATTGCACACATCCCAGAGAGAAACATGGAGGAATTTCTGAACCTGGAGCCCTGTGCCTGCACTCGGCAAGGAATCACTGGCGGTACTGGAGGTGAGCGGACATGTACTTGGTTAATTAATCAGCACTTCACTTCCTTAGACCTTTGCAAGCCCGAGGGGGTTCCTCCACCTTTTTGTCAAAGTCACGGTCCCACATGTCATTGATGGTGCAGCCAGCTCCGCGCATCAGCACTGCTCCGACGCCGAACAGGGACAGCATCTGCCAGTCCGGGAGGCAGCCCGGCTGGGCGGCCAGGCCGATGCTCCAGGTGCACGGCAGGTACAGCAGCCACGTCCCTGGGGGAAAGACAAAACCCGCGGGTGGGGTGAGGGGGGAGCCGAGGAGCAGGGGGAGCCGAGTGACGGCGCTGCCGAGCGGCCCTTAGGCCTCAGCCCGAAGCGATGGCGCCTGTGCCTGTGAAGGGTGCTACGGACACCGGCACAGGAAACCCCGCTCCCCGCCACACCGCCGGGGCCGGCATTGGTTACCGCGCCGCCATGGCTGCCGTGTCGCCATGGTTAGCGCCTCGGGCCCCCCCCCCCCCCCCCCCCACGCGTCGCCATGGCTACGGCTACGGTCCGGCCCAGGCCCCGCCCCGCTCACCGGCGGGCTGGTGGAGCCGCATGAGGCGCAGGTAGGGCCGTAGCGGGCCCGGCGCGCCGCGCACCAGCTCGGCCGCCGAAAAGCTGAGCGGCCGCGGAGATCCAGGCGGTGCGGAGGGGCGGCGCAGCGGCGGGAAGGCGGCGGCGGCGGCGAGGGGCAGGCGGGCGGCACGGAGGCCGGGGGCAGCCCGGCACAGCCGCGCCAGAAGCGCCGCCATCTCGCCGCCGCGCTTCCGGCGTGGCGCTGTCACGCGGCGCCGCACATGCGCAGCGCGCCGGTCGTGTTCCTGCGTCCGTGCTGGGGCTGTCACTGCCGCTGCTGGGCTGGGCTGCGTGTGCGGTAATGAGAGCTGCAGGTCAGGCCGGGCAGAACAACAGGATGCACAGATTTTATAACTAGTGTGAACTGCAGTTACTGTACTGAAGCGTCTCACTGAAAGCATATGTGCTGGTTTTACCAGTAAATGTGTTCAGTCTTCCATGCTATTTTGTTGAATTCCCAGAGGTGACTTGATATCATCAAACATATCATCAAGAAGTATGTGATCAGGTGTTTCCCAAACCTTTCTGAACTGGAGCTAATAAAAATTTCTGATTTTATATATGGCCTTCAAGTCTCTCTCCTTATTTGCTCAGTTCTTCTACCATCTCATGTGAGTTATTGTATAAATGAGGGAAGGAGGGGAGGTTTGGATAGAGCTATAAAAACCTTGCCTTGCCAGGTGTGGTTTCAGTCATAAAATGTCCCCAGATTTGCTGCTGAAAGGTCTCGTGGAGAATTCAGCATCTGTGTAATGCATAACCTCTGGCTCATGCCACTTCTGCTTCAGCTTGAAGGACTGACACACTGGCAAAACCTCAGAGAAACCATTTTGAACTTTTAATTCCCCAAAATGTTGACTCCCAGGAGGAAGTAGAAAAACAATATAATGGAGAAGTGACTTTCACATTTTTGCATTTGCTGTTTTAACGAGCAGTACTCCCCAGCAGTAAAACAATTTGCACGAGACCATAAAAGAAATCGTCAGTCAACTCTGAGGAAGCATAAGGTAACTTTTTTTTGAGTGACCTGACCTGTGTTTCCCACTGACAAGGTGAGTCACTGTGGGCTTTGTGCAGGTACAGACGAGTGCCCCACTGTCTTGTTTGACTCACATCTGAGTTGGTGGTCAAATTAAATGGAGGTTACCAGTTTCCTTGTTTTGAGATGCATTAAATGATCCCCTGTGTAAAGACTTCACGATGCAACTCACTCCACCTTCCAGGAGCTGATTTACTGTAAACCCAAGGTGAGTCATCCACACTCTGAAGATAAAAATGCAATAGAAAGGCGTGCGAGAGAACAACCGTCACTCCTGGTTTCACGTAAGTGCGTCAATCAACCTTCAAGGTCAAGACCCTGAGGCTTACAACACTCAGAGAGGGCAAGAAGCCCCTGAGATAAGGTGCCGGTGCAGTAGGTGTTGGTGCCACGTGCAGTTATAGAATCATAGAGTAGTTTGGGTTGCAAGGACCTTCAAAGCTCATCTTGTCCAACCCCCTGCCATGAGCAGGGACATCTTCAACTAGATCAGGTTGCTCAGAGCCCCATCCAGCCTGGCCTGGGATGTTTCCAGGGATGGGTCATTCACCACCTCTGGGCAACCTGGGCCAGTGTCTCACCACCTTCAGTGTAAAAAATTTCTTCCTCCTGTCTATCCTGCATCTTGTTCTGACTTTGCCTGTCCCGATGTGCTGGGATCCAGCATCTCATTTCCTACGCTCCCCTCTCTCCTGCTTTATTTGTACAGAGCTGGCAGCTGCTCTCAGTTTAATATACAGCACTCTAAAGGGAAGTCACCTTGGGTGTGGAGAGCTTAGAGTCACAGAATCATTCTACGATTCTGGTTCCATGGGCATTTACTCTTGCTGAGAATCACACAAAGCACAGTTGATGTATGACCGAAAGAAACAGAGGGAGTTTTCCTGTATCAGTATGCCAAAAAGGAGTCTTAAAGAAAAAGGCAGATTTCCAAAAGTTGGTATAAACCACTTTAATAAAAATCTTCAATATAAAAGTCACAAGCATTGAAATAAAACTTCTAGAAAAAGTTCTAAAAAGAAGCTACCAGGCAAACAACTTTGATGTCTTAGTTGTAACTTATAATAATAATATTATCACCTTTTTATTGACCTAATTTAAGACTTTCCACATAATTTTACACCGTGTTTGCTTCTTTTATTGAACTTGGGCAATGTCAAACCTTACTTTTTGTCATTTCTGATCTATATTACCTCCTGAAACATAACCCTTCACAGAATGCACCTGCACTTGGATGCAAATACCCCTTTAATGCACTTAAGTTAAATATAAACCTTTTATTCTGCAAATTTCCATCACAGCTTCAAAAGTACATCACTTTTTAAAGTCTTCACATTAAAAAAGGTCCCTTCCCTACCCTGCCCTGCGTTAAAACCCCATGTAGCTTAAAAAGGGAAATAGAGTGGCGTTTTGTTTCGGATTTTTTCCGCTGCTGTGCTCAAAGTATCATAAGGCATTGACGGTGGCACGCATTACGTATCTTCAAGAAAAAGAGATGCAAATAAACACATATGGGAGACCACAGGTATTTTCCGAGGCGTTTTGCTGCCCTGCAGACCGGCAGCCTGTGTGCCAGAGGAACCACAGCCAGGTGTACGTGGGGAAGGCACAGATGGGGAGAAAAGCCATCGCTAACACAGATTTCTGGCCGAAATGGGCATTTCCCCCACAGAATGGATGAGAGCCTGCCCATGCAGGTTTGTCTCCAGGGTGCTCTGAGGCTGCTGAAGCCCTTCTGATGGCTGTGGGGACATTGCCTCGTCTCTTTATGCTCTCGTTTCCTCCAGGACAGAAGAGACCCGAGCGAGTCAGGGAAGGCAAAGCAGAGCTTCACCAGCAGATAGGTCCAGGGAAGTCCTTTTCACCTGAACTGCCTGCGAGGTGGTGAAGGTTGAGGAGTCGTAAACCCTTGCTGAGCGGCCCACAGCGGGCTTGCCAGGGCACTGGTGGGCTCCTCTCTTCTCCCGGGGACGCAGCATGTTAGGGCAGAGGTGGACCACCCTGCAGGAACTGCCTGCATTTCATGTGTTAAAAACCTCACTTTCGGAAAGCACAGGGCTACAGCTCCATCTTGTGACTAGACTCTCCCAGCTTGGGAAAAAACATGTGCTGCTGCCCCAAATCCTATGGAAGACATGGTTTCTCAGCAAGGTGTGTTCCCCTGCAAGCACCCGGATCTTGGTTTGCTTTTCGAGTCCCGAGTTCTCACCCTGAGATGTCCTCAGCCACCACAACCCCTCCTCAGGCTTCCCCCCACCATGGTGCAGGCAAACCCACAGCTGTACAGCTCACATAAACTCCCTGCTCACCCTTTATGAAGGTGAGCTCGTAGAGGAGCTGCTTTAAGAGACGAGCTTACACCAGCAAGCAGGAGAGGGAAGGCTGCAGAGCCCCAAGCATGACTTGAGAAACTGATGTGGTGTGGAGGAGGTTCCTGTACTCAAGCACAGTGACCCAGGCTGGACCGAGAGCAAAACCAGCCCGTGCCTGGGCAAAACCAGCCCCTGCCTGGGCTTGCTCCACCAGGAAAATCCTCCCGGGAGCTTAAGGAGCATTTTTCATGTACAAATGACCCAGTGAGACCTCATGTCTTCCCCAGCCCACCAATGATACCAGCACCAGCACATTGCATCCCTTGCCAGAATTAAATCTTATGGGTGAAATGTGAATTTCTAGGGTTAAACTTCCCTACTAGCTAAGTGCTTTACATTTATCCTGTGCGTGTGTATTAACCATTTAAATGCAAGCAATAGCTTTGGCATTTTTGATAACATAAAAGCCATATGAGAAGGCTGGAAGGCCAAGCGTACTGCCGGGACCAAGTGGTTTTTTGATGAGCTCTGGCAGCGTTTTGTCATCCACCATCTGCAGCACACGGCCATTCAGCTCAATAGACCTGGAGGGGGACAGAGAGACAGTCTTGGCAGCTGTGCGCTGTTTGCACAATCAGCTCTCGACCTGAGTGCAAACATGAACTCAGCCCAAAGCCAAACTAAACTTCCCTGCAGGGTTTACACATACAGGCACACAGAAAGCATCTGCTCTACTCTCTCTGCAAGGGCTTCTTTAGAGTCATAGTGCAAGCAGGTGAAAAGTATGTTTCTTACTCTCCTAGTGAGGTTAACAGCAGAACAAGCTTTGAGAAGCACAAATTTAAATTGTCTTATTTTTTCTTCTGCAAATATTAAGGTATCTTCTGTGCTGACAGAGCAGACCCTTCCCGTGCTGATGTGTTAGAGCTAGCAACAAAAGAAACCACAAAAAGCCTGAACATGTTACTGTAAACCACTATCCAGTATGTGGGAAAGCTATATACCTGTGCTTTTGCAAAAGAAAAAGGACTAAGGAGCTGATCCAGAGCCCTGAAGTCTGCTAGAAAAAAGCTTTCTGATTAATATCAAACAATTGTCCTTTTACCTTAGCAAGCTTTTAGCACCTGATTTTGAGATCTGATTCAAGACAAGTCAGACCTTACTGAAAATAAACAAACAAACAAAACACAGATGACTGAATGGTGATCCTTCTCTTTTTTTTCTTCCTGTCTTTCAAGCTGAACAAGGTGAGGTTTTAGAGGCCATCTAACACTACTCACAGTCATTTCTACAGGGACAGAAGGAATTTCACACTTACCTGGAAAGTATATTCTCTTTGCCATGAGGCAGCAAGAGGTACTGATCCACATGCTTGCTCCGTAAGTAATTAGGCAGCTGCAAATGTTGGGTAACATTGTAGAGGTTTAAGGCAAACAGCGTCAGGTCTCCTTCTCTGTACTTAGGGCTGCAAGGCAAGAGAATAGGTAGGTGCTATTGGGGATCAAGCGAGAAAGAGGATTTACAGAAGTAATGCATGTCTTAGCACCATCCCAGATTTTGTTGGCCTGGGGGCAGCTGTGGGCTTGGTTTATGGGAGATTTTCCCCTTTCTGGAGGCTTACTGAAGGGGGTTTGTGCAGTGGAGGTAGACACGGAGCTTCCTCTCATCGGCTCCCACCAGGCTGACCTGCAGTACCTTGGTGCCCACCAGCTTCTTGTAGAGCAGCGAGAGCCAGTAGTCCTGGGAGGCAGAAAAACACATGTAAGTGCTGATGTACATGCCAGGTACTCCACACAGTGCTTGATGTAACATTCATTTTGCTGGTAATTTCAGGTCTTTTTTCCCCCCCATAGTTTTTTTTTTGCTTTACTAATTTTTTCACTGCATCTATTTAAATTCACACAAACGGCATGGCTAAAAAGAAAACCCTGCCTCCAAGCTGCAGAGCAGCTGTGTTTGCAAGGTACCTTAGCATCATTTTCCCCTTCATATGCAAATCTCCGATCGCTGTTTGTGGAGGACAAACTGTTTGCATTTGGAAATGCCTTTCTGCAGGGCACAGGGCACCTCAGGTCTGAACACCCCCAACCAGGGATGAGCTGCCTTTCCTGCAGGAGCAATGCTGGGAAGAAGCCACCAACGACTTTTGTGCAGCTCCCTAGCATGTGGCTTTTAAACAGGTCACAGGATTAATTTCTTAATGGTAGTCAAAAGCAAATCTTCTTGACACCTCAGAATGATGCCCTAGAAGGAAAATAGTTGTGTTTTTCTCCTGGCATAGGGAGTAGTTGAACAGGCAGGACAGAAAAACCGCATACACTGAATTTCCTATGAGATGGTCTCTAGAAGCCTGTGATAATCACACCTTGGAAGCAGAAGAATGAGAGGAAAGCTAAAAAGCCAGACGTCCTTTCACCTTGGGATAAGTGCTACTGGCACAAAGAAACATGCTGCATATGCAAGAACAATGTTAAGTTCAAATAATGAGATTTCATCACAGCAAAACATTCTTTCCAAGTAAATCCAACTATGCTACATGCATGTTCTCATTTAATGATCCTTCGCCCACTAGAGAAGGCTGGAGATGTTCATGACCCAAAAATTGCTTGAGTCTAGATTTTATATTGCTTCGTTTTTCAGTTATGATGTGATTTATTGTAATACCTCATATCACTTCTGTTTAAAAGCTACTCATCACTCACCTGAGGAGTATTCAAACCAAAACACTGCATCTAAATGTCTCATGAACTCCAGAAGTGTCTGCATACAAATTGGAACATCACCTCCCAGTAATCAGTCTCTGCTGAAGATGACTAGGTGCATCCTTGCAGTTGCAGTAAATATCTTGTACCTATATATACTATATGAACCCATATTCAAACACAAACTAACTTGAGGTGCAATGACTGATAACTGCAACTATCCTATAAAATCTCACCATGTCTTGCATTGTAAAAATAGCTGACTTGCGTCTGCACATCCAGTGTTGCCTGTACAGAAATACAGGCAGAGTTCAGATGGCATTAGTGGGGTTGCATACATACTGGCAAGGGTTCAAAGTTGGCGTCCACCAGGTGATAGGTCCCTGCTCCAAAGAAAACCTGTCTCATCACCACATCAATCCCCTGCCTGGCTGAAAGCCCAAGTTTGTCCAACCACCTGCCAAAAAAAAAAAAGGCAAACAACACAGAGATGAAATTGCTGCCATCACCCCTCTCCAACCAGCTCAGGAAGTGGGAAACAAGAATTAGGGCATGATGCTGACTTTTTTAAAAATCACACAGCTAATTTAAATTCAGTCTTGCACTGATTACCTTAAATATTAATTTCAGACCACCTCTGACTGGAGGTCTGAGTTGGTGGGAACACTTGTTCTGCTCCGCTGCTTGCCTGGGAGACAAGGAGCAGGCGATGGAAAGCAGAACCACCAGTGAGTGCTCCTCAACTGGTCAAGGGCTTGAGGGCTGAGAGAAATCACAGCCAGCCACAAGGTCGCCTGTGATTACCAGGCTTTGACTGCTCAGCCAGCAGGCCCTGATGAAAAGATCATCATGCCTTACAGGAAGGAAAAAAAGATTGTAACCATGTTTTTGGTTATTTTTAAAGTGTGAACCACACATTCACACACATTTTTTTTCTGTTTGAGTCTTTAAACAGATCAAAGTGCAATGAAAAGCCTTAATTCCTTTATTCCAAAAGAATTTGAGTCCTTGGAGAAAATTATTTTAATGACAACATTTCCCTTTGTTTAATTATTTCACGACGGTCAAAGGAAAAGAAAACTGATCTCATGAATGACATTCTGTCTTCACAAGAGGACAAAGTTTGTGTTGCAGATCTGAGGGCAGAAATACATCTTTCTTACATTTTTAACCCCCCATTTCCCATAGGAATTTGCTATTACCTGGGCATACAACACACCCCAGGCACGGGGCGGGGAGCACAAGGGCCACGATCCTCAACCCACCCATCGCCTACGCCCCCCGGGAAGCCCCAGGGAGATGTTCCTCCACAGGGCACGTACACAACCCCCTTCAGCTGGGTATAAAAGTGTAATTTCCCCACACGTGTGGCATGATACTCACATAAAGCCAGCGATGTAGGTGTTGGACAGCCTGGGAGCTCCTCCGCCGTAGGCAGAGCTGGTCTCTCCAAGCCAGACCTTCTTGCCGGGCACGGTCCCGCCAACAATCTGTCCGGTGTGGGGTAGGGAAGGAAAGAAAGAGACAACAGTTAAGTTTGTGGCTACTGAAATAACGGGCAATCAAAATTTTGTCCTTTGGCCAAATGCCTACTTAGAATGTTTGCATTTAAGGGATAACATGAAATGAGGTGAGATATCACAAAAAGGACTAGAAGCAGCAGATTTATTCTGCCCCCATTCCAGATGAGGTTCTTAGGGACATGGTTTAGGGCCAGTGTGGGGTTATGGTACTACTTGATGATCCTGAGGGTCTCTTCCAACCAAAATGATTCTGTGATTCTATGTAGAATGAAGCAAGCAGCACTAAAAGCCAGGTCCTATAAACCTTCTTGTGCTGAGTAGTGGTATACTTTAAATTACACTGTTCTCAGGCTCTCAAAATATAAATAAATTGGGGTATTGAGGGATATGATGATAAACTACATCCCTGAATAATGACTACATCACTAAATGAGAATCTTGTGGGTCTGTGATCTATCTGGCACTGTGCTTGCTGCATGGCAAACTACTGAAGCTCACCTATTACTAATACAATTATTCTTTTTTCTTTTGATTTACAATGACAGCAGCACCCAAGCTTTGAGGATCACCATTCATTTTTAGTGAGAAATTGTATTTTGTTCAGGATTTTCTCCTAACCCGCTAGAAACTGAGCGTGGGAATGATTTAACAGGACAAGGCACCTCCAGGACTTTGTGTACAGCTGTGGCAAAGGTGTCCAGCACTTCAGGGCTCAAGAAATCCTCCCTTGTAGCTTTTCGTCCATTCACATAGTAGCTGGAAATGGGAAAGAAAGAAAAACAAAGACAAAACCAATCAAAATTAAGGAAAAAATACCACCACTGGTACAAAACACTACCAAAAGTACTCAGTTGCTTTATACATTTATCCACATCACTGGTTTTCTGTCCAGTTATTTTTATCTTTTTTTTTTTCTTTTCTTTCCCAAACGTGAAAGTATGTTGTTCATATTTAAGGGACTAGCAGGTATAATTACCTTGGTGGAGGCGGGATATCACAGAAATTTTGATCAACAGAAGTAGTAGAACTGGTGGGTTTTTTTGCATCTATTCATTTAGAACAAGGAAAACATCACTGAATAAGAGCCAGGTTCTGTAAACCTCTTGCTGAGGAGTCTGACACTCCTATGTGATAACTTGCTTTAGGATATTAAGTTACGTGGGGGACTACAGTGGGTCCATGGATCCCCTGATGGAGGGGATGGGAACAGAAATTAGCCTTGAAGATATTAAGGTTTACCCGTGAGAAAGATGAGACAGAAGGGAGTAAAAGAGTAACATTGATGATAGCAAAATTAGCCAAGGAGATGTTACTACTGCAACTTGTAACCAATAACAAGAAGACACTTGAGCTGTTAAAGACTATATAAAAATGCGTTTGTGGCAATAGATGGAGACTGCTGTTTGTACATAAAAGGAACTTGGTCTATGTCATTTGTCCCTCTCAGCCGTGACAAAGTTATATTAAAAATATGAGATTCCTGCTTCTGTCCCTCTGCTGGAGTATTTTGGCCATCTGGAGGGGAATGGGTTGGAGGCATCTCTCCAGGATGAAGGCTGCCACCCCCAGGAGCAAAAGAGCTTTTAAGTCTGGTTTGTCTGAATAAAGAACAGGAAATTGAGACCCCCATGGGCTTTACATTTCATCACATTATCGCTAGGTCCTACCAGAAGTAGTTGAAGCCTTCCAGCCACAAGATGAAGCTAAATTCTGATAATCCTAAATTAGTACAGGAAGTAATGTGTGCCCATTTAAAGCAAAAGCATCCACAGAGCAAGAACAGCCCAGGAAAGGACAAAGATATGCTTTATGCCTTGCTAGCAGCTCAAAATACATGGATGAGTCGTATATATACATATATACAATATAAGCATGTAAATATTTTCCCAGCTTTCCTGCTGCATTCGCCTCCATAGAGAAAACCACCTTCATGTGGAAAGTCCATTCAACCATGTGCAGTTCATTGCAGGCATCCTTGGGCCAACTTGGCCCACCCGAGCACTTTAAAACCGCATCCCTAAGCCACAGCACACGAGCAAAGGGCTGGGAACGCGTCGGTGACATTTGCACTGCAGGTCCCCGCACCCAGAACTGCCTCGGAGAGCAAAAGTCAGGGAGCAGGAGAAGCTGCACATCAATATGGGTAAAGGTCAGCCAGACCTGCAGGGCGTTTTTGTTTGTATTGAACACATGAACAGAGAAAAAAAGGCAGCATGTAACACATGCTGCATTGTTTACAAGCAGTTGAGTTCATTTGCTTGCTGAGTTATCAATGACTCCCTGAATTTGCTTTTAGGGAGTGAAGCTTCACTCAAGCCAATACAACCTTTCTAATGCCAAGGCAAGCACCAATGCCACAGGGATCTGACTCCATTTCAAAGCCCAGCCACCCTCAGGTTATTTAAAACCTTATGTTGAACACTTTCTGCTTTCGCAGAAGTTCAGCAGAGGCAAGTCTGCCGAGTAAGTCTGAGCTATCTTATTTTCCTTCTTCACTTTTTCACATGGGAAAGTGCATTTTATTTGCAAGCGCTGGCAACTTGGAGCTTTGAGACAACCAGGACTGCTGCTCAGGTCTCACTTGCTTCTGGTACATGAAACACAACATGTACAAAAAGGCCTGACCGCTGCAGAATCTCTCCTCATGCTGGGGGTAGCCGTGACCTTGTGCCCTTCGGAGAAATAAAGCTGGCATGCCATCTTTTTCTCCACGTCCCACTTTTTTTATCTGTGCATGTATTTAGCAAGCTAAACGACCTCCTTGCACACATTGCATTCCTTTTGGCTGCGCCTACGTTAGAACCCCCTGCTGCTGCTTTTGGGTCTGTGTACCACGTAGCCTCTTTGGAGAGGCATTTCTTCTGCGTTTCTATAATGCCCTCCCTCGATTCTTCTCTTGTTCTGAGCAGAGGAGTTTGCAGAGCAGCACCTGGGGAACTGCTGAAAGGGTATTTCACCCCCCTGCTACTTGTCAAGATGTTCAAATTGCCATTTTGTAAAGAAAATGGTTGTTAAGTAGAGTGATAATGGTATCCAAGCAGTACTTACTGGTGCCATGTGACAGAATCAATCACCTTCCCTCCCGATTTCAGGAAGCTGCAAAACAGAGGATGTGGTGGAGAATGAGGAATTAGGGGGGACTGGTGATGGGTCACAGCCTTCCATAAAAACACTGCCTTGCACAGCCTCCCCTTTCCCCATGGCTGACAGTAAAAATGGGGAACCACTTTGGCCCATTTAAATAGACTGGATGTATGCATTTGTATATCCTTAATATTGATTTGGAGCAGAAAATCCTTACAACCCTACCCAGATGCCTGCTCATGCCCCCTGCATCCAGGAGCCACTGCCACCCACACCCACGCACCCCAAGGGGGCTGGCAGGGCCCCACACACACCTCCTCAGCAGCCTCTGCGTGTGCTTTCGGGGCTGCCCAACGTCGGGGCCATAGAGCTTTGCATGCTGGTAGAGGGTATAGTTACTCAGGAGTTGGCGTAGGTGAATAAAATCTTGCCCCAGCTGGAAGCCATCAACGTAGATGCCGGATTTCTTCCTGAAGCTGTTGGGCTCTGGGAAAGACATGTGAGCATTAACAGCCAGCTCTAGTTTTGGGGCACAGAATAGGGCAGCTCGTTCCACGTGGGGAGCACCAAACCCCTATGGCTTCACATGATTTGACATGCTACAGGCGAGACATTTTAAGACAATGAGCATGGAACCAGAAGCCCGGGTGACACCGGGTGCTCTCCCGTGCTCTGTCCCAGCCTGTCCCCATAGGTGGCATTCTGCACCTCACGAGGCATCATTCTCCTCACCTCAGAGCCTCGATGGGAGCAGCAAAATCATCTCTATTTGCCCGTTTGTTGGACCTATTGTGAAACCCCTCCTCATAAATTGAGACCTTAATATTTCCCATGAAAACATAACATTGCCTTTATGGGCCACTCTCCAAACCAGGCTCTCATGAACTACCATGCCCTAAAAATCACCAGCCTGTACCTTGCGGCGATACCTTTCCAGGTGACCTATCCCACGAGTAGGCTTTGTACGTACCGTTCCCAAGCTCCCAGGAGATGTTGTACCTCTGCGAGGAGCAATAGTCCAGCAGCGCCCGGGCATTTGAGCTGTCCCACTGCAACCCAGCTTTCCTCAGCAAGGCGTTCAGCCCAAAGACCAGGTGAAACCCTGAGCAGTTTGCAAAGCTGTAGAGAATATCCAGCGTATTTCCTGCAGGGACAAGAAGGGGGGGATGTTTATCTCAAGGTTACAGCACGCTGGTTGAGCTCTGGCCATGCAACCATCTGTACTGCCTGTATTTATTTAGCCTGGTGCTGCAGATGTGCCAAGCTCTTGCGGCTGGACAAAAGAGCCCAGACTTTATTTCACACCACCCTGCAAGGTGCTGAGATCCTTCCAACTCCCTCAGCAGCTGAATACTATTAAATACAAGGTGGCAGATGGTAGAAAAAGATCTCTTAGAAACAATTCACCCACTTAGAAAAATACTAATTTTCACTGGTTTCAGTTCCTAACAGCCTACGACTCTTTTACTGTGGAAAAGAGATTTGCAGCCCCCCTGGTTATAAACCCTAGCAGAAAAATCCTACTAAATCTTACCTGTAATGGTGGTGTTTTTGTGCTTTTTCCAGTTATGTTCTGCAACAATCAGCTTTTCCTGGCTGGGCCACTGGGCCAACAGCAGCTTCTGAACAGGAGCAAACGCTGGCCTCAAGCCGCAAGCCTCTGCAGGGCAGAAGAAGGAAGAAAGCAATTAAACCCTTGTCCTCACACCAAGGGTCCAGCGTGCAAAGGGCTGCATCCCTCAGGAAGAAGCACAACCACTTGGTGCCAGGCTGAGAGCCAGTTGTTCATTTCTGTGAGACACACCCCTGCTTTCACAGTCAGTGCTAATGACATAGAAAAAGAGAGCTGGCTTGATTCATAAATTTATGTATTATATTATAATGTATACTTGAGAAGTATTTAAGATGATGGAAATAGAGGGGGAAAAAAAAGAAAAAAAGACTAAGCTGTGCTTCTGGAGGTTGGTATCATGGCAGTCACATCCCGATAAACTATTTTAGCTTGAGGATCATCCGGAAACCCTCGTTCCAGTGAGCTGACAAAGCTGGGGCTGTGGTGCTCGAGGAGCAGATAAGTCACCCCAGCATGCAGTGGTCTGGCAGGGGTCACTGCCGCCTTGCTGCGGGCAGATATGGAGCAACTCTTCCTGCACTGCGCGTCCCATGCTGGAGAAAGCACTGCCTGTCCCGTGCGGCTCCGACAGCAACACCAGCAGGAGTCATCAGACATTTCTCTTTCTTCAAAAGCTTGTGTTTTTTTCCCCAGCGTGCAAACCATGAACAAGCCGTAAACAGAGAGGAAGACACGAGCCTGAGTCACGGTTACACCCAGAGAGGAGGTGGCCACTCGGCGAAGTGGTACAGGGGGAAAAGTACCACCCGACTTCAAAACTGAGCATCACCTGTTGTACAGCAATGTATGATTGCACTGTTGTGCTATGACCTAGAGGAACAGACAGGAGTTTTTTTCCTGTGAAATGCCTCTGGAAGGGTTTATGTGCTTTTGCTAAGTTTAAGAAAGAAATGGAGTTTAATTCAGTAGGACCAGTACCAAGCTTGAGCAGTTGGCAGCGGTCTGCAGGTTTTGCACTTGCCTTGTCGAAGTGACAGGAGAGCAAAGCTGCATGGCCAACCTAGCTCTGGCTTTGGCCAAGCCAGAGAAAACAGACATTCTGTTCTCACCAGATTATTTCTTGCACCTGTTACTTAATTTTTGTAACGAAACCACAACTTCTGAGCTGACCTTGACAGCCTCCCTGGTGGTGGGGGAGCTCCCAAGGCTGCTGCGGGGAGCACAGGGCAGCAAAGGGAGATTCCCAGCAGATATCTGGGCAGAAATGAGGTCCCCCGCTCCCTTCCTCACTTTCCCACGGCTGGCACAGCTTCTCCCACAGACCGTGCTGAAGGTTCATGGATCTCCTCTCTGTAGAGGAGAGCAATGCTGGTGCCGCAGAGGACCCCAACACTGCTGCCGTGCCCTTGCAGCATCCCCAGCCTGCTCCAAAGCCATGTCCTAAACCCAGGGGGCTTTTGAGACTAATGCGCTGGCACTTGTTTTACCTTGTTGGGCCTGAAGCTCCCAAAGGATTTTTTCTTCCAAAGTTGAAGCCTTGTTGGGGTCAAAGATGAGAAAATCTGTCTCGGTGCCACCGAACCTCAGGAAGCCTGGTGATAGGGCTGTTGCCAAGGCACGCAGTTTGGGATTGCTGAGGAAGGGACATCAAGAAACAGAGAAAACGTTATACTCATACCAGCTACGGTTACTGTGTAGAGGCTAGACATGGCAAGTGCTCAGAGGGACATGCTACAGTTGGTGACCTGGGGGTGCCTGGTAGCCTCAGGTGATTCCTGGCCCCTTGCTGGACCTGCACCACAGCCCTCTGCCCTGTGCAATAGGGATGCTGCTGGACAAGCGGGCCAGGAGAGCGTCAGTGAGGGGGATTGGACTAGATGATCTTTTGAGGTCCCTTCCAATCCCAAACATACTGTGATACTGTGACACGCCTCAGGGAACACACTCACGGACAGTCAGTCAACTCATGGATATGAAGTGACGGAGTACTTCAAAACAGGCATGTTTTTTGTACTCACCATCCTTTTCCCCTAGATTTTGTGGTTTTGTTTGGACAAAACTAACATACTGGTCCCAGAAGAAGGTGTACATAAAACTGACTTTACGCTATCAGTCCCTAACTCCATCAACAATAGCCATTGCTTGGGTACCCAGGGAGAGATTAAAAATCCATGCTGGGACAAGCGTTAGCTTTGGCGAAGCAGGTTTATGAAATAACATAAGCTCTGCCGCTGCGAGTTGCACGCACCCCACGCAGGATGTACAGCACTGACACCTGGCCCTGGCTAGGGGAAACCGCGATGCATCGGAGGACGCTGAGCGTACAAGTGTTACCTCTGCTCTGCGGTGACCCGGTGACCTGTTGCAGACTAGAGGCTACCAAGTACTTCCCACTCCTCCAGGCAGCAGGGCCAGCCCCAGCCAGACACCCAAGGCATGTAGATGGGGCTGGAGGTCAGACACCTGACTACTTTCCAGTAAAGCTGGTGTCATTTTTTTCCCCCCATCTTGGTGAGGAAGAAAAAAAGGAAAGTGGTGCAAGGAGGGAAATCAGGATTGGAAAAATACTGTGGGGTTGAAAAATGGGGCCAGACAGGGGAAAAGGAAAGCACTAAGACTGCTTAAAAAGAAAAAAAAAAAAAAAAAAAGTAGAAACAAAAGAGCACAAAAAAAATAAAGAAAAGCAGAGGAGAAAAGTCAAAAGAAAAGTCAAGGCCAAGGCAGGGAACATCAACCCTTGGCAGTCCAGAGTTGTTCAGTGTTACCCAAAGGGAGAGACGGACTTCATTTTTAGAATCTCTTGATTCAGCTTTGACAGCAACAGACCTTCCTCAGCATTTCTTTGACTTTGTGTTGATGCTGCCCCGGGCAAATTGTTTGCAAAGCTGCGGGAGCACTCACATGATTTTTAACTGGCGAAGGGGCAGGGCTGGCAGCCCCCAGCCCCCTCATGCGTAACCCTCAGCTCGGCAGTTTCCTTCTCCTTTTTTTTTTTTTCTGCTAGCAAAGCAGCTCCTCTCCTGAGTTCATCCCGACGCTTTTTCCAGCGATCACCCACCCGAGCTGCACCCTCTCTCCATCCATCCGGCCCTGTCGCTCCTTTCCCAAGCCAAACGGCGCAGGTCCCACCTTGCTGCCCCGTGGGGGGTGAAATCACTAAATCCCAGAGCAGAGGTGGTGCAGCAGCCTCCCCCAGCCGCAGCTCCAGGGAGGGGCTCTCCCCGTCCCCCCCGGCCCCTCCGGAGCCCACCGGGCTGCAGCGCTTTTGCCGGCTTTTGCCCACGCCGCGGCTGCGGAGCTCGCTGCCTGTCGTGGACTCCTCCCCCCTGCCGGGCACCTCTCTGCCCCCCACTCCAAAGACCCCCCTTTTTTTTTTTTTTTGCTTTGCCCAGAAGCAAGAGGGCGGGTGGTGACGGCTCACCTGAGCAAGGCGACATAGCGTGGGTCCCGGGCCAGGCTGGCATCCAGGGTGAGGGAGAGGAAAGCGGGGCTCACCTCCCCGCGAGGGCTGCCCCGCAGCCCCAGCCGCAGCACCGCCGCCCGCCGCTCCCCCACCAGCCCAAACCCCAGCAGCAGCAGCGGCAGCAGCGGTAGCATCCTCCGCTCCGCTCTGGCCCGCCGCGCCGCCACCGGCACCACCCCCGCGGAGGGCGGGCACGGCCCGGGGGTGCAGCCCTGCGCTCCCCGCTGGGAGGGACGGGGGTGTGGTGAGCAGCCAGCGCCGAGATCCCCCCTTTGCCTTCTGAAAGGGGCTGCGGACCGCAATAGCATCCTTGAAGCGCAGCGCCGCTCTTCGAGCCTCAGCCAGCCCGCGGTGTCTTCAAATGGGCGATGAAGCACCAGAAGCCCAGGGTTAATCTCCCAACCATTATAAAAATCAACCCGGGACTGAAGCTGGTTCCTTGCCAGCTCCCAGCCTTTCACAGGATCACAGAATTACAGAATGGTTGGAGTTGGAAGCAACCTCTGGAGATCATCTAGTCCAACCCACCTGCTAAAGCAGGGTCACCAGAGCAGATGGCACAGGAATGTATCGAGGTGGGTTTTGAATGTCTCCAGAGAAGGAGACTCCACAACCTCTCTGGGCAGCCTGTTCCAGTGCTCGGGCACCCTCACAGTAAAGAAGCTTCTCCTCATACTCAGATGGAACCTCTGATGCTTCAATCTGTGCCCATTGCCCCTCATCCTGTTGTTGGACACCACTGAAAAGAGTCTGGTCCCATCCTCTTGACACCTGCCCTTGAGATATTTATCAGCATAAATAAGGTCCCCTCTCAGCCTTCTCTTCTCCAGGCTGAACAGACCCAGATCTCTCAGTCTCTCCTCATAAGAAACATGCTCCAGACCCCCCATCATCTTCGTAGCCCTCTGCTGGACTCCAGTTAATTCCTTATCCTTTTTAAACTGGAAAGCCCAGCTTTCCAACATCACACCTCACAGCAGCTGACCAGCCTGCATGACTATGGACAGCTGTGTGCAAAAACAGCAGGCTGGAAAATGGCTACACGCTGACTGCTGCTACTGCTGCACAAGAGATCTACTGCTGCACAAGAGATGAGATGTCATGGGTCTCCACTGCAGCAAACCAAGTCACAGCAGCACACAGCAAGCCTGTGACAAGTGACACTTTGCAGGCCTGCCACTTCGTGCTGAAACTCATCTTCCCTGTGCTGCCACTTGGTTGCAACACAGGTATTTATTCTTAACAGCCAACCTACAGCTTGGAATTGCTGTTACAAGACTCATGCATGCTCTGGGTCTGCCCCCAGGTGCTCCCTGCAGAGTCCAGCTTGTGCCATAACTCTTTTTTCTTTGGCAATAGCCAGCCCTTCCAGGAAACATGCAGCTGCGGCCACAGGAAGGTTATTGCTTAATATGCACGCTATTAAAACATTTGCAGAGTTTTAAAAGATTATGCTTAACATCACCATATCATTTGCCATCTGCGTCAGTTTTCTCTGGAAACATCCATGCTTCTTACCAAGATTGTTTTCAAAGCAGTCACCTGCTGGGACACTGCAAATTGTCCAACCCTTATCTGTGACCTTATTCAGGTGCTGTGCTTCCCATGCTCGCCAAAGTCCATGCGTTAATCAGCCCAGCTCAAGTGCTCACCTGCCCAGCCCTTCCTGTTTCTGCTTGCTCTACATTTTCGTACTATTAAGTAACTTACCACGAGAACGAGAAGAACTAGACCAAATTAACCTTGTTTTTGATAAACACATCCATGGCTCCGCCAGGAAGGAAATGTCAGTGACACTCCTGACTGTCTCAGTATCTTAGTCAGTGTAATGCTTCCCATTTCGAGGAGATGACACCAATTATATGCCTACACCCGCAGGAAGGGCTGGAGTGAATATCTGTCAGAGGAATAATTCATCTATCAGTGGATGATCAGAGCACTGCAGCAATTACCCAGCCTCACGAACGAACTGAGGATTTAAGGCAGCAGCTCAGTGCACGAGAAATCATTGCCGCAAACCAAGCTTAGGCCATTACCACAGGTACAGAGAATGTTAATAGCCATCAGGCAAGATTCAGCCTTTGCACAATTTTTTTCTATTGTAATTCACTACTACTTCCTTAAGTCCATCAAAACGCTTTTTTAGAGGGAGGCACTTTGAGTCCCTTGCCACTGCACTGTATTTCTCACAGTGGAGGCACGAGGTGTGCATTTCAAATGGCCAAAGCTACATTTTGGATCCAGTTGCTGAGTGCAGGGCTGGGTACGAAAGGTGTAGCACGTGTTACGCGTTTAGCAGCCTGCAAAACCTTGTAAGCTGAAATGTAACAATGGAAGAGCTACAGATATTGAAAGGGAATTGGTAGCTTTTATCTGGGCATTTTTCACATCCTATTACACACATTTTTAAATCTTGTAAAGTAAGGCAGATCAATACTGAGGTATTTGGATTCTCACGGAAACTAGGGCAGAATTAGAATTATGACCTGTGAGCTACAGGGGAAAGAAATCAGAACCAGGACTAGACTTAAACCCAGTTGTGTCTTGTTTGAAGGCAGCTCCGTACTGGCACGCCATCCTGCTTCCTCACACCCCAGCAAGCCTAACCCCTGCCTTCTATTCAAATGCCTCGAGTCACGCAGCTCTCAGGCAGTTCTGCTTCTCCCACACCAGCGGTGCTGTTACCAGAGGCACTGTGCCAACTGTGTTTTTACAATTAGGAAGAACTAAAAATAAAGCCTTCTGGGAATTTCAACTGTCCAACAGCGGAAGCGCTGCACTGTCACTAACAGCGACCCCACCGCTGTTCCTGAGCAAGAACCAAGAACTCATGCACACATAAAGCACTGATGTAAATACTGAGGGAATTCAGAAGGGAAGACATGTCTGTACAGAAGGTGATTATTGTGATACAGCAGCATTTGAGTGAATGAACAAAACTGACCTCTGTCAGATTAGCACTTAATCTATATTTCTATATACAAAACTTCAGGAAGATGAAATTAAGACAAAGCTGATACCAAGAAAGCCTGGAAACTGCAAAACCACAGAAAGACACCTATCGAGGCACACTTGTAAGCTATCCTTACTCCCTGTCCACAAACCCCCAACCAGACCTTGTCCTGACAGCACGTGGCTCTCAGCACTCCCAACTGTTCTTATTTCTGAATCTACTGGTTCCGAGACTCTCAGATGGGACACAATCTGCTTATTCTGAGGTGGAAATGACAATTTGGGCCTGGTTTTTAGCAATTCTCTTCAAAGTGCACACAGCTACACACACGTTGCTAAAAAGCTTTGTTTCCACCGAGTCTGTGGCTGACAAATTCAGGTACCATAGGAGCTGCTGAGCTCCAGTGCCCCAGCACAGCACACAGCACTGCAAAATCACTCAGCCTCCCTTCTAATCAAAACATAAAGCTTTTAAGTGGTAATATTTGGCTTTCAGGACAGCCAATACTCAGTGGTGGACCACCACACTGAAAGAGGTGAAATAAAGCTTTAAAAGGAAGGACAAAGCAAGAGCTGCCTCGACAGGACTAGCTCACACAGGAGCAGCTTTCCAGAAAGGAGAGCACAATAGGTCTCAGTCACACAATGAAAATTAACAGCTGAACGTTAACCTAAGCCTGTCCCTCTTACCAGTCCTTCCAGAGAGACAGTTTTCATTTGGTTAAGTACAGGTACTCCTGATGGTACAGAATTAGGGACTTGGGGGAAGGAATGGACAAACATAAGACCTGGATTATGTGGGCAAATTGGAAAGTAGATTAGGCAATAAAGACTAAGAAATCCACACCGAGGTTTCTGGTCAGAACACATTCTCCACAGGTTGCAACCTGACAAGGTTACTTACACACACCTCACCTCTGATCCAATTTACTGTGGATTATGAAGAAATTGGCTGGAACATCCTATAGAGCGTATTTTTACAATCTGCCTTTGAAGTATCTCATTATTTTGCATAGATAAGCTAATCATTGTTGCTGCTTTCACAGTCTTTTAAATGTAAACATCCCATGGAACCAGGGGAGAAATGTTTGCTTTCCAAAACATCTTGAACCCATCCTTAGTACAAGCATCTGTAACAGCTATTGACCAAACTAATATACACCTATTTTGACACCTGCACATTATACTGCATTTTTTGAGCCCAGTACCATATTTGACACTGAAGCACCTGAGCACCATCATCCAGTAGAGCAAGAATACCATGACCAGTATCTGTCATACTTTTCTTCCCCTCTCTCACCTCCACCAGGAGGTAAATCCCAGGTAAAAAAAGCTTTATTTGAAGAGCATTTAATCATACATTAATACATACTAGAGAAAGAAAACACAATATGGAAGATGTCTACTGCCTTGCTTGTTAAGTTTTATTTCAGTAAAATAAGCTACATGGAGTAAAGCTTCAGTGCAAATCATGGCAATTTCATTCATTTAATTTCTGACGTTACCAAAGGTCAGAGGGAAAGCCTTGGGGGAGCTGTACCCATCCATCTGGCAAAGCACAGCCTGCATAAACAGAGCAGCAGAGACAAAAACCGCCAACCTCATTTTCTTTCTAACTGGATGCAGACCTGAAACCAACTGCTTTGTTGCAATACAGCTTTTGCTACCATTTTCAAAGGGTCTCCAGCATTTGTAGGGAATGCTCAACCTCATTCCTAAACATGAATCATATCAAAACCTCATCTTGCACTCACACAGGTTGTTATAGCAATGTACAAGCAAGAGGATGGGGAGTTAGTGACCCAACAGTGGACAGACGCCAGAAATACTAAAAATGTACACTTTTTTAAATTAGCACTCAAGTACAAATATCATGGAAAGTATTGCAGCAGAGGTTAATGGCTCATTAACCACCCCTGTAAGCAATTAATGGATTATTTTCATAACTTCAGTTATTGCCATAACTCAGTACACTCAGAGTGAATAACTTCACAGTAATTTGCTGGAGTTTCTTCTCCCAAAATCTTAGCAAGACTGTTTAAAATTGTTGAGGAACACTATCAAGCACCAATAATCCTTTAGAGCAGTGGGTTAGGTCTTAGACGCATCGCTAGAATCTTCCTACATGCACTCTTCATCAACCAGTTAGAGGTGTAATCACATTTATGCTGGAGTGAGCATGTATCTTTTGAATGTAACTCAAAACCAATATAGAATTCCATATTAACTGTCATTTGGTCAAAATATATCTCAAAAGGGCATTAAGAGACAGACTAAGATAACCTCAGGTCATGGCAAATACTACTTCTGCACTTGAAGGCAAATTATAACCTTATTGTTAGAGCCAACTTAGCATGTTCTCATGTTTCCAAACCCATTTGTGCCTCAGGCACTGAAGTACCAGTAAGAGAATTCCCCTGTGGGTACTGAGTCTCTAAGTGGAAATGAGTCATGCTGCCCCTTCAAAGTCCTGTTTTAAAATTCTTGACCTGGTTTAATACTAAATGCACTCAAATATGTCACTTATCCAAACTTCGTAAACCACTATGAAGTATCATAATTATGGTCTTAAAAGCATGTTTCTGTCAAATGAAGGCTTAAAAATAATTCAATTGCTACCTACAGATTTCTGCAGTGCAACAAAGTGAGCTATAAAATACTATTATTTTCATCAGTTCTTCACTACAATCCCTTTCAATAAAGTGTTTGACCTCTCAGGACCCCCACTGAATTTAAAAACATACCTGTTTATCTCTAGAATCCCAGCACAATTAAGCCTAAGTTGAATAAAAATAGACTTTACTAAGGTTTCTCTTACTTTACTGAGAAGGGACACCTGATTTTACACAGAAATGCCACGTTTAAGTGTCTAAATATACTGGCTACCATGATTCCATGCAGCAGTCTGTCACAGCTTTCAATTCTTTCTTAATGTGCAGTGCTCTAACATTTCCATGTTCTGCATATCAGCTTTGAAAAGGAGTTTACTGTATCACAACTGAAGTTTCAGGCATCTTCAAAATTACTTTAGAAGCCTAACTTTTTGCTGGAGCAAACTCAGTTTAGATACCTTTAAAAGTCTTAATGGCAATGACTGACATGCCCATGGATATGGCTGATATGGCTTCTCAAAAATCAGTTAATCAAGGCTTCATCTTTATTAGTCTTCACATATCCCTAAATTTAAAAAACATTTTTAAAATGAAACTTTCTATTTGGAAGACTGCTACAAAAATATCCTGAAATATCCTCTGTCCAGGAATTGCCAGAGACTGAATAAAAATTTGATAGTCTTCTAATAAGGCTTAAAATTTGATAAGCCTTCTAACAAGGCTTAAAGTAGGCATTATTTACAATTTCTTACAGAACTCTGGGACAACTTCTTTGTTATAAGTTACAACTCCATTTCTCTCCTTCTATTAGCTACCCCTAGAGTAAAAGGATTCCTGCAAGTAGAAATTCTGGAATAGCTCACTCCAGCACATGTGTCCTGAAAGGAATATCCAATGTAAAGGCATATGTAAGTCAGCTATGAAGCTAAGCTCTACACAGATATGAAGCCAGCTTTCCAAGAAACATCCAGAACTCAGAACTCACGCAAAATTGAGTGATACAAGAGACATTAAATATTTATTATAATTAGAGCATATTTACACAGGCAAGCTAAAAATTTAAAAATATTCCAATTTTTGGATTCATGATTTTTTTCAACACAGTTGGTCAGTAGGTCCCTGGGATATCTGTAGGCACCTTTAGGAGTTCTTCAACTTCTTCTTGTAAAGCCTCAGCTTTTTCACTCAGCAGCATCTATCACGGAAAAAAGCCCCACAAAACATATTAGGAAACAAATACAAGTACTACATATAACTGTTAGGTTAAAACACTAATATTTCTTTCCAAGCTTGCATCTGGTCTATAGAAAACTGATGCTGCTGCTCACAGGACTGCAGTACATTTGCCTCAAGGGACTAACATTTCCACAAGGACCACCAACATTTTTTACTGTTCAGCACATAACCAGATGAAAAAGCACTAACACAAAAGCTACAAAAATTCATACAGTACACAGCTGGTTTCTCAGTTCTGCCATTACATGATACATAAAATTCAAAGGAACATAAACAGTTTTGTCTAGAACTGTCAACAAAAAACATTTTTAGCCTTAAATATTTATTTTCCAGGATGGAATAAACATTTTTAAGTTGTGCCTGCCAAGTTGCCAATTTTCTTACTTTATACAACATTTCTTATTACAGCATTTTACACTGAGACCTCCAATATCAGCAAATGTTCAGCCTGCTGCCCTAGACTGCTTGTTGCTGGTACTTCATGTGCAACATTTCCCTAGCAGCATGTGCACCACAACACAAGCAAGCACTCTTCTCACTTCCCAGTCAGAGAAAACTCCATCAGTTTAACACGTCAGCATCAGATACTACGCTAGATTGCTGGATTTGGCACTGACAAAAGATGAGGAGTCTGTGTATATCCCCCTTCCTTTTGGTTCACACAGCAGCCAAAAAAAAAAAAAAAAACCCACCAAGAACCCTGCAACTTTCAATATCCATGACCTTTTTACAAGCGCATAAACCCCAACGTCAGTACTTTCACTCCATGTGAATATACAAACCAAGACTTTGGTATTGCTGGCATCATTTTTACACTACCAACCACTCATGGATTTATTTTAGGTGTTCTCTTTATCAAAAGCTTTCTATTTCAGCACAATTAAACATGAAGCTGATGCCATTGCAACAGCAGATGATTTGTGGAGATTAAGGAGAAAAAATACTACCCACTTGATAAGTAGTATCCTATATTTTTTGTTTAGGCACAACTCAATGTTTGTTACAGATCCTTTCCCTGGGATTATTTATATGTGCCTCAGAGACAGATAGTAAATGAAGGCCTTTCTCATGATGCATATTCAAAACAGAAAACAATTAGAAAGGAAAGAATAACAGGGCATAACAAAAGCAACCTAAACAGACGAGGTTAATCCTCCCTATCCCTTTGCTGGTTTCCATTTTTACAGTCCTAAAATCCCGTTCTTTTATCACAAATACTACTAGAATTCCTATAAGGTTAGTCCTGAGGTATTAGCAGAATTGAGCATTTTAAGTTATGATGACTCAGCATGGAGATCAAGGCAGTCATTCAATTTCTACATTTCCTCTGACACGCTGTCAAATATTTCTGCCCTCTGCTTTCCCTCTGAAAAAGAGCACAGGTTTCCACTATTCTGTATTTAACAAATGGTTTTAAATTAAAGAAGTTTCCCTATCATTCCAGGACATAAAGGTCAGCAATTGCTGAATTCATTACTCTTAACCATCTCAGACAAATGATACTGTCAAGAAAATATTTCAATATATTAATACAGATCAGTATTTGTATCACAAATATCCACTCATGCCTTTACCACTAAACTGAATCATTCACTATTAATGTTATTCAAACATCCATTTTTGACATAATTGAAGTTCTGAGGTAGGTTTTTATAACTTTATTTCTAACTTACCTTTGCAGATGAAATTATTTGTTTGGCTTGTCGTCGTGACAAGCGCTCAATCACCTTGACCAGAATTTCTGGATTTGCATTAGCCAGGTGTGCTAAGGTTTTGTACCCTGCATTATAAAGTTGTTTTGCTCGTGCCTGTAAGTCCAAAATTGTGTTAGATCATTAGAACAGGCAATAAGAATTATCATTGCCAAACTCTGCAACAACCTCAAACATTCCATCTTTGTGTATCAATCTAATTCTCTTTGATTCATCTTTCTAAGAACACCAATACTCACTGTAAGAGGCTCTACCATTCTGCTAAGAATCTTTACTCCCCCAAATACAGTTTTATCCCTAAGATTTAACTTCCCCATACAATCTTGTCAACCCATTTGTCTTTTTTTTTTTTTTTTTTTTAGCCTACAAGACACTGACTGCCATCTTCTCTTGTTGTCCTGTTTTCTGCATTCAGTGTCTGACAGGAATGACTGCCTCACATTGTTTGGAGGTGTGCAAGGGAAAAGAAAGCTGATTTTATCTGAAAAACTTTTCATAGAATTTTCAGAAGATAGAGCTTTCACAAAATTCCAGAAAGGACTTTCCTGTTTCAAGCTTCTTTATACTTTTTTTTTCCTTTAGTATCACAGGATCTTTTTTTTTGTGCAGACTCATGGCTATGAGTTCACATATACAGGAGATATTCTCTGGAGTTTGATTATCATCAGCATAAAGGTGTGTGCATTACCTGCTTCTCTTAACTTGGCTTAATCCTGTTGCTATATGAAGTAATCAAGCAGTATTTGCTTACCAGAGGGTCTCCGGGCAAACATTTCTTTTGCAGAACAAATACTGCAACAACTTTGCAACATTTAAAGGTAAATGCTTTTCTGCACTACTGGTGGAGGGTAAATAAGCATATCCAAGGCTTTAGTATCCCAAGTGATGAAATAATACCCATTTGATGAAGTATTACACCTCCAAACATTTGGTCAATTACCTTTTTTTTGCCCCCTCCTCTTCTAAAGACAAGAGATAACAGAAAGCCACTTACTTGATGGCATATGTGTAGTAATGGCTTACAATACATTATTTATAGCCTTACACTGAAGTCCAAGTAGATTTTATACTTTAATACGAGTTTTCAATTCAGAAACTGGTTAAGTTTCTTATTGAATACATGCAGCACTGCAAGCGATTGTAAAAGCCTATGTTCCCAATAGAACTTCACATATTTCTGTGAGGATATTCTAACTAAATATGTAAATTCTTATTCCTGTCCTTATTCCCAATGAACTGAAGAATCCTTATCACAAAAGAAACTTGGACTCTGTTTTCCAGCTGAGTATACAGGTCAATTAGTGTGCACATACAGCATTTTCACTATTGCTGTGGAGCAAATAATATTTTTCTTCTGGCTGCTACCAGCTCATTTCCTGAACAGACCACTTTTTCCCCAACCTCCAGGATTACTTTAGGGTATTTTCACTATGCCAAATTCTCGATAAAGAACTAACTTGGACTTCCAGATATGCTTGAAAGGCACAGTAACATTTAGCATACAAGTTTACACTGGAAAATTCCACAAAGCCAGGTTTACTAACCTCTAGAACTCCTGCTACCTCCATCAGAGGGATGAGTTCTGTTTTAACACAGTACGTCAACTGCTTAGTAAGTTCTGTCAGCAAGGCTTTATAAACCCAGAATTCTTCCAGTTCCTGCAGGGACAAAGATGACTAAAAATCAACTCCTAAGTTCTGTATTTGGGAGGTATGACTGACAGAGCTCTGCTACAGCAGACATATTTTGGCTTTTAGACAGGCACTATACTATTTCTAGTTATCAGTGCTGCACAGCTGAGCATCCCAAGCATGGAGCATTTTTGAAGGATAAGTAATGCATTATTTCAATAGAGGAAAAAGACCACAAGAACAGAGCCAAATGTCTTCCCAAGATGACATTCCACAACAGCATGTCCTTATTTCCAAGTGAAAGCTAAAGTTTTAAATTATTTCACCAACAGCTCTGACACTGATCAATGCCCTGTACAGTTTGGATGTATTCACATCCTCAGTGCATAAAGCTTACTTTTAATATAAGAAATAGGTACCACTGTATGAACATGCTTTTCTGAACAGGAAAAATAATTTTGCACTGGAAAGATGTAAAACAGTTTTGCACAGGAAAGGCGAAATACAACATCTATGTTTAGTTCAAACATGGAGAACAAAACTCCAGATTTTGCAAAAACAATCCCAAATAATTTATCAGAACAGATTTATTTAACACACTACCTCACAAAAATGGAGAACACAAGAGGCAAATGAGGCAGCAGAATTTAGAAGATTTTGCACATATCCTCGGGACATATTAAACTTCTCTGAAACGCTCCATACATTGGTCTCTTTCAGTAGGGCATAAAGGACAAACGTCAGGTAGAGCCTGTTTACCACAGCACTGTCCACGTTCTAGGAAGAAAGTAAGTTAGAATTCAGGGCCACTATCACATTCAAGATACTCTGTTAGTGCCACAAGGAAATTCTTTCCCTCTCTACACCCTCACATCTCTAAAACATGTCTGTATTACACTCAAAGTCATTAAACAACTTCAGAAAACCAACCAATGAGGTTAAAAGAACATTATAAGTAGAAGAGAAACAAAGAATACTAACAGAACAATAATCTAGCATTTGTAAATAATAAAATGAAATTACCAAACTCATCGTAGGTATGAGAAACCTCGAGCCTACCTTTCTGATGGCTTGACCAGAGGCCTTTTTTATAATAAAGCTTTCAGGTACTCCTACAATATCTGCTACTTTTTGCTCTGCTCCACTTAGTTGGTTGAACTAAAATAAGATTGATTACAGTTAAGATTATTTATTAACAACTCATTAAAAGTTACAAGTGTTACAAATCACAAAAACTGCAGAGAATGTGAATGTGCTCAATTCATATGAAATTTGTATAATACCGATACCACCTGCAGACCAATAACTTGCTCTTCCTTTTCCACTGTGAATGGCAAATTCGCATTCTTTACAACCTGTAACTCCAGTGGTTTGGAAATAAACTCACATATGTGTTCTGCTGATAGACTTACTGTGTGCATACCTATGAAAATTTTATTCATAAATGTATAGCCTACTCTAGCATTAAAGTGCACGCTGCATTACTTTTCTTCCACCACTCAATAAAAATGTCTACTTGTGTGTTTAAGATCAAAGATGAACAGGTGAAAAACCATGGAGAACTAAGTCACGTTTAAGTGTTCAAATATTTTTTCCAAGAAATGTCATCAACATTAAAGTACATCCCAGATTCAACGTCATCCCCAAATGGTGATCAGAGGCTGTTCTCCAAGCTTAACAATTGCTCTGCAGACTCCAGTATAGTTTTATGAAGAATTTTCAGGTATTTACTTCTTTTAATATTATAAAAAACACAAGACTATTACTCAAAGTGAAACAATGTTTTTCAGTATCTCTGTTTAGCACTCACATAGCTGCAGATTCTTTGCTTACTTGTTTTCAATATCTGTAACTGTCCATCTCTGAATGCCACATTTTAGCAAAACTAAATAGATTTCAGTGCTATCCCCAGTATAAAACACTTTACAGAAAAGAGATTAGTTAAATTACCCATGGATTTTACAGAGTGTGTGAGACTAGACTAGCGGCTGTGCTTTTCAGGCTGACGTAAGCATAGTGGTCTGTAGGAAGGTATCGGTCACAGTGTGAGTTACAACTGGAGTTAAGCATTAGCCTCAGATACAAAACAAGGGGTAAGACACAATATTTTTCTAGTGGGTTCTGCTCTCAAATTTACAGATAAAATGAGTGAGCATCAGAAGGCAAAGATGGGGTTTGATTAATCTAAAAGTCAGAAGGTAAAGATGGGTTTTGAGTAATTTAATGGGGGTTTTCTTGCAAAGGTATTACGATGTGGTTAAATTCAGCTATTTTATAGTGAATTTTTTTCAAGATTAACCAGAACCTGGTGATGGCAAGGCTAGCACCAAGGTCAGAGAGAGGATTTGGAGTATTGGCAACTGTTGAGATATGTTTCATGCAACTGTTTTCCCCAAAAAGGGTCAAATACAACACAACGTAGGTTTTTATGCAATACAGGAAAGCACTCTACCCTATGACTGAAAATAAACTAGTATACCTTATTTTTTCATCAAATCCTTACCCTGCTATCTACATTTTCCATATGTAAGAATTTAGTTAAAATTTATTAAGCAGGATTACTATATGCCCCAATATGTTTGCTAGTAAATTCTCACCTGTTTCAAGTATATCATCCAATCTGGGCTACAGTTAGAAGTCATATCATATGGAGTTGCTAGATACAGCAAATGAAGATTGCTTTCAAGAATCAGACCTTCCAAACCTTGCTTCAATTCTCTGTAAAGAAGATTGCAGTACGCCAAGTCTATAGATCCTATAATAAACACACAATATATTGCTATTTTATGATGGGAAAACAGAACTTCCTGATACGGTATTTCTTCTTCATTACAACTGGTCTGCATATCATATGCTTCCTTTCCCTCTTAGTTTCCCACCAGGTTAAGAAATCCCCCTGTTCAGAATACCTACACAAAAATGAACTACAAAGACAGGTCATGAGCCATTTTGATTACAATCACCAAAACATATATTTAAATTTATTTTTGGGTACAGTTCTGGTTTTACTCCCATTTTAACCAATGTTACTACACTAAATTCCCATCATGTTCAGTTATCCACTACTGGATTAATTTCCATTTTGAGTCCAGCACATTGTTTAATAATCACAACTGTCTCCCTTTAACTTTTCACTGCATTTTAGATTGAAGATGGGAAAACATATCAAATTAAGATAAGGTTGAGATGAAAGAGTTTGTTGAAGGAAATATTATAATAAGAATTAAAAAAAAAAAATCTTACCTTTATATGTAGCTTTACCCAATGGTGTGACTGTTAGTGTGCATTTGGTATTGTGGTCCTTCTCAGATGTTCTTCCTTTTAGGAGTCCTTTTTCTATTAGATTTTCTAGCCCATCTTTAATTATCTCTGAGAGGCTCTTCTCTTTAGACAGGAGTTGCTGCTGAACACCCAGCAACGTACCGCACATAAAATTGCTGACTTCCTCCTGGGTAACTGCTATCTGTATCAGTTTTGCAAGTGATTAGCACATTTAAAGGTGTCATTCCATATAACACAAAAACTATATGAAACAGTTTACTGAATACTAAAGCAGTTTGATATCCTGTTAATGTGTTTCTATAGAAATATATGACAACAAATAGAATGATAGTCTATGATGGGTCTGACAGGATGCTCTCTTTCTATTACTCTAGCTACTGCATTATATTAATTTGTTCCCATTGTTTGTATTATTTGAATCAAGTAACATATATTGAAATATTATTAATACTGTAATGTATCATAAGGTAGATATAATTGACTTTTACACATTAGGAAACTGTCATGTTACATGAGTACTTACTGTTATGGAATAAGTTTGATTAACTGTATTCTTATCTCTGAATAGTTTCATTTAGCATTAGTAACTAAAGTAGTTGAAGCCCTAGGCCACAAGAGCTGACCAAGAGTAAACTTTTTGGTAAAACCAATACTGCTAACACAGAACTTGCAGAATCCAGCAGATATGAATGGAATGAAGATGATAAGGCCCAGGGAAACAATTCCAAGAGAATGAGGTAACTTCAGAAGAAGGTCTGCCCAGCAAGAAAGAAAACAAACACATCAAGAGACCACTGACCAGAATTAAGTGACTGGACTCGAGGATTGTTTTCTGGGTGGTACAGGTAAAATTGGGGGGCACAATCTGGGGTAGAGGTCCCCCTCCAGGGGCACCCAGCTCAAGCTTTAACCCGAGAAATAAAGAAGAATTGGAAACATTCTCTTGGACCTTACATTAACCACCAGGATCCTAGGGCAGACCCTGATATAGGGCCACATATGTGTAAATCCATAACACTAGCTCAATTGAATAAAAACACTAATCAAATCTTTGTCTTTCTCACCTGATTAGAGGCTTTGCTGAACTTTAAGACAATCTGTTTAAAAAGTAAAAAAGTCTGGTTTTTTCTATAGAATCAGCAGATAAGATTTTCTTTGCATTGCCAAGGAGCACTTGGGCTACTCACAGAGAAGAGTTAACTGATACCTTCAGTCCAACCAAAGATAACAACAGGCTCTGCATTCCCTTGGTCAGCTCCAGCAGAAGATTGCTGTAACAGTTCTCCAAAGGACTGCTAACTAAATCCTGAACCTAAAAAGAGCAAGAAACATTATTTCAGGGAAAACACTTATGCATTAGTTTAACACTTCTAACAATACTGATACTCATGATTTGGCTTATAAATAAAATAACAGTAGACATCTAGAGTTTACAGTTCATGTCTGAAAACAAACTACATGAAGGTAGATTGTGGTTATTATTACATAAAACAAATACTTGCATCATGAAGAAGTGAACAAAAATTAAGCTAGGCAGCTCAGTTCCTGATGTTTATCCCACCAGCTTAATCCAACAAATTATCAACAGCTTTGCAAAAATTACCAGGTGCCTGTCTTTCTCTTGCACTATGAGAATACTTTCTCCAGCATCATCAATACCAGCTCGACCAGCTCTGCCAATCATTTGTTTATACTGGTTCTTCTTCAGGAAGTCACTAGCAACATAAGGAGCTCTTAGAATAACCCTGTAAAGAAGTTTTTAGTAAGTTATGCTTTATATTAAAATTACTAAAGAGCAATTACATTTTACAAATACACTCTTAAAATGCCACTTGCTTATTAACTTAAGATAAAAACCAAATATAACTGCTTGAACAGATGTGTAAATCAACCACAAAAAATTTAACAATATAACGTTCATTGAACAAGCCATGTTATGTTTTGCAGAGCCTTTGGAACTAGTCTTTACATATACTCCAAGGCCTGAGTTTAAGACTGAAAAAAATCACTGAGATACAAACCAAAACAAACTGAAAAACATAAGCAACAGTGCCCATACATCAGTGATGTTAGAAAACAACACTTGTCTCTAGGAAGTACTTTTCTCCCTTCAGATGCATTATTCAAGCATGCACATGAATCACAGAATCACAGAATATTAAGGACTGGAAGGGACCTCAAAAGATCATCCAGTCCAATCCCCCTGTTGGAGCAGGAACACCTAGATGAGGTTACACAGGAAGGCATCCAGGCGGGTTTTAAACGTCTCCAGAGTAGGAGAATCCACAACCCCCTTGGGCAGCCTGTTCCAGTGCTCTGTCACCCTCACTGAGAAGTTTCTTCTCAAATTTAAGTAGAACTTCTTATGTTCCAGTTTGAACCCATTACCCCTTGTCCTACCATTGGTTGTCACCAAGAAGAAACTGGATTCTTAGCAAACAGTCTTTGGTCATACAGAATAGAGCAGTCGTTTCATCAGCAGTTGCATAAGAAAAACTAATACATTTTTGTGTTAAAAAACATTCAAAACACATTCAAACCATATCTCCTTAAAATGGATTTATTTGACAATTTAAGCACTGCTCTTAAGATAACATCTAAAGAAATCACCGTGAACTCCTTATTCTTTTGGATAAAATTACTAAAGTATCGAAGCATTTCCTCCATTTACTAAAATTTCCTTAATCCATTCAGGTTAAGTGTTCCCCTGCTATGCATCCTGAAGGACTTGCTACTGGATCACATTTCCTACACAAAAACTTTGCAGCCTTAGTTGTGCCCTGAACAGAACACAAAATCCTTTACACTTTCAATTTGATAGTAAAAGCAGAAACATGCTTTAAATGGCACTGATGTTTCCAACTTGTTAGTTTTTTACAAAGCACAACTAACAAAACAATGAAATCTGTTTCAGTTACTAACCTTCTAGCTGGCAGGTTGACTCCAGCAGCTAAAGTAGCTGTGCAAGCAAGCAGACACAGGATGCCTGCAGAATATGCTTCCTCTATACTTTTTCTTTCATCATTTGTAAGGCCACTATGGTGATAGGCAACACCAAAAGGGATTGTTTGCTTTAGAACAGGACAGACACTTCCATTTCCAATATTTTTTAGGTCCTTGATAAGATCTTGTTTCTCTTTCTCCCTGTGAGCTCTAAATTCTCTTGGAGGAGGAAAAGCATTATTTTAGACTTTGATGAATCATTAACTAAAAAAAAAAAAAAAAAAAAAAAGAAGACAGACACGCTTACTATTTTTGTTCGTTATCCATTCCTTTAACTAGACCTCTGAGGTTGAAGAAATAGTCCCAGTAACATTAAAACAGCAATATGCAAGAGACTTTTAAAGTTGCAACATAACTTCTTTTGTATTTGTAAGCACAGGTACAGAATGGATCAAATACTGACAGGTGTAGGTATCAAGCGCATTGAAGAATAGAAAGAGAGCTAATATCAGCTCATAGTGAAGACTATACATATATCAAAAATGGTTTCAACTTTGATAGCAAGAGAGAGCTTTTATATTTATTTTTAAATAGTTTCTTCTTACATACGATTTAACTTTGCTAGACCATTGAGTTTACTAAACCACACTTAAATGAAACAAATCGTAAGTCTTACTCTCTTTTCTTTATTAATTAAGCCTAGTTTAGAGTTTACAACTTACGTTTGCAAACAAGGTATGAAACAAGAGAAACTCAACTAGTAACACATGTGACCAAACACCAGACTATACAGAAAATACTTGTTTACTAACCTTGTGAAAAACAGTGCCAAAGAGATACAAGGTTTGACTTTTTTCTTTATTATTTTTTCTCTATTTACCACTTTGTCAACTAATTTGTTTTAAAAATAAAAACTTCCGGTAAAATATTTAAGAAGTCTTGAGCAGTTTCCTATAACTTAAGCATTTAATAACTTTACATGATTCCATATTGAAAGTATTTACTACTGATCACCAGGGAGAGTCACTTGCAAACTAGTGGAGACAAATCCTAAATTCTAACCAATTATTTCATATATAATTAAAAAAATCATGATAGTAACTTACTTCTCGAGGTACTTGCACACCATTGAAGCTACATTTTCACAGTTCTTTTTAGTGGGACAAAAGATGAGGCAGGAATACTTAGGAATAACCTCAGTAACCAATGCAATGATGTGGTCAGGATCTGCTTTCTGCAGTTTACTAGAATACTATAATAAACACACATTGACAAAATGTTTACTTTTCAAACTTAGAAATTAAGTCTCAAACTAAGTATTCAATATTTGTTTTCAGCCTTCACCAGAGTACTCCTATTTGCTTTAACATGACAAAATTCTAAGTTGAAGGATCAACTTTTCTCTCAATCCTTCACTTGCAAAAGTTCATGAACACAAACGGCTTGAACTGGGTGACACATCCATGTAAGAAGTGAATGTTTTGTTTTTTCCCCTTTATGCTTCAATTTCTTTTAGTGACAACGTAGTGATGTCACTTGTGCTCCCAGCAGCCTACCAAAACTCACATTTTTCTTTTTAAAGGTTGAAATGAATCCCTCTCAGGCATTAATAATCTGACAACAAACAAAAATATGCCTTTTTTTAAGTATCATCTAAGAGTGATCAACTGTTGAGAAAATCTACCAAGACCACAGAGCATTAGGTATCTGGACTACTCAAATCCATTGCTCTTCCCACATCAAAATACTGAAGAAACACCTACCTCAAGAGAAGTAAAAAAAAGTTAAAATCAAGCTAAGCATTTGGTATTTTCAAGGGCTTTTTCCTCCCTACGATTTTCTTTCTTATAGGTATGACAAATTAACTATCTAGTTTAAGTAAAAGCATTGTAAACAAATCAGTGTAAAAAACATTTCTTAACTATAGTTCAAAGACATTATAAGCATTTCTGTTTTACCTTGAAATTGAGGAGACGTGAAAAAGTAAAACCCTTTTCTGTTTTGCCGTCAACTGCATAAATGGTGTCTCGTATCTTTACGTATTCCTTTAATTCTACCTAGGGAGATATAGGCCACAAACAGAAACTTCAGTTGAATTAACAAGTCTTCCTATTACTGATTAACAGCTAGTTTTTTCTAAGCATCATGCTATATATACTTGCATGAACATAAGTGCACACTTCACCCCATCAAGCATTTTTTAAAGGTAATTGTTTTAATTATCTGCCTCCAGAAATTGTCTAATTATAACAAAGAACATGACAGATGTTGTATCGCATGAACCACTGAATAAAACATTGAGAGTATTCAAGCATCAACAGTCCAGATTCTACATCTATCAAATCGTAATGATTGCTCACAGTAGCCGTAACTTAGAAATTGGTTTAGTTAAACTGACACAAATGGTTTAATACAACATTATACAGGCATCTGCATCATGCATAGAGCTATTATGGTATTTGGTACAACGCCTAACAGTAGCAGGCGCTATATTACACTGCACCAGGAAATTAAGCACAAAAGCTGTGATATGACCCTAAACAGATTTTGTATAATTTTGAAGCCAAATATCTTTACTAGTTTATGGTATCGTGTATACTAACCGGTCTAAAATTATTAGTATAGTATTCTGCTTGCAGGAACTTCTGAAGGTCTTCAACGTTATTTAAAGTTGCACTCATTCCAATTATTTGCGTGTTCTCTGTAAAACAGAAGTTGAAAATAATTTATTGCCATGCTCACAATTTTTATCACTTTTTATCACTTCTGCTCAGTATTTAATTCATAAGTGATTCTCCATTGTCAGTCTTTTTACATGGCAAAGTGGCAGGTCTGAAGAGAGATACAGCTAAGAAATATTACCCAAGATGTAAACATGAACAAGGAATCCTTCTCTATAGAAGCTTTTAGTTGGAATGTCTAAGGGGCTTGTGTGAAGAAATAGAAAACATTTAACAATACCCAGAATTTCTCAGAAAAGAAAAATGCTTCAAAACACCCAGCCCATCATTACAGGGTAAACTGACTCTAATGCTTAAATGAGTAAACATTGTTACTGCATGGAATCATGCCATGGTTTTCAAAAGCAGCCAGAACACCACAAATCCAGAAAGCAAAAGCCTGACTTGTCTCTAGAGATGCCATCACTACAGTACTTTAGCAACATTAACTGCAGCCATGACTTACTACTGGTGTAAAGAATTTTTGCAAGAGTAATTTCCAGCGTTGCTCCACGACTTCCCTCACCAAGCATATGCAACTGTGCACAGAGAGGGAAAAAGAAAATACAAGAACATTACTGAGTTAAAGAGTATCTTCACAAAAAAACAAGCAAACAAAGCCAAAGAAATTATGTAGTCTTATGCAATTATTATGAGAATGTCTTTATTGGACTTCCTCATTATATCCCTCTGTTAAATTTTGACTGCTAAGCTCCTTTAGGAGTATAGCCTCACTGTAACAGCACTTAAAAATCACAAAAAAACCACCCAAACCAAACAGACTAAATGCAGATAAGATTTACCTTTCATTTAACTAGACTATAACTTACACAGACTTAACTCCTCAGTGCAAATAATTAGTGTGAAGATCTTTGTATTCACCAGCCTAAACCAATTTTAAACTGTATTTCAAGCAACACTTACAGTGGAAAGCAATGTAAAAAAATTTTGGGCAGCCAGCTACTATTGGATAAAGAGGAAGGTAATTCTTAAGCCATCTTCTGTCATCCTGAAGCATACCAGGAATTAAAAATCCCTGTTTGATGTTACACAGGAGACTGAACTCCACAATCAACCCTTAGTAACACAACTCAGCCACACCACCAAGAAGCAGAGTAAAGGGCAATTGTCAGTCCATTGTAACTTAACATTTTGTTTTTAAAGGTTTCATTTAATCATTATTAATACCAGACACAAAGTCTCATGGTTCCACATTTAGGAGTTCAGTTTTGGGATTCATAAATAATTTTAATAATATGAAATGTATTTTATGTTTTCCCTAATCAGAGATATCTAATTAAGAAGCAGTTAATAAGCAATTCAACACCAACCACTAACACAATACTTCTCTCAATAAAGAATTGATTGCCCTGATATAACAACAAATGCTTCAGTTAAAGAAAAACAACATTCAATATTATAGAATTAGATACAAATGCAGTAACTACGTAGTAATAATTTCATGATAAACACTCAAAGCAAAACCAAGTAATCAAAAAACTATTATTTGCTAAAAATTGCATATTATGAATATTAAAAAAATCATGGCTTGTAAGTCTAAGTAAATCTTGTACCATACCTCGTCTACTACAACCAGACCAAGGTCATCAATTCTTTCTGTCTCAATCAAGGAATTCACTAGAGCATGTCCTTTTTCTATAGTAGCAATATAAAGAGACTTTTTTATTCTCCTCTTGATTGGTGGAAATCTTCCTTTACTTCCTGCATACTCTTCAACCAGGAAACCCAGTTCTATCCCAAAACTCGATAAACCCCTAACCTGAAAATAACAAAGATAAATTATAGAACAAACTCAAGCTCATTTTGTATTAAAGAGCTGTTTCAAGAACTCAACATGCACATGAACAACCTAGCCCATCATCAACTGTGTGAATTAGTGAAAACATACAGCTATAACTACCTTTTCCAACTGCAAACCTGAAGCATGTAAAAAAATTATCAAATTAGGTTACATCTGTTCTCTAAAACTCACTTTTCCTTTATATTAAAAAATAGTTTTTATTTCCAGATTATTTCTTTGACAAGTTGGACAGTACAGATCTAAGACTGTAGAACTAAATATGACATTGCAAAAAGCTATTATTTCAAAATTTAGCACGTTTTACTTTATGACTCGGCATTTTTACCTTGTAATTTCAGTCTGCTTTACTACAGAATTACTGACTCAGAGAGCATTGAGAAGTCACTCACTTCACACCATCTATTTATGAAAACCATGGAGTTTCCTAACACTAGCATTAAAACCAGCCAAGTAACAAGGCATAACAGAAAAGATAAGCAGTATCAGAAACATTGTAACCAGACCTTTTCTTGGACAATGGCAACATACGGTAGGATCATCAGAACATTTTTCTGCCTGCAGAGTAATTCTTGGAGAATTATTATTTCAGCTACAAGTGTTTTTCCACCACTGGTTGGCAATGAGTATATTAAATTCTTTCTTCGCTGTAGAGATTCTAACATCAAGCAATTATGCTGCCATTCTGCAAAATTAATAAAAAAGTATTATTAGCAACCCCTAAGGACACGTTCATCAATATCAGTGCCTCTGTTGCATATAAAATACTTTAGGCCTAGTGTTTGAGATTGTTTTTTCTTCAACAAATTGCTGAAGGCTTTCAGTGATCAAACCTTCTGAAATATTTTATAATCCACATCAACCACCCCCAATCAAAAAAAAGCAGAATAACCACTTAATAAAATAAGCCAACTACCTTCCAATACGGTTTACATAAATATTACCTTAAACATTTTTGCAGTGTAATGCTTTACTTTCAACAAACAATCAGTTATATTACCATAAAGTGTTTCAATGCCTCGAAACTGTTTGAGTAGATCTTTAACTTTACTAGGTAATCCATAAAAAGGGCCTATATCAACAGAAGAAGATTCAATAGTTTTCTTAGCAACACAAATCTCTTCAGATAAAACAGCTTCTTTAAGCTGCTTGGTCTTAGAGACCTGCAGAGTCTGGGCTTTGGCATTCCAAGTCATAGCACTTTTCAGGTGATCTTTAAGACTCTCAGTTTTAAGTGAATCACACTTAGAGTCTGATGAAAAGTCAATAGTTCTATTCCTGGGTTCAGCTTCAGGACGAAAAGATTGTGGACTCCTGATTTTGTCCAAGGAAGAGCCTACGCATTTATCCTGCTCTTCTGTGCCTATGGATTTTCTAGAACCTGAAGAAAGCCCATTCATCTTCTCAAAATACAGAAGTTGTGATGATGGCAACTCATCTAAAACAGATTCACTCAGTTCTTGATTGCTGTCCACCAGGTCATTTTCATTCATTTGGATATCATCCTCTTTGTCAGCTTTAAGGACAACCATGTTTTCTGGAATAGAAATATTATCTTGTTTGTCCTGGTGAACTCTGGACTGAAGATTCCCAAGTATGATGTCTCCAGCTGCTTTAACATCCACATTCTTATCCTGCAAGTATTTGTGCTCTATATCATCAACTTGAGCTAGCAAAGAATCGTTCCCACAAAAGCTGTCATAGTCGCCAAACATATCTTCTTCACTATCATTACTGCACTGTCATAAGACAACAAATGAATATTAAAATTACAAAGTAGCACCAAAAAAGGCAGCATAACTTGCACAGCACACATGAAAGGTATATGTTATTTAAGTCGTCTTCAACTTAACTAGAAAGTTTAAGATTTTTCTGATGTTCTTTATGAGGAACACTTGACTTCTAAAAGAATATGTGCTTTAACTTAGTGAAACTTAACCTACAAATAGACCTTGTGCCTGCGTACTCACTTACTAGCAATTTTTTTTTTTTTTAACATTAGCATAAGCCAAACCGCATCCCTTCCCGTGCAAAGCAAGGCCCTTCCCAGACCAAGGGCACCCCGGCTCGGTGCGGGCCAAGCCCCCGCAGTTCCCCCCACCTCCAGGCCCAGATCTAGGCGCTCGCCCATACCGTTGTTCCCTCGCCACCGGAGCTTAGCCTCTTACGAGGCACCGGCGAGCAGACGGCGCGGGTCTGCGCCGGGGCCCGGCTCCGCTTGCCGACAGAGCCCCGGCAGCTCCTCCTCCGCACGGCCAGGCCGGGCTCGGCCATCACCGCAGCCGAGGTCAGGCACCAACCCCCGCTCTGAAGCCGGGGCTCGGAGGAGTTGCCACGGGGGCTGTCAGGGCCGCGGTAGGGCCAAGTGAGGGGTGGCTGAACGACCTGGGAGCACCATTAGTAAACCGGAAACCTACAAGTTTCCACCACACTCACACCGCTCCCAGCGCTGACATACTGAAATGAGGGCAGCGTGACGGCGCAGCGGCCAATCGCCTGCCCCAAGTAGGGCAGGGCGCAGCCCCATTGGCCAGCGAGTCGTATGTGTGAGGGCGGGAGGGGTAGGAAAGCTTCCTGTAGTCAGGAGGAAGTGAGGTTAGGGCGGAAGTAGCGGCGCTGGAGGGCAGTATGGCGGCGCGGGCGCTAGTGGAGGGGCGGCCATGGCGGAGCCTGGTGCCCGGTGCGTTCCTTCTGCTTTCCTTTCTTTGCTCCCTCTTCTGAGTCGGGTAGTTTCTGCGAGGTGGGTGTCCTGGGGGCCGCTAACCGTGTCGCTCTTGCCGTTGCAGCGGTGCTGTGGGAGAGGCCGCGCCGGCTGCAGCACCAGCGGGAGCCCGGCCGGTCTGACCAGGTGAGGCCCCTCTGAGTCCTGGAAACCCCGGAGTTTAGTTACATGCTGTGTGGCAGAGCCGCAGCCCGGTGCTGGAGTTAAGGCTTCACTAATCTACAGGCTAATACCTTAACTTGAAGTCGCTGGTTTAGTTCCTCAAATGTGGAGCAAAACCTCTCACAGTACTGATTTTCTGCATAGATCTGAGACAAAGACTTAAGTGAGCACAGGTGGTGTAGTTATTATGTCTGAAGAACTGTGGTGTTATGAGAAAAAAAACTTTTGAACTTTTTTTTTCTGTAGTGTCAAGGTTTTGATTGTGGAGTGATAATAAAACCGTGGCAGATGTATTGTTAGCCCCTTCTCTCCTGCCACTTCCCCTTCCCCCAGTTCCCACTAAGGACAGGTAATTGAGAGGGAAAGAAGGACAGAGAGAAGAGAGTTGGAAGAATTAAAAATGTTTTACTAATGCTGCTAATAAAAATAGAGAAAATAATACAAAATATACAAAACCAATCTTGAAAGTCTTGGCTACTGCTCTGGCAGAGGCAGGACCAGCACCTGAAAGTCTGGGACTAGACTCTACAGCCAACTGGAGCTGGATTCAGTCTGTCACTAGGTCTCAGTTTGCAGGGATGACCCGCAGGGTCCTCTCCTAATGTTGGCCATGTGAAAAAGGGATAAGATCCTTGTGATCTCCCAATTTTATATGAAGCATCATGTGAATGGGATGATATACTCAGTTAGTTTTTGGTTACCTGTTTCTTGTTGTCCCTGTTGTGAGATGTGCATCCATCCTTATCAGTCGAGCGACCTTGCATACCGTTGCTATGTCTACGAAAACATATATCTAGCTTTTCAGGAAAATGCAGCTAATAAGAAGGCTTTAACTGACAGGCAAATTCACTAAAAGAGAACCTGAGTTTTAACAAAACCAGGACATACAGCTTCTACCTATATATGCCAAAATAAATTTTATTCTTTTTTGTTCATATATTACAAGGGTTTGGTACTTGTTGTGTTCTGAAGCTTACAGGAGCCTGTCAGCATGCAGGAGATGTTTGAGGAGCTCTTGTTAAAAAGTGTGTGAGCAGAGGATCCCTCAGGACTTTTAAGTTGTTTTTTTTTTTTCTAAAAAGTCTCTTGTAATTTGTCAGAACTGCCTTATCACCAGCTTCTCTCGATGTTGCCTTCTAAGTTAAGTGTCAGCACTATCTTACATGTTACTTGATTCATTATGTTATCATTTTTATTAAAAGGTTGTGCAGCTGTTCTCTTTTAGATGACTAGGTACCAGAATGTTAGAGAAATACAGATAAGTTATTGAAAAACTTCAAAGATAAATTAAATAGCTCTTTTGGTTTTAAGGCATGCTTTGTCAAAGCATTCAAAACTCCAAAATTACTTATTTTCCTGTGAAGCTTACAAATGTTAATTCTCTGATTTCAGCCTATACAAATGGAGAACCCCTATAAAGAACCTCTTAAAAGATGTGTCTTATGTGGCATAAATGTAGATTATAAGAACGTGCAGGTGAGTTTGTTGAAAATTCCTGTCCTTAGGTGAAAGTACCTGGTTTATTGTACTTAAATGTGTGTGGGAAGTCTAGGAGGACTTTAAAAGACTGAAAAAAATAATTTGTATATGTAGGGGTCCAAATCTATGTGTAGATGATGGTCAAATAATGTAGTTGTGATAAGCTGTTCCATTTACTAATCCTATGTGCGGGTGTTACAACTTCGTTATTTAGTAAATCGAATCCTCAGTTCTTATTCTACTGTCATACAGCTTTAATGTTATGGCATGTAAAATACTGTCTAATGCCAGGCTGTACTTGTCTCATCTCCAAGGAGAATTAAGTTTTGTAAAAGCAGATCAAATAATCAAAAATAGAATGCAAGTAGTAAAATAAACTGAAGCTGTCTGAAAAGAGTTCATCATCTGACTTTGGCTTTCTCTATTTTAAATAGCTTCTGTCCCAGTTTGTTTCTCCATATACTGGTTGCATTTATGGCAGGCATATAACAGGTATGTGAAGTATTCAGTTAAATAATTTACCAGTTTTAATGTTCTTCTGAGTCTGAATAAGTGCCTGTGTTATCTTTCCCAAAGTAACTACTACCAACTGTACATGTTTTCTAACAGTATTCCTCTGACTTGGTAGCCTTCATCGAGGAATGAAAATTGCCCTTAATGATACGCTTTTTTGTATTTAACAGTATAAGCACACATATTTTTCTAGGGAGGCTTAAAGCTAGAGGGAATTGTCAGTAATATCACCTTAGACCTTTTATTGAAGGGTTTCGTTATTGTTGCTTTTAAAGACTGGAAATGGCTTGTTTCTTTAGGCTTGTGCAACAAGAAGCAGAAGGAAATTTCAAAAGCAATTAAAAGAGCTCATGTATTGGGTAAGTGTGATTATACTTTTTGAGTTTTGTAAGTCAAGCCTACTTTTTATTTAAAAAATCCTCTGTCTTATCTTTTTACAGGATTTATGCCAGTTATGTTTAAGAACCCATCATTTCTCACAGACCCCAAGATATGTAATATCAAATATCCGGAGTAATGTACTGTAAAGAAGTAAACAATAAAACTACTTTTCACACTTATATACTTGTTGACTGGTAATGTGGTTGGCCAGCATAATGCATTGCTGACTGAAGGGTGGGTGTCAGTTCCTTTTTTATGAAGTGTCAAGTCTCTAAAATTGTCTGAAGGACACTTGAAAGAGAAGAGTAATAATAGAATTTGGCAACTGTATGGAACACTTCTGCTCACACATCTTGCTGAAGTTCAGGTGGCTGTTGTTTCACTTGCTGCATTGGAAGGGGGAAAAGAAGTACTGGGTAGTGAAGGATAAATAATTTAAGTTGTGGGAATTTCTGTAGACAGCTGGTTTTGTGAAGCATGTTGCCTGTGTTCTTGAGATGCTCCCTGCCTCAGCTACTGCAGTGAGAAGGCAGGTACTGCTGCTTCAAGAGCAGCCTGAGGTTGCATTATTTGGAGGCAGTATGTGATGTGGTTATATGACCACTAATATCCCACTAATGTAGTCAGTAAACCCTGAGAGAGATTTAGGTCTGGAAGGCAAAATGAGGGAATGTCATCTGGACTTGTCTCTATGTCAAACAGGATTCATGCATTGGAAAGAAACCTTTTTTTTTTTTTTTTCTTGCTAAAATGCATTATGTTGTTTTCATCCCTGCAGTGTTATAAATTGATGTGTCACTTGAATATGTTGGCAGTAGCTTTAGGTGCAAAGTCATCTGGATGAATCATTAAGAGTTCAGAAAGTAGGGGAGTGTGAGTATTTGTTTGTGTCTCTCTCCTTTTCCAGCACATCCTCATCTGTTTCAGTGCCACTTAGCATAAGCTTCCTTTCCTGATCACTGTCCTCTTGATCACAAAGTATTTTTTGATGAAGTGATCTGGATTTCTTGAATAACTTTGATCCTGTTGTGGTCCCTCTGACTTTACGCTTGGTTAGGTGTCTTGTTTCAGCTTCAGTGAAGTCTCTTTCCTCTACCATGAGAGTCAGTTTGTCCATGATGTTAATATTATGGTCAATGTTACAGCAATTCTTGGATATCTGTTGGCCTTTGAAGGAAACAATGCATGTCTGAAGTCCAGAATTGGGGAAAAATGTTTGCAGTGCCTGACAGAGGAAGACATTCTCCTTTGGCTCTCCTGGGTGGTCTCTGCCCTCTCCTGGATGGGGAAAAAAAAAAGTTGCAGTTCCTCTTGTGCACTTATGCCACTACTGTTCTGGTTGCCTCAAGCTCAGTGTTTTGTGCTTTTCCCTGTTGAATCAACTTTGGAAGTCTTACCAAGACTGGTAGTGCATTTTTTTAACTTACCTGAACAACACTGTTGCTTTTTTCTCTTTATCTCTTCTTTTAATTGTCTCACCTCTGATAAGAGTTTCTCTACAGATCGTTCGCTGACTTCTACTGTAGAGCATATTTTCTGCAAGGAAAAGAGCATTTGATGGAATTAACAGTATTCACAGAAGCTGACTTTAACCTTGTTTCAAAATCCTTAAAGGTATTCACAATTTTAAAAGCTGGACACAAACTACTAAAAAGCGTAAGTAAAGAGTTGAGGTGGATTTTAGAGAACTTGAACCTTGCGTTGAATGAGGTGCAAGATGTTTTATTTCCAATCTAAGCAAAGGAGGTCTAACAAACTACAGATAGTACTCCTTCAAAATACTTCTCTCCTGAGAATTTTATCAGTGGACTTTATCAGTATACTTTTGATCAAATGGAAATTTAAGACTTAAACTTTGAGAACTTGGTGTACCTCTATTAAAAGTAAATGGAACTCCCTGATCTTACAATATGCCATTCCTAGACAAAGGTTTTTCCTCATTTAGTGCAAGACATATATACGCTTTGCTTGACTTGGTTTTGTGGTACTGCAGAAAGTAACTGTATCAACAGGTATGCTGGACTTACCTTCAATTCCTCTTGCAAGGTGGCATACATCTCATTTATCTTATGAACCTCTTGTAAGGATCCATCTTCATGAAAGAATTCTGACCTGTGTACAAAGAATCCTAGCTGTAATTGCAAATTAATGATCTCAGTGCTTACTTAGTAGGAACTATAATGAAGAAGCATTTTGAGCTTCAACAGTAGGTGCCTATGGTCAGAGAGACAGCTGCTCTCATTGTCAAGTAGGAGACTGAACTAAATTCAAAGTACCTTGGAAAGGTGAATATTTGCAAGAAACAGGTAAACAAGTGAACAATGTATGGCTGTAGCACTTGTGGAAGCATTTTAAAAAGAGTATTTTATAGAAAGGTAATTATATGTATCTTAAATTAAAGCTACAGCTATTGGTAAATATGACATATATTGTACCTGTGTTGTCTTACTGCTCTCACAAAACCAGAAGATACACAGGAACCAGACACAGTTCTGTAACCTTGCTGTTCGGCCATACCGAGGTTGGTAACCACCAAAGGAACTTTCTGGAAAAGACTTAAAAAGCAGAAGTATGAACACATGATTTACTTACATCCAAAGGCCTCTCTTTGATAGTTAAAGGTTCTTGACCATTAAGTATCCAGATGGAGGTTTCCAGTGTGTTAGTTCTTGCTAAATGTATTGCATCACACAGCAATGACTACTTATGGCTTTAGGCAAACTGCAACAGCAGCAAGACTCTGAGCAATGCCTGTAGTTTTCCCTTTTCTAGGTATTAGACACCATAAAGCAATACTTGCTTGTTAAGCCTAGCCTATGAGCAGCCTGTCTCTGAAGATAAAGTTACCACCAGTTTAAATATTTCCATATGTGAAGATGAACACCATGCATAGTTGAAATCCTATATAAAAAAACCTCAAACTAATTGAGAACAGTTTATGTGCATAAATGAACAGAGTGCATCTGCCTGTTGACACTGGCTCTACAGATGGTTATAAATGCAAATCCCTGAACAGAACTCCACGGTAAAATTTCAATGGGGCTCTATGAATATACAGAACAATCTTACTTAATGTGCAAGTTTTGAGGGCAAAATAAACAGTGTTAACAATAAATCAGTTGCAACAAAGAAAAAAATTGTTCCAAGCTATAGCAGATTCTGTGCAGCTGCTTTATTAAAACTAGAGAAGAACCCAGTTACCCTTCTTGCGGCCGATGTAGGGCATGTTCCAGTCTGTAAGTAGAACAACTTTCTGTCATCACACTAGAGGTTAATAGAAGAAATACAAGGCCCTGATTTGATAGGTGTGACTGTAAATTCTTATGAAGAAGTCTCTCCCGGAATGTCATGGTCTGGTCTGTGTTGCGTCTGATTTTGTACCATCCTATTACACTCTGCAAGCAGAAGAAAAGTTATTAGTGTTGAATTGTGCTCTGTGTCACATTGAAGCAAGCTGGAGGATTCAGTACAAAGACAATTTCTCTTTCCTTCCAAACCATCTGTTGAACTGGCCTGTTACCTGAGCTTGTGCTCAGATAACTGTGAAAACCAGGCTCTGTTATTTTGCTGTTTCTCTTTCCAGCTTCTACTCTTGTGAAACTTTCTTCTGTGGACAAGACTGTAAATCTTTCTGGTCAGGTGGTGCTTAAGCACTTGAGTGAGCTGAGCTCAACTGAATAGTAGAATTCCTTGTGGTTATTTGAACTATTAACTGGAGAAATGAATACGAAAAAAATTAAGTTGTGCCAAAGTTGGGCAAACTCTAGTCGAAACCTAAATGGATACTGTTCTTTCAGGGGGAAAATATAATGCAGTTGCTCTGACCAGCAGTGTGAGGGAGTAGATACAAGATTAAAAAAAAACCAAAACAATAATTGGTAAAAAGCTTGATACGAGATACCCAAAATAGTCCCCAAAAATCTGAGCAAGCCCCTTGCTATGGTTGAAAATTAATTACCTTCTTACAGCCTGATAGTATTTTCTTCAAGGCAAGTTCATTCAGTTCTCCTGCAGAATTATAAAAGCTAGAAGAAATTTAGGACAATTAGAGGAGAAAAAAAAAGCTACTGTAAAAATGATTTCTTAGTGGTCTGGCAATCATGTCACTTTGTGCTTACCAGGGGAGAAAAAAAAACTATTAGAGAGATGCTGACACAGCTTCTGTGCTAGAACAGAGCAGTTAATTTCATTACTCAGAGATATGTAGGTGTTCTTGTACAGTCCTGATGCTGTTCTGGCATCAGTGCTACTGGGATACAAGCTACAGGTAGCATCTATATTCTCTCAACTAAAAAACAGTAAAATACCTTCAATTTCCTATGAAATGCCCTTATAACAACATTTGGATTTATTGATTTTCATAAATATTTGAGAAGGAAGTTGTTGTGATTCTCTTCTTATAGGGATGTAAACCTGCACAGCTGTGTTGCTGTGATGGAACTCTAAATACTAGTCCTTGAAACTACTCCTGCTGTGGGGCTAACACGTATTTCTTTTTCTGACCCACTTAGAAGCCTATGGCTGCTGCTACTTGTTTATTTTTTGACGGTGAGGAGTTGGTATATATACTTTTAGGAAAGCAATGCTTTTTTTCTCAATATGTTGACATTATTCTGTAGTTTATATGGTGTCATTGCTCACTAGAAGGTGCAGCATGCCATCTCTTTATTTTTATATGCATAGACAAACAACAAAAAAGAGAAGAAGAAACAAAATAGGAATAAGAAAAGGCACTTTGCATCTGTAGTTCCAAGGGGTTGATACTGCATCTGTAGTTACAGCTGGGTGATCTCCTCAGTAACGTAATAAGTTTAACTCTTGCAGAATTCAAGTCAGGGTTAATTTTAACTTTTTCATATCTGCTTAAGATTCTTACCTGAACAATTGGTAGCATGGAATATGCTTCTGTATATCTGTAAAGACAAGGTAATATTACTCTGGGTTCATCAGTTCAAGATGTATATTATTCTGTATGCTACAATCAGAAACTGGTTGAAAAATCACTAAAGAATTCCATGTAATTTATTAAAACAAATGTATTAACATCTAAGTAAGGTTAAGAAATATATTTTTTAAAATATTCTAATTCATTTTTCAAATATAAAGAAAACCACTTCTGTAAATAGTGTTTTTGTAATTGTTTTGTCAAGTAAAAAAAATCAGATCAGGCACTTCATTTTTTCCCTCCCTTCTGCTGAGTATAGGAGTAGCATGTAATATGAATGACTTCACTTGAGTTACTTTGCAGCAAGGTATGGATGCTGTTAACAAGAAATATGAGGCTGGAGAACAGAAACTTACAGAGCACATGATGAGAACTGGAAGACTGACTACCAGAAAAAAAATGGTCAGTGATCTGGCATTCTAAATCATTTTCTTTACCTAAATTCTCCCCTACTTTCATTTTCACAAGTTAACCAAAACCCTCAAACTTTGGAGCAACTAATTCTGCCTATGATAATGTGATGACCAGACTGGGTAACTTGAGCAATACCACTGCAAAAAATTTCCCCACATTTTTGGTTCATCTGTGGGACTCAGTTGAAGAAAGTCTTATACTTTAATTGTATGCTAGAGTAAAACTAGAAAATGGGATACAAATTCTCTCTACCATAGTTTCAGGAAGATTGGAAAGAAGTCACATACTGTTTTACTTTGTTCTCTTTCTTTAACTGCATTTTGAAAGAATGGACTTAACTGTGTGTACATAAGTGTATGCACACATGTGTTTTTGTATAAAAGATAGTATAAAAGGCACATCCACTTCAGTCCCATGAAGACAGTAAAGAAACATGCATCTGCTCAATGAAATACCTAAATAGTTTGCAGCCTTCACATGCAGTATTTGAAAAGCTGCCAATTACATAATAGATGCTAACGCATTAGAGTTCACATCACTGAAAGATGCCAAGATTAGGCAAGGCAACTAGTCCAGGAGACTTTGCAACATGGCCAAGACAAAGGAGTCTAAGCCCTAAATTACCTTTAATGTGACACGGTATTTGGCAAAGAGGAGCTATCCAAGGAACAAAGAACTAGTATTACCTAGTATTTGTTAAATTATTGCTTCTTCTACATGTGGTGTGTTTTTGTTTTTGCGTTTTAGCAATTTTAATTATCAAAACTTTCCAGATATTTTTTTTATGTCAAGGTGGACCCCAGGATCTAGCAGCTCTGGTCTTGATATACACTGGCTGCCCTTATTCAAAGCTGTAATAAGTTGTGTATCATCCGAAACCAAGTGCGGTGTTAAAAATGTGGACGGACTAACCGATTGTATAAACAACTTCAACGTCATCCATCTGTGAATCTGTAATGCTGTTCTTGGCTTCACCTTTCACATCTCCGAGAAGAAAACCTTCCTTTATGGGGAGAGAGAGGCGGGGTGGGGGGGGAAGGTGACAATGTAGCACTGAACAGAATTTTCTGGCTAATATTAACAAGGTAAACACGGTTCAGGAGAGAAAAATAAGTAAAAATGATTTTTTTTTAAACAGAGTAGGTTGCAATTCATTTTTCAGGTTCTGTTCCTCGTGTTTTTATTTAGAAAGGAGCAGTCCGTGGCTGCACAGGTCCTGTCCACATCCCAGGCCTGACCAGCATTTCCATCTGTCTGTCGCAGCTGCCAGACCAAGCGCTCTGTCCCCCACACCTCGTCATTTTTAAAGAAAAACCCCAGCGCGGGCAGTTCCCCCTCCCGCTGCAGCGGGGTGCAGTGAGGGGTCACACCGCCAAACCCAGCCCGTAGGGCCCTCCCCGGGAGCGGGGCCTGCGGCGGCAGCGCTCCCGCCACACCAGGCCGGAGGAGGCCCCGGCGGCGCCTCCGCCGTGGCGGCCAGCGTTCCCTCCCGCCCCCTTCCCTCCCGCCCCTCTCGGCGGCGGGGCCCGGGGCACCCACCGTGTCCGAGTCGGTGCTGAGGTGCTGGAAGGCGAGGGCGCCGAAGACGAAGCCCGAGAGCAGAGCCGAGGTGCTCTCGCCCTCCATGCCCTCCGCAATGGCGGCGGCGGCGGGAGCCCCCAGCGGCAGCCAGCGGCAGGGCGGGCAGTTTTACTGCAAAACCAGCCCTTTCGCTTTGCCTTAAACTGCAGTTCTTAAGTCTGAATTCCTGCTTACTTTTTACTCTTCAGTTGAGATTGATGCTGCGATTTACGAGGGCTGTTCAGGGCCCCCGCACCTCACAGGTGGGTTCTGGAGGAAAGGAGTGGAGATGGAGCAGCAAGGTCTTGTTCCTCAGAGCACGGTGAGGTGTCCTGGCCTCAGTGACTGATGCCTGTCAGTCACCTTCCTGCAAGCTGCTGGGCCTGATGTGGCTCCAGGCCAAAACTGAGGATCTGTGCTTCTGGAAGTGCCTCATTAATCGGTATTAAGAGCTTTGGTAAAGCATCAAAACAACATTTGAACCGAGCTGCCTGGCTCACATCACCCAGCCGGTGGTGTGCGTGGAGCGGGCTGTGTTTCTGCTTCTGCAGTGGGAGGATTGTGTCACGCCAGCCACCAATATGAAAAAGCATAGCGCTGGCTGAGCTCTTGCCTGTAAAGAGATTATAGCTTTTGGAACAGGACATGCAGCTCTGAATATGTCTGGAGGTGCACCGTGCTGTTGAGGGTTGTGCCGAGACTCTTCTGAGTTAATAACTTAATAAAATCTAATAAAGAAGTAATGACAATGCTAAACAATGATCCAACAGCAGTTAATTGTAGAATGCCACTCCTTCTCAGGGCATGGACTGAGTGTGGAGAACATTTTTCCTTTTTTTCAACAATCACATTTTACCTCTTTTTAATATTTCTAGTAACATATTTGCTCACATTCGAGCAGGTGTTCCTGGCCACACCAGCCATAAGAAAACTCTAGAAATAAAAATGAGGAAGGGTGAGGTAAAAATGACACCATTCTTTGAAACATATTCAGAGATCCAGTCTAAAGGCCGCTGGAGGTTTCCCCCTTCAGGAGAGCAAACATTTGATTTCATCCGTCACCAGGACTATAGGTAAGCATATTCTTAGCTTTGGACATTAATTTCCTGACTCTTGAAATAGGATGTGTTCTTCTGTGGTCTTTCAAGAGAGGTTTCCATGAATTTGGGTTATGTTTACATTTAATTAAAATTCCTTAAGTATTATTTAACATATCTGCAAATGGTGGCAATATTTAGAAGAGAGAAATTGTTGGGATTCTTACTTGTTCTCACAGTAGACAGAGGGATCAGGTAAGACTTTTATTTGTCAACACATTCATAAATTATCTAGATCTCTGAATAGGGGGGTTACAAGTCTACAGGTGATACAGAATTATTGTCAAGGTTAATTGGGAAGAGCTAGTCTCCATTTCTTGCAATACAGGCCACGTGGCATTAAACAAACGGGCAATAAATTCGAGAGAAGTACAGTGATGCATTGCAACAAATCACTCTGTTACGGGCCGTGTTGCCATAGTGGAGGCAACAAGATATGACCAGCTTGGATAGCTGTTTGTGGAGAAAACGGTGAAAGCAGACATGAATGCTGACAGTTTTCAGAAATTGCCCCAAAGGGCTCTGTACTGTGATTGCAGTCACTCCTAAGCCAGGAACACGAGAGGATTTTATGCATTTAATCAATGCAACTAATGTTGGGCATTGACAAATTATTCTATTGTATTCTGCATCAATAAGCAAACCATATACAAGTGTATATTGACAATGAATGAGATATGTACTGGCAGTCACATAATGCCTACACATCTGAGACCATCTGTACATTGCTGAGACAAATATAGTCAGAACATGTAGTGGGACTCCACGCTTTTGGAATACAAAGGTGTAAGCCTGTTGTAAGCTACAGGATATGATAAATAAGGTTCTGTAATTGTTGCATTTGTCTTGTGTGGAAACAATGATGCTTGTGTGGTCACAGCTGTGTTACTGTGATGCAATATGTAAACATACTTCTTCAGTGTTTTCATAACTCAACTGTTGGCCAGAGATAAACTATAAATAACAAAATCTGACTGCAGTCAAATATAAGCACAGATGTGTTTTGTCGTGTAGATGGGATCCATGCAGACCTAAAGGGCAGCAGGCACAGATCAGTGAGAGTATGAGTGGACGTTTGCAGTTCAGTGTGTGAAGACAGTGTGGTTCCCATAAATAAATATTCCACCTGATGTTGCTTACCCCATGCAGTAGGTAATCTTTAAGGTTATTCTGGTCTTTTGGAGCATTTTTCACAAGTGGGGCATGAACCTCAGTTTTGATAAAAATTGAAACAAAATTACCAGAGATTATTTCCCCCTTGAGTAGCAGTCAGGTGAGGAGTTTGTTTAATGTGAGGCTGAATTGAGAAGATATAAGCAGAGACCAAAAGGGCCTTTTTTTTTTTTTTTTTTTGTTATAGCTGTTAAAAGTTTAATTGAAAAAGAGGTTTTCTTAATAGTTTTCATGTGTGAGTGCACATGTAAGGACTGCTGGAGTGCAGAATACTGTGGTCACCCCTGTTTGAAAAACTTTCTTACCCTGCTGAACTTAATCCTGGTACCCCCGAATGTGTTACGAGATGTAGGGAAATCAGCCTAGGTTTGCTTTCTTGACTTTGTGTCATTAACTTAAAGGACTTTTCTGAGTAGATCAGTCTGCTTTGCTGTCTTTGTAGTGTGGCAAAACTTGCATAGAAACACCAAGGAGTGCTACTATTGGAGCCAGAGGAACAATTTCAGAAATAGTAACACCTTCATGTGTCTGATGACAATACTAGGGTATACTAGATGTAAGCAGCTTGTGGTGAGGCAGGCAAGAAACAGTGGGTAATGATGTGTCTGGCAGCAGCAGTGTAATGGGAGAGTGAGGGAACTGAGGTTGCCATTGACAGAAACAACAATGGGAAGGCAGAAACAAAAAGCAAACCAGTGAGGTTTTGCAGAAGACACAAAAGGCTCAGAAAGTTCAGCAAGGGGAGAGAGGGTAAGGCAACTAACAATGCACAGGAGATACAAAAGTTAGATTGCTGAAGAAGATGTGAAACAGCTACAAAGACTTGAGGGATGGCAAATCAGCAGCAAATCTGGAGATACAAAAGCTACTTAACTCATCGTGTGGCACAAGAAGAATGCCGTCGTATCACACGAGCTTGTAACATGTCAAGAGCCTGCTTGTTGGTGCTGGGGCGCTTGGTATAAACTGGAGGACTTAGTGGTGGTGCAGCCCACTTATATCTGTCCTTATTGACTGGAGAGTATTTGGTGCACTTTGTACAGAGCATCTTTGGGTCTGCTTTCTCATCTGAGGAAGCCAGTTTGCATGTGCAAAGGCTGCTCCATAACATAAACCAAATAGTGGTACATGGGGACATTTTAAAACAACAGCCCCAGCTTTAGTCAAACACGCTAATGTAAGCACATGCAAAGGAAAGATCTTTGTGTCAGTATCTTGGAAGACATGGCCCAAATGCTCATTCCACCTAGGTTAGATAATTTATTCTGTGATATGTTTGTAAATAAGCAGCTGGTGGGCTCCTCTTATATTCTAGAGGTGTTGTTACTGACCTCTTCTTCTGTGATGTATACAGAAAGGCAGGACAGGGGTTGGTGTAAGGGACTGAACTGGGGCTTTCTTAAAAATACTGAATTAAATTATTGGCATTTGATAGGAATAAAAACCTGCTTATCTATTGTATTTAAATACTGCAGTTGAATAAATGCAAATGTAGGTGACTTGTTACTTCACCACAGTACATTTTGTAGCCCTGGAATACAGTTTAGCTAATTTCTTATAAAAGAGTGGAGAAGGTTTTATTGTATTGTTAATTCCTGGCTGCTGAAATTTGTATTTCCAACTCAGAGGTGTTATTAAAAAAAAAAAAAAGCCTGACTTGCACCTCGAGTTTCAGTTTGGTTCCTTTGGTCAAATGCCAAAACAAGGCAGTCATTTCACCATGAAGTAGAAAGTCTAACCAAATAAGTTGCTAATTTGAGCAAATGTCAGTTGGGGAAGTGCTTCGTATGTACTGAATGTTTTAGAAGAGAAGATTTTAGGCCATGGGTGTCAAACTCATTCTCATTGGGGGCCACATCAGCCTCGTGGTTGCCTTCAAAGGGTGAAATGTAGTTTTACTACTGTATAAATGTAACTACTCCTACATTTATATATCCCCTGGTTTAGTCAGTCTGCAAACCATGCCTCCTTGGTTCTGTGTTGTAATTTATTGGTGGGATGCCTTGTGAAAACTCATTGACACATTGACAAGTTTCTTTATTGGCACTATCTTATTACCTAACATATATTATTACTTGTCATGTTTTTCTTTTCCTCTCCCCTATATTATAACTGGTGAGTAAATGCATATCAATGAAAAGGAGGTAGGTGGAGTTAGGGTGGGACAAAATTTAAAAGGGACATTATCATTGAGAGCATCTATGGTGGCAGGCTTCTGACAGCAACAGCCTCCTCCTAGAGATAGCTTTGGCTATTAGAATGTGTAGTTTTTATTTGTCTCTGTTTCTTGAAGATTGCTGGGTTCTCCACTGCAGATGAGCAAATATTCTCAGAAAGGCAGTGGGTTGGCATTTTGAAGAAGCAAGCATGGAAGAAAACAGAGAGGGCTATGGCCTTGTAAAGGGCAAGATTTTGTCTATCTGGATGATTTTGTTTGTGGTGCTAGTTTTGTTGCCTTCGATATTTAGAGTGTCATTAGGGATTTCTCATCTCTATGTGAAAATTATAATAAAAGTGTTAGAGGTAAGTTGAGAATTGTGTTAAAAGGTATGTGTTTTACTATAAGACATGTTTAATAAAAACAAAAAAAATATGTACATTTGATATAGATGCCATAAAAGTCAACAGAAGGATTTCCTTTGACTTTGAGAGTCTTGGCTGCGTTGCTTGCAGCTTTAATTTACATGCCAGTTCTTTTGAATGGTGTCTTTAATGATATTGAGTTATGTGCTGGTTTATAGTCTGGTACTTGTTTGAGGTTTTCTTGAATTAGAGATTCCATGATACATTGCTTCTATTTCAAGCTGGTTATAATTCTTCATGCTATACTTATGTTAAGTCAAATATAAATAAAAAGATGTATTAATTTCCGGCAGTTGGTAAGTAACAAGAACATGTATTTTAGATGTATATAAGTTTCAGTGGGTTTATTTGGATTATTGTAATTACATGTTGTTAATTAATGCTGTTCTAGGTAAGAATATTGACTCTGTGTTTGCTCCTTCCACTTATAAATCTGGAGGATCCAGTAGTCACAAGTTCTACTGTACAAGACTTGAGGAATGCATGCCACCTACTGAAAGCATACTTTTTCTAGAGATAAACAGGTCACAGCTAAGATCCTGATTCTGCTGAAATCAGTAGAAGTTTTCTAGGGTAGTTTTCTAAGGTAGAATTGTTCTTAATTTTTCAAGTCTGACTTCTCATGTTTTCATCAGTGGCTAAAAGTAGGTGCTGTGAATTCATCATATTGAACAGTGAAGCTTTTCAGTTTTCCAGTAAATTAACTTAGTCTTTCCAGCAGAAACTAGTATTATTGCTATTAGTATTATGAAGCTGTTTGAGCCATCTGTTTGTGCAGTAGAACGTGTCTGTAAGAATGTAATACAGTTAATATCATGTCCATTTTACCTTTCCAATTCTTTTTTTATTTCCATCTTTTTATAATTCTTCTGTTCTTTTCTTTTTAAACACAATGATTAAGAGCTCTTTGGCAGGGACTGTCTTCAGATGTACAAACATTCTTTAGCATACTGGATATGACTGCAGCCATCAGGGTTTAATTTATTTCTCAGATACTGATGTCAATGGGAAATAATTGCTTCTAGTGGCTATATGTAATATTGGGTTTTAGATGTGATACTTTTTTTAATCAGCCAATGGTATGCTAATTAAACTCTTATCAGTACTCTGAGTAAGAGGCTTATGGCACTTGTATGTGGAATTAATTTCATCAGGCTCTCTCTTAACAAACGCAAACCTGAGGAGGTCTTTGTACAGCTTTACTGCTGCAGTTGGCAAATATTAATTTTATTAATTTTTTTTCCTCTGCACATATCAACTATTGAAAGGACATTTGACCCACCCAGAAGGTGCTTAATATGGGAAGGCACTTGTCTTTGGAAAAAAACATTAAAAGTTTTTCTTTCCACAGTTTTTGTAACAGGTTATGAGCATGGTATTTTTGTATTCACAATGTGGAGGATAAATTTATCAGAAAAGAAGTAATTAGATTAGTTGTTACGTGATCAGATACACCCTTTTGTGTTCAGTCATGTATTAGCACACTACTGGCTATATCACAGGAATGTTGGTATTCTAGGAAGTACCAAACAACTGGTTGGTGTTTCACCAAAAATCCAAACTTAAACATTATGATTGGGTTCTCCATTGTGTTGCATTTGGTCTGTTACATAGACCAGCAGAATTAATAGAAAACTTCTCACCTGAGAACACTTTATATTTGCTTCTTACAATTTTAGATGAGTGTGCAAATTGGTAGTCAGAGGGCAAAACCTCTTTTGTTTTCCTCCAAGGGTAGAGATTGAAATCAGGGGCTTTAAGGACTTTTAAAAGTTGCGTTACCTGTAGCCCTAGGAGCTGTAGATGTTTTAGGATAAAGCCCAAGTTTGCAGATCTGTTGCTAAGCACTGAGTAGTGGTGGCAAATGATGTCATTTTGATTTCCTGACTTTACTGATGTAGGTTAGTAGTATAAATGGTGACTGGAACACATGGGCAAGGTGTAATCCATGTACGGAAGGACTTGAATTTGTACCCTTTGCTGCTTCTCCATTAAGGAATCTAGATACTTGCTTTTTTTAGAAACAAAACAAACCTTTTCACAAAAGCAAGATTCAAGGTTTGAAATTTTGGGGGGTTACTCTGTTTGTGGGTTTTTTGTTATTCTAGTTGTTGGATTTTGGGGGCGCCTTTTTTTTTTTTTTGAGGACAATGGATAGTATAATAGTAAAAGATCTCCAAGACAGTGATTTTGCAATTGTGTAACTGTTAACCCATAATTACTATTATTACTGTTTATTTGACCTCTAAATATTTCTGGAAATGATAAAAAATAATTTGGCTTGGTTTCCAATAAGATTACTCTTTCCAATATGCTTGTAAGCTTTTATTTGTGGAATAATATGTTTTCCCTAAACTTTGTATTTGTTTGTCTGTAATAGAGTTTGGTGGAAAGGATGGCATGAGGCCAGGCAGAAAGGACTGTTGGATGAAAAGGTCATAAGTGTCTCATCTTGAATGGTGATTTTGGCTTGCACTAAAAACCTACTGACCTTCTCTTTGGGGAAGTCTTTACATTTAAGTAATTGTCTCAAGGCCAGTGTATCGAGTATTTAGAAAAAGGTTTTGTGAGAACATGGGAGAAGAGGTAGTAAAACATGCAAATGGAAAGGAAGAGAGGCAAAGCCAAATTATTACAGAGTACGGAAAAATGAGCTACTGAACAACACACTGAGCTGTACTTAAAAGGAAAAAAGGAGGAAAAAAACAGAAGAAGTGAGATTTAAAAAAAAATGAACATTCTGTGTAGGTCTTCATGTTGTATACTATGAAGACAGTAATTAATATGATGATGTTATTAGGTGCACTTATTTTTTTTCAAAATGTAATTATAGGAAGCGTCAAATGAATGGGCTGTTGGAGTTAAGGTGGCAGGTCTTCAGTGTTCCAGCTGGGATCACTTGCTGGATGTTTGGACTGCTTGTGCGCTCATCACTTCAGAAATGGGAGGGAGGAAAGCACAGCACCTGAGTAGCCATTTGGTCAGCAAACTTAGGAATGAAGTTGCTCCATTTAACACTTAAATTCAGTGTTAGTTGCAACATCGGTAGTTTTGTAAGGTACTTAAAACATCCTTTCATTGCTGTTTTGCAACAAAGACCAGCACAACAGCTCTGTCTTAATACTGTGCCAAACAAAGGTTATCACAAATCTGTATTAATCTTTTAAAAACAAATTAAATATACGGATGCCATCAAATGCAGAAGATCATGGAAACTACTCTGCTGGGTCAGTGTGGAGTTGGCCCAGACTGATAGCCTGGCTTTGACAGGGGTCAACTCAATTACTTGATGAAAAGCTGAAGAGCTGTCAGGAATAATCTCCCAGTTACTTCTTCCTTCAGCCTCCCTTGCTGATCCATGAGTTAGGAGAGATGGCTTTGTGTTCTGTGTCCCATGATGATTTTCATCCATGTTTCTATTTAAATACTCCAATTTCAATTGATCTCCAGCAATATGTCCTGGACAATAACTGTGTTTTGTGGAATATGTTACCCTTTTCTTGCTAATACCCCCTGCCCAACGCTTTGATATGATGCTCCCCAGTTCTTGTATTGAAAGAGAAAATGGATAACTGTTCCTTATGCACCTGCTCTGTACCAGTCCAGACTTCGTAGGCTGCTGTCATAAGCCCTCAAACTAGCTCTTTTCCAAGCTAACAAGCCATATGTAACTGTTCACCTGTTGAAAACTCTTCTCAGCTGCCTTTGTCCTTTGCCTCTGTAGCCTTGGCTGACTATTTAATTACAAGCTGCCACTTTTGTTCCACTATTTGTGCTATGAGGCACTAGGTAATAACCTGGCAGGACTTTATTAGTCAACTTTAGAAATTTTTGTTTGGTTTTGGCTAGTCTGGCTTATTTGAATTAGTTAACATATTTTTGTGAGTCACCTTGGTCAGTGTTTATCACCCTTTTTCCAGCTGGCAACCAAAACCAAGCCTCCTTGATGTATTCTGAGCTGCTGGAGACAGTATAAGCAAACTCATTTTTGGCAACACTTGCCAAAACAGCTAGCTGTTTGTGTAGGTGGACTGTGATGGACGAGATAAGGGAGGTAGACAGGAGACAGAAAAGCAGAGAGTAAGGCAAAGGACATTATTTGGCAAGCTAGGTCCTAGAGGATATTGGGGAAGGGGTGAGGACCAGCAGTACATCATAAAGAGCTTAAGTTTGCAATGTGTGTCTTTACTCTCTTTTGCAACATTCTTGTTCCGTGCCATATATTCTTTAATTTCTCAAGACTGCTGTTTTCATGACGTCCCCTGGCTCCCTGCTTCTGCAATGCTCCATGGATTGCAAAAGATTGAGACAGACGATAGACCAGTTTACGTTTCCTAGGGAATAATTGGAGAGTATAGGCTAGGTGAAAATCTGTTTTGGTTTGGTTTGGTTTTTTCTATGGAGTTATAACAGATAGTTTGCATGGAGTTTAAAATACCACATCACTGCCCGTTCTGCTTTCTGTTTTTTTATTTTCTTTTAAGATGGCTGGTAAAAAAGTCGGCTAAGGGTAGGTAAAAAAATCAACTACGAGTAGCTAAAATATCTTACTTATGCCATGATAAAGTATCGCTTTTTGTTATTGACTTAAATTTCAATAGCTACAGAGGCAGCTGGTAGTGAGCACACAAAACTTAAGGATGGCAAAAATTTAGTTGACATTGTGGACACATGCAAGTTATCAGGTTTGTAATGTGGTGAAGACTATTTGAGATCAAGCTTTGTGGTGACACAAATGGCTGTGCATGTCAGTAAGAGGGGAAGAGACTGTTTAGCAAGAGTTTATCCTGAAGCAGAAGGACAGATCCTTATCTTCTGTAGGTGGGAAACCTTAATAACAGGGGAGGGCATAGGGAAAGTTGAGTGGGTTGTTGATTCCTTAATAATGAGCAGAGCCTACGCACAAGTGTACTATGCCCTTTGTTAGGGCAGATATCTCGACATAAATGTGGGAAGATCTAGAATGGTACTGATGAAAGCTGTTGTTTATATGTCTACATAGGTATTGTGAAAACATTCAAAACCATGAAAACTTACAAAATTAGGCATATCAGTATATTTGCTTTTGCTAAGGGAGTTTTATGCTGCTTTGTACAGGGAGGAGAAACTTGGTTTAGCTCAAAAAGATAAAGACAGGATCAGGTGAAAGGTTACCAAAAACACTACTTCAGAAAAACTGCAGATACTACATGGTTGCTCCATGGTCTTCTATTAACAGAAGATGCGTGAATGACCCGAAGCTGAGATATTCTCTTTTATTCTTTAAAATCTATTTTTAGATCTATTTTTTCCAGCATGTCTGTAATGTCAGTGATAGTATTTTGTACCAGTATATTGCCTGAAACTAACTGGGGAAGAGAGAGTTTTGGACCAGTGGACCTTCTAGGGTCTCTCAGGTAGTTCAGTAATTTGTGTGGTGGTTTTGTTTTGTTTTGTTGTGTTGTGTGTTTTTTTGTTGTTGTTGTTGTTGTTGTTGTTTTTTGTTGTTTTTTTCCTTTGTTTAAAAAGCAAACAAACCAACACAAAGCTCCAGGGGGAAAACAACTGCCTATGTCCTAAAAAGAAGTTTGAGCCAAACAACTTTTCCTGACAATAGCAAAAGATAACTAGTGTAAAAAATGAAACGGAAGGTATGCAAGACAGCCATCAGGGTGAATTTGAAAAATGAAAATCTAAGACCTGGCTTCATTAAAAGAGGCTCAGACAGTTCACCAAAGGTAACTACAGAATGCCTGGAAATGACAAAATGAAAACCATCAACATCTGCTTTTCTTGTTTTGGGAACAGTGGGCCACCTTGCAGATTGAAGAGGGAGTGAAAAAGCAGAAGGTGCTAGCACTTGGAAATTTGATCTCCACTGGTAAGATCTGTGAATGAAGGCGACATAGCACTATTCCTCTTGTAAAAGGGCAACTATTCTAATACCTTATCCAGAAAGAGAGTTAACAGAAACATAAATTGTATCTGATGTTAAGTAAGGAAACTGGAATGGCCAAAATGGAGTTTGACAGGCAAATAACTGCTGAATTTACAAACCTACAAAAAAGACTTTATGTTATCAGCAAGAGCAGCTGTGAGTGGTTGAGTTTTCTTAATAAACGGTGTTAGAGACTACTGGGGTTAGAGAAAGACGTTGCTGATAAGCATTTGGGAAGCTGTCTTCTTTTTCAGGAGTGTTTTGTGTTTTCTGATTCCAGCAGTTCTCTCTCTTTACAAGATTTGAAGGAATGAGTATTCTGTGCCCCTGACACAGTTCTGTGTGGGTTCTCTCTTGCTTCTTGTAATTCCCATCGAGCAAAAAGACAAAGTCTGTCAAGTAAAGGCAATACACCATCCCATGGATCACAGCTACAATTTTCACTGTTCTCTAGGCATGGGGATAAAAGCTGAGAGAGTAAATTTTTTTTTTTTCCCAACTATTTTTCCTTTATTTTTTAACTGAAAAGTTCTCATAATAATCCTTTTACTTGTAGTGCCATTTTTAGTCATTAGTCATGTAGACTGTTTGGCTTGTCAGTTAATGACTAGCAGGTCTGAGGATTTTGCGGACATTCAAGGCTCGGCAAAAGTGCAGCTGGAGAAAAGTTTTGTGATTCTGACCAGGTGCTAGTATGTTGATTAAGATAAATTAAATATACATTATTCAAAATACGTTTAATGTTGTCCATTACCCCCTGCCAAAAAAAAAAGTTAGCTGGTATGAATCAATACCATTTTAGTCACTGTAACCAGCCAGGCAACAATCTGGTCTCAGAGTGACCTCAGCAAACATCACTGAGACTTGTGTGGCCATCCTATGAGGTGTAATTTTATAGACACAGAGCATGAATGTGTTGTCATTCTTCTTGCTCAATGCCTCTGTGTTACACTGTGTAGATCTTGGGGTAAAAAAAACTAGACACTTTGGTGTTTAATGGTAGTGAAATGACTCTTAAAGGAAAAGAGTTGGGGGAAGAGAGGAGGCTCTGAGAAAAACTACCAGAAGAAGGTGTTCATTACAGCTGGGAAAATATTGTGGAAAAAGTAAAACTAATCAAGGACAGCAAGAAGAGCAATGATACAGACAGTGGCTGAGTTGGAGTCATGGCTTGAGGAGGGGTCTGCAATCTTGGCAGTGCACTGGTTGGCATTTCTATGTGTGTGTAAATACGTTGTTTGGTAGATGACAATGAAGCAGGTGTTACACTCAAGCTTTTATTTCCAGCTCTCTGTGAATACTTAGTGGTGTTATATAGCATAGGATTAGAGAAGTAACTTGTGGAATTAAATGCCAGTACATAAATGAATTATAAAAATGCAATTATGGTGCTTGGAGTAGGATAACTATTTCTAAAAAGCATGTGTACTTTTCTGTTTTTGGAATCTCTCTTTTTGTCCGTTCCACTGTGTGGAAGGCTCATTTTCTTCATGCAGGGATCATCCAGAGAGAGGAAACCTCCATGGAGAAGGAGATCGCTGGCCACCGCCGAGGACATTTCAACCTTGCTGACGCGATGTACTTCTCCAAGAAAGGGTGCGAAGCAGTTGCAGAAGATGAAGTCACCTGGCGGTTCTACTCGGAGGAGCTGGTATCCTGGAATCTACTCAGCAGAACCAATGCCAACTTGCACAATGTCAGCTGGCAACTGACCGTTGTGTGGGTCTTTGGGATCCTAATTCGATATTGTCTCCTGTTGCCTTTTCGGTGAGCCGGATGTAATTTGCTGGGATCAGTTTTTCATGTTACTTTTTACAAAAACTGTGCAATAATATGCTATTGACTAGCACAGAAAGGAAAACCTGGCGTGACTTTTTTTCCAATATGTCATTGAAATTCAAATATCCTCAAAAGAAAAATAGTGCTGAACAGGTATATTTCTCATGTTGCATATGTTTTATTAGTATGCAATGTCTTAATTTGGTTTTAAAATCCAGCAAAACTTCATATAAATCACTCCGAGACCTTTCTGTTACGGAAAGTAACAACTGTTTCAACTGAAAGGATCAGGCTCTGCCTGTCTGAATAAGAGAGAAAGGAGACTTGGGATTTGAAGCACAGCCAGTGTTCTGGGAACACAGGGCTAAATGGAAAAATGGGACATCCACATGGGACGTTTTTGGTTTTCAGGCTTTTTGAATATTCTTTTAAGCAAAACCAGCCTTTATCACATTGACCAGTTACAAATATTCATGTCGTCTTGTCAAGAGCAGGAGCTTTTAAGATCTCTTATTCCTTTGATGGAAGGACAGTATATTCAAAATACAGCAGTAGTGCAGAGAAGGATTTCATACCAGTCAATCATATAGCAGAGCACGTAAACCTGTGTGTAAACTTAGACATGAAGCTTAAGAAGACAACGTTTACGTAGAAGTGGCTTCAATATATTTTTTGCTCAGGAATTAGTAACCAATGGCATTTAATTTTCATTATTTTGTACCTCACTGATTGGATTAGAAATATGCATTGAAATCTCTGGATAAGTTTTTAAAAATGAAATGATTTGTCCATTTTTGTACTTAAAAATGTCACTCGCATTAAAGAACATGAGCCATTACTCACCATCCTCTGAACATGATAGCTTCTTTACCAATTGATCACTTCAGATCAGGATGTGGTGCTTTTGGGATGACAGGCTTCAGGCAGTACAAGGCTTTGTGTTCAGTTTAATATTAATTGAGTGAAAAATCTGTGGTCATGTTACCCTGTTGGCCTTAACTAGTTTGTGTTGCTATTTAGATGCTCTTGATGGTAAAGGGAAGCATCATGAAATGGATCAAAATGTTAAAAAAGCCCATTTTCTTGCGTGTTTTTCCAGTTTTGCTTCTTAGCATTTAATTAAGATTATTTTACTTTGCAGTGTCTGCTTATCTGTTTTCAGCATCCTCTTGCTGGTCTTTGCCACTACAGTAGTAAGACAGTTTCCAAATGGCAGGTGGGTGTTTGCTGAGGGATGTTTCAGTTTCTTTTTTTTTGTTTTTTTTAGGGATTTGCGTTAGGATATTGAGTCCTGAGGGTTCATGTGGACTATTGTGGGGTGATTTTTCTCTACTGTAAAGTCATAAAGCACTATGAGAGAGAGTATGCCAATGGTATCTGAAAGCAGGCATGCAGTATAAGCCAGATAGGTACTGCTGGAGGCGCATCTTATGGTGGAAAATAAAGAGGATGCTCTACTTGAGTCAAAATAGTGCAAGTAAATAATCTATCGTGTAATTCCATATTAATACGGTGAGATAGTTATGTCCTGTCTGTGCAAAAAAAAAAAAAAAAATGGTGATACACTAGCTAAATATTTTTATATTTAATGGATACTAATGAATGAGTCAATAGCAGTTGCTTCCAGAGAATATCTGTAAAACAAAACCATGCCTATTATCTTCTCTGCTTTGAATCTGGTTGGTTTAGAATAGATTATAGTAGAAGAATGAACCAAGTAATGTTTTTAATACCCAATAAACTCCTTCTGCATAGCACTGTTGGGGAGTTTACATAATGGGAATAAGTTGGAGAGTTTACATTATGTTGTCCTATGAGTGAGTACACAGGACTGGAAATGTATGTGTGGCTTAATTTCTTTCAGGGTTAAATGCTGGCTGAGCAACCAGGTTCAGATGATGTGTGCTGCATTAGGTGTCCGAAGTCTGGGTGGTCTGGTGCATTTCCACAACAGGTGAGCGGTGCTGTTGTTTGGGTATTTATTTCTTGCAGTACTCAATGTCTCCAGTTTCCAAGTGGGATTCTTATTCCATTACTGCACAGGTACTATGATGGTGCAGTTTGATCCAAGAAGCTGTTTAGATTGTCTAGAATCTGTCAAGATGTTTGCATGCCCTACCGTGTTTTCTGTTGTGTATTGACAGGGTATGCGAAAGTGGAGTAATACTGTATTCTTGATTAAATATGCACTTAGACATTTTTCTCAATGTGTACCACTAACACATTATAATCACATGCAAGAACATTGCCACAAACTGTTCTATTATCCAATTTGTTTGGTAACTAGTCTTCATGCTGTTTCCTAAAGTAAGTTTTGGATGATATTTCAAGAAGTTCTTCTAATATCTTGGTTGCTTAGTGGTAGATACTTGTCATGCAGGCTCCTGAAATATCTTTTTGCTTGTGCTTTATGGAACAACAAAAATCATGTTCTAGTATCTTTCATTTTAGAGTGTTAGTGTCAATATATGCCTCTGTGAATGGTAATGTGGGAAGCTAAAATGCTGGCTCCAATGAAGTCACGTATTCTCTGCTAAAAGGGTACTGGTTTTGGTGAAATGCCAAAACTACTAAAATATGAAGGGCCTCTTGAAAATATGAGGGAAGATGACTTATCTGGTGTAACGTACTGTCAGAAGTTTCAACATATCTCATAGTGATATTAGTGTTTTAAAATGTTTTGTGTTCTTCCTCTTCCTGTGGATCTGCGGATAAGCTGTGTACCTGAAAGCCTTTGTCACTTGGAGTCTCAGTTGCGGGTCTGTGCTCACTGGATAGGTCACCTGATGGGGCCTTGTAGTCTGGAGCATAAACATCGAGTAATTACTTTTATGGTTGTCATTGCAGGGAGAACAGACCGCAGGGAGGAGGCATCTGTGTAGCCAACCACACGTCTCCATTAGATGTTCTAATCCTGGCCAGTGATGGGTGCTATTCCTTGGTATGAACAAGAGAGTCGGTAAATATTGGTAATGTTGAGATGTCTGTAGATGTAGTGTTGGATAAAAGGATAAAAATACTGGTAGAGGGAGCAGGACTTGATGGAATTCAAACTCACGTTCAGGACCGCAAAACAGTAGCCTGTGCACAGTTATTACTAAGAAGGTTGGTATAATTAATGAATGAGCTTAGAAACTAAAGCATCTGTATTCAGAATTTTATAATCTGTGTGTGTTTGCATAGTAACCAATGTATTTTGGGCTTGCAGGTTAGCCAGACACATGGAGGGCTTCTGGGACTCGTTTTAAGATCTTGCATGCAAACCACTCAGCATGTTTTGTTTGAACGCTCAGAACTGAAAGACCGTCATCTGGTGAGGAAAAAGTAAGGTAGTGAGGTGTTTGCTTAATTGTTGCATGAGGTCCAAGTATGAGTTGAGACTCTTCTCACCCTGCATCTCTTTTGTGGGCAGCTGTAGGTCGTCATCAGTGTAAGGTCTGGAACTGGTCCATCAATGAAGGTGCAGGGTGTATCAATCACCTTCTGAACTTTTGATTGTTAGCACCATAACATCTGGGAATTTCCACATTAACACAATTACCCTGTCTGCCACAGGCAGAAACCTGCTCGTTCATTTTTGAGGCTGATAATTCAGGATGTCAGGACAGACTGGAGTTCTGTCAGCACATCTGCTTCCTATATCATGCCTTGCCCTGGTATGTTTTTCATCAGCTCTGAGCACCAAGAGTCTGGTTATATCTCTTGTGAGTATGGAATAAAGGTAGACTGATAGTAGCAAATGTTAACCTTAGGCTTATGTTTTTGCTTGTGCAGGTGTTCAGTTTAATGAGTTGTGACTCGCTCCCTCAAATAGAAACATCCTCAACGCTCATCAGCCTTACATGTAGCAGTTTGCAGAAGGAATTAAGCAAGTTCGAGGTGGGGAGGGGGTGGAATATGATGAAGGTATCACGTAGCTGCTCTAGCAAAAGGCGTCTAGAAGGTGTCCTAGAGCGGTGTTGTAATATGTTTGCTTGATGCCTATACTGCTCTCCAGGCCTGCAGTATGGATTCCTGGCAGAGGCAGCAGGTTGGACTTCAAGGATGTGAGCAGGACTGAGTCAGTGTGGCAGTTCTCATGTTCTCAGGTGTTTGCACAGACTGTTGTTAGTCATCCTAAATCTTCATGGAATAGGGTGCAACACAGCTAACATTAAGCAAGTGTCTATGACAGTTTGTCCTTAATAAAACAGAGAACGTTCCCCTGTGCTGGATCTTTCTCTTCTTTTTTTTTGGTATCTGATGTAATGTTCTTGTTCTTTAATGCAGACTGGAGAGGAACTGCATGTTTTTGAGTCATAGGAAAGATGGGTGTCTCAGAAAACAACAGATTTTGTGTGTCAGTAATCTGTTATTAGTAATACATTTCTTTTTAAGTGATGAAGAATATGTAGTAAAATAGTGGCCTATCTCTTAACTGTGTGTGGAGAATCGTTAGATACTTATACAAAACTGATGTTATGAATCTGGAAGACAAGAAAACTTGAAGTCTGGAATATACTTCAGTCAAAGGAAAGTTCGACTGTGTTTTTAGCTGGAACCTGTCAAAGATAAACAGGAAACGATTTTTACATGCCTCAAGTGCCACTGTTCTCCTGCTTTGTGTTAATTAGGTTAAAAAGGTGAAATAAAACTGCATATAGTTTTGTAGAAAACCTACTCATGTGATTAACAAGAGAAAACCCCCAAGATAAAGACATGAAACTAGTACACATCCTGGCTCAGGCTACTGACTGCCAAGGGCTTTTCTTATCCTATATAAAAGATAACAGATGTTTAGATTCCTGGCCAAATATGAAAGTCCTCTATGAAAATGAAGTATATACTGAAATTTTGTTGTCTTTCCACAGAATTAGAGAACACATTGCAGATAAGGCCAAATTACCTGTTTTAATTTTTCCAGAAGGTAGGAAGCAAATATATTGATTTTATTGCTTTGCTCACTTCTTGCCACTAAGTTCAGTTTATTATACCCCATCTTTACAAGTGATGTGTTTGCTTTTAATCTGTAGAATTTATTAGCTCTTGTGAGATATTGAATGTCAGATTTTAATATTTTAATACAGTTTTATGCCAGTCTGTTTGCTTTAGCGTGTAGCATAATGGAACTGAGAACAGGCTCTGGCATTATGTTTCAGAACTGAAGTTTACTTTATCCTTTAGCAACTTAAGTCTCCTTAAAACAGTTTAGGATTCATTTGCTGACACTTTTCTTAGAGTGGATTAAACTCTTACTCTGTTTTATTTCTGGCTAGGTACCTGCATAAATAACACATCAGTAATGATGTTTAAGAAGGGAAGCTTTGAGGTGGGAGGGACCATCTATCCAGTAGCAATCAAGGTAATGCACCTGCAGTTTCCCAAACATGGAAGGATTATTGGCAGGAGCTTGTCAAGTCAGAGAAGCTGTAAATGTATAAACTTTAAGAAGAGGTTTGTTCTGTGTGAATAAGGCACTGAATAAGCCCTGAGAAAAATGGAATCTTTTCACAGTGTGCAATGTATTTTAGCTCAGTGCAGTATGGGAAATATTTCACTAGATGTCTTTACAACTGTTTAAGAGCAACCTGAAAAGAACAGTGGCAACGTGCTGTGCTGTGTGTTCAGTTCTGCCTGCTCTTTCTGTCCTAGTGCTCCTGGGTCTTGTGTGTTCTGGGAAGAAAGGCGCTTTACTTGGCACTTCCAAGGCTTTCTGAGTAGCTTTAGCCAAGTCACCCTAGCTCTAGATACATTAGTTATTTCTACCAGAATGATAATGCTGCCTAATCTTATGGAAATTGTTAAAGGTGCTGCAAGTATTATCAAGGAAACCTTTGTAGTTAGCATATCTATAGATGACAAGTCCTTATGTTTTGAGTAGATCTATCTGGTTATAATTGAGATGTGTTTCAGTGGGTCTCTTATAGTTTGGGGTCTTGCATTGCCTTGTTAACTGTTATAAACTTGTGATAAACGTTGAAATGTGGAGCTTTACCCTGAATTTACTACTGCTTTTAGGGGAGATGTGATTAAGTTTGCTCCTGATTTCACAAATTAAGCTGTGACTGCGTGGCCAAAAAAGAGCAGCTTATGTGGTTTAAACTAAGGTAGCAGATCATGCCCTTTTGCTTATTCTTCTCATCTTCCAGTATGACCCCTGCTTTGGAGATGCGTTCTGGAACAGCACAAAGCATTCCTTTGTGACCTTTGTTTTTAATGTGATGACCAGCTGGGCTATTGTCTGCAATGTGTGGTACCTGCCACCGATGGTCAAAGAGGTACTTAGGCTTTCATATGTTTTGAAAATGGTCATAAAATGTTGTCTGGGAGGAAGTCTGCATTACTAGGCATGGTGATTTGGCATCATGTTTTTGAATCTTTATTGACAACTTAATGGACAAAGGCCAGAAAGCAACACTGTAGTCTTAAGTGAGCATGGATTTCTGCAGGTTAGTTATTTTCAATAAAAAATTACTCTTGCAGAGATTCAGACATTTCTGCATCATGCTCCCAGTTGTTCCCGCACAGCTTCTTCTGTGCAACTGCCTTGCTTCCTTCTGCTCCCACAGACTAGAAGAGATGTTAAAATGTGGTTTTATGCTGCGGGAGTCTTGCCCCTCAGCCTAGCACAGACCTCCTTTTTTTCACTCCAGAACTCATATACAGACTCAGCCCTTCATACTGGGGTACTTCTGCCTTCTGTGTCCCACCTCTACCTCCATCTGCACAGCTTTGTGTCACCTCCTTGCTTCTCGTCCCTACAGCATATCTGGCTAATCCTCTGCCCGGTGGCTTTACCCCACAACTTGGCACAGCCTTTCAGCCCACTGCCCCTGGATACTGACCTGATGCTGAGAGAGTGGCCAAGACCTTTGCTTCAGCAGTAGCCCAGTTTGGTACTGCCTACCCCAGTCTTTGCTCAGCCCTATTCTTGGCAGAGAAGCTGCTGTAACACACGTATTGTCAGTCCTCTGCAGTTTGGGCAAACAGACTCCTGTGGACCTGCAATAATTCACTGATTCTGAAAGCACCAGGCCCCAACCTTGTTCAAGGCACCCCATCTCCTCCAAGGTGATCCTGTCAGTGTGTTCAGACCATTACTGGAGTACTGGGAGCAGATGCATCCTGCGCTCTGACAGACCTGTCACCTCACTCTATTGTCCCAGACAGTCCCAGAAACCACAGAGCCTTCCACTTTGTTCTTTTTGACACTGAATGGTGGCAAACCAGGCGGTGTTCCTCAGGACCAGCTGGAGCTGCCCTGCAGGTCACATTTGGGTTGTGGGCCTGATATAAATTGAAGTTCTTGCTCTCTGACCAGAAGTGATGCCTAAAGTGAGACATGGAGAAAATGTTCAAGTTGCAAAGCAAATAATTAACATATTTTTTCAGGAGGGAGAAGATGCTGTTCACTTTGCCAACAGAGTCCAGGCTGTCATCGCTGCTCGGGGAGGAATGTTGGTGCTTCCTTGGTAAGAAGCAACACCTTTGAGGTGGAGTTTAAAGCATATTTATGTGTTCTGTATTCTGAAACAGTAGTCTGGATTCTTTTAAAACCTCTTCCAGATGAGCTTTGCTTGGGCTGTAGTCCATCACCCTTACTGACTGAGTAAATATTACTTTATTCCTTGAACAGCTTCACTAGAATAAATAGACAATATATTACAAAAAGAGAAATGGAGCTGACAGGTGGATCTAGCCAGCAGGTAATATTTGGTGAAAATAAATTATTTGCCTGTTCAGTGCTGGATTAAAGGAAAGGCGTTGTTTGTGTTTTATGGTAAGTTCTGGGAGTACAGATCATTTAGCATTGTATTGCAAAAGCCAGCATTTAGGGTGAAAACTGCTTTGACTGTGTAGTCAAAATCTTTTAACATTTTTCTGCCTTTACAGTGAGCAGTGAGACTGCTTCTTTTCTATATCTTTCAGGGATGGGGGACTGAAAAGGAAAAAGGTCAAAGAGTCTCTCAAGGAAGAGCAACAGAAAAAATATTGCCAGATAGTAACAGAAAATGGATCTATGGGAAACGGAAGTGTTTGTTAAATGGTATTTATTTTATCTCATTTTTCTGGGCTATTTTTAATATTAAATGACATGTTTTCCTGCCGTCCATGTAAGATATTTTCCATGTGATGACACAGCAGGGAAGCCATAAAGAGATAGTATTTTGTTTTAAATAAGGGTGTCATTTTATAAATAGATTTACAATATATTAGTAAAATTCTCTCCAATGTTGAGCGAGAAGAATCTGCAATAAAATTACTTAGGTTCATTAAACCACAGTTTAAAAAAAATCTTTAAGTTTCCTTGAAGACTTGAATGCTAACTTCTTAATAAAACAGCTCCATACTTTTGGCCTCTATCAATGGCTTAGAGTAGCAGTTTTCCTGTGAGCCACAGGCACTGTGCTGCCATAGAGACAGACCTTCTGATGCCAGAAAACATTGAGCCATTCACCAAAACACACTTTTGCATTCCAAGTTGGAGAGGAAGTGTTGGATGTCAGAGGGAAAAGGGGTAGTCGATGACTTTCCCCTCTCTGTGTCACAAGACCAGGGATGGCCAAGCAGGAATTTTTCCAGGGTCCCACTGACAAGCAGCAGGACAGTGGCCAGGGCAGCATTTTCCTGACCTGGTTGTGTGATGCTAGGATAAATAAGTTACAGCCAAAGACAGTGTCATAGAAAAATACATAGTAATTTTAATTTATATTGTGACTTCCAATTTTGCTCTATCCCTTTCTATGTCTGTTTGTATGCATTACACAAATTAAAGAAAACCGATGTCATGACATCTGTTTTCATCTGTTGTAATTATTTCTGGATCGGCACCTGTTTGTGTTAGCACTTTATGTGGAGGCTACTGATTTGCTCTCTGACAAACCCACCATCCAGAAATAAATACAGTGAGTACATTTAGGGAATCTGAGATGAAAATATTCCCATCACCTACAGTATTTCTTTGTATAAAATATTTGCTCTCCTGTTAAGTAGCTCCTGTATGGAAGAATCTAGCTTCTTTAATAATCTGAATGTCACTCATGAAGCACACACAAGCAGGTATTATAGTATTTTGATCAAGTTGTGTTAAGATAAACGAGGTGGTAAGGACAGTTAAGGTTTGAGTGACAGCAGCTTGTTCACCGTTGTCTCAGCAGAGATTGAGGACCTGTTGCAGGGAGCACAAATATACCCTGGGGCACCCCTGGAGTCACCCTGAGGACCACCTCCACCAGGGTCAGCCCAAGAACCCCCCCGGTGCCACCCTGGGGCACTCCCAGTGTCACCCCACAACCCTCCTGGTGTCACCCCAGGGCATGGCTGGGATCACCCCAAGAACCCTCCCACCCCAGGACCCACCCTGGCCAATAGGGAATTTGGGTACATGATATCTGGTGTGGGTTTATACAATGAGTCTGACTCCACCATTTACCTGAAGCATTATATTTATTCATCACCTCCTCAGGACAAAGAGATATTGGTAATATAACCAGAGCACCCCTTAAAGGGGTTGTTGGATTACTCAGGTACCATCTATTACACGTTTCATTCCAAAGGCTGGTCCATTTTGGGGGGGTGGAATTTGATAGAATGCCTCTTTGTTCACTCTCCAGGGTCCATCAGAAGCATACTGTTTTTCAAATGGAGCTTTCACTCTGCCTCAAGTGCAACTGGTGGTACAGTTTTCAACAACTGTACGCAATTTACTCTCCAGCAACTTGGAGAAGTTAATCTTAACTCTGGAAAAGCCAATACCTTCTCCTGAAGACTTGGAAATAGGGACACAGACTCCCTGATTGGTGTGATTCTGGGCACGTGCAAACCTTTGAATTGGTTCCCAGGCAAGGCTGAGGACTCACTTCCGCTTCTGTCATTGAGGATGGTGAAGGCGGGGAAGGGGGTTTTCCAAAACATCATATTTCACAAAATGACAACAACGTTATGTCAATAATTACTAGGTCTGTAAAGGCTTCTGCAACAACCTGCAAATACGTAGAACAGAACAGGTTTAAAAGGATGGTACAATTCATCTGGTATTGATTTGATGGTCCTTTCCAAAAGTATCCATGACTATCCAGGCATGGAGGTTATGTGGAGTTTTTAGGGTTAAAGGTACTTCTCCTACGGTTGGTAAGTTTACCAGAACAGGTTGTTCTGGGCATTGGTGTGGGTGTACCACGTCATTTGCTTCCCTCTTCCCTAGGAGCAGGGAGCGGGGTTTGGGAAAGAATGTGATGATCCTGGGACATCCATTGATCCCCCAGCAACTGTATACTTTTGCTACGGCCTCAGAAAGTCTTGCAGGTCATCCAGAATTGTAGGGGCTAAGGGCACATTTTAATAATCCATTTATTTTTTCCACTATTCTATTAGTTTGAGGATAGTAGGGGGGTATGAAATATCCATTGTATTTCTTCACCTTTTACCCATTCCTGAACCACCCTGGCAGTAAAGTGGCTGCCATTATCTGATTGGATTGACTGGGGTTTAGGTAGATAACCATAGTAACAGTCCTTTTACTGTGTTGTCCCCAATTGCTCTTTGAAGAGACACAGCCTGGGTAAGTCTCAATACCACTTTCACCCCAACAAGGACATACTGCTTCCTGTCTGACTTCTTAAAGGGTCCTATGTAATCAACTTGCCAAGTTTCCCAGAGACCCTTTCCGTCCCACAAGTGGAGGGGGGGCTCTTGCAAGGGATGACTCTCTAATTGGGTACAGCATTGATTGCAAGCAGAAATGACCACGTTACACAGTTCCTGGGTTACAGGCCAGCGCCTACCACCAGCTTCCTTAAAAAGGTCTTTAACCCCCAAATGACCATGTTTCACATGTAGCCATTCTAACAGATGCGCCCATTTTGCTTCTTCAGCTTCTGCTGCCACTGTAGCTAAATGGGTTAGTGAATCCATTTGATTATTCCAAATGTGGGTTGGGTGGTCTCCCTTTTGGTGGGCAGCCAGCCATCCCACCAGGAAGGTCCCCTGTTTAGCAACATTTAGGATTTCTTCCCACTTACCTCTTTACCACACAGGTACTTGATTAACTTCCCACTGATTTTGTTCCCAGAAAGGGAGCCGCTCAGTGCAGCCTTTTGAACACAGAGTATGAACCTGTATAAATACTGGTTCTTTGTTCTTGGCCTCTCTTTTTATTACACTCCAAACTGCCATCAGTTCCCCAACTTGAGCACTCCTCTTCACAGTAACCCGTTCACCTGAATCAACATGTAAGGCCACTGCCCAGTATTTTCATACCTTTCCTTATCTTTTTGAGGATGCATCAGTAAACCACACATTCTTTAAGTGAGGTTCAAATGGAGATGCTGGTTTTATAAGAAAAGGGGGAATCTCCTGGTTGGATTGGTTATCAGGTGACTCCTGTATCTGAAGTATCTTAGGAGCTCCTTCTTCTATTTTACATGCATGACAATAATAGTCCAGTTGTGCATATCATTTGCTGTTCTGGTTGTGCAACCCCTACAGGAAGTGGAGCCCCAGCCATTATTTGCTTTAGGACCTTAAAAGGCCTTCTCAAAATAATTGTTTGTTGCTTTATGACCTTTTCAGCCTCTTGTAGGGCTAGATTGACTGTAAAAAGGCCTTTTTCCCAAATTGAATATTGTTTTTCTGCATCCTTAAAGCAGAAACCGATAGGTTGGGTCAGGCCTGCAGGTCCACGTTGCCATGTATGTGTTGACAGCCCATGAATGGCAAAATCTCATTCGACATGCAGGTGATCTGTTGAGTGCGTTGGCCCTAAGGCCTGATATACCTCAGCCTCAGAAATCAATAATTTTAAGGCTTCTTCATGGACAGTGGCCCAATTGCAAGAGGTCCTTCTCCATATTGGATCATGTAGGGGTTGGGCTATGATGGAAAAATCTAGGATATGCTTTCTCCAAAACACCAGCAGGCCTAAGGCATGTTGGAGTTCCTTCTTGTTTTCAGGCATTCTTACTTGTTCAAAGGAGGTCCGAGTTTCCAGGGGAATCCACACTGTTCCTCCCCTCCACCAGATACCCAGGAATTTTACTTCTGATGGTGGAGGCTGTACTTTCTCTGCTGGGATCTGTAGCCCTAAACTCTCCAGATGAGTAATGATTTCTGTTTGTGTCTGCCCCACCGCACCAGTGTCAGGGCCGCCTATCAGTAAATAATCAATATATTGGTATACCTTAACTCCCTTTTCAGGGATAACCTGGGCAATCTCCTGTGCCAGTGCATAGTGGGTGGTGGCTGGTGAATACCAATATCCCTGAGGAAGGTGTGTAAAAGTAAACTGCACCCCTTCCCAAGTAAAAGCAAAGCGGTCTCTATCTGCTTCCTCCAAGGTAACTATAAAAAACATGCCTTTGACATCAATAGTTGCTAAGATTGGGTGGACTTGTTCCTGTATGGTGGCAATTAGTTCAGCCAAGTTGGGCACAGCAGCTGTTAAGGGACCAGTATTGGCATTCAGGCACTGATAATCAATTGTTAATCATCACTTCCTGTTTGGTTTGTGGACCGACCACACAGGGGAGTTATAATGTGAGTTGGGACAATTATCTCTCACTCCTGCAGCTCAGTTATCACAGGAGTTATTCCTGCTTGGGCCTATAAGGGAAGGGGCTGGGGTTTGGCATTTACAATTTTTGAAGGTGGCAATTCTGGTGCAGGTTGGAGTAATCACACTGAGACAGGCAGGAGGCTGAACACCCACTCCTTCCCCAAGTCTACCCAGGCATGCCGTTTAAGTAAATCAAGCCTGAGAATGGTTGTTGGTAAATCTCCAAGGATCATCATAACCTCTACTGTAGTGTCACCTCCAGGCAACCAGCCATTAACCCAAGCCATTGGCTGGGGCCGGAAATTTCCAAACATGTCTGTGACTCAAATCTGTTTTTTATCAGTAACTATTCCATTGTGTTTAGCAATGTCCATTCAGAGAGCTGACATTTGAGCATCCGTGTCAACTAAAAAGGTTACTGGGGTCTTAAAGGGCTGAGAAGGAAGGTGATCATCAAATCCCCCTTAGCAGTTTCTGTGAGCCTTCTTAAATGAATCCACTGGCCGTCCGCGGGCTCACATGTTGTGGGCGGCACATCTCGTTTCCTGCCCCCAGGTCAATCAGATGTCTCCTAGCTCTGCCCTTATGCTCCCTCTAGCGGGCAGTTCATTTTTGTGGAGGATCTTCCATGTCCTGATAAGCTTTTCCAAGGACGTGGTAGGCATTTGGCCCATCAGTTCTCAGGGGATTCCCATCTGTATTCCCTGAGCCCACAGAAGGTTTCTCTTTGTCTTTGAGACACAGAAGGGAGTTCGATTTACCCACAGTTCCACTCTCTGTACAGCAGCTTTTGGTTTTGTGACTCCTCTGTAAAATTGGCAAAGTAACAGACTCTTAAAACCATGTTTTAAGGTTTTAAAAGTAGCATTTCTTATTCAGTACCGAGGCCAGACCAGGAGTGGCCCTCCATAGGTCCGCCACTGACTAGTTGGTCATACATGGCTTATATTGACAGAAAAATTACATGTTCATTACATATTCGTTACAATTCTTGGAAACCATTAACATATTCCACACTTACTCTAACACAAGCTATCCGTTAAGCAATGCTAAGCGGCATTCGCATGTTTCTCAGTTACCTGTTTTAAAAGTATATGTCGTAAATCTATGTCAACTTTAAAAACAGGATATGATTGCTAAGTGCAAAGATTCTACGGTTACAAGGTCTGCTTATACAAAAGATTCTATGGTTACACGGGTGGTTACTCTTCAAAGATTGATACCTTAATATTCTCCTAAACTATACGTGTTTTATAATTCCTTAAAATACAGTCTAATAATTAGAAATACAGGTATCACTCCTGGCATAATTGATTAGCTCCTGAGCCTTGTCCCCCCAAGACATGGCCTGGCTCCTTTGAGAACTGGGCCTCCCTGCAGGGTTAGTGTGTCCCTTAAATGGTCTTGCAATTGCACCACACACAGTTTCAGTGAGTCGGGAAGACCCTGGGTCAGGGGAGTCATCCTGTCAGGGTCTGCATTTGACAGCATTGGGGAAGGTGGCTGGGGAACTAGGTGCCTGCTGTGCATTAGCTGGAGGCAGGCAGACTCTTGCAAACTTTCAGTTAGGTGATTTATAGTGGGGGTATCAATGTATACTGGGTCTCCCCTTTCTAAAGGGTCCAGCTCTCCCACCCAGTAGAGTTAACGATCATGACTCTCTTTGATCATTAGTTGTCAGAAACACTCCAGGCCCGCAATACCCTTGTGCTTCCTCTTCTGAAAGCAGCATTTGATCCCTGCCCCGGCCCCCCTTAACAAAATTCTCCAAATACTTTCTGTTTTTTGGGCTAGCCTACTATATTTTTCCTGAATCTTTCATAATTCAGCCACAGAGTATAGTACTCTTTGGGTGGTGACTTGCAGAGCCGACCCTACTTGGCCTCATGCCAGCAGGGTCCCAGTGGGGTCCCAGGATTGACCTTGGCATTGCGCAGGGGGTCTTAGCGTGACCCCAGCGTCATGCTGGCAGGGTCCCAGGGTTGACTCTGCCATCACACTGAGGGGGTCTCGGCATGACCTTGCGGTCATTCCCAATGGACTCTCAGGGTGGTCTTGGGACTGACCTCAGCATCACACCAGGGGCTCTTGGCATGACCTCGGGGTCATGCTGGCAGGGTCTCTGTGGGGGTCCCAGGGTGGCTGTGGTATCACACTGGAGGGATCGGGAGGCTGACCCCAGCATCACGCCTGAGAGGTCTCAGCATAAGCCTGTGGCCATTCCTGTGGGTCCTGGGGTTGACCCTGGCATCATGCTGGTGGGGGCTCAGGGCAGTCCCGTGGTCACCCCAGCATTACACCATGGGGGATCTTGGGATGACTCCATGGTCATTCTGGGGGTGTTCCAGTGGGTATTGGGGTGACCCCAGGGTCATGCCGGCAAGGTCCTGGGGGGTCCTGGTGTAAGTCCGGAATCATGCCAGGGGGTTCTCAGGATGACCCCAAGGTCATGCCGGCAGGGTCCCTGGGGGGCTGCCAGGGTGGCCACAGCATCACATGGAGGGGTCTCAGGATGACCCCAGGGTCATGCTGGAAGAGTCCCAGGGTGACCCTGGCATCACGCTGGAGGGGTTTCTGGAGGGTCTTATGTTTAAAGCATAGTGTGCTGCTTTGCTAACAGGGTATAGTAACCCGAAACAGATAGTAGCTATCAAGCATTAAAGCACCGTGAGTTCTGTGTAAATGACTGTAACTGCCTCAATGTGTTTGAGCCAGTTTTTCAGACAGGTTCTCTGCATTTTCTAGGCCTCCAAGAACTCATGTGACTCAAATATGAGATGCGACCAAAAGTTTTGAGGTTTCTTTATATATATATTAAAACATAGATGCTTTTTTTCTGTGTGTGCATACATATGTACATACATTTTATTTGTATATCAAGGAATGCATGAGTGTCTACTATCTATTAGGAGCATAGCGTGGACATGAGAAATGTGAGTTAATTATAACAATAGAAATGCTACAGATTGTTAGAAGGTGTAGTGAGAAGCAAATTAGTGACTTGTTGTACTCTGTTTGGAGTTTGCTGAGACATCTAATAATCTTTCACTTGCATGTTAAGGCTGACTGTTGTAGCTACAAACTCCTTACTCGTCTTTTCTCCAACTGTCTATTTCTACAACTGTGTCTCATCTTTGAAATGTCTGAAATGCTCTTCTCTCTCTGACTTCTGCTGACCTATTCCATGCTCTTGGGAGATGTCTCCCTTTTTCCTGACTCCCTGTTTTAAGATTATGTTTCAGTACTTGTACATCCATGTAGTATAAGACATGTGCAAGGAATGCCATCTAGTGGCGTCTAGTTAGTGCTAGCAAGCTCCCTTGCAGAGCTTTCTGCAGGTTTCATTTAGGGCAGTTGCCCTGAATTCTGATGAATAAGCCTGTTATTTTTCCAACACTTCCAGAAACGGTGAAAACGTAGAAATAACTCTGCATACCTCAAATGCTGGATCTTTCATTATGGCTCATGGTGTACTACAAGCAAAGCTTGTGCTTGTTCTAAGTTTCAGCAGTCTATATTGTATGGGGCTTTTCCAGGCCATCTTTTCCCCCTGACAAAGCAAAATCTGAAATACTTCTATCCTTTAGTTGTTTCAAAATCAGATATGTGTCTAACACCTGAGCTTTTATTTGCATTTTAAAATTCAGCAGAGACAGGTGGCAAGCCTGGGATGTTCCTGAAGGCAGCATGACACTTGGATTTGCTGCAATGAGTTTCTTCAGTATCTTGATGCTGTTTGTTGCTGATCTGGGACTAGGGACACTTTCAGAAGAAAACATGTTCTCAGGTTCATGAAGGATATGTTCTGAACTTGTTTTCTAGCAGCACGTTTCCTTCAGCTGTAGTGAGAACAGCGAGCAGTTAGTGGTGAATTTGCTGACCCAGGGCTTTACTCCAACTCTTCCTTGTGCAGCCTGCCCTGAGTGAAAGCGAGGAAACCAGCCAGGGACGCTCTTCACCTGGTGTCTGTTTGCAGCCTCAAGGCTCTCTAAAGAACCTATTTTGGTTATGTGTGTAGTTCGAGGCCTGATTTCAAGAAGGCCGGTGGAGACAGGTCACAGATTTGTTATGGAGGGGACCTCTGGGTTTTCTGGCCTCTCTGTGGAACTAGCTTTCGGAGATGTTTGTGCTGAGGTGAAACACTCGTTCCTTGCACTCTTCTGAGGATGTTTCTCAGCTGTGGCACAGATAATGGAGCTGACCTGCGAGGGGCTCATAGGTTCATTTTGTTTTGGAAAAGTACGCTTAGAAGTTAGTGGACATGTGGTAGAGATAGAGGCCTTCTTGGCTCTTCTTGGCTTTTCTATTGTTGATTTGCACAGATATGAAGAACCTTAGCTTTGAACCATTTCTCCTCTCCCCTCCTCCTCCTTGATTTATTATTCTATTTAATGATGGCTCCTCAATTAGTGTACCAGACTCCTTTGTGAGCAGGGTTCATGGTGATCAATTGTCATCAAGGCTAGTGTTTAGTACAACCAATCAGTGACGTTCTGTATAATGGCTGTGGTATTGACTGATTTCTAATTTTACAGTATGTTGAGCCCTGTTGAACTCTTTTAATATGGTAATTGCATTACTAATCAGTAGTCATGATTTGTGTGCAATTGTGTGGATTATTGACATTGGTTGATATTCCTTGGTATTTGTATCTGACTATAAGAAAGATGCACGTGGTGAAACATTTAATATCCACATGGTGGATATCAAATAAATAGAATAATACTGGGAAAAATACTATAGCTTTGTATATCAGACTTTTAAGAAACAGATTATTAGATAATTTAGAAAGGTATATTATTTTTATATGGGATATCTATTAAATACTACCTTTTAAGTTTATACAGACATCTATTTTTTACATCATATTTTGTAACTACATCATAAACGTTTATTATTTTATACATTAAATACTGTGTTTATCAAGTATATAATAGTTTTGTTTGTTTGTTTTTAAGTGCTCATCATATAGGGCTACAGGCAGTCTCCTTTACTCATATAATTTATAACTTCACAGAAGACATGAGTATGTACACAAATTCAGTAAAATAAACTGTATCATAGAATTGTAGAATACCAGGTTGAAAGGGACCTCAAGGATCACCTGGTCCAAATTCCAGTGGCTGATTGTTCTCATCATGAGAAATTTTCCTCGTGTCCAATCGGAATCTACTGAGGAGTAACTTGTACCAATTACCTCTTGTCTTTTCCATTTATGTTAGATTTGAGCTGATTTCTATCCAGATGCTGTCTTATACATTTGGGCTTTTAAATTATTTTTTGCGTGTTGCACTGTCATGCTTTGCATTGTAGGTGTGATGCGGGATCCTGGCGACTGCATCAAGCCCATAGTTACACCGGACAGTGTTTCATGTTTCAAATGGGGATGTGTTCCCCCTGCAGTGGGACCAGGAGGTGGCAGCACCATAAGCGTGTATAACAGTGGCGTTAGGACTAGAACCTTAATGCTCGTTTGGGAACTACAAGCCTTAAGATCACTTAAGAAAAAAAAAAAAAAGAAAAGGTAAATTAATTTACTCAACACCAGCGTGCTTTGTCCTTCCTTAAAATACTGGCATGAACAGAAAAGTACAGTATCATTTTAAGTGGTAATTTTGTTCTAGTGAAAGCTTAAGTCTATGAAGACATCATGAAATTCTGCAGTAATACATACATATTTTTTTTCTTAGTTTCTCCTCTCCAGGTGCAGCAGAAAGCCACGCTGCCAGGCCTTGGGGCATGGTGGACAGTAAAAGGAGGTGCCATCCTTGTGATGTGCTCCTGGTGTTGATGCCACAAATTCTCGTGTGTTTGCTGGCTTGTCTATTTGTATTATTTTTGCTCTGAAGATGGTGTCTGCACCCTCACCTATGCTTGATGCATAGAACTGCTCAGATACTCAAAAAATCCCTTTGATGTTAACACAGTGGGTGAGGATTTCTCAGCAGTTTCCTCAGTTGAGTACAGATGCTTTTAAGGTGAGGAAGGGAAGGCCATTGCTGAGTCGCCTTCTGATGCTCCTCTACCACTGCAGAACTAAGCTTTAAGTATGCACTTAGATATTTTGTTGTATTGTGTAAAGGCCCAAATATTAGCAACTTGCAGGAACAAACACCGAGATGTCTCACTAAAAAACGTTGAGCTTGCTAGAAAGGTCCCAAGGTGCCATTTCCAGACTGTCAGGGAGCCTCAGCTGGTTTGCTTCAAGTGATAAAATCCTGCTGTAGATGTGAGGCAAGTGACCACAAAGCCCGTGCTTAGGGTAGCCACATGAAAAGTGCTGGATGCTGAACACCTCGGAATATTTACCTCTGTGATTTATTCAAGTGACCATTGTGTTAGAGAAGGTCCCTCTCCTCCTTTCCCCTCCAGCATTAAAGACTCAGGGTCTCACAGAGTCACCTCAGCATCGGCACATCCGAGACACTTGAGGTTGCGTGGGATACATGTGCGGTTTCTGTGTCACGCGGTTGCCTCCACCACAACGTGCTTCCCCTTAGCTGTTCTGTTATAGCTAGAACCCCCTCTGTTTCTGCTTGTTTCTGTTAAATGTTATTCTCGGGTGTTCACATTTTCCCACTTGTAAGGAGAAACTGGGCTTGGGGCTTTTAACAGGGCTTTAACTGTAGCTGGGTTGCTGAACTCCTAGAAACCTAAATTTCTAAATTATGGAAGTTAAATTTTTTGAGGTGGGCCAAGCCTGGGCAATGTGTTTATGAAGTGCACAGTGCTCCTGAGCTATCATCCGTGCTGGAGATAACACACGGAGGCTGCAGCTCCATCAATGCACACCACTAGGCTTAACAAGTATGTAGAAGCCAGGCTAATTTCAGTGTAAAGAGAACTGGAGGTCCATGACAGCAAAAAGGTAAAATTCCTTAGGTTCCTGGATACAAGGCAAAGCTGAAAACATCTGACTCCTTGTATAAAGTGTATCTGTATTTACAGTGAGTTATGGCAAGTACACAGTGGAAAGAAAGCGTGACCTGCCTGCAGCCAGAAGACAGTCGAGAGAGTGCAGAATTCCCCCAAGCAGTTTGCTGGGTACCTGCCTTTCCTCAGCAGCAGGAGACAAAAGGGAGGACCGGGATAACCACCCCAGCCCTCTTTATTTCCAATACAATACAGATATTTACATGACATGAAACTGTTTGATATTCTGAAGCTGCCTGGCTCTAGTGACAGGAGACAAACAAAAAGCTACTTTTTCATTAGCTCTGCCATACCAGAAGCCAATAACACTTGCAATAATTTAACCAGGGCAGAGTGTGATGGCTGCAGGAGGTGACACTGTCCAGGCTCTCTTCCTGAGACCGGTCAACATGATTTCTCTCATCCTGAAAACCAGGTTTGCAGCCATGTTCCACATTCCCAAACCTCAACAGGCTCTGATAATTAAGTGGGATAAAATAAGCATAGTTGAAGGAACGTAAAAGTAAATTGTTCAGAAAAGCAGTGTGGTAAGATTGATGAGAATTTTACACATGCTTTTCCCCAGTCTTTTACTGAACCCAATCCTCTGTCAAAATCATGTGTTACATTACATAGCTGTGCGTATTAAGGCAATAACTGCAAATGTGTCCTTACTACGGTCATAAAAATACATTGTTACTAGTGTCGACAGAACAAAAATTAAGAATCATCATAATTTCTCACGAAGTTAAAAAACAAACCAAAACTTTTTTGATCCATTTGGAGCAACTGGTTTAGATAAACTTGAAGCATATAATTGCAACTGAAGCTCTTTTGCATGCACTGTATTTGCGAAATAAATTGAAAAAGATGCTTATATGAAATCTTTTTCTTCCAGGTTTATCAACTCTGATATATTCTATAGGGATGTTTCTTTCTCACAGTTTGCAGTTTTAATTGGAAAATACTTCCCTATAAAGTATGACTACATGTAGCTTGTGCACATAAAATAAGCCTTCCAAAATGAAAGCATGGAAAATGGTTAAAATTACTACTTTTTCTGTGTCTTCTGTGGAATTGTGCCTTACCCTTGCTGAAACCATGGTCCTAGTGCTTGAAAGAAAAAAACTTGTCCTCTTTTGGAGAAACAGACCCACTGGTAAAAGTAAGGCAGAGAAATTGTATGTTCTCAGAGGCTAGAAAGCAAACAAATAAAATGTGATTGCTGGAATTAAGTTGAAACTAATTTATCAGTAGATAAGCCATCAGTGGTTTATAACAGTTTTATCTTGTAAAAGACAAAGGCCACTTGGCAAAGCAAGTAAGCTGTTTTGTGTGGTGGGTTTTTTTTTGTTTTGTTTTGTTTTGTTTTGTTTTTAAATAAGTCAAGAGTTTTTCCAGCTAACAGCCAGTTTTTCTGTGATGTGAGTGCAAATACCTGCATGATGAACTTCATGAACTTCAGCACATTTGCGACAGGACTCTGCCAGCAGCTCTAGGAGGAGGCTGTCGAGATAGCAAGCATGTTTCTTCCCTGCTGACCCAGCCAGAGAAGGTGGTTATTCAAGCAACTCAAGAACAGATTTTTTTTTTTTTTTTCCAATTTAATATTGATGGCATTGTAAATTATTCATGCGAGTGTGGAGGGGAAATGTGGATACAGTAAAATAAGTTGCTTTTTTCATGTGATTTTTTCCTCCATCCCGCTTCTCTTCAGTTTATAGAGAGTGGCTGGCTGTGCCTAGAGCTGCCTCCTCCCAAAATTCCTTTCTGCTGGTGTTTTTTGCCCCACTGGTGTATAATGAGAGACAAAACAGTCATCTTCCCCTGGTCCAAAACACAAATGTTAGAGGAGATTGCTTATTCCTACTATTTGTTTATGGAGCTTGCAGACAGCAGTAGTAGGTACAATAGTCAGGCTATTGCAGCAGAAAAGCAATGCCTTAATTCCACGAGACAAATGTTACAACTAGAGGTCTCCAGAATTTTCTTCTGATGCTTCAGGAACCGCGATGGATTTCAGCTCCTGTGACTCAGGAATTTGCCATATGCCACCAAATTTCACATATACTGTGCTAAGTCAAGACATGTTCGCATTTTGCTAGAAGAAAGGCCAACAAGCACGTGGTCTAAGCCAAAAAATTATTTATTTTCAGTTTTTAGGGTTCTTGTGATCAAACACATAAAACTTTGCCTTGCATGGGACTATCTATGTAGCAGTGCTTGCTTCAGCTGGCAATTTTAGATGTTACTATCTCAATGAAGATGCTGAAACGTAGTGGAGGTGAAATGTGTGATATGTTACTGTGAACACCATATTGTTTTCCTCAAGAGCTAAACAGTTTCCACTGTTTCTCCCTGGGCTTCATCTGTCCTTTGGATGGAGACTCCTGCTCCTGAATGCCAGGTAAAAGCAAACGAAGCAAACACCCCCTTTGGTCTCTACCTTTTGTCCGCAAGATGAAAATTCATGAGCAAATACTCAATGTCCTGTATCACTTTTTGCTTGTGAAGCAACAGACAAAATACAAATTTAAAATAAGCTACTCACAGGTGTGTGTGCTGTGAAGAGCACTCAGTTTGGAAAGTAATGTCCTTTTGATGTGTTTCTGTTCCAGACTTTGGGCATTCTTAACTGACTTGGATCCATGCACCCCTGTAATGTTTGAAAACTACTTGTAGCACAGCTTTTGTGTCCATGTGTATATGGCACCGAGAGGCTACTGCCTTCAGTCCTAACTGCGTGTTTTGGGCACGATCACAACTAAACACTTAGGAGGATAAAAACACTTAAGTGCTGGTTGAAGATCCCAGGTTGTTTCTGTGGTTGTTGTGCCCATTGAGGGATCATCCTGTTCCTGCCTCAGAGACTGGCTCTGCACCCAACTGGATGAGTGGGAGCAGAAGTGAGACGGTGAGAGCAGAGGAGACTTGTCTCAGATGATGAAGTGCCAGAGCCAAAAATAGGAGCCAGTATCCCACACCCTAGTCCTCCTGGAAATAGTTCTTAGGGCCTTGGAGTCTAATTCTAATTTTTCCAATGGACTTGGCTCTTAGATACATTTCTGACCTCTCAAATACCGAGATGGAAATCAAATGTCCCTATTCTAGAAAATGCCTATGAATGCTGAATGCAGACATTACACTGACAGCCTTATTCCTGGAGGAAAATGTTCTTCCCTTCCCTCACGGTGCTTTGGCAGGGCTGCCATTCCTCTTCTACTTCAGCCTCTTTCTGCTAACACTGCTTTCTCAGCACACCAACTGCTCTACAACTGTCATTTGTCCGTCTCAACCACGTTTTATTTCTTTTGGCATGTGCACCCAGTGCCATGGTTCAGTAGCCTTGGGGCTGGTCCCTCAGTGAATCGCTCTCCCCAATTTATAGCTGAAGCACAGAACTCATCCCTCTTTTAAAATTTTGCCTGCTTCACTGGTCACAGATCCAGGAGATGTCCCTGGTTTGTCTTTTCTCCTTCACATCCCCAGCTACTGTGATAGAGCTTCACAGAATCACAGAGTAGTTGGGGTTGGAAGGGACCTCTGGAAATCATCTAGTCCAACCCACTTGCTAAAGCAGGGTCACCTATAACAGATCACACAGGAATGTGTCCAGGTGGGTTCTGAATGTCTCCAGAGAAGGAGACTCCACAACCTCTCTGGGCAGCCTGTTCCAGTGCTCTGGCACCCTCAAAGGAAAGAACTTTCTCCTAATGTTCAGATGGAACCTCCTGTGTTTCAGTCTGTGCCCAAAGCCCCTCATCCTATCACTGGGCACCAGTTAAAGGAGTCTGGTCCCATCCTCTTGACATCCACCCTTGCGATATAGATATATGAGTATAAATGTCCCTCCCATGGCTCTCCTGCACATGCACCTGCTGAGTGCCACAGCTGCGGCAGCACGGCTGTCAGCATGAACCCCCCCTCCCCTCCAGATCCCTAGGGGCCGTTTTTCCCACAGAAGCAGTTTTTAGCGTGGATGTGGTCCGTTTTAGCCACCTTCCTCTTCCCCGAACATCGCCTCCCACGGCGAAGCCCCATGTCCCTTCGCCCTGTGCTTCCAGAAGGACGTGCTCGTTCATGAAGCACCCGTGGTTCCTCTTTACAAGCAAACGCTCCCTATAGCAACATCTACCTAAATAAAACACCTTATACCCTCACGGACTTCACACGGCGCCGGGAAGGGGCTGTCCCCCCGCTCCTTTTCTGTCCTTGCCCGGCCCCGGGCAGGCGGAGCGGGGCGGAGCGGGGCGGAGCGGGGCGGAGCGGGGCGGAGCGGGGCGGAGCGGGGCGGAGCGGGGCGGAGCGGGGCGGAGCGGGGCGGAGCGGGGCGGAGCGGGGCGGAGCGGGGCGGAGCGGGGCGGAGCGGGGCGGGCCGGGGCGGGCCGGGGCGGGCCGGGGGTGGCTGCGCGGCTTTAGGGCGGCGGGTGGTGGTGCTTACCCTCTCAGCAGCACGGACGGCGTCGCGGGGCGCTGCCCGAGATGGAGGAGCTGGGCTCGGTGGCGGCGAGGGTGGGCGCGGTGTGGCTGGCGCTGGTGTTCGCCCTCGTCGTGCTGCCTTCGGCGCTGGGCATCTCGCTGGGCATCTCCGAGGCCTACATGTGGGTCCTGGTGAAGACGCTGGAGGTAGGCGGGGGCAGCCGTCTCCTCAGCCCGGCCGCAGTCCCTCACACGGGGTGAGGGGCGCCCCGCGGGGCGCGTCCCGCCGCTCCGGGGGACTCCAAAATGGCGACCCCCGCTGAGGTGTCGCTTGGGGCCGCTGTGAGACGAGGGGCCGAGTCTCTTCGACCGGCCCGGGCTGACCCTCTCTGGCAGCGCCCCTCGGCCCGGTGGCGCCGGCGCATTTGTGCCTCGTCCTGAGGGGACGCGGTGGGCCCTGCAGGCCGGGTTCGGGTTTCTCCGGCTGAGGGAAGCGTAAGTGCTCGGGCGCGGGCGGGAGGGCCCCGCGGGCAGGTGTGAGGGGATGGGGGCGGCCTTTGCCCCCCCCGCCCCGAGGCCCGGCCCGAGGCCCAGGAAGCCCAGAGAAGCGTCTGTGTCCTACGACCGGCCTTGGGGAGCGAGGGCTGTGGAGCAGACAGAGTGCGTTATGTCCTGTGGGGCATCGTCAATGTTCACTTGTAGTTTTGGAATTCAAGCCCTGAGGCAGAAACCCAGGTCCGTGTGAATTCGCTGGTTGTGCAGACTCTGGCATGTGGTCCTGGAACCCATAGCAGTGTGAAATAAACTTTGTTACCTGAGGCTGTACTGTGCCCTGGGTGCAGTTGTCTCTGCCTGGTGTCGGCAGTTCCTCACCTGGGAGAAACGGTGCTGGGTCACGCTCTCGGAGGGTTTCAGTGCCTGGCACCATGCCCTGATGCTGGCAGTTGTGGGCTCCCATCCGAGTTGACCGTGTCCAGCACGTTGCTTGCCATCTTCCTTCAAATTCTCCAGGAAAGCAAACTTCTCGCAAAGGAACAGCTTTGTGGATGGCATGTAGTTCATCTGAGCGTGAAGGTGGTCCTCTGAAGCTTGTAGTGCTGGTGAGGAAGAGTGTTTCAAAATGATTGGTGAAAATGGTGTGGGTTCAGTTTTTTTTTTTTAGGGAGAATGGGAACCAACGCTAGCAGTTGTAAGGTATAAAAGGTAAAATGACGTAAGGCCACAGTCTGTGGCAATGTAGTCACATCAGTATGTGATTATGGAAAGTAGGTTTTGTCTAATCTTGCTCTATGAGGTTTTCAGTCAAACCTTTTTCATATGCTTCAGTGCCTTTGAGATACTTGGTGCTTGGCTAAAAACAAACAAAAAACCCAACAAACCACCAGCCACCTAATAAAAATGGTGTCTGTTAAATGCGTCTTAAGTTAATACATTTTAAGGCTTTTGGTGAGAATGAACCTACTTGAAGTACTTTCTGTGGCCCAAATAGTGCACAGATAGTTGTTAAGGGTAGAAAACACAGTTATTACTGGAAAAAAAATTCCAGATAGCAGAGGCTGAGGAGGTGAAGGTCACACTGGCTTGAGGGTGCAAACCAGACAGCCTAGTAAGATAGCCTGGTTTGAATGACTTGCCTTCGTCTGTGATTAACCACAATTTACATTCTTAGATCATTAACCATGATTTTTGTAGTGTCATCAAATGTTGCAATAACAGGTGACTCAGAATGTCTTGGGCAGAAGGATGGAGACACAGCTGATGACATATGGATGACAGTGACTTGCTAGGCTAAGAGTAAGAGCACTTCTGATGTGTTAAGGGAGGAAATAATGACTTGAGAGTTGCCATTACTTCTGCATGCAATAGTTTCTGGAATTACATGCCCAATTCTGCTCTCTCTTTACATATATATGTAGTTATATATATATATACACATATATCAATACATGATATTAATATATAATTCTATTGTGTGTACCTATATATTAAAAAAAAATGACAAATTGGGAAGTGTTCTGAGAAGACTCTGATAAGTTTGGCTTGCTGCAGGGGAGAGTAAAGCTCAATCTGCTTAAGTAATCCACTTAGGCAAAATTGAGACGTGAATTCTTTATGCCCTCAGAATACCTGCGTGGGGAGAATCCCTGAAAGAAAGAGGTTTTTTTGTGAAATGTCTCCTGTTCTTTGGCTTGTGAGTCTGTCTTGGTCAGCAGCCTGGGACAGGCTTGTGGTTTGCCAGCCAGTTCCAGGCGTTGCCTGTAAAAGCCCTTGAAGATATGTGTTGTTGCATCTGAATTTTCCCTGCCAAAAATCGCATCAACAGTGGAAAGTGTTCAATACACAGCTACTGGACTTGTGCAGTTGCTCAGGTGTCTGAAACTTCCTGGGCTGTTGAACTGAGAATGCAGGCTTTCTGCTGAGAAGCAGTAGTCTTTTTTTGTGATGATGCTGAGCTGCAAAATGATACGGTCCCTGGCTGAGACCTTTTCCAGCACAGAGGTTGATTTCATAGCTTTCTTAAGCTTTCTCTGTGGATCTCCTTGGTGAGCTCCCTTCTCTCTTTGCAGGAGGATGGGCCTTTGGGCCTGCAGAGCACTCAGTATGGCACTGCTGCTGCCACCTTCATTGCCTCTTTGATGGGCATGGGCTAGATTGCAGGAACTGTCTGCAAAGTAGTGACTGTTTCTACACCCCAGCTCTATACCAAGTTGCTCTCTGGCTTTGCTAGTTTATATCCCACATGTTGACACAGTGGCAGGATGCAGTGACTGTGCAGCTCGTTTCTTACACAGTGTGTGTTGTCAGGTAACAGCATGTGCTTTATTAGAGCTAATCTGTTGTGAGAGTCCAAGTCTGTCAACTTTGGCACCATAGTCCAAGGACCAAGTAGGTGGAGAGTCTACAGTTTGCTGTGGTATGTCTGCTTGTCCACTGTCAAGTCAGATGAAATAAGGCATATAAAAATGAGTCGCTGCTGCTCGGTTGTCTAGGCTATGGTTGGAATGAGTTGAAGATGATACTGGATTTGTGCTTGAATTTTTTCATGCCAATAAAAATAAATCTGTTCCCCCTTGTTGCAGGTGGGCAGAAGCTTGTGCCCAGTGGTGCAGGCATGGTCCAAGAAAAGGGAAGGCAAAAGCTCCTTTTCAGAACAAAGTATTCTTGTGCTTTGACTATCTGACATTACGGACAAGGGAGATCAGTTGGTGCACAATAGCTCTTTCTGTTGGGCTGCCTTGGCAAGGCACATATTCTAAGCAAAATGCAGCATGTATAGCCAGCACTGTTGAGGATGTGCTTCTGTCCAGCTGTGTTGTGGGTTGCATTTAACCCCAAAGTACTGCCCTAGGATAACCAGCCTTATATGGACTACATATGTATACTTTTTGTGTGTGATAAGGGGAAAAAGAGCAGAAAAAATGACGAACTATGCTAATACCAGAGGAATGCACTCATTATTAGAAAACCGACTTCCTCCATCATACAGGTATTCCTTATGGTACACTAGCTTCCAAAGTGCCTTGTCAAACTAAGCAAGGTTTTAGGAGAACGCTGACTTTCTTCTACCTGTGGCTTCGCTTTCAGTCTAAGTGGAAGGATCTCTGGCACCTGTTAGCATGTGTTTAAATGTTGGATTACTGCTATAAAAAAAATCTCTGGCAGCTGTTTGTTCCTACAAGGAGCTAGTCTGAGTTAGTCACCTGTAATGATGATGCTTGTGACAGTGCTCCAGAAATCTTTCCTATTACTGAAATGCTGAGGACTCCCTCTTGCAATCATCACAGTGTGCTGCATTTCTCCCTGCTATCATCAGATAGCTTCCAATTTTAAATTTTGTGTGTCTTCACATCTTGGTCTCATTTTTCTTACTCCATTAACCTCTTTTATAAGCTCTGCTCTGAGTTGAAGTTTGTTAGGTACCTACAGTTATGGTATTTGCCATCTCTTGCCAAGCAGTGGAGAAACCCAGTCTTTTGGGAAGTGATTTATCTTGCATTAAGGCCCGCAGAGCAGCCACTACCACAGAGCAATGTTTTTCTCTGTTTCTATCAGTTTGTAGAAAACCTGGAGGACTAGCTTTGTCTGGTGTCCCTGTATATTTGGCAGTAGGGATGGTGATGTGCCCTCTGAGTGATGATCTCTGCTTGACGGGTTGCAGCTCACCTTTTTAAGAACTATTTCCAATACTGTGATTTTTTTTTTTTTTTTTCTTTTTTCCAGTCTGCTGTCTTCTTTGGGGTGTGCCTTATTCTGAGACAATAGGGCTGACTTGTCAGCAACACTTGTACAGACTGCTCTGCTTGCTCTTTCTAACAGGAAAGCATTTCTTGTATTTTTAGACTGTGGTGTGTGTTACTTGTGAAATATTAAGTGAGCTAACCTGAGGGAAGTGAAGTTATTGGGTCACAGTTTACTTAAGAAACAGCCTTACCAAAAACTACCCCTAACAATACCCAATAAGCTAATGTTAATGATTTGTTGGTGTTCCTGTTCTCCCCACCCTGATCTCTCCAGGCTCTTCAATTGTGGGGCTTTTTGTTAGCAGTGAAAGCGTTTCTTTTGTGGTTTTTTTTTTTTTTTCCAGTCATGCTGTAATGCAAAACAGATGCTTGAAGTTGTAGGTGTTTTATGTGTCCTGTAACTGATCCAGGTTTTATAGCAGCCCCTTATGAAAGAAGCAATTTCTAGTATCTTATTATGCTGTCCTGCAGGGACTGTGCTTTTGCTAGACAAGGGTGTAACATTATTTGGTATCTGGGAGGTGAAGCCATAGGTACTTGCATTGGAGATAACCCTGTCAGTGTGAGTGGACCTAAAGTTGAGAATAATATATCTGAGAGGGCCAAAAGGACCTTTTGGTACTTGTGATCAAGCCATAGGTTGTGGCTCTGTAGGGTAAATGAGATGTGCTGTTACCTCCTGTCCTGAGTATGTCAGGCTGCAGCTTCTTCCCGTGAACCACCGTGGGGTTTTGAGTGTTTCCTCCTTAACTCTCTGGCCTCTGAAGCAAGCTTTGCTGACTAATGTTGCACAGTGCTAATGAAGGCCTGTGTATCTGTGTAACTGATGTCCTTCAAGGGCTACTGGGCAGAGCAGAAACAGCTTTGAAGTGACAGGGTAACTCTGAAGGCTGCCAGGTCAGACCTTAACAAGAAGCATGTTTTGGAGATGTGCCTGATGTGAATGACGTACCCTTGTTTACAGGGCTTGGACTGGCTTTTGGAATAGTATTTTGGCAAATCTACTACATCATCTTAAAGTAAATCCCTGTGTTGTATTAACCTAGAGCCCAGTCCTGTGAAGGCCATTATGTATGTTTTCCACAGATTAATTAGTCAAGGCTCCTTTCAAGGTTAGCAGAGATGGGGGTTACCCTCTGCTGGGGGTGCATCACTAATTAATGCTTTATCGTACTGGTCGACAACCTTCACCTAAAACTGTTATTATTCGCAGCATGTGGACACTGGGATTTCTGATACTGTTGGTAAGCAAATGCTGTCTAAAAAAACGAAACAAACAAACGAACAAAAAACCCCAAAACCCAGCACCTGTATTCAGAGCTTGCCTTAAAGTAATACTTCACAAAGTTGGTGTAAAAGAAGGTACTTGGCATTTCTGTTGCTGATCCCCTCTGTGCTTTCCTGTGCAGCTGGTCTCCTTGTTCTTTGGACTTGCTATACAACTCATGTGTGCAGAAAAATTTGGATAGCTGCTTGGAGGATGTCCCATTAGAATGAAGAAAAGATGGCATGGGAGACCACAGAGGAACTTTTACCCTCACTAGGAAATGGTTGTTCCTCTTGGTGGTGGTGTTTTCCTCTCCTCCTACAGAACAACCCAATAATTGGCATGCAGATTTTGCTGTAGTAAACAATGTAGCATTGTGTGGGAGGTGCTTTGAAATATTTCTGTTGCTGAGATTTGGAGAACCTCCAAGGAGAAGCACTCACCTAAACTAGCATATAAACTTTTGCTCTGAACGTGACCTGGCAATGCCTTTAAGTAGGGGAGCACCAGTGATCTAACACCATGTGACTGCATATTTCAGTCACCATCATAATTGTCTCCTTCTGAAGAATTGTCAAGCATTGCTATAAAGCTAGAGGTGATGTTTCAAGGTGATAATGGGGTGAAAGGCAAAGCTCTGTTAGGGAAACAGGGTAAGTCCTGGAAATGTTCACAATAGCTTGACTTGTGATTGATCCTAACAAAGTATCTCTAGATGTGCTTTCATGAAACAATATGTCAAGCTTGGTTTTGGAGATAGTTGCCTACTTGGAGATGAGATGGTTTTTGACATCTTTTGTAAATACGTGATTTTTGCCTCTGAGATCTAACTGGGTCTTTCTCAAGTATTGCGTAAGTCCTATATAAGTGGAAATTGCTCAACAGTGTGTAAGCGAAATTGATCCTTTGGCCGTTTTGTATAGGCTGTTGATTTGCTGTGTGTTTGTTGTTTTTCAGGTGCTGATAAGTTAGAAGCCTTTTTGAGGAGGATGAGGAGGGAAGCCTTCCCAGGGAAGGACTGATATGTTATCTTTGCCTAGTGAAGTGTTACATCTTAAGACTGTGACATGTGTGATTAAAAAAATCCAAGCTACTTTGTTCTGAGCAGTGTGAATACCAAAATATTGAAATCGGGACCTTTGGTGGTGTTTCTGTGTTTCTGTAATCATGCTGCTTTCTGACTTGACATGTTAGTTCTATAGGTAGCCCCAGCTGCAGAAATATTTTTAATCTGGTCGGGAACCTGGAGTTTCATACTTGTTCCCCAAAACTGCTTCAGGAATCCCTGCTAAAGACTTAGGTCTACATCAGGTTACTTGAGGCTGCCTACTCAGCACCAGCTTGCAAGCTGGGAGAAGCCACTTAGGTATTTGTTAGCATTTGTGATAAATCCAAAAGACCTGCCAGGCTGCTTTTTGCTTATCTCCCTAGCAGAACAGAGGCCATGGCTTTTGATTTTGTTTCAGCATGCTTTTTTGATTTTTAACACACATACTGTCTATGGGATGAATCAGCTTACATTGTGATAGCTCTTTGCAGCATAAAGCTATATTCAATGTAGAAACCAGGTGGAATAGTGATGGAAGATGCAAATCCCTAGCTAGCAGGAAAGAAGGAAAATTACTCACATTGCTGTGTGTGGTCTCCCTTTTGTTTTCTAAGCTGGATATAAACAAGTTTTTCACCTGATCAAAGTTCAAATTATGGCTTTGATGATAGTGCCTTTAGTTCAGGTGCCTGAGAATAAGTGGATGGATAAGTAAGAAAGAAGTGAACTTACGTCTTACTGCTTGATTGCTATGTGCATAGTTTTTGGAAATATGATGGATTGAGGGAAGAAGAAAGCTGATGCAGAGGACTTAAAACTGTTATGCAGTAGCACATGGTAGATGTAGGCCCTCATGAATGCCCAAAGTCTCCTCCTTGGTGTCTCCTCTTTGCTGCTTTTATGATGCGTGCTTAAAACCCCTGGAACCAGAAGTAAAACTGCCTCAACTATGGACTTGTGGAGCAAAAGTCAGCTGTCCCCTGGAATGCTCTGTACAGCCTTTGTACAAGATGAGGTGCTGCTGTAAAGCTTATGGCAGTGGTCCCATCTCTTGGGTAGAGGACAAAAGACACTGTCCCCTACAGTCTTTGCACCTCCCCTGCCACCCCATCGATAGGGTACTGCAGCTTTCTGGCTAGGTGAACCTGAGGACCAAAAGTCAGACTTGTTTGGAAGCAGGAATAAGCATCTAAGCAGTAGAAACTTAATTGAGTAACATGACCCTGTAATTTCTGTTAGCTTTGGGAAAAGTCCACTGCCTCCTTTGTGTAGTGAAGTGTCAAAAGATACTGTGGTACAGTAGGATGTTGCAAGCTTTTCAGCATTACAAAGGCATGTCTCAATAGGCTGTGTCCTCATGGCATTGCTGACTTGTGCTGAGGCTCAAATTTCCTGACACTCTTCAGCATAAACATACTTGTAACTGCAAGATTTCTGCAGCAAAAGCAATGTGAAATGTGTTGCACACTCTTTCTGAGCACCAAACAGAAACTGTTCTGCCAGGTTTTACAAAGCAAAAGGTGGCAGCACCAGATTTATATTATCTGGTTGAGAGGATTTGGAAGATGAAAACTTTATTTTCTCAGGTAGTGTATATGGCTTGAGACCATTAGCCAAATATGTTCTTGCTCTTCTCTATAATAAGTGACTTACCTGTTTGGAGAGATTTTAATTTGTTGAATACAGTGGTTCGAGTCTGGTCAGAGAATGATTGTGTCATTGTGTTTACTGGTCTGCCTATACCTCCAAATCCATTTAGCAGAAGAAATACAGCAATGGAAGTATTGTGAATAGTTTCTTCCTTGAACGATGTTTTTCTTTGGTATTTCCCAGAACTTCTTAAGGCCATAGCACTGCTGATGACAATGTGTAGCTGGATAGTACAGAGTTACACTTACAAGTAATGGTTCCTGGAACAGCTATTGCCTCAGCAGCAGCAGAACTGACAAAAGATGTGAACACATTGGTGGGATACGTTGTGATTCAGCAAGGTCTGATCTAGTAAGCAGTTCTGGCCACTCCTGGGAAGTGCTGTGGTAGAGATAACAGGGTGAGTCAGGATACCAACCCTTCGAAGGGAACTGCATCCCCAAATACCTCACAACTCTGTTGGAGAGGTGGAAACTACATGGTTTAACATTGGTTTGGGTCCTTTCTGTGCAGGCCAGTGGGGTCCATCTGTATGCTGTGTATGCCTTTGATACTGCTGGGGAACTGGAGAGTAAGTTGTTAAGGTTCAAACAGAATAATATCCTGATCTTTTGATATGAGCTTAATTCTGCCAGGTTACCTGTCTGTTGTGGAGCTCCCTGTTGTAGCAGTATTCCTAGAAACAGGATTAAGTCTTGTGTGTGGGGGTGGAATTAATGTGCATAATGGAGAGCCACAAAGCCAGTCCTCTTTGGCTGAGCCTCCCTTCCTTTGGCAAAACTGCCATGTGGGGAAGGAAAGGATCCAGGGCGGAATGGCTGCTCTGTTGTCAAGGGCAGACTTGGGGGTGGCAAAGATGTTGTCATCGTTAACCCAGGAAAAATGAAGTCTGACGTAGGAGGTAGAAGGGATATTTAAAAGGACTCTCTGGAACTGAGTCAGCTGAAGGTCAGGGAAACATTTTGGCCTGGGAACAGGTTAAGCTGGCTCCAGTCCCATTGGGGCTGGTAATGAGAGGCAATCTCTTGACACTCGTGTGGTTCTACCACTGGGATTTGCAGAGAGCAGAGCCACAAGGAAGCTTTGACACTGGTTGGGGAGCAGAGGTGACTTGATCACCTATTTCAATCTCATTCTTCCAGGCCACCCACTAGAAAATAGCAGGGTAACACCAGTGAGCTGGCAACCCTGCCCAAGGGCTGGGAAAAGGGCCCTATGCAGTTACGCAGTAGAACTGGTGATTTGGCTTGTTTCTCTGCTACTCAGAGCCATAAAATGCCAAGAAATGAGCACTTGCAGAGTCAAGGAAAATTTCAGTTTTGTCCATCTTGGAAAAATCTTGTGTCTAATCCTCTTTTGATGAGAACTGAACTTCAGTGAAACTTTCCATGGCTGCAGATGCTGTTTTGGTTTTTAGCAGGGTTAGCTGTGTGCAAACCTCAGTTTCACTTAATCCAGGTACAACTTTTTTTTGTTTGTTTCAATATGGTGAAACAACTTGGAAAAAATACAAGCTGAGTTGTGATGTGTCTGTTGACTCTGTGAACAAGTGCTTTGCTCTCAAGAGCCGTTGTCCAGTGCAGCTCCAGGAGCTTCTTGTGTGGCCACGGCTTGGTGGCTGGTGTGCGAGTAGCAAGATGACAGAGGTTTGTTGGGTTCTTTGTGGCTGTGTGTCTGAACCAAAACATCTGGGAAGCTCTGCGTTGTCTTTCTGAAGACTGGCAAGCAAAGTTGGGAAGTACTGACTAGCACTGTGGGTTTTTTTTAGTTATTATTAAATACACTCAGGAAGTGTTTCTTCAGAGGAGTGGTGTTGTATGGGTTTGTGGACACATCTGAGGAAGAAGGAAGATAATTACCTAGTGGAGATATTATTTGAAAATCACAACCTGTCTTTGATTAACTGTTGCTTTTTTAGGTAACTTTTTTTTCTGAAGTGAATACTACATTGTGAAATTAATGTTTTCTTTCTTTTCAACAGTGGGCCACGATACGGATAGAAAAAGGTGTTAAAAAGCCACAGCCACAGATGCTAAAGAGTCCTGCTGCTAATGGTGAGAGCTTGCAGTAAAGTCAAATGAATGACTGATGTGGTGAAGTAGGTGAACTGAGTCCTTTTCAAATGTAGAAGTTAGATCTGTGCATGAGAGAACTGGAGAGGAGGTGGGTTGGTTACAACCTTACTGTTACATCTAATTGTTTTGCAGTACCACTGGCACAAGAACTGCTCCTGCAGAATGAAATGGTTCTTTTACTGGCTTGTGCTGAATGGTTGAAAAATTGAAGGGATGAGGAAATGAAGGACATGAAATAACATTAAGTTGGGCAAAACAAAGCAGAGCTTAATATGCAGACTGTTTTAAGTTGAGGGAAGCTTTTAAGTTACAATGTGAGCTTGTTGGTGTGGTGTGGTTTGTGTTTTATTTTTGTCTTGAAGCCTGTCTTTAGAGCACTGCTTGCAGGCTGTTTGACCAACTATCTCAGTCCAAACAGAATCAGAGTACACTTAATAATCTCTGTAAGGATCTGAATATTTAGTGGACAACACTGTTCTTTCACAAGCTCAGTGATTTTTTTTTTTTCTGCTGTAGGACTGCTGGATGGAAGTGTGTGGTGTTACACGTGTTCCCTTTTTTCAGTCTGCTGCTATTCACCTTTTGCCCCATGGAGCGACCTCAGTGTTTACCAGGCAAACTTCTTAGAAAGACAGCTGAATAGTTGCTTCATATTTCTTCCTTTAGCCTAATTTTGAAATTAGTTCTTTTACTATATCTTAACCTAAACTGTGTGTGTGTGTGTGTCATGATAGGCTGTACTAGGTCAGAGTTGTCTGCAAGATTTAGTATCTGTAAGTGCACTGAAAGCAGCCTGAGTTTGCCCAGGAAACAGGAGAAGTCTGAATCACAAATAGTTTGGGTGAGAAGGGACCATGAGAGCAGAGCAGAGGGTCAGGGGGAGAGTCACCCATGTGCAGGGCCTTGCACTTGGCCTTGTTGAACTTCATGAAATTTGCACAAGCCCACCTCTCAAGCCTGTCATGGTCACTCTGGATGGCATCCCTTTCCTCTAGCATGTTGACTGCACCACACACAGTTTGGTGTCCTCAGCAAACCTTTTGAGGGTGATCTCAGTTCCGCTGTCCATGTCGCTGACAAAGATGTTAAATGGCACCAGTCCCAGTACTGACCCCTGAGGAATGCCACTTATCACTGCTGTCCACTTGGGACACTTTGACCACAAGCCATTGACCACAAGTCTTTTCAGTGCAGCCATCCAGCCAATTCGTGATCTACCAAGTGGTCCATCCATTGAATCAATGTCTCTCCAATTTAGCGACAAGGATATCATGTGGGACGGGGTCAAATGCTTTGCACAAGTCCAGGTAGATGCTGTCAGTTGCTTTTTACCTTGTCCACCAACACTGTAACCATGTCACCAAAGGCCACCCAATTTGTCAGGCACGATTTGCCCTTAGTGAAGCCATGTTTGCTATCAGCAGTCATGCCATTATTTTCCATGTGCCTTAGCATAGGTTCCAGGAGGATCTGCTCCAGGATCTTGCCAGGCACAGAGGTAACACTGACTGGCCTTACTTCCCCAGGCCTTCCTTTTTTCCCATTTTTAAAGACGGGAGTTATGTGTCCACTTTTCCAGTCAGTGGGAACTTCACTGGACTACCACGATTTCTCAGATATGGTGTATAGTGGCTTAGCAACTTCATCTACCAGCAGTTCCCCCAGGATCCACAGATGCATCTCATTAGGTCCCATGGACTTGTGCACCTTCAGGGTCCTTAGAGGGCCTCAGTGAGAGTGTGACTGAGGAGACACCCCCTCTCTCTGCAATACCAAATCCAGTGTATTTCACATCTGGTGACAGAAATGGCGGCCAGTGCCCCTGTGTTGGTGGTGTGAGAAGGAATAGTCTCAAGAAATATGTTGGCTGATGTAGTTGCTTCATGGGGAATTACTTGGTGCTGTCACCTCAAGGTCCCTCTGTGTTGGAGGGCAGTGTGTTTATGTGTTGGGCCCAGTGGTGGCTCTTGGCTGAGCAGATTCTTGGTGGGTGGTTGTCTGTCTCATTGCAGCTGAATAACCAGCTCTCAGCTTTTTGCGAGGCTGTTGGTTGTGTCAAAAGGCAGTCCACTTCAAGTTGATGGGTTTAAATACACAAACACTCTTGAGTCAGAGTTTTGAAAATGACATCCATTACAAGAAAGGCTTATGTAAATAATGTGACTAAGTAGATAGTGTCAAGTTTGAACCCGGTGTAATTAACTGCCTGGAGTATGGGAGCTCAAAGGCTTGGGGTTTGTGCTGTGACACTGAGTAAAGTGACGGCTATGGCTTTTTTGGTTGAGCGATGTTCGCTGTACTCCTGCATGGTGCTGCCTTTCAGCTGTCTTTGGCAAACTCAGCTCTGCCCGTGGCCAAGGGAGTAAAGGCCATTAAATATTACCTCTGATTAAAAGAAGGTAGAATACGTCACCTGCACAGCATGTGTTTAATTCTGTTCATAATACCTTCAGGCACGGCTGAGATCTTGGCTTGGAGTACGTTGTCCTAAGGCTGCTTGTGCATGGGGGTATCGTGTGACCAGTGACAGCACAGCGAGACATGATGTTACAGCCATGCTATCTTGACTGTGCCAGCAGCATGTTAAGCGTGAACCCTGGGCTGGATTCAGCCAAGAATGAGGAGGCAGGGGAAGCACCTGTTTGGCTGATGCTGAACTGGGGGCCGGGAAAGGAGGAAACATTCCTAATTCTCCTGGGAACTGGAGAAAAGAGTGGTACTAGTGTGGTAGGTGATGGACCTGTTTTTGGCCCGTTTCTTGACTACAACTTCTCGCACCCCAGCTGCAGCACAGGGCAGACAGGCTGGGCTGGCTTGCCTGCAGTCCTGGATGTTTCACAACTCGGAGGTTTAAGGAATTGACTGAGAGAATTGAACCACAAACTAGAGCTCTGGTTTGGCTTTAAAATATGACACAAGTGTAGTCCATCCAGCTAAATGTTTGATGTGATATGCGTTTGTATAGTTTAGGTCCTGAAGGGCATGTAGGTGTTTGAGTGTGCCATACTAACGGTTTATATTTATAGGCTAGTGTTAAGACAGTGCACTGTGAGATAGTCTGCTGGTGGAATTGTAGGTTGTGGCTGCCAATTTCAGATCTGAAGGTGCCAGTAGTTTTTGTTGCAGTGCGACATCTGTCTTGCATGTTGTTCTTCAGTCTTTACCTCAGTGAATTGTGGGACTCATATCTTGGAGCTTATTGTGTAATCCCATGTGTATGCTACAGTGCAACAGAAACATTTTCTGTGTCACTTGTAGTTTAAATGTTGCGTGTGATTTGCACAGCAAATATGTTCACAGAGCTTTTCTTGCTGGCAAGGCCTCCATGGGGTGCAGATATCCACACTGGGGGGATGTGTATTTGTGGGAAAGTGCCTAGTAGCTTAAAACAATTGGATGCTTTCTCATTTTTTTTTTTTTAATCTCAACATTGAGACACAGATTATGCAATTTATCAGAAGATGTCTGATGGAGGGGCAACCTGAACTTGGACCTCTGTAATCCTAGTTGAGTGTCTCAGGGGACAGTTGTTCTGGTCAAATGTTATTCTAGATTTCTGCAGTCATCATTTTCTGGAGCCAGATTAGTTTACCAGAAAGCAGCTACTTGATCTTTAGAGTTAGCTTACACAATTTGTCCTTGCCTTTGAAAATGCAAGTGAGAAATTTGTGCTTATCAGACTGTAAGCATAAAAAACAAAAAAGGAGGGGAGAGGGCATACTTGCCATTTGTAGTGAAAGAACTCTTCAGGTTTCTTTTCTATTGCTAGGCATTATGTGGGCAGATTTCAGCTGAAACACAACTGTTAGTGCCAAATAAATTACATTAGGGCACCTTTAGGCACAACTTGCTTTGACTTTGTTTTTTTCAGAGGGTTTTTATTGGTTTAATTTACACTAAAATAAAAAATAGTATGGTCCTGTCTGTGCTTATAGGAAAGGCTTGTGTTGTGAAGGAAGGCAGGTGAGGTTTTTTTTTTTTTTTTTCAAAGCTGGTCTGCGTGTAGATGTCAGGTAGCTGTTGCTGTCTGGGGCTTTGACAGGTAGCAGCAGAGCATGTCTCAGCTGGGTGTGGCTGTGGGAAGCCAGAATGCCTGACAAAAGATGGACCTAGGGAACAGGGAAAATCATAGTGTCCTGAGTTGGAAGGGACCCACAGGGATCACGTCCAACTCCTGTCCCTGCATATGACAACCCCACAGTTCACACTGTGTCTGAGGGCATTGTCCAGTCTCTTCTTGAACACTGTCAGGCTTGGGGCTGTGACACCTCCCTGGGGAGTCTGTTCCAGTGCTCCACCACCCTCTGGGTGAAGAACCTTTTCCTTATGTCCAGCCTAAACCTCCCCTGGCACATCTTCCTGCCATTCCCTTGGGTTCTGTCATTGGTCACCAAAGGGCACCTGCCCTTCCTCCTCCCCTTGTGAGGAAGCTGTAGCTGTGATGAGGTCTCCTCCTAGTCTCCTCTTCTCCAGGCTGCACAAACCAACTGACTTTAGCCACTCCTCATATGAATTCCTCTCCAAACCCTTCACCAACTTCGTAGCCCTCTTCTGGACACTCTCCAGCAGCTTACTATATTTTTCTATCCTGGCGCCCAGAGCTGTACACAGTGCTCCAGGTGAGGCCGCACTGATGCAGAGCAGAGTGGGACAATCACCTCCCTCGCCCGGCTGGCAATGCTGTGCCTCTTGCACCCCAGGACATACTGGCCCTCTTGGCTGCTAGTGCACAACTGTTGGTTCATGTTCAACTTGCCGTTGACCAGAATCCCCAGATCCTTCTCCACGGAGCTGCTTTCCAGCATCTCTTTCCCCAGTCTGTATGTACAACCAGGGTTGTTGTGTTCCAGGTGCAAAATCTGGCATTTGTTCTTGTTGAACTTCATGTGGTTGGCAATTGCCCAGTTCTCCAATTTGTCTAGATCCTTCTGCAGGGCCTCTCTGCCCTTGAGAGTGCCAACAGCTCCTCCCAATTTTGTGTCATCAGCAAACTTACTAAGTATTCCCTCAAGTCCTGAGTCTAAGTCATTTATAAAGACATTAAAGAGTGCTGGACCTAAGATGGATCCCTGTGGAACCCTGCTAGGAGGCCTCCATGGAGGAGACCGAATGCCCTTAAATATACAGAGCAGCATGAGAAGGGAATGAAGAGACCGAGTTCTCACTTGATTTTCTGGGGAAATAAAAGATAGTCTTGCATAAAGTTTCTAACTTGAGGACTTATCAAATGTTGAGGAAGGGTTTGCCTTCTTTATTCACGTCCAGTAGGAAACAGAACTTGATCTATTTGCAGCTCAAAGTGTTCACATGAGGAAGGGGGGAGCTAGAACTGGCTAGAGCCTATCTGATATCTCTATCATAGGAGGAGCTCTGACAGTTAGTATGTTTCCTGGAGCAATGCAGAGGGGCAAATGATTTGGAAGATGGCTGTTGCTATATAGAATTATTTCCTCATGTGGTTACCCTTTCTTTCCCAAGGTATCATTGAAAGAGATGAAACACCTATGGAAAAAGAAATTGAGCATCTGCATCGAGTAGAATTTGAATTCTCTGACATATTCTACTTCTGCAGAAAAGGGTTTGAGGCTATTGTGGAAGATGAAGTCACCCAAAGGTTTTCCTCTGAAGAACTGGTCTCCTGGAATCTTCTCACAAGGACTAATGTCAACTTCCATTACATCAGCCTGCGGCTGACTGTTGTGTGGGTCATTGGGGTTATAGTGCGGTACTGCCTCCTCCTGCCCCTGCGGTAAGCTCGGGGATGCTGAGGGATTTTCACAGTCTGGGAACATGTGAATGTGCATTTTCTCAGGTAGCATCACCTCAGCTTTTTAAACCCAAATGCAGCATTAGCAGATACAGAAGATGAGCTGGCTTAAACACTCCTTTGAATGGTTAAGAAGCCATTCAGAACACTTTTATCTTGCTATTTACTGTGGAGAGTAGATGAGAGCTACAGTTATCTTTTCTGTGGATACTTCCCCTGAGTCATGTGCATTGACAAAATAAGTTTAAGTTGGGAACACTCTCAAACTCTGAACTGAACCGTGACACTATATGCACTGGGGTACCTGAATCTGCTGCCTTTGCTAGACCATGATTTTGAACCATGTGTATGGGGGAATTATTGAGTTGAAGAGAACTGGATATGTCGCATATCTGAGCAATAGTTAAATTCCTGCAATCCCTTTCCATTTTGAATGGGAAATTAGTATTAAAATGAGAAAATCTGCTTATTTTGATTTAATGTCTGCTTTGCCTGTAGCTTTACCCTTGCTACCATTGGGATTACCTCAATGATTGTGGGGACAACAATGGTAGGACAGCTGCCAAATAGCAGGTAAGTACTGCGTGTGGTGTGTGAGGGATGAACTTGCCAAATTGCCCCAGTGCAAACAGCTCAAGGTTAAGACTGGACAGATTTTGCAAGTGATAGACTACTGATAGTCTACTCCACAAACTTGTGACCTTGCTTTTGGTAGCATTTTGAACTTGGGCTGACAGTGGCTTCTTGCTAGGCTTGCCACTGAGGTTGATGTTTTCTAATGGGCTCCTCTTGCTGTCATGAGAGACTCAAAGGGAGCATTGTAGGGAAGATAATGGTGCTGAGATTAAAAGTACCTAGTGAGGAGATGACAGCCTTGTCTAGGTAGGTGAGCCTAAGGGTAGGACATGTCTTGACTGAGCTGCTGTAGTGAGTGAGTGGGAGAGCTGGTAATATTCCTCTGTGCTCTAGAACCTCAGGAAAATATTTCAGCCCTTAGTTGTGTTGAGTAGACTGGAGAATACTGGGTGTCTAACTGCTTTCCAGTATGCTCCAGATGTCTGTGATTTCTTTCAGTGTGAAAGACTATCTGAGTGAAGTGGTCCACCTCACATGCTCCCGGATCCTTGTCAGAGCTCTGTCTGGTACTATCCATTACCATAACAAGTGAGTGAGCTGATGTTATGATAGCAAGAGTGTGTGTATACTTATGTGTGAGTATCCCATTTGAAATGGGGCAGCTCTTTCCTGACCTGTGGGTTAATGTCACACTAGATACTGACTCACCTGCCAGTTTTATGGGAACTGTTGTGTGTGTAATGTGGTGCTTAGTGCACTAGTAGTCTAACAAAAATAATTTTGTAATTGCAGGGAAAACAAACCTCAGAAAGGAGGGATTTGTGTTGCCAACCACACATCACCGATAGATGTGATCATGTTGACAAATGATGGATGCTATGCCATGGTATGAGGAGATCCAGGATGACTATAGCAGAGAGAGAGAGAAGCCAGGAAATGGAGAGACTTGTGGGGTATTGGTTGTGGAGTTCTGTACTTAATTTTACAGCGGAGGTGTTAACTTGAGCACTAGTAACTGGGGAAAAGTATAAATTGTGTTGAAGCTGGACTACAAGTTAGGTGCTGGTGAAGTTGTCCTGGCAGTGTCAGTGCTAGGCGCTTAGTCTGGTGAAATACTTGAGATATACTTCCATGCGTGTCTGTAGATCCTTTCAAGTGAATGCATTTTTATAGTTTTTGTGGGCACCGCCCAATCCTCTTTTGCAGCTTCCTGTATGTTTGTGGCCTTTTTTTTTTTTTTTTGAGGGGGCTGGAGAGGAAATTCTGCTTTTCAGGTGTGTCATATGCTGATATGCCTTCTTGGGCTTGCAGGTTGGCCAGGTTCACGGTGGACTGATGGGAGTCATTCAGAGCGCCACAGTCAAGGCCTGTCCTCACGTTTGGTTTGAACGCTCGGAAATCAAAGACCGCCATCTAGTGACAAAAAGGTGAGGTGTGGTTTGGAGCTGGGGATCGCAGTGCTGGTAGTGTCACTCTGCTACCTACCAGTGCCAGACAGGCCACCTCTGGGTATATAATCCCTGAAGAGTCATTGAACAATCAGAGACCCAGATGAGGAATTAAAGCTTTGGAAAATCAGAAGCCTGAGAAGCTGAGGAGGTTGCAATGGGAAGTGGGGAACTTGGAACCTTGGGATCCTGAGGGGGCAACAGACCTTGTGAAAACATCACCTTTTGGCATGAGTCATATCTAGTTGTCTTATTCCAAATGGTGACTGCTGCTTATATATGCAAATCACATGGATATGAGTTAGCTGTAATTCCATGTAGGCTGGAATGATGCAGGGTATTGCAAATGAGTACATGTAGGAAGGAGCAGAAGCAAGCAGTGTAGTAATGGCTCAACAGCAGTTCTTGGAGTGAATTGGAGGGGTGTATGCAGCAAACTGGATCATTCAGAATGACCCAACCATGGTTGCTTGTGTGGGCTTTGATACAGTAGACTGTGGGCAATATGTCATGTTCCCAGGTCACCAAGGAAGGCTTGAGAAGTTTATACAGGGTGAAAAAGTTCAGACCAAAGGCTCTGGTAAGGTTTGGATTGCAGCAGACTGTCACAAAACATCTAATTTGGGTAGCTATTAGCATAATAACTAATATCTGATCAATTCAGATACACATTTTGAAAGGATGTGAAGATACTGAAAATTCTGGGACTTTCTGTTGAAGAGAAATACTCATGGGAAAAATAGTTTTCTGTGGCATAAACTGTCTCATCTTCAAATGAAGTTGGGAGCTTCTGGAAATAACAAGCTTTACGTGTTTGGGTGAGGGGGAAGAATGTGTCTAGTTATAAGACTGAGCTGCTAACAAAGGCAGTTTTCTGCAGGATGTCACCAAATGCATAACCGTGAACACTGTAGTACAGTGACAGAAATTCCTCCTAATTTTGAAAGAACTTCTAAGTTACTTTTGACAGGTTAACTTCACCACCTCATTGGCCTCTGCACAGCAGGACAGCTTTGCCAAGTCATTCGAGTGTTATTCAAGTAGTGGGAGCTATAGGTATTTAGGAGCCCTTCTTTTAAGAAATCTGTCTAGATGAACCACTGCGCAAGATTTTTTTTTTTTTACTTCCAAGTTTAGTTGATGAGAGGTCAGTGGACTGTCTTAATGGCATACATTTATTGGTTTTCCTGACAGTCATTAATAAAATAGCCTGCAGGAAAGAAAACAGGATGTTGTCTTGGTGTAAATTGCCAGATGCTTAAGGGGTGGCTTGCACAAAGCTTCAGCTTTGTCGGAAACAGAAAGGCAAGTACAAATTTGTGTCCAGTACAATCATAGAATCATTCTGGTTGGAAGAGACCCTCGAGATCGAGTCCAACCATAACCTAACTCTAGCAAATGATTTGATTTCAAACAAATGTGTTGTAAGATACTTTTATAAGTAAAATATTTTATAAGTAAATATATTTTGAATGCATTTGCATGAGGAAAGAAGAGTGGAAAGGAGCTATTTTTTAAGATTTTCTTCTGCTTCCACAGACTCAGAGAACACGTGGCGGATAAGAGCAAGCTCCCAATCTTAATTTTTCCAGAAGGTAAGAAGCTAAACTGCTCCTTATCTCCATTCAGTGTAGATGTCATCCCTTTTCTCTTTTCATGGCTTCTGGTGCTCAAATGTATTTTAACTTCTGTATTAGGTTTTATTAGCATTTTCCTGTTTTTTCATCTTTAATATGAGATTTCATGAAGACAACACAGTGCTTGCCCTGGATGTTGGGTCTCCTGGCAGAATCTGTAGGCTGAAAAATGTGAAGAACCTTTATTTTACCCTGTGAATATCAATTCACTGTTCTAGAGATCTAACCTCAGCCTTGTGCTTTTTGTTTCACGTGTGTCCTGGCTTTGTTCAGGGAGTCAGTCACAACACAAATAACGAAAGCAACTGAGGAGAGATGCTTAACTTACATGCAAAGGGCATGCATTTGCTCCTCAGTGAATCTAAGACCGATGTGTTGGTGTTGCTACTAAAATGTGTTGGACTGTGTGAAGTAACAGCTTCAGTTTCTCTTCTGGACAGGCACCTGCATAAACAATACATCTGTGATGATGTTCAAGAAGGGAAGCTTTGAAATAGGAGGCACAATCTATCCTGTTGCAATCAAAGTAAGTGGAAATAGCTGGCTGCTGAATTTCCAAGTTTGAGGTCTGTTGTCAAGGCAGTAGGAAGCTGTCTCACTACAGCTGCTAATGAAAGCACAAGAGCTCTGGTAGTGGGCCACCTACTGTGATCAACTTTTGGACTATCAATGGCTGAAATGAGAAAGGGAAGTCCTTAAGCCTGTGGGGCATGGCTGGTGGGACCTGGTGGGGTCAGCTTCTTCCTCCAGAAAGCTGGAAGGAAGAGAGATCAGCTATAGTCCTTCCCAGTGCTGAAGGGAAGAGAAGCATGCAACTTGCAGCAGAGGTAGCTTTTTTGGCTATTTGGGTAGATGAGTGATGTTTGCTGCTGGTTCTGTCCTATAATCACAAGCAGCACTTAAAAGCACAGGCTCAGTTTTGTAAAGCATCATTCTAAGCAAATGTGCTAACTGTGAATTTTATGACTGGCCTGTGACTGAAAGTGTCCACCTCAGGTGTGAGACAGGCTGTAATGGTCTATGGGGAAAGGATTTTATTATCATTTAGTATCATTTGTTTTTGTGATCCCTTGCAGTATGATCCTCAGTTTGGAGATGCATTCTGGAACAGCAGCAAATATAACATTGTGAGCTATCTGCTGCGAATAATGACGAGCTGGGCCATCGTTTGCAATGTGTGGTACCTGCCACCAATGGTTAGAAAGGTAATCTAGCATCTGTTTGGCTAATCACTATTTAAGAACCTGTGTCTGCAAGTGCTTCTTTTCACACTTCTTTTTCCCCAAAACCCCAACCTCCCACTCCATGTCTTCAGATTGGAGTTTTATATTGAACTTCTGTTATGTTGGCTTTGCATGATTGGACTTAGCTTTTCCTGATGCAGCTTTATTAGCACTGCATCAAATAAACAAAGGGCAGCAGTAAGTATGCTGCTCTTCACAATAGCAATGCTGTTAATATTCCATAATGTTGGATAAAAGTTTTCCCTGAATTTTAACGCTTTAGGGGAAAAATGAGGTAAATTATCATATTGTAACCTCAGATTGTGTTGACCTGTTAAGGGATGGATCGTTTGTCAGTGAGCTGATTTGATGAGGCAGCAGATGAAAAATGTCATAGAAATATTTCAATTCACTTCTTTCTGCTTTATTATGTCAAATTTACAACCCTTGAAGGAAGGCGAAGATGCTGTTCAGTTTGCCAATAGAGTGAAATCGGCCATTGCTCACCAAGGAGGACTGACTGAACTTCCCTGGTGAGTGATGCTATCCTTATTCAACTTGACAGACTATCTGTTGTTAGATTTTGACTGAGAGGTGCTTCCTCCTTTAGCTTTGTGACAGATAACATTCAACATTCCACTTGGGAGAAAACGAGGGAGTAACTTCATGTGTCTGTATGTGAAAGTGAAAAGACCAAACCAACCAAACACAACCCTGTGAAACAAACAAACAAAATGACAAAAAAAGCCCCAAACAACCAAAAAACGCCACAAACAAATAAAACCCAATGCATATAGTATTTGGAGCATGTAGCTCTCATGCAGTGAGGTTCACCTTTTCACCTAAGGCTTGATGCTTCTGAAGAGAGCCCTGTTGCACTTGTTTCAGATGTTGAGACTCATGTGGAGGTTAAGGAGTAGAAGTGAAGTTAAGGTAAATTTTGTTTTAATAAACTTAAACCTTGATGTAAAAGCCTTCTTAATAGGCTTTTAGGTTAAGACTCTAGAGTTGACCAAGACAGTTAATAAAATATAGTTTGATAACAGCAGTAGCAATTGTGATGGGTTACTTTTTTGTCTTGCTCTGTTTCAGGGATGGAGGTCTGAAAAGAGCAAAAGTCAAAGATACTTTCAAAGAAGAACAACAGAAAAACTACAGCAAGATGCTAGTGAGAAATGGATCAATAGGAAGTCTGTCTACAGGAACAGAGTCAGACTGAATGGTGGTTCTTGAAAAGTAATTTTGCACAACCAGCCTTAGCAGGATTTTTTTTTGTTAATTAAAACAATGAAACAAAAGAAACACACAAAAACAACAACAAAAAAACCCCCAAACACCACAAAAACTGGAGCAACAAAATCCCATGTCATGTAGGCATATTCTCTGTATGGCTGGTGCAGAGCCTGCCAAGGGCAGTGTCTCTGAATCTCTCCCTGCCTTTTCATTCTTCTCACTCCCCTACCTCTCCTCATGATGATGCACTGCAGCTCCTGGTGTTCTTGAGCTGAACGTGTGGAGAGTTGAGGGACAAAAGGGTAAAAACAGCACTTGTTTTCTGAGCTTTTAAGAATGAAAGGAAGAACACTGAACATGCTGCCAGGACACTGGTTGTGAAGATACCTCTTGTTCATGGTACTTGGAAGCTTTAAACATAACAGTTCGTCTTTTTTCCTGTTGCTCACAGACTTCTAGTTGTAGATGACTTAAATAACATGTTTTAGGATGTCGTCAGAACTGTAAGGCTGACTCTTGTGGTTAGCTTGCACCTGGATGTGCAAGGGGGGAAGGAAAGTAAGGGCTGCAGACCCTAAAGAATAGGAAAGGAGACCACAAGGAATTTGGTGGCCTTATAACATGGTATTGCCTTTACTGAGAACTGCCCCTGCCTGAGGGAAGGGGCAGCACCTTTCCACTGCTGCTGTTGAAATTGCTTTCTTGAGATCTGGAGCTGTAAAGGTAAGATACAGTAAGCAGCTGGAGAATATAGGCTGTCACAGATAAATTTTTACAAAGTAGGTGTTCAAGACTACCCTTCCATATAAATTGCTGCTAACAGCTTAATGATCTCAAGATATTCACCACAGAAACAACATTTTGTGTTGATCTGGGCTAGCAATAGCTATTGCAAGTATAATATAAACATAGGATCCATGAGTCACCTATGATGCAAGATGTGGCATGTTCAAATCTGCAATATATTGCTGTCTTAATGTAAAGAGAAATAAATTTTATATTTCTAATGGGTCTTGTGTGGCATTTATACTCTTCTCTAAATGTGAGTAAAAAGGTTATACTTTCTGAAAACTTAAAATTAGGGTCATAGATACTTCAGTCACTGTGACATAAAGGACCAATTGTAGCTGAGCTCTTACCTGGTTGTAACCTGAGTTTTCTCCTTTTTTTTGTTTTCTGCCCTCAGACTCTAAGTTAGTGCTTCTCCTGTCTAGAGTAGGAGTGATTCTTCATGCAGACTGAACTTGAAATTAGAACATGAAGTCACATCAGGGAGATTCAACTAATGAATCTATAATTAACTGGAAAACAACTATGAGCTTCTAGGTTTGTAACAAACCGTGAGTTCATTTGTAAGTAGTCTTTTCGTGTAGCAAAGAGATTTTCAAGTTAATGCTGAAAAGAAAGATAAATTACTGTTCCACAACTGATAATCAGATTTTAAAAAATCTGTTAGAACAGAGCCTCCCAAATAAGGATTTCTAGTCTGTTTTTCATTATCCCTCTGTACCTGCTCTTACACAAGCGCAAATGTGTTTTTTTCATTGAATATTATATAGGCATGCTGCAGATTGTACTTTGTCTTGGAAGTGTGGTCGTGTAGCCCACTGGAGGTCTGTGACTTTGGAAGTAAGCACTGGGAATGGGCCCTTTAGATAAATGTTTTCAGATTTAGGATGCTGGGCCTTAAAGAAGAAAATTGTGTATATTAAAAGGGTTAGAGTGGTAAGAGAAGTGAGACACAGCAAAGGATTTTTTACCTGATGTGAGCCTAGTTCAACTTTGACCTGAGTTATATTATTAAGATAAACTGGTCATGCAAGCTTTGGGCTAATGAATGTATTTGTCATAACTTATGGATATTTGAGTTTGAGCTTTCCTGGATTGCGTTCCTCGTAGGACACTTTGCAAGGACAGCTTATCTTTTTTAAAAATGTGCCTGCCTGTATGCACATGCATAGGCACATGAAATAAAATTTAGATAAATATTCAAAAATCTGACTGTGTATAAATACTGATACGTGTGTGTATATATGTGTAGCGTATAAAAGTTCTAAGGTATAGATTCTGATGTATCCCTCTATAGATGGACCAAGAATTGTTTTGATGAAGACTTAAATACATGATTCTTAGAGAATCCTCACAGTTAGTTTATGGGCTCACGTCCCTCTCTTTTCTTCCTACTTTTGGATTTGATAATCAGTAACTAAACTGCAGTGGATTTTGAAATCTTACTGTGTTCACTGGGATGCCCTGAGATGTGCAGAGGTTTACAGCAACAGGATTGAGAGCTTTAGGAAAAGCCCTAAAGTGTAGAGTTTGCTTGTTGCTCAGGGCAAAAGTGGATTTTAAGGCAAAAAGGCCTGCTAAGTCCAAGGATGATGATAATACAGTGACATCATAATGAAATGTTTGTTGTCTGGCAAGCCAAATGGGGTCTTGTGAATTCCTTAGAATCTGATTTCAACAAATTTATAAATAGCCTCTGAACTAATTGTTAAGCAAAATCTACTTTATTTTGGAGAGAACTTATGAGGTAGATGTAGATTAGATATATGAGTAGATTGCATCTGCATGGCCATGAGAAGGGCCATCATTCAGTTCTTAATTGCTGCATGAGTGCTGAAGATGCAGACAAAGGAATAAGCTGATGAGGTTTCTTGAGCCTGCAGTTTCTACAGCTTTGCTAAGAAAAATGTTGTCTTGTTTGTTCTTGGACTCTGTCCCTAGCAAGACTTGATACATTTTTGTTGTTGTATCCTTAGACTTTTTGTATATCTGCAAATGTTGTGTTCAGGGAGGCTGCCTGAGTGAGTAGTGGTGACTACTAATAGATGGTTATGGAACATATTCCAAATTTGTTACAGATGTGAGATCCACATGATTTGAATGGTTTAGAAGTGAGTTTAACTTCAGAGAAGTATTTTTACAGGGCAGCAAAGTATAATATATAACATACCACAATGGCTAATAGGACAGTGAATAGAAGATATCACTTGGCTCATTGCTAGTTAAGGTACTCTCTTATTTCTCCTTCCTTTGAAAAGCTTTTTGTTCAATTTTTTTCCCTTTCTCCTGATAGACCTTGGAAATGTTGTGGCTAAACTGGGTTGGATCAGCAGAGACAGCTCAAGAAATCCATACAGCAGTTGAAGCCTTAGTTGCTAGTGCTGGGCACATAATAGCATTGATTCTTATTTAAGGACCTAAGTACATATTATTTTTGTTTAGATTTAGAGGAAGACCTTTGAGTTTAGAGAAGTTTCAAGTTCTGACAAAACAGGTATGTTCGTCACTGGCTTTGAGCAAAAGAGGAGGTAATTGGTTTTGAAGACAGTGACGGAATCCAATTCAAATATCATTAATTCTTTTCCTAGTGCTGAAATAAATCCACATGCTAGTTCTACTTTAAGCACAGTAAGTATAGCCGAGGGTTCTCTTTCTATCTTGGTAAGTTGCTCTGCTTTTAGTACATTAGACATTAAATATATGCAGACTAATTGTAGAAAACTCATGCTACATGTGAAGGAGACTAATGAAAATGCTCAAACCACAAACCTTTGGAAATCTGTGATGAAGAATTCAGTGTTGGCTCTGGAAGCTCCTGGGCCAAAATGTAAATTATGTTTTACCTTGATCTTTAAGGTACTTGAAAATGTCCGTGTTCTTTCTACTACTGAATGGTTTGATAGGGATTTCTGGCTAAGACTTAGGTCTCCCCCAATATTTATCTGATATAACTTGCAAGCCATGTGCTTAAAGTCTTCTACAAGTGTGATGATATATTACTGCTCTCCTTTGTTTTTATTAGAACTTCTCAAGAATTGGACAGTCCAAATATCCAATCTGCAAGTTCTTGCTTGAGGAATGGAAAGGATTTTAAGCAGTATTGAGTTACTTAAGGAAAGAACCAAAGAACACCCTAAGGCCACATTAGTAAAATGAAAGCAGACTTCAACTATGAAACTTTTCCCAAGGTACTAGTACTAATGCCCTTGAAGGAGATACCTAGTTCCTGATTTTTTTTTTTGTGGATGTTGGACATAAAGTAGCTGTTCGATAAACAAATGCTATCAGTGCTAGCACTAAGGAAGCCTGATTTTATATGTATTTGTGCCTCAACTTAGACTGCAAGCTCTAACTGAAGTTGTGGTACAACATGGTGTTTTGGCTGTGGATGTCCCTGTCTAATGTCTCCCTTATTTTGCGTGGAGGTCTGAATAAAATCCATCCTTGGGCTAGCTGTGTTCATGCAACTGCTAGAGCTGTATTGATCTTACAGACTTTTACTCTAATTTTTAAAATCTGTTGGAAAGCGATTGACAAGTGCAATGTTACTGGGGATGCAACTGCCATGATGCTGCAAATTTCATTTCCTGTGGAAAGCAACTCAAAACCCAAGTAAGTTTTTGGAGAAGAGCTCAATCTTGATGACACAGTGCTCAAACTGTTAAGTTTCTATTCCCCCACTCCTGATTTCTTTTTCACTGATCTCTGCCTTCATCTCTGCATAACTTCAGGTTCAGTAAGGGCAGAAATGCACCTTTCCACTACGTGCTTTGTGGGACAGATGGGAAGTGGAGGCATGTGGCACAAAGCTGTTTTTTCCCCATATCCTGGGTTGATTGCTTTACCCATTCTGACCTCACCCCTGGGTTATGTTATCCTTGTTTGTTTGGAGACACTTGTATTTTTAATGAAGACCACTAACCCAACTGACTTCAGTGGTGTAGCAGACTACAGGGTGATGTCTTGCTAATCTTTATTGGACTGTGTTTTATGGTGAGGGAGCAACTCCTGGCCATCTTCACATCATAGTTTCTGCACGGCTGCTTTTTTTTTTTGCTGTTTTGTACTACACGCTAATCAGCCTTTCCAGACAATATTGCATTGAGAAATTTTTGTTTATGTGCCAACTCATCATATTCTTCAGCCCTTACAGGCCAGTCTGAAAGGCTGCAGTTCTGCAGTTAAACAAGTGGGTCTGTATGAAGTCTCATGAACAGCAGGAGCCTTGAAGGGCTCTGGTCTCTCTGCTGATTTCAGGATGGTGGTTCAGAACAAAGTTCTGAATTGCTGAGGGGTGGGAGGTAACAGGTTTGCGTGTAGTTGTTCTGAGCATGGATGTAGGCCAGTATGTGCTGCAAAATAATACATTTGTTGACTAAACCATGCGTGAGCATATGTGGTTGGACTAGGAGGCTGCTAATAAGTCTTGGGGATTTTTAATACTGATTTGCATGACAAAATCATTGTTCAAGCCTAACAGTGAGGGTAAACTCTTGATTTTATCACAGCTGGGCTTTTTGGCAGTGCTGCTCCTGATGAATGTATCCATGCCATTACCAGTTCTGATTTGTTCCCCTCCAGAATGTTATTTTTTTGTTTCCCTGAAATGAACATAATAAAAAAGGCAGGAATGTGACCTCAAGAGTCAAGATACAGACTCCAATGATTGTTCACTGTCTCCATATTTTTATTAGATTTTCTGAGGCTATTTTTCCCCCCTGATTTGCTGGATGAAATCCATACAAATGAAATACAAGCACAGTCAGTAAATAATAATGAAAAGGTAAATTCATTTTACTGAGAAGACAGTGCATGTAAGACATCATCTGGAATGATGGCAATTTTTTTTTTTTTACACAGATATGAAGCTATTATGGTCTTTCAAAATTAATATCTGGCTTTTAGGCTCTATAACAGTTTGTGTGACCTCTTCTTACCCTTTGGCTATTATGAAAAATGATGCTGTTTTTCAATACAAAGCAGACACAAGATACGACTGCTGCTTCTGTTAAACAGCACATCGTTGGCAAGTGCTTGGCTCAGTTTTCCAAATTGCAGACTGGTCATGGGGCCACCTTTGGGGCAAGGGGTATAGAGCTGCCCGTGTCCAAGCTTCAGTGGAGCTACCCACAGCATGGTGAGAAGGCACAGAGATATCCCCTTGGCTACTTTCTGCCTCTCCTCCCTAGGCCAGGCATGGCACAGGGCTGGAAATTCAGCTTTCTCTGCTAAATGGAGCCAGGCTGCGGCTTCTGCATCTCTGCGTGGTGGGAAGGGCCACCTGACCTGGACCTTGCCCCACTGAATTCCAAGATGATTCCAGTGTTTCCATCAGCAGTGTGTGACTCAGGTGTGTCCTTATGCCGTGGTGTTGAACAGCTCACAGGCTGGACTGTATTCAGCTTTTTTCTCACATGGCAGATGTTCTGTGTGCACAGCATGTCTCAGAGACCTAACTTAACAGGGATTTTAATTTCAGAGGGAGCATGAGAGATTAATAACCATTAATTTCTGTGAATTGCTCTGCTATATGATGTGTTGACACTATTTCACCAGTGTAACTTGGTTTGTGTTACTGAGGTTGTGTCAGTTTAAAAGAAGGTGGATCTGAGGAATGATTTTTTTTTGCTATACCTTCAATACATGTCCTGTCTTAGTACTTAAACTTTCAAGTTCTGATAAGTTCAGAAGTGTCTCATGTCACACAGAAATCTAAAAGAAATTGACTTCGGAATCTTGAGGCCATCACCTTAATCCAGACATACACTGAGTATGTTGTAGGAAAGAGACTTCCTTACAAAGCAGTCCCATCTTTCATCTGATGACTGCATGAAAGTTTGAGTGGTGTGCAGTTTTTTGTTTGTTTTGTGGTTGGTTGGTTTGTTTTTGTTCTGCCCTGCCCCCCCCCAGTTACATCCTTGTGCAATGAATTGGCTGGAGTGTAACTTCTAACCTTATCTTTTTACAAAACAGTGAAAATGTTCTTGGTTTGAATAGGGAGGAGGGCTTCTTGCATGAACTGGTGCTGTGCTAGGATGAAACTCCTGCCTTTTACAAATAAGTCTTCCTTGATGCTCTTGCAGATTTCATGTAAGGGAGTGTCAGTGTTTACTGCAGGGTGACAACAAACTGTGGCAGACTCTCTCTGTTAACCCCCTGCCCTCCCAACTAAGGAAAGGTAATAGGAAGAAAAGGGAGGGAGACTTGCAAGTTAAATTTAAAAATGCTTTACTAATGCTACCAATAAATAGAGAAAATAATACTAATTATACAAAACCACTCTTGGATTTCCTGGGGCAGCTCAGTGTTGGCCACTGTGGAGCCCGGTATGGCTCCAGTGGCTGCAGGGCAAGTACCAGGAAGTCCTGGGCTGGACTCTGCAGTAAATTGGAACTGGATTCAGGGATGCAGGGTCTGGAACCAGGCCTGGGATTGCAGGCATGACAGGCAGGGTCCTCTTCAGATGCCGGTCATGGTGGAAGAGAGGGAGACTCTTGTGATCTCCCGCTTTTATAGGGTGTTTGACGTGGATGGGATGGAATACTTAATTGGTCAATTTTAGTCACCTGTTCTGTCTGCCCCTCCTTGCAAATACACCCCTCTCACTTATGGGATGTGAAAAACTTTATCAGTAACCTTGGCTGCCATAGCAGTAAGTCTAAACCTGGGCCTCTTCTGCATAGCATTGCTACAGTTATTAGCTCCCGAGGGAAGAGTGTCTGAAAAACAAGCAGCCAAATTAAGAAAAGTGCAGTTAGTTAGAAGAACTTAGCTGAAAGGAAAAAAATCACTAAAAGAGAACTGGTCTTGTTTTAAACAAAACCAGGACAAGGGAATTCTTACCAGAGCGCTTCCAACTGGAGTTTAGAACCCTGTGTTGGCTAAACATGCTAAGTTTTTCTGCTTCCAGAGTGATTTGTTTATGGGAGTTAGAGCTTTACTGAACAGCAGCAGGTTTTTTTGTGTGCTTTGCTCGTCAGGATTCCCACCTTTCCATATTTTTCATCATATGTTTTTTGTAACTTTTTCCCAAATGGTCTCTGGCTGTGTGATTTCATGCCTTCATGTGTTTTTCAGTTTGGTCAACTGAAGAATGATGTCTCTGTCTGCTTTCAGTTTTGATTTTCTCTTATTGCTTGTCTGTGGGCTCTGTCTTTCTATTTCCATTCCCATATGATAGCAAGTCACTGTCTCCTGCAGTTAGTTACACTTTGGTGTAGAAGGAGGATGAGATTGGCCCTGTGTTCTCCTTACTTCACCCTAGGATAATGGATTAATCCAAATGATTGACAGCATTGCAAAAAGTGTGTATGATAGAGTACAAACCCACATGGGGACAGTCCTAGGACAAAACAACCCTTGCACAGCATACTCTAATTTTCTTCCTTATGCTTCATCTTGTGCAATGGTTCCACTTAATTATTGCACTACAAAAGTCAGCAGCCTGGGCAGGGATTAATCCTTTCCAACAATTGCAATCAAACTTCCATTCATGCGTTTGACTCCTAATGCTGAGTTCGTGCTTAGGGACAGGATGGAAATTCAGAAGCATGGTCTCTTGTCAGCAGCAGAAATTTCTTATAATGTGCAACAATAATAATGACCTTACCTGTTGGGGAGGGAGAAGGAGAATCTTGTTTAGGGAGGTAGTAAAGCCCCAATCTCCAAGTTACCTGTGTGAAGAAAACAGCTATCAACTGGAGTCCAAAACCCAACTGATATTTAGCTGGACTGGCTTAAGGTACAAGTTAAATATTTTGTCAGGGGTTTTGGGGAGGGATTGAGGAGTGAGGGAATGTGTTTAGGTTTCTAGGGTCACGTGCCTAGTGGGTATTAGATGCTGTCTTGGAATGCCTAAAAGCCTTTATCTTAATCTTCAGGTGCTAAAAGATCTTTGAAAATGGTCCCCTACACCTTGGGAAATGGTGGTGCCTAGATGTAAGTCTTCAATCTTAATAAGTTCAGAAGTAGCACAGACTTTCACTAGTTCTGTGAAACCGCAGGTAAGACATGAAATAAAAGAAGACATGACTGGGGAGGGGTGCAGTCGTGGCTTTTGAAATACCTTGCTATTCAGAAAATGTAGTGTTTGAACCAAATTGCTAGGCAATCTAATGACCACTAATGACCTCTTCATGCATCGAAGGAGTAAAAGCTTTGCTTGTGTTTGAGCTTGAAATGTTTTCTTTATCAGAATTTTGATTGTGTTCTGGTCAGGACTCACCTGTGCGCCCACTTCAGTCACTGCAGGATTTACTGTGTTTTGAAGGAGTTCAAAATAAACATTGCGGTTGGCAGCAGTGTTTGTCTTATATCCTGCTTCTCCCTTGAAACCTCATTTATCTATTTAAGAAAACTCACAAGGAGTTGATAATCTGTGCTATCTCAGGGCTAGGATTTCCAATTTCCAAAATTTTTGCTTATTTCCAGTCATGAAGTTACTTGAACAGAATGTTAACTGCAGTATTTGCAGAAGTTTGTGAAGTATGCTGAAAGGGCTGGGGTGGTTTCCCAAAAAGGCTAAGGTTTATACTAAGGGCTAAGATTGGGAGTTAACTTCAGCCCAGAGTTGCATCACTGTCATGTTAATATAGAGATGTAGAGAAAAGATGAAGGTCAGATGCATGTACTTAATAGCAAGTACTAACCAGCCTGTCTTATTTAACCACCACTGCAGGTGTCATCTCCAATTGCCAAAATTAAGGCATGCCATTACTTTGTTTAAATTACTGTTATCGCTTTTATACAGTAATCAGCCCCTGGCATAACTACATTTCTGTCAAATCAATTTCACATCCTTTTAAACTGCATATAATATTCATTTTAGGTTCTTTACAGATACTGCATCTTCCAGCAGGACATTGGCAGTGAGCATCTGGCACTCTCTTTATATATTTTATACATATCTATATATGTATAGGTTTGAAGTCCCACTTACTGATCTCAGTTTCACACAACCTATAGTGGTTATGAACCCAAAATACTGCCAGAGTCCATTGGCAGAATGTCAGACCATGAACTATGTAGATAAGTTTTACCACTTTGAATCCTTCACATGTTTCATAAGAAATGAATATGCCTTTGACATAAGTACTGTCATGTGCATGGTATAAAATTACCAGACTCCATTTTCACATTTCGCCTGATTGCCTGGCAAAAAGCTCCTGGAAATTTGCATTACCTCATGTTCTCATAGCACTCCTAGATAAAGAAATTTCCCAACTCATTTGGACCACTGAGGTCCATTAGCAACTCTTCCAGCTCTTTAGCTAGACAAGTTTGGGGGCCATGATTAATTGGACATTTTCTTGAAAAAGAATAAAACAATTGCATGCAATTTGGTAAAACCAGATCCACATGCTTCCTGTGTGGCCTGAGGTTTATGCCAATGACATTGAGATTCCTGATTTGCACTGGATCCCTTGAGGCTTTAGAGTAACAAACCAACAAAACCAAAAAACCAAAAAACCAAAACAAAACAAACAAAAAAAAAACCCACACAAAAAAACCCCAAAAAAAAAAAAAACCAAAAAACAAAACCAACCACAAATTTAAATATTACAAAAGTGCAGGTAGTATTGTAGAAGATCAGATACAAGGGGAAATGTGGATTTTCATGATACTCTGAAGTTATTCAAATCTGTACCTAGTAAATTAGACCTTGCTCCTCTGGTGGGCTCTGCATGGGGTGCAGTTTTACAGTCATTGCTGATGGCAGCACCAGGGCCTGGTAACTGCTGCTTTGGGGCTACTTCTCCTCTCCCTTTGGGTTTTACTTTGTAGGAGCAAATATTAATAGAACCATTTGTTTCTTCCTGGTGGAAATACATGCCAGTTTCTCACATAGTTAGAGTCTGACCTGGCTAAATCATAGGAAACTCTTATTATAGAAATCCAATTTAGGAAGTCTGCCACATACAGGCTCATTGTCAAAAAGATTAAATTGTTTACTTAAACTTAGACTTGCCATCTTTGCGGAGTTGAAGCGGCTTAACAATTTGGGACCTTAAACTGGATTAATCTTTGCTTGATTTAGCCTTACTTGCCTTCCTACCTCACCAACTGAAACAAAATTGGGCAAAGAAAGAATCCATATACATGGGCCCACTGTTGAGGCTTGTGGGGTGTTGCACTTTAGCCCTCTGCATAGGGCTGCTTTCCTCACAGCAAACTGTGTTACTCCTGCCAATTCTCTGGGCTTGTTGCTGTCCTTGAGGTTTTCCATCAGTAAGGCAGCCTTCCTCATCCTGTTTACTGTTATGTTCTGGCTGTTTGTGGAGCATCTTTTCCTGTAGACTTGAAAAAAAAGATAAATAGATGAGTAAATAGATAAAGAATAAGGTTTCTTGTTTTTTTCACTGTGGTTCCTTATGAAGATGGACTCTGTAGAGAGTAAAACTCTTAGCCATTAAAAAAAATGACTATTTGAATTTGTTGTGACCCTGAGAGAAAGCAGAAGAAATACATCCCAAGATGCGACAGGAGAAGTGCTGTCTCAAGAATGCCCTTGATAGCCCTGAAATTTTTTTTCATGGGCATGTGATGACAAATCTAGCTGACCTCATCACAGCTTACATAATTGCCTTGCTGCAGTGTCTCACACAGCCTTCTAATTGTGTGTGTTTATGTGTTTATCCTGATATGAATGGTTATTTCACACTATTCTTTTAGCAGAAAGGTAAAATAAGCTCTTAAGGATACTGCTTCAAGGAGGGTATTATGCTATTGAGCATCATGTTGCTTTGTGAAAGGGTTTGCTCATTGTTTTCAAAACTGTTTGAAGAGGGTGCTTTTTATTAAATGTAGTTGCTTATGAAGTAGTGAACAATTGTTTTTATTTTTTTTTTTTTTTAAAGGTTTCAGTTCTTGAAGTTAGAAATGTACAGTATTTGAATAGGAAGGGTTGTGTGTTGTGTTTTTTTTTTAAGGGGTCCACAGTGCAGAACTGCTTATCTCCCATTTGGGACACAAGTTGGTGTTACCTGCAGACATGCAGAGGAAGTGAGAGTCAACTGCGTTTGGAGCAGGTGAACCCCCAAGTCTGGCTTGTCACATCTCCTAGGTGTGTGTCAAGATTTAGTGTTAAAAGCAGTAATTGTTTGTCTTCTGTACTTCAAATACAGCATAATGCTGTTCCTTTACAAGGTGTTTTAAAAAAATCTAACTACGCTATGACTAACAAAAATAACGAGAGAACCAAACAAAAACAATGGAAAAAAACCCAAAGGAGTGAAAAACAAACAAACACTCAAACCCCAAACACATGCAACCCAAAAGCCTTGGCTATGCTGTGACATTGGAATTTCAACACCCCAAACAAAACTGATGGCACCCTGGCCTTGCAGAGGTTGCATGCTTTAAGTCCTTTGATAGCTGTTGTTATGTAGTTCACTGCCAAGTCTTGGCAACATTGGCAAGTGTGGCAGTGAAGTAAATATTCAGCCATAATTTTGAGGTAACCAATAAAAAGATGAAGCTGTCTATCAAAAATATCTGTGAAGCTGAGGGTAGAGTCTTACTACATGAGCAGAAAGCCTCTGCATAGGAGGCTTTTGGCCAAAAATGTATTTGGGCTGTAGCCAGAGAACTGGGAAGCTCAGTCCTTGAAAGGAATGATTCTATTGTGAACAAACTGGGAAAACTGATCAGGGTGAACAGGACCCAGAAAGGCCAGATTTTTGTGGGTGTATGAAATTGGGTCCCATGGCCAATACTTCCTGTGGCTGTGGAGCGTCAGCAGGAAAAAAAGGTTCAGCTCGAAACAGTTCATCATGCAGTGGCCTTGTGTCCCCATACAGCTAAGGAGCATACAATGCATTTGTGAAATTTTGGCCAACTTTTCCTCCCTGTTTTTGAATTTCCACAGGGAAGAGGACAAAGTTTCCTAAAATACTATGATTTTAGGTTTGTTGAGGAGAAAATTCAGGCTCAGATGAGAGCGATGGCAGGGTGGATGTATACTGCTCTCTGTGTTGGTAACCAGAAATCTGTTTCAGAGACTCAAATCTCTCAGTTGTCATTTGAGAGGACAAGATGTTTAATTGATGTAGGTGGTAGTTCGATTAAATGCTTTCCTTGCAATACAGTGATATGTTTCTTAATGTGCCTTTTCTTAATGTAAAACGACGAAAAGAAGGTAGGCTATCTCAGTTTTGTCTAGCTTCACATGCGCCACTTCTTTTAACTAACAATGAATCTGCTTTGAGACACATTTGTGGGTATCTTAGATTAACAGATGGGAAGCTGATGAAGAGCAGCTATTGGGCACATTAGGTCTTTGCTACTTTTGCATTCCCTTCAGATAGCTTGGAAAGGAGCTGGTGTCTTACAGCACATGCAGCTAGGGGCCAGCACCAGCTCACGTTTGCATTTTTGCCTGACAATTGTCTTGCTCGGCAGGGCCCTAAGCAATAGGAGCTCGTCTATGTGGTGCACTATTTGCATACCCTAACGAGATGGGCTATAATTGGCCTTCATTGATTTTGTTTTCATTGAGCTAAAATAGAGTCAGAGCTTCTTAGGCAAGAAGAGTGGATTGATTTGTGGTAGGATTCAGGACTATTCAGCTGAAGAAATAATTAATTATGTTCTTATTTAGTAATCGCCAGGGTCTAAGTTTGCTCCTACTTTTTGAGTAGACACTGCTGAATTCTATCACTAGACTGAGTCCTTTTAAAAGGTGGGATAAGGTGCCAACATATGGAAGACAGTTCACAGGAAACACTCAACTTGCTTCCTTCTCTATCCCTTCATTATCACTTCTTTTTTCTCTGCACTTTCTCCCTACTTATACATAAGCACGCAGTTCTTCCCTGGTGTTAATTGATCAGCTCCATTCCCTGGCAATTTTCTTTTATACAATTCCAACAAAGCAGCTTTTTAATCAGAAGCTGGAAAACAAAAGAAAAAGTAGTTGCTCACTTTAGAAAAAGTTAATGTTCACATGCTGTTAAGATTTGAGAGAAGGTGTGGTGGCAGTGTTAATAGTCAAGTTCTTGCCTTACTGAAATGCTTTCTTGTTTTGAGAATGAGCACATACACCTGCATTGATCAGGAGCTGGGGGCTGTTGATTGCATGCTGTTATGCACTCGTAAAGTTGAAACAGTGGATATGTTTGTGTACAAGTGAGTTACGGTCTGGCTGAAACTGTGGAAGAGTCCCTGTCCTTCCTTGTGCTTTTCTTATGAAGTATCTGTTCAATTAAATGTTAGTGCTGTGTCTGAGCAGACAGTGCTATATGGCTGAAGTAGATTTTATGAGCTGGTGCAGTAGAGTTGAAAGCAAGGTTATAATGGCCACATACAGCAAGTTAGCGTTGAGAGATATGTAACAAAAATGTTTAGTATGTTTTCTACTCATCTTGTGCTTGTGGCATAATATGGAGGCAATGTTTACTAGTGCTTGTAAAGTGGTGGGTCATATTGCAACTATAATATTAAACATTAATGAATTGAGTCCAAGTGCTCTCTGTGCTGCTGCCAGGAATACAGAGCTCAGTAAATACCTTGCACCAAGCAAGTAAATGATAAAGGTGCTCCCTGGACAAACAACACCCAAATGCAAGAGACTGTTCTTCATAACAAATTAGTTTTTAAATAGAAGGATCTTCCACTGGCTTCACTGGACGAAGCCTCCTGGCTCAAGGAGTGCACTGAAGTGGACGCAATTGCCAGTAATAAGCAGGACACACAACCCCTGTACAGCCTCAAGTCCTTCACGATATGAGAGTTGTAGGGGTGGGAAAACCAGAAGAGAACTCAGCTGAATGCAGTTTGCTCCAGGAATGCTACCCCTTTGCATGAGAGTTGCTGGAAATCTTATGGAAACTGGCATGGAAAAACTGGAAAATTCCTTTTCATATGTGCTTCACAGGGAAGGAAGAATTAAATTTGGAATGGTCTTAACAAAAATACCATCTTAGAACTCCACTGTGTTAAGGTTTCTTCTTTCTTTTCCAAGGAAACGCAGGAGGAGGAACACTTGGATACACAGGAGAATCTTGCCACTCATTAGTTTCCTCCAAAAAATTATGGAAAGATAGAGAGGAAGTAGTTTCTGAGTTTGTTTTGTTTGTTTTTTTTTTTTTTAATTTATTTTCTTCATTTTGTATTAATAAAGGGGTGTTGTTGTTTTGTGTGTTTTTGTCTTTCTTTCGTGAAAGATTTCTTATTTAGAAAAGTTGGACCAGATTTCTTCAGCAGTTTGGGGAATATAATTCCTAGTCTTTTACATTTCCCAGATGTGAACAAGCTTATTTAGTCCTACTGTATGGAAGGAGCTCCTCCAGAGAGGGGAAACAGACTGAAGGCAAGGTTCTTTTGGTTGATATCTGGACTTTGAATGCCATCCCATGTCTGAGATATTTACAGACTTGTGGCAAAGTTGCAGCTGGATAATAAAGCTGCATAGGATCCAGGGTACTCAGTGACCTGTGAAAGCTTCTGGGTGCATCATCTAAATAATCTTTTTGGTGGTGGCTTTTCTCTAAATGATGCTCTATATTACTCTGGATGGTCCTGTTTTGAGAGCTTAAGGTCACCATTTCTATAGAGTTGCCTCCTCTCCCATCTCCTCTCTTCTGTTACTGACCTGTTTTAAGGAGCAGGGATGTGTTGCATTACCTCTTCTCCCGCAGAATCTTTCTCTGTGAAGTCGACATCTTTCATAATAAAGTACCTTTTTGTTAAAAAAGTGAACAGGTGCACCATGCCACTAGGCAACTAGCATAATTTTGTGTCTGAATGTTTTTCCAGTATGGAATTAACCAACGTATGTACCTCCTGGGATTGCTGTCATTTGTGCTGCCCTCTTGCTATTTGTTCTACATCAGAGGTCACAGGTCATTGTGGAGCAAGGAAGGCAGGAGCTGGGATATTTTGCACCGGTGCTTTCTTGCTTTCATACACCAGAAATCTGAAGGCACTTCCTGCCTACATTCAGTTTACCAAAGGCAGCTTTCTTCACTCCATCTCTTGGATTGGATTCTGACGTATTTCTGCCTTGGAACAGAGGTTGTGCGTCAGGCAGGCCAGTGTATTTGTAAAGATTATCTGGTTTTGTCAGCATTGTGAAAATAATCTGAATTCCAGGTGCTGGGGGTCGAGTGCATCTGCCACACGTGCTAAGTGTTTTTCCCTTTGCTTTCACTGAAAGCAGGATGAGGCCTTAAACCCATCCAATGGTAAACATGTTTACAGGCCTCTTAAACTCAAATATTTAGGGTGGACCAAACTTCAAAGACTTGTCATTTATTCTGTACTTATTGCCTTGAAAAATAAAGAATTTTCTATGCCGTTACGCTCTGGATAATGAATAACCAGCCTAGAAGGTGAGCAGCTTGGCGGTTGTGAGGATTATTGGACTGCCTATGCTGGAGCTTTAGCTATTGCATTGTAAAGATAATGAATGATTAATTGTTCTCATACTTTGTACTTAATTGATAGCAGTGTTTTGGCTGCACTGGCTGCTGCAGCAGCTTAGACTTAGAGGATATACCATTCTGTGTCAAAAAAAAAAAAAAAAGAGAAGGGGCATAGGACAAGGAACAAAGTGCCACCCATAAGTATCCTCACTGGCCCACATAATTGTTGTGTTAAATGAGAGTGGATGAGAGAGCTGGGAAAGGGGAGCACAGCAGGAATGTTCCCAGCAGGGGAGAGGTGGGAACTCCTGCTATATGGAGAGAAGAGCTTGCATTGCAACCTTCTTCTCCCTTACCAGCTAAGACCTCAATTTCTCTCTTTTCAGAGGAATGCAGAACTATGTGAAATGTCTGAGGCTGACCTGGGTATCTCTCCTGGGTATCTGCTTTTTTACAGATGAGTTTATTGCAGCAAGCTTCAGCTACAAGGACTTGTTACTGCTGTTGTGTTATTTCCTCTTCCTGGCAGTACTGCCTAGGTGTTCTGTGTCCTTGGCAGATTATCAGGCCCTGTACTCCTGTGTTTCCAAGGGTGAGTTACAGAAATAAGTGGCTGTTAGAAGAGGCAATTGGCCACAGTAAGTCCATGTCAGACATGGAGTTAGTTCCTGTTAGTATTGCCTTTGCAACCAGCAAATCCCTATTTTCTGCCACTTGTTTGTACAGTATGTAAAATAACTTGCCAGGTCTAAAGGGAGCCCTGGCAGCTGTGCAGCTCTAATCTTCTGTGCAACAAGGGAGAGTTACAGTCACATTTTGTCTAACAGTCTGCCGGAATCCATCACACATTCATTTCACAAAGTGGGAGGAAAAAGCTCTGCAGCTCCTCAACGTAAATCAGGGAACCAGCTGTACAACTACATTGTCTTTCCTCCTTCCTGATGAAAGGAGAAAGGGTCCTACAATGACTCACATCAGAATAGGATGCTGGAATAGATGCTTTCTGGGTTGTTCACCTGTCCTTTTGCTGGGTGAGCCTTCATCTTGAGGGCGATGATGGTAGCAACATACAATGGTTGGAATTGTTCCTCTTGCTGAAATTCCTCACTAGTTTGGAAAAAGGCTGAGGTAAAGCTAGTAAAATGGCACTTGAAAATGAAAATAGGGACATTACATTGCGAATAAATGGTTGAATGGATGGAGCGTGAACTTGCCGATACACCTGTGGTAATCTTTATGACCAGGGAGCTGACTTGGGAAAAAAACCCTGGAACAAAGGACTGCAGCTATCAACCAGATAGCCCAAATTTGAAAAGGACAGACACATGTCATTAGTGCCCCAGAGATGTGAAATCCCATTGGTGTGAAAATAAGTTAATTTTCTAATGTGCTGTTTCTGATTTTGCAACTCAGAAATAATTGCCAATATAAGAGTGGAAACAGATACAAATGAGTATGCTATGGTGTTAGCAAATGGAAGTTATGTTAATCTTGGTATGAAGAGTCTATATATGTTAATAATGATCAAATAAAATTGCTCATTAATAGTCATCATAAGTAATATTGATCTCTACAGCCCTTTCCAACCAGATGCTCCAAAATGTTTTATGAACCTTTGAAAAATCACAGGAAGACGAGGTTAGCAATTTTGTCTAACACAGGCAGTGGGAGGTGGAGATGAGATCTGGGGTCACAATGACTTGGCTTTCTTCACTGAAAGTTTTTGAGTTGTCCTGAGCAGAACTGAGACTTCTTGACTTGATCTGATGCCTGAAGACAGATGTTCACTGATGTTACTAGCAAGTGGCAGTGCAACAAAACTTAGTAGCTCTGACATTGCTTCTGCTGCTGTGGAGCAACTTATTTATAGTGTCCTGGGTAAACAATATGCCCTTGCAAGATAGTGAGCGTGGTATATTTCATAGCAATAATGTGTGAAAAATCTTTTAGATTGATTTTTCTAATTTGTTTCTGCTTCAATTAACTTTTTTAACTGCATGTCTTGTCTTGTAAAATGATGAACGCCTTCCAATTTATTGAAACAGTGGTTCTATCAAAGAACAAAATGCTTGAGCAACCCTTTGTACTGATACATCATCATCAACCTTAGTAATGAGTGGGAGAGAGATAGAGCTGGTTTGGGCTCCACTGAAAACATTTGTAGATTTTATCTGCAACAGATTTTATTAAAATTGCAACAAACTTTATAAAGCCCAATATATGCTTCATTAAGTGAAGATTACCTTACAATTATGATTAATTAGATTAAACTTATGAAAGTGTGTTATTTGTTCAAATCAAAAGGGTGGCAGGGAAGAATGATGGATGATGAAAGAGTATGATAAATGAAGAAAGCAGCTGAACTAAATTGAATGTGTATTCATCCGTTTTCACTTCATAACTAATGATAAATTGAGCATGTCACATTTAACAATACATGTCTGAGCTTAAGCACAGTCCCAGCTCCTGTAGTCTAATGTCTTTTGTCAGGTAGCTGCATTCAGGGGATGTGATATTTGTTTGGAGAAACCTACACAGTTCATTATCTATCTGTCCTTGCAGCTAAAATCACAAGTGAAAGCTCTTGCACTCTTCTTGTAATAAAATCACGAAAGTCTCAACTAGGATAGAGCTGTCTAGGAAACAGAATCTGACTGTGAAGTGTTAATTTGACTCGAAAATCAGGTGATGTATTGAAAATTGTGTGTTGTTGACAAGAATACAGTTTGGGATAATTGCGAACTTAAACAAGCCTGTGAGGGTCAGAGTCTAACTCATGGGCTCACAGTCACTTATTGTGCAGCCACTTGAGAAGGATGCTATTTGGCACCAGCTGAAATGTCTGAATTTGGCCTGAGAGACTCGAAGACTTTGTGTGGGCAGTGCCTACGTTCCTCAGGATGGTTTCACAGGCTTCTGCAGTCATACTACATTTTCTTCTGGGTTAACTGTTTTTTCCCTCTGGAAGTCAACCTAGAAAACAGTCTTTCCAATTATAATCAGCAATTCTGCTTCTATTCCTGGTTGTAGTAGATGTGAAGCAGGGTGACAACAATGAGTAAGTACTGAGGAGAGGATCTTAATTTTGTTTTCATCAAAATTAGAAAGAAAACCATTTTATTCTGGCATCACCAAAAGCTTTGGTCAACATTTAATACCAGAAATTTTGTTTTAGCTGACTTTGTTGTTTCATTCCTGTTCCAAAACTACTAAAACATGTTAGGCCAAATTCACTGATGGTGGATTGAGCTGCTGAGCTACACCGTGGATGAATTTTGTGTGTGAGATGTTTAGCATTTCCAGGAATAGTTCAGCAGTGATCCTACAAATCCTTGTGTGCTGTTAGTCCAAAGAGTGAGAAAAGTTTGTTGTATAGTTTTAAGGGGTAATAGGAAGCAATTGCAGAAGAGCTGAAATAGTCCTCCAAAACCAAAATGAAAGGAAGTCCTGCACCTCTTAAGAGTACTGGGCATAAAGGGATGTGCTGTAAAGAGATAAGAAATGCCAAGGTGAGCATGGGCATAAATGTCACGAATAGTGGTAGCCAAAACATGTAGGAAAAGGGAAGTCTCTTTCTCTGGTTATTAGGAAAAGGATTCCTCGTTGGCTGCAAGATGTTGCTTTAGTGCAGGAACCATTTTTCTCCCTGTGCTGTTCTCGAAAGTCACGTGTCCCCTGTTTGCAGTCAAGTCTCTTGACATGGGAACTGCATCCTGTGCCGCATCCATGTCCCTTGCCAGAAGCACACCTGTAGAGTTTGAATCACAGTTGTATTTTTAAGCCTCTAAGTCAGGAGTGGACTCAACCTGATTTCTATATGGTGCTGCCTGTAAGACTGGATGTTAAAGCAGTTCTGGACCATTAAAGCCATTTAAGAAAGTTAGTGAGGTTAAACTTTGCCGGGTTCTCTAAATTTAGTGGTGGGAGGAAAGGAGTTTGTGTGTGCAGAAGTTAAGAAAAAGCCTAAAGACTGCCAAATAAAGGGAAGCAAGCTGTAATGTTAAACTTTTCAACCCATTTTAATAATGAAGTTGTTTTCCCCCTAGACTAACACCAGGGTTTGAAGTGGTTGCAGTATTGTTCAGCACTAGTCTTGGGTGGGTGGGTGGGTGCCAGACATCGCACCTGGGATGGATGTGAGGGAGCTTCTGTGAAGTTATCTCTGCTTTGCCTTTGTCCCAGGAATGCTGTAAAAGGTTTTAGTCCATTCAGCTGAGGACTGCAAGAGAGAATCTCTTGGTGTGTAAAGTAGTAATTTATTTACGCCTGTAACCACCACCCATAAAACCAGAACCTGACTGTCTTGAACTATTCAGGTCTTATCCTTTGGGAAGGCTGTGATAACACACAGCATAGAATTGTCTCTAGCAGTCAGGTTAATAGGGGTAGGATTCTGTTTAAATTATGGCATTTGTAGTGAAATGAATTCTGCACTTGAATTGTGTAGTTACTAGCAACAAAAGTTTAAGGAATTTGATGGAAGTCCTGTGCAAATTAGCAGTTTCATTTATCCTGTGCTCCATGAATGTGGTTGGGTGGGTTTTTTATGTAGCAGACACATGAAGTGCCAATTTTGTGCTTATCTCTAGCTATTGTTAGTGATGCTTCTCAAACAATAGTTTGATTGCCACAGAGATATTTCTGACTCTGACCTGATTGATTTGGTGTGTTTTTTGAGAAATGGTCTGTTCTGTGAAGATATTTAGGTCCCTAGGAGGTGATATAAGTGGCCCGCATGACCTATTTTAGCCATTTCAAGCTTCAGTATCTCAATAGGTGATTTTTAAATCAAGGCTAGTTTTGAGTGAGAAAGGAGGGTGTGAGGTGCTGGGGCTTCTTTTTGGAATATTCCCACAGGCCCTTTGGTTGCGTGTCCTTAATCCAATACCCTTGCATCTCTGTATTGCCACTTCTGTAAGCCACTTTCCTGCCAGCTCTGCTCTGCTTGTGCTGCTGCATTCTGTTGTAGAAAACAGCAAGTTGACTGAGCAGGATGAGAAGGTGACGCTTCTGGAGGAAATGCTGCGGATTGTTTGGCCCCCTTGATGAGATCACTTCTTCAGTGTGTCACCCACCATTTTGGGTGGCCCAGTTAGAGACGCCTTGAAAAAAAATGGCTGTGAGTACTTTCTGGACTTCAGATTTCTCCAAGGCTTTGCAGTGTGAGCTCCTATAAAACAGAGGTAGTGGAAGTGACTCCTTTCTTAAAAGGCCACCTTTCATCTTTAAAGAGTTATGTAGGCCACCCTTCCCCCATGGCTGGGTAGAAGCAGAAGGTGCAGAGGAGACATGGGTGTAGGAATCATTAAAGTGAAATGTGAGTCATGTTCATTAAAGGCAAGCTAGCGGAATGTCTTATATTAGTGGCTGTGTAATGATTAGAGCTTCCTGTAATAATGATGATGGCGATTCAACTATATGAATTGAACATTCATTCTAAGTTAATTCACATCCTTTTAACTAATAAGTTATTTAAGGGGGGAAAAAAACCCAGCCCTTTTTAGTTCATAATTTGAAGAATACTGAAATAGCAACCCTTCCGCTGTGCTGGGAAGATTCAAACTAATCTGTATCTGAATTTTCTAGTGAAGGAATACATTTGTTTATTTATTCATCATTCATTGCATCTCTGCTAAATGCTAGACCTTCCTCGCATTGAAACTTATATGTGTGTTCACTAGCAATATGTTCCTTGCTGAGATATTAATAAAGAGCTTTATTTTGAGATTATTTAAAGAGAACTTCACTTTGATTTTTGTTATTGTGAGACATGGCAGGGAGATGAATGATTTACTGTTTGCCTTACAAACATCTCAATTTTGAGTAAGAAATCATGGTCTACAAATACTCCTTGTCTGGGAAAAAAAAATGTAAAGGGCTAAAGAATTATTTATTATATATTGAAAATAGAAATTTAGAATAGCAAGATGAGAAGGAGAGCAAAATGTTTAGGTTAAATATGAAGGAAAGCTTTGGTGGTGGCAGCCATGGCTTTGCAGTAGTCCCTTGGCGAGGAGGGAAACCTGTGGTTAAGGCTGTTTAAAGATAGCCTGGAGGTTAAAAAAATATATATATATAAATATTTATATATATGTATATGAACTGCCCCAGTGGACTGGAAGATGGCTTCAATTAATTAATTGGTCTTTTGCAGCTTTGGTCATTCTGGAGATCTGGATCCATTAATAAGTTGAGGATCTTAGAAGCTGTGCTCCATTGTTGTCAACTTCCGCATGTTTGCAAATCTGCCTGAACAATTAAAGGTGTTTCAGTTAAAAAGGTGAGTTTTCTCATCATTTTATTAAATACCTTTGCCTTACAGTCAGAATAGGTATGTCAAATAAAAGTTTTGGCAAAGTTAGGTAGAATGCCACAGTGTTTGAACCATGAATGCTGCGTGGAAGTAACAACTGAATTATTACTATGATTTCTGTTTTGATTAAAGGATTACATTTATTAAAATATTTCTTGCATTGCCATACATTTCAAGACTAAACTAGTCAAAAGCTCCACTGTGAACACTGTCAAAACTTGGAGGAATTCCAAATTATGTGAACTGAGAGGCTCAAAGTGAACTTCAGATTAATATAATTTGGTATGAGTCTGGATTATATGTTCTGATGTAGATTCAAGTTTGTCCAGATGACTTCTAGCACATAATAGATTTTACAGGTTGGCTTGTACAGAACTGCAAGCATGTAGGAATTGTAAATAACTTGTCATAATTTATTCTTCAGGTTGTGCTCTTGTTTCTGATGTCCAGTCTAATCTGCAAAGCCCTCAGAGTCAGTACTTGTCTGCAATGACTCAAATAGAAGATATCTGTTTCCTTCTATATTAGTCACTTGGCAATGAGCATATGGTTATTTTGGTTGTAACTAGAATTAGTTTGGTGAATGTTTGGTTTTGGATGTTGCAACGTATTCTGGAGAACAGCCATGGCAGGGAGGCCAGCTGCTGAGGCCTCTGTCTCAGAGGGCCCTGCAGGCTGAGGGAACTGTCCAGCCTTGTGTTCTGCATGAATTTTGCAATGGTACCTCTTAAAATACTTTTTTTTTTCTTTCCATAAGATGAGAGCTTTCCTGTTTTGCCTCTTCAGAACTAAAAGCAAATCCTTACTGTGCTCAAGGCTGCTCTGGAATAGCAGTACTGGAAGCCATGCCAAATCAGGCTTGGATTAACCTTTTAATAAAACAGCAAGTGCTAACTACCTTAGTTCAAATAGACTGAAACACTAGCATTTTACTGTTTTATGATGCTGCAGATGACATTCCCACTTCAGGGTGTATCAAACTTGAAGTAATCTCTACAATGTGGCTGTCTCCTCATTCATAGCCCTGAGAAAATAGTTTTTGGTAGGCTTAACTCTTCTGATTTTGAGCCATATTGCCTTCCTCAGAAGTGTTTATGTGCTTTCATTGTCTTCACTGATGATGATACCCAAACAGAGTCATCGTGTACCATGATGTACCTACCTGAAGGATGCTGGCAGTTCTAATCCAAAACATATATGAAGTAGAATACAAGAGAAGGCCTAGTATATGCTGTCTAGTGCTTGCATGTTAGACTCAGGACTTGAGAAATTGCTTAACAACTTTGCAGATGACACAAAACTGGGGGGAGCAGTTGACACTCTTGAGGGCAGAGAGGCCCTGCAGAGGGATCTGGACAAATCGGAGAAGTGGGCAATCACCAACCACATGAAGCTCAACAAGAGCAAGTGCTGGACTTTGCACCTGAGACATGGCAACCCTGGTTGTACATAGACTAAGGTGTGAGATGCTGGAAAGCAGCTCCACAGAGAACGATCTGGGGATTCTGGTCGACGGCAAGTTGAACATGAACCAACAGTTGTGCACTAGCAGCCAAGAGAGCCAGTATGTCCTGGGGTGCACGAGGCACAGCATCGCCAGCTGGGCGAGGGAGGTGATTGTCCCACTCTGCTCTGCATCAGTGTGGCCTCACCTGGAGCACTGTGTGCAGCTCTGGGTACCACAGGATAAAAAAGATACTAAGCTGCTGGAGAGTGTCCAGAAGAGGGCTATGAAGTTGGTGAAGGTTTTGGAGAGGAAGCCACATGAGGAGCAGCTAAAGTCACTTGGTTTGTTCAGCTTGGAGAAATGGAGAATAAGTTGAGACCTCATCGCAGCTACAGCTTCCTTACAATGGGAGGAGGAAGGGCAGGTGCCGAACTCTTCTCTTTGGTGATCAATGGCAGAAGCGGGGGGAATGGCAGGAAGATGTGCCAGGGAAGGTTTAGGCTGGACATTAGGAAAAAATTCTTCACCCAGAGGGTGGTGGAGCACTGAAATATGCTCCCTCCAAGCCTGACAGTGTTCAAGAAGAGACTGGACAACACCCTCAGACATATAGTGTGAACTGTGGGGTTGTCATATGCAGGGACAGGAGCTGGACTTGATGATCCTTGTGGGTCCCTTACAACTCAGGACATTCTATGATTCTATGTTGCAATGGAAGATAACTGGATATTCAGAAATGAATCGTTAGTCAGGATCATAATAATCAAAAACAATGTTCACGGATTGTAATTAGCTATGTTCTGGCTTTATTTTTTTTGCTGACAAATATAATGTTCTGATGAAGTTGTAGTTTAATTAACCTCATCTGAACAGTCTCCAAAAACCTATTCTTCGCAAGAATCAGTCATGCCCTGATAGCTGTCTACAGTGATGTTGCCATCAGTGTTGTTTGCTGTAATCTTCCCATGTTGACTGAAAATTGCATCCAGCTTTCCTGTGAAATTCATCAAGAACTCTGCTTCGGAGCAACTGTCAGAAGAGGTTTTTTTATCCTTACAACCTGAACATTCATGTGTTTACATTTAGCTCTGTGGGAAACCACTTGAAAAAAGGGATTTTATTTTCCTTCTCCTCTTACTTTCCTCCTTCCACTGCCTTTCCCAACACTCTCCTTTACTTCCATCTCCATTCAGTAATGTCATCTAGATACCTATTAGCTCTGTCTTTCAATAGCACTGCTCTGGCTTCAACAAAAGTGCTTTTTAATGTAGGAGATGTACTTCAGCCATAACACTGGGGTCATTTTCTGAGTAACATTTTATGGGATTGATTAAACTTTAACACCATAACTGTTGACTTTATAGGCCAAGGAAGAGACACTGAGTGCTAAGCTCCAGATAATTTGTGCTTCACAATTTTTTAAAATCAAATAGAGATAAGAGTTTAATGTGTTTGATAAAGCAACCCTCTATTTTTTCCCATTGTCTTCTATTTTAAAAGACCCCCAACATTTAACATGAAATAATGCCTTTAACACTAATGAAGTAAAGTTATAGTAAATAACCATATTAAAAAAAAAAAGCGCTCAACCCTATAGGAAGAATATAAGAAAGATTTAATTTACTCTCTATTTGGCTTCAAATGTGAGCACCTCTTATTTTTTGTTATTTCTAGAAAGTGAACGAATGGGTGCTGTTGGCTGAGATCTGATGCTGCAGAAACGTTGTTCCTTCGCACTGAAAATTCTCTCCTTCCAATGACTTTGGTAGGGCAGAAAAAAATGACTGTTTTGTTAAATTAGCTGAAGAACCTCAACTCTCCTTATATTGCTTCTTTGAGTGTGTGCATGTGTTGCTGCTGAGAAAGTGCTGCATGGGAGTGCATCTTGCCATGTACCAAGAAGAAAGATGAACATGAAGGAGGCCTTGAAGGACGAATGTGACTGCAGGTCTGAGGACAGTTCTTGGGTTGGTGGCAGTCTCACATGACTTTAAACAGGTCATCTGTGGTTTCCTCATCACCTCACCTGTCAAGTGGCTAACAGAACAATCATCTACCAGGGCCTCCCTTTTCTTTTTTAGCCTGTCAGTATCTTCTCTGGCTGGAGCTGACACACTGTTCCTAATGACTCTGGCACATTCACCCAGAAAAAGGGATGTACAGTGGTACTTTGTGGAGCCTGGTGAGTTAAGTCCAATGCATGGTTGACCTCAGATGGGAGAAAACTGAGGTTCATTTTCGTCCTGGCTGAGTGACTCGGGTGCAGGTTCTCTGGAGACCCTGGGGACATACCCAGGCTGCTGGAGTGTGCTGCAGGTTATGAGACTGATGCTTCCCTGCACATTTTTACTCTATTAGAGCAAATTTGTGCAGGGATGTTGGATAACACCATGCAGATCTGTGTTATAAGCACAAGCTTCCATTTGGGGTTTCTGGGTCTCAGATGAAAAATGATAGTTAAAAGCTCTTCACGAATCCCTCGAGGTATTAAGCCTGTGTCCTGGTGAAACCGAGGCACCTGCAAGGAGAGAAACACCTTCCCAGTTGGAAAAGATGACTTGGTGTGGCCAGTGAGTGCAGTTATGGCCTAGCATCAGCACATTTCCTGATGAAGTCACAGTAAGATTGTTACTTTAGAAAATCAATAACATGGTTAATTTTCTTGTCCTAACATTTCTTGGGAAGGGTAATTGTACCACTTAAAAAAGAGCCAAATTTTAAAAGCCTTGTGGCTTACCATTTGAGTTGAAACATTTTTAAATGGAAAGCTAGATCATGCTTGTATTGCTAACCTACTCAAACACCTCAGCCAATTTCTTCTCTTGAGACTTGAAGGAGGGGAGTTCTGGAGGAGTTTCATCTCTCTCCTGAATGCATGAGAGGCCTGGCCTCCTAGGAAGGCAAATACCCTGAGAGCTGCTGGGAAAAGCTGAAGAGCTCAAGGTGGGTTATAGCTAAGGAAGGCCAACCTCTCCATGAGCCCTTCACGTGATGTTCTTCTGCCTGGCACTATGCCCAATAGCTCTGGCTGACATCTAAATGCCCTTCTTGAGAGATGGGTGGTAGTGGGAAGGGGTAGGGATGGCACTGAGTTAAGGGCAGGTCTCCAGAGCTGCTCAAAAGTGTTAGTTCATCAAAAGCACAATTATGCTGTTAAGGGGGATTGGATATTATGAGTGATGTGGAAGAGGCAGCCTCTGGCTCAGGAGATCCCTGAAACGCTTTCTGCTGGAAACTGGGAATAACACCCAGAGAACAAATGCTCTGTCTTGATCTTGTGCGGTTTCTCGGGAAGTCTACTACTTGCAGCTATCAGAGATAGGTGCAGTACTGAATGGATCTTGAGTCCATTCTTAGTGCTTGTTAAAACTCTTAACTAGTAACTAAAATGGTTTGATATAAGTGTCCAGGAAGCTCCATAGCAAATAAAATGAAGGTTGCTTTATTTTCATTCCCAGAGTTCAGCGTATGAAATATAGCAGACTTTTTTTGTTTGTTCAAGTGCCTGAGTTGTTTTATCCTGGCCTCTCTGACTGCAAAAAATAAGAGTTTGTGATGTGGGTTTTGTTGTTGTTGTTTTGTTGTGTTTTGTTTTTTTGTTTGTTTGGGTTTTTTTGGTGGTGGTGTTGTTTTTCATTTGTTTGTTTTAAGCTGGTTATACACGGTCCATGTACTTTTTCTGTTCAGAAAGAGCTGCATATTCATAAGCCAAACCCATATTTTTTAAGATTAAAAAATACAGTCCAAGATCAGATCAAAGTAAAAATCTCTATGAAAAAGCAAAGCATGTACTTTCTCTGGGTTACTGTGCTTTCTCAGCTGCAGCAGTACCCGAAGGTTGCTATTTCTGCACATAAGCTGAATCCAGGGGAGTTCAGATTGACTGTGGAAACCAGGAGGAATCTTGATCATAGTTCCCTAGATGGAATTTCACAGGTTGAGTATAAGGTTGCGGATGGTGGAGTCTCATGACTGCTGGAAATTCACTGTATCAGATGCCTGCTTTCTCTGCTACTTTATCTTAGTAGTTTTCCTTCACATGAGTTTGTTTCTAATTTTATACTTTGCCTTCCCAACTTTCCTAGAACTTTTCATTCTCTGGCTTCTTCTCATAGGTGTTTCTTTTGCCTACTTAAACTTCATCTTTCTCACTCAAAAAAAGAGCCTACTAAACATTGGATGACTCTTCCCTTCCACACTGACAAGTCAGTCTGTATTTTCTCCTTAAGCTGAATATATTTCTTAGATAATTTCTCTAGCTGTTTCATTCTCTCTCTGAATCCATACAGGATTTGTTACTTGCGATTCCCCTTCAGTATTTTCTTTGCCCTTGAGTCTCGTGTCCTTTAGCGTGCCACTTAAGCTGATCGCTGAAGTCTCAAGAGAGCCTGGCAGGCACTGTTGCTGTTTTCTGATCTTGCCAACAGTAATATTTCTTCTAGGCAAGGCCCCTCATAATTCAGGTGAGGTCAGTCAGGACCCAAGAGCTGAACCTGTCCTTTCCAATGAATCAGCAGTGGCATTGAAAGAGTTTATGCAAACCATCAAAATGACTTTGTTTGCTCCCAGGTTGGGCGTAGGTCTCACAGCATCACAAGTTTTCTTTTCCGCAGCAAACAGTTTAAAAGTGTGGAATCTGTTAGAGATCAGCTCAAGCCTCGTTCATCCTGGATGTGGGCCTTGGGCCAGTCCTCTTACTGCACAGGAAGCGGAAGAATGGAGCTAAACACAAACCTTTAGGTAACAATTTATCGCAAGCCTGCTTGTTCCTCCTTGAAGTTGCTCACCACCACTCAGCACCTGAGAGTCCTGCCTCTCAACCTAAGGGAATGTGGTTTTCCTCTCAGGCCATAATTAATTGCTTTCTCAGATACAGGCACTAGACTGAGAATTTGTCTCCTACCGTGCATTTACTGTTGTTTAGAGACTCTCAGATGAGAGAAAGAGGCGTTTTTCTTAGAGCAGGCTGTACTTTCAGAATTAACTAGTGTAACAATAGTCCGTCTACCTGCTTACAGCTGTTTTATTGAAATTAGAGCTGATTTGGACTCAGCAGTGTGTATTTTGGTGTTATTTAACTTTCTGAAGGCTTTGAGATCTGACTCCTGGTCTAAGCCTGGATTTCTGTTGTGGGCACGCAGGTCATAATGAGGTGGACCATAAGAGAAAGAAACACAAAACACAGATGATTTGAACCCTCAGGGAAAGCTTATCTGTACAGAAATGCTGTGGAAAGAAACAAACTGACTGGGTAAAGCAGTAAAATCAGTTTGTGGACACCCTGAGATACACCTGGTAGGTAAAGACAAAACGTGCTCAGCATGTGCTTCAAGTTGCCTGGAACCAAGTCTGCTCTAGTGGGGAAACTCTTCTTTGGTGCTGTGCTTCGCCTAGTATCTCAATGCTACTGTGTCTATTTAAATAGTCTGCCTTTAAAGGTTAGGATAAGATACCTTCTAATTCTCGTTCCAGAAGACTGTTAAATGTGCAGACTGCTACCATTGTTGAACTAACATGCTATACAAGTTAAGTCAGCCCAGTTTTCCTGAAAATTTTAATGTAGCCATATTTAGATTCAGCTCTTGGAGATTTTTGAAACCTTTTCCATAAATAGTTTCCTATTCTAAGAACTGTTTCTTTTGCTCTAAAATAAATCGGGAACATTAGTAGTAGCTCAAAAGTGTGAACTGCACCCACTGGAGCTGATGCAGTTCAGGTCCAAAAGATGTGGATGTGATCTGTTCTTTGTTTTGGTCACTTCTTTACCAAGAAAAAATGTCATTCATCCATGGAAGAGGACATATTTAAGACACAGTCTTAAATCCAGAATGTGTTATCTTTGCTTACGTGAATGGCACCTTGGTTCCTGAGCACTCCTGTCCTTGTCAGTATTTTCCAGAGCAAGGTGCTACAGCTGAGGGTTGTTATCCACCCATGAGCAACACAGAGCATGTTAAACGCACACAGTAAGGTTTTGCACACTTCTCTCCCTCGAGCTCATTGCCAAAGCAGACATTAATCAACTTTACTCTCTGAGTTAGAATAGGAACTCGCTTGTAAATTACGACCATTACATTTCCGGCTTAAATTTCCCTACTCCTTTAAGCTAATGTTTTAAAAGACTAACCCTACCACTCTGGCAAGAGCTGCATCTTGCCTTTACATCCATTTGGCACACTCTGTCTTTTTTTTTTTTTTTTTTTTTGTAAGTTGAAGAATTACTTGATGTCTGTGAAATAACTTTTCCTTCTTTAGTTGTTCAATTTGATTCAAGGATTTTTGATTAAGCTTTCAGGGGTTATGAATAAATAAGAACCAGCAGCCCAGTAATTGGTATATCATTACTCCCTAGTAGCACATTTAATCCTCAGCTTCGCTGCACCATGTAACCTTTTCCTTCAGTCCTCCTCCTCCTCAATATTGCTTACAAAAAAAGGGGGGGAAAAAAAAAAGCTATGTCACTGCAAGCTTCACAAGTTAGCATTAAAATGAATACTTTTTAATTTCTCTGGATGAGATGGGGCCCTGTGCTCTGGGACAATGCTGATGGATGACATTTTAATGCAGCCGAAATGTTATTTTTACTGAACCAGGGAAAACTATAAATTTTGCTTCATTGCCACTGATGGCTCTATGCATAAAACTATGGTGGCGCCCATTGCCCATGAATAATCACCTCAGCATGGCAGATGTTACTTCGCAGGGAAAGCAATTCTTATGCCGAAGAATTGTGGAAAGATTAATTGTCTACAGCTGTTTCATGGCCCACAGCAATCTTGATACATTTATGATAAGTTTAAGAGCTCACTAGAGGCAGCCCCTATTCCCTGTTGTGAGAGAGGGAAGGGGGGTGAGCTGAATGGCTTTATTTTGACACCTGGATTCATAGAATCTGTCAGCTCCATTACAGCCTTCATAGAAAGCTGGCGGTTGGCAGATTTGGGATGATTGTGAGTGGGCTAAGATGCAGGAATTATCTAGACACAGATAAAGAAAAGGAGACTGAGAAGAATTATTCAAATTTGTGCAAATGAATTGCTTCCATTTTTCCTCCCTCTGCCAAGTGGAAATTGAACGTAACCCACTCTGACCTTTCTCTATTAAGTGCTGCAAATTGCAGTAAATGCATAGTTCTGAGTGCCCTAATGAGACAAAGCTCTAGCAATGCCTCATTAATAAGGAAAGTTTGACCTTGCTGGTCAGCCCTTCATTCGATATTGAAAAGAAATAGGAAAAAAGAAGAGATGACCTGCTGTAAATTTTGAACAATACCTTTGATTTAGTTTGTATATACTCCCAAGCAGACACTTCACAACCTTTTTTTTTTTTTTTTTCTTCCATTTTTGCTACGCTAGTGAAGTAGAGGTATTTACTTACTAGGTTCCTCTGTAAATTCATGATGACCATGGTGATTTGTGGCGGTGATGCACACAAGCTATCTGATGAAGCTTTTTTAAAATCTGTTTTTAGTGTCCTTGCATTGATAAAAGAATATCGATACCATCCATCCTGTACTGGTTTGTTTTCCCTTTTTCCTCAGCCCATATCCATGATCACTGTATCTGAGCGCCAACATGTATTCCTGCATTACTTGAAAAAAGTACTGCATAGAAATAATTTTCTGTCCTTAAATATACAGTCGCTGGAGCAGGGAATCCATCTGAGAGAGTGATGGGAGATGTTTGCTCCCCAACCTGACAGACCAGGTCTGTGATTCCAGCCAGTGGTCCTAGCTGAGATATAACTTAAAGGGCATGGTACTTTATTCACTCGTATATGCCAATAAGCCAGGCTAAAGAGCTGTATTATAAAATCCCAAACCTGTGAATGTGTGTGTCTGGAGGAGAAAAAGGATTGAATGAGGATAGAAATTAAGAAAGAAAACTCAAATCAACAAATACAGGTAGAATGGTTATAAACTGTGGTATTCTATGGTCAGTCTCACTCTTAGAAATCATAACAGGTCAAAGGTTGCAAAAGTATATTCCTCTTTTGAATTACTTGTTCATGATCATAGAAACATAGAATGGTTTGGGTTGGAATGGACCTTAAAGATCATCTGCAAACATTCAAGCCAGGCTGCACGGAGCTCAGAGGAACCTGATCTGGTTGAAGATGTCCCTGTTCATGACAGGGGGTTGGAGTAGATAAGCTTTGAAGGTCCTTCCTAACCCAAACTATTTTATGACTCTATGGCTACGAACAGTAAATGAATGGGTAAAAAGTTGAAGTCTGCTCAGAAATGGTTGATGAACAGAACTAATGTCACTCAATTTGCTGGATAACTTAAAAAGAAAAAGTTAGATATTCACAGTGCCTCCAGAAATTGCATCCCCTGGGATTTGTGGGTGGTAGGGAATGTGGAGGATGATGCCCTTAGGGATACCGTAACAAAAGGGAGATGGATGGAGGTTTTGTGGGTCCTGCAGAGACTTTCTGCAGGGGTATCCTTAGATCAGCTTTTGGCAAAAAATAATTAAGAACGTGTTGCGAACTATAATCAATTTTGTGAGTGGACCAGTGGCCCTCTTGAGGTGAACTGGACTGCCACACAAAACAAGAATATGAGTACATGCTTTGCAAGATCAAAGCATCAAATGTTGAAATGTTGACCAAGGAATCTAGTTTCGTCCACCCAGTTTTGAAAGTGTTAGTTTTAGGGGCTGAGGGGTGTCAGGTCTTCACAAATAGTATGGTTTTCTACAACAGATCATAACATCTGTGCTTGCCATGTTCCTGCTGGGGACATAAATGGCTGCTCACCTCCAGGTGGCTTGTGAAGCAGTGTTCATTTTCTGGAGGACAAGGATGCTGGGGTGTGTTTTCGAGTTTGAAAAGCTAGTTGTTACTATTGCCCACAGACACAGATATTTTTTCAGTTTCACATTGCCATGAGGTATGGCTGTTGTGGATACTAATGTTATGGGTTCCAAATCAGAAACAGCCTTCAGAAGCGCTTTAAAACTTTTGGGACTCTAAGGAAAGGATTGGATTACCCTGTAGCAGCAGTGTTGCAGAGCGGCAGCCAGAAAATGTCGTCAAATCTGATGGGGGGGAAAAATGAAGTCTGAAATTCCACTTTGTTTAAGAAACTGCTGATGACAAAAAAATACTCCCTGAAAGATTTCAGAAAATAAAATAGATGTGTTAGTGTTTTTATCTATATAGTGCTGTAATCAAGAGCAGAGTTGTACCTCTTAGTGTGAGTGTCATCGGATGCTTTGCAGCGGTACTTGTTCTTTCCATAGGTGTCCCTCATATACAGTCGGTGGACCCTGTGTAAACATGCACAGCTGGAAACCGAGTCTCAAATCCTTAGTTTCCACATGGTAGTCTGCGGTCTGTCAGGTCCTAAGTGGTCTGTGGCAGGTCTGTGGACCTGTGATTCAGAATTGCATTTATATAATAATGGATTTCTAAGTAGCAGTGCTGGCGATGGAGAAAACTTGGAGGGGTGACAGCGATCATCAGCCTAGATTGTCTGGGAATCTTTGTAGTAAAGGGACATCAGCTGTCTGGTTGAGCCCTGTACAGGGGTTTCTATAAAGGGATCTGGGCAGAGGACGTATATAGTAAGGTATTGTGTAATGGAAGGTATGAGCATATGGAAGGAGGACATTTTAAATGGATGGATTAGTTTTAAAGTCATTTTTTGACATATTTTATATTTCTGACTTTGCGATCTCTCTGGGATTTTGCTATTAGACCTACAGTAACAAAGGTCAGTGGCCATATGAACAGAGGTATATGAGAAAAGAATCCTAAACAACAATTATGGATCATATCAGCTTAATAGTTTTCTTGCATTGGCATACGTGATGGAAAGAGTGCAAGGGCTACATACATGTCAGTATTCAGCCCGCGCTTACTCATTGCATCTAGTTCTAAGACTAGTATTTTTTCTTTTAATAAGTTACACCTGGGAACAGATAGAATTTCATCAATATGTTCATAATTCAAAATAATTTACTAAAATTCTGTGAATGTATCTTAAAATGAATATTATTTGCAAGTGGGCTCTGACAAATATCACTTTAAGTATCCTGAAGTCAAGACAAGCCAGACAGCTTTCTTTGGATATGTGAGCCTCATGCCTCTGATTGGATGAATGTAACACTTTGAATTCCCACAGTGAATATTTATACTTAAGACTTAAAATGTTCATTTTGTATCAATATTTTCCAATGTGAACTTAAAATGTACTGTTTCTGCAAACATTCCTCCAGAAGGAGTCACTTGTTTGAACATGGTGAAAGTGTCTCAAAAAAGGTTGCCTGCACAGCTGGAATAATTTTGAATAAAAATTCTGATGTATTTACCCACAGGTTGTATAATACTCACCCGTCATAAAGGGAGCTATTTGAGCTTGGTGAATAAGATTAATAATCGGCTGCCAAATTCTTCAGTCTTCAGGATCAGATTTTTAAGCATAGCTCGAAGATTGCAAATATTTAGTAAAAGATTAATTACATAAGAAACCTGTTTGCAGTCGGAAGTGCAAAAACAGTTAAAATGACATTTTGTGGGAGCTGTCACTAAAATAAAATATGACATGTGATTTCAATGAGATTTTTTTTTCAGCTATAATTAACTTTGTCTTTTGACAACTCCTTCTGAGGCATATATTAATTAAATATGGGATAATGAATAGAGACAACTAGATCATCAGGGTATAAATCAATTGAGGGGTTCTGATGATACCATAAACCACAAGAATGGAGTATGTGCAGTTAATAATAACATCAAAAGACTGTGATTGATTTGGAACTTAGTGATCCTTCTACATTCATTATTATTTTATATAAAGCATAAAAACGAGTGGTGTTTTATGCAAAGACAGGATGATTTTTATCCCCTGGGTTCTTTGATAATGGAGAAATTGTCATTGTTCACAGTTAAAGAAAAAGGCCATGGTTATTATGTGGAGAGGGACAGTGGAAGATCCTTGTGTGGTCACAGAGAAGCCCTGGGACTAAGAACAGTTTTACTGTAGTTATTGATATACCTTCTACAAGGAAACAAGGGCTGAATTTTCTGATGGTTTAAAATGCAGCTGCTACTTGAAATCCACTGAAATTTTACTGACTGACATTTTTGTTTTGTTTTGTTTTTTAAACCTGCAGGTTGTGCCCTTTTGCCAGATTCTCTTCTATGGTGTCCCAAGACCCTTTCCCTATAAATGACCTCAGTTTTTTATTTTTTCCAGAGAAATAAAACCCTACACTTACCTATGATTAAAGTATAGAAATGATACTAGCCTTTTTTTATCAATGGTAATGTTCAGTTCAAACTAGTGGATTTTCCCTGCAGTCGTGCATCTGCACATTGAATCTGGACCAGATGTGTGCTCTCTGTGGTATGACAGTACTTGTTTTAGAAAACTGCACAGGGATAAATATGTTTGTGTGTATATACACGCACATACATTAAAATGTACTTTTGTAAAATAGCATTGGATGAGCACGGTACATCTCTGGGTTATGCCATGTACACTCCTTACAAATTCAGTGTTTTCCATTTTAAATTTATTTGGCATGGGAAGAGGTGATGGAACATGCGATGTTTGATTCCCAGTTCAGAATGCTCAATGGGAGAAGTCTTCAGATAGAAAGATGAGCTCCTGCTTCTTCTACCTGTGCTGCGATACTGTCAGAAGTTCATACAGAAGGGGTTTTAGCTGATAAATAGGGCACTGGTCGAAGTCTCGTTAGTATTTCTTAATAAACCTTTCAGATGTAGTCAGCTATCTCTGGGCCTCGCAACACTTTGTAAAACAAAACAAAACTAGCAGATGGCTCTGTAATTGCATACCAGGCACAATGGTGGAACATGATTTTGGCTGTTTGATCAGATATAGCATTTAAGAATGAGGAGTTGGGTTTGACTTTGCCAGTTAACCCTGCTGTCATCACCGACTAAGGATAAATGCATTAAGTTAAAGTCTCTGTCCCCTCCATCCTGACTGCTTTCCTCAGGCTGATTTGCAGAGCTTTCTGGCAGCTCTAACATTCATTCTTTGCTGGTAACTTTTGAAGTTACAGATATTGAAAAGAAAGACCATGTAATCCCAGAGGGGATGTGAGCCCTGGAAATTGTTGGCTTTGCAGTCTGGCGCTTGCTGCTCCTCTCAGCATTGCTCATTTTGACACCGAGAATCTGTCACGTTTTATGTGTGTGAGGGTTAGAGCCCAGGTGTTGGCGAGAAGATGCTGAGAGGTTTTGGGAAGGGGAAGGAGAACCAGCAGAGTGCAGGTTATGATATAGCAGTCCATGTTTGTGAGCTTCAGCCCCTTTCTTGCAGAAAGCTGGGCTGGGCTCAGGGGCCAGGAGGCAGCCACAGCTGCTGGAGGAGGATCAAAGGCTTGAGGGGCATTTGGGTTTATCTTGACTCCCCCACACTCTAGGTATGTTTTAAAACCAGGTTCATTTATACTTACTTTGCAGTTATAATTGCGTGCACACGTAGTCCAAAGTAACTGGTTGCTTCAGGAACTTCTCTTTACATGTAATCTGCTCCAAGTCCTAAAACGAACCTGACTGCAGACGGCTTGGCCTCAAAACCTTTTTATATCACCTCAAATTGGCTTCCAAACACATGGTGGAAAAAAAAACCAGTCAGTTTTTAAAAAGTCTATCTGTCCATTTAAAATGTAAATTTGCTGCTAAGGGCACTGCTTACAAGTAAAGCACATTTTAAACATAAAATCCATTTTATTTGCTGAAGCTTTGGGTACATTCTAATACTGTAATGCTAGCATTTTAAGTGTATTTTTGTGAGGCCTCTAGAGCGCTGTTGCAGATAGGCACCGTATAAATAACATTTATTGTTATTATCATTGTATGTCGTATTCACTCTGTTTTGCTACCATTAATAAACCATTCAGGCAATGTTGTTGCAATGTATAATATTAGCAGCAGCCTCCTTTGGGAGACATATAACGGGGTATTTAATATTCTAGCTGTTTCCTGGGCCATCTCTCTACAGGCGCAGATGCTACAGTGCGTTCAAAGTTCAATATAAAAAATATGGGCTGGCTGTGCAAAGATCACAGCATCTTACAACATGCCCCACGTTAACTCACACGGTGGCTGCTGCTGTCAAAATTCTGCTACACTAGATAATAGTAAATTAGTGAAATTGCCTGTAATTCGGAGGACACTATTTTCCTCTTAAAATTCGCCACTGCTCAAAAAAAAAAAAAAAAAAAAAAAATCACTAAATTAATTGTCCTTATCCTCAGTCTTTGAGATAAGGCTGTTGCCCTGTAGGCCTCTCGTGGGGCTTCCTAAATTACAGAAAAGGCTCATGCTAATGAAAAGCAAAGTGTGAAACCCAGGGTTATTGGAGGGCTATATTAATTTTTGCTGAGGATTTGAGCCTTATGAATATCCTCCTTAATTGCTTGCAAAGCACAACTGCTATGACCTTTTCTTTTAATAAACAATATACAAAACCCAGCCATGCTTAAAATTGCACTCTTAAAAAACACAAAAACAAACAACGTTTTTGGATAACAACATCATTGTGAATATGGAAGAAACAGAAAAGTATACAGGTGTGAAAGCACTGTTGGATTAGTGGGTGGCTTTGCCAGACAGGGAGGAGCATCCCTTCTGCAGGGCCTCCATACCATGTAGCCACCCAAATGCTTCATCAGCTCACATGGCAGAATGCACAGGCTGGCAAACACCCCCAAAGGCTCCTGCTGGCCAGGTGGGTTTGGGTCTGGCAGCCACGTGGCCCTGTAAGGACAGTCCTGGCTGTACCTGCTTGCTGTGGGTTTTCTCCTTCTGGTGTTGTACAGCTTTTCTTGTGTTGCTGCTTTACCTCTTGGGTCATATTTTCTTATCCCTCTGTGGATTTTCTCACAGCTCTTCCTGGGCACTCTGAGTCACGGCGATGTGGCTGGGACATATCGGAGCTTGCCCGTGGTCCGGCAGCTGACCTCGGGAGGACAGGAGGGAGTTCATGCCAGGCAGCCTCAGCACCCACAGGCATCCAGGTAGGAACACAAACCTGTGGCTCCATCACTTTGTAGCTCTAAACATGCTTTTCTTTCTTTGTTGCCTGTCCTGCCTTTATATTTTCCACACCTGGGAAATAAAACGTTGCTGACATCAGCCACCAATAGCGAGCAAAAAGCCAGCACAAGCCGTTGGTTTGGAGGGCCCCCATGCTGTGACCCCCACCCTGCCTGCCAGGTTCTGGAAGTCTCACAGTGGCTCTGCTGTCCATATGGCCATCTCACAGCATGGGATGGAGCTGTGTCCTGCAACTGAATCATCTTGAAGGTGAGAGTGCACTACCACCTCCTCCCCAATGTTTTCAGGAGAGCCCTGTGATCTTTACAGCAACTGACACTTTTTTTCCAGACTTCCCTCACTTATTCCACATAAAGCTTTCGATGTAACTTGCACACTCATGCATTACTTGTTTAATGGCCTCTCTGGGACTGATTGTTCCATCTCTTTGAATATAAGCTGTTAACTTTTCTGTCTAATGATCGGATCATCATATTAGTCCGTATTAGTGCAAAACTCCTCCTAGCCCTGCATAGCCTGGGAGAAATGTTTCCTTGCCTTTTATCAGCAGGAAACTGCATTTCAGGGCAGGCTAACAGGTTTTCAGCCTGCACACGGGATGGGAGGGCAGGGGTGTAGGAAGTGTGTCCTCATCAAGGTCCAGACCAGTGCACTGTTTCTTACACAGACAATGCTATCTGTGGAGGAATCTGAGTAATGGGCACATAGTACAACAGCTGTCTGATACTGAGAGATTAAATATCATGAATTGGTGTTGTAAATGTTCTCCATGATTTTTTTACATTCATTTCACTGCATGACTGCTATTGGTAGGCACCTGCCTCTTTAAAACCTTAATAACTGGCATACCAACCCATGGAAATTCACCACCTCCTGCCATAAGTTCAGCTCAGTGCAATTGTGCTACCTCATGAAATGTTTGCAGCCAGGCAATGATGATGTTTTGACCAGTGGTCAGAAGTGTGGTGAAAGTCTTCGGGGTTAATGCTGAGTATGTTCCCTAACTGTTCTTGCTCATTTGCAGGACAGCTAGTACTAAAAAAAAAACAACCCAGACAAATTGTTTTAAAAAATAAGAGATTTAAATAAATCGAAATAGAGAACAGTAACTGAATTATATACAAGACATAATCCAGTTCCAAAAGCAATCTCGGATTTCTTCTTAAAGGTTACAAGAGGAATGCAGGATTTTAAGGATCATGGACATCAGCGTGTCAGCTCCCTCAGAAATTGGTGGCCATTAATAGATACCATGTCCAGAAAGGCCCAAAAGGACTGTAGTCTTTGGTTGCCTGGTATGTTTTCTGGGTACTAAGCCAGACTGTATCTCATGATGACAGATTGCTTTTAAATAAAGTGCCCTCCTAAAGACTGGGTCCCAAACAAGGCTGAGGATCTGGTTACCAGTGTGTCTCAAGTGGATTTCTGCAGTTCGTTCACTCACTGGATACAGTCTGTTGTTCTTGGTAGCATGGAGCTTTTCTGTGTGATCAGTTGATGGGGACCTGAGGGTATTAAAGAGATATTAGAATATGGCAAAGCTTGAGGGAAGGTGGTGGGGGCTGAGTCTATCTGTAACTTAGATATTTCTGTATGTACATAATAAACATCCTTCAGTATACAGGTCAGTTGGGTTGTGCGTATCTTGGTTTTCAGCAGCACTTCATCAGTTCAGTCATGTATTTTGTTGTGAGAGTAATGCCGTCCCCATTCATGACCACTGCACAGATGTGGTGCAGAAAATAAATATCTGGTTTTCCCAGAGATTTTCTGTCTGTCAGATCTGCCAGCATGGGAATGCTGCTTGGCTGTTATAGGTCAGGTGTACAGTATCATCTTTATTTCAAATGAAGACAGGAGATGTTACACTACTGGAATAAGACCTTTGGCTTAAAATGTTAAGGCTGCTGCAATATTGCAAACAGTCAGGGTGACACTCTCTCCCACTGAACTAAACATGGGAAGAGAGATCACTTATCTCTCTTCAGTATCTGTGCACTGCCTGCTGCATCCTTTCAAACTCTCACTGACCCAGGCTGTCACTTGTAGAAATCCCAGGGCAGCATGTAGGCCTCACGTTGTTCTTTGTGCTTATTACTTTATTTCAGCCCTTTCTTTTTCAATTCTGAGATTGACATGTGGTTCTGGTGGTGATGTGCAGTGTCATAAATAGACACCCTGAGTGTAGACAGTTAGTAGCTTGGGAAATCAGGGAGTGAGCTGTTGCCCTTCCACTCCCCCCGCTTTGCCCTAGGCTGTAAAGCTCAGAGAAAATTATTTCTATATTTCTTTTATGTATAAGAATACTATGTATATTTTAACTTATTTACTCTTTTAAAAATCTTTGAGAAGAGTATCTGAATGGTAGCATTTCACAAACATTTGCTTTATGCAAAATGTTTATGGGGTGAATCTGGCTTCCTCAAAAAATACAGTGCTTCAGGCTCTGATGAGCACCTTCTGGAAAGCTCTTCAATGGTCACAGAACTTTCCTGGGACATTTTGCTGGCCTCTTTGGAAGCTGTGAGCTAATTATCCACTTGAACTTCACAAAAGAGACTGGGCCATGCTTTTTCCCAGGAGTAGGGAAAAATGGGATGGGGACAGCTAGAGGAAGATAGAGAGGGGGGAGAAAAGAGCAGTGAAAACAGCTCATCAAAGTCCACTCTTGGCTGCTACCTGTTGATAGTGAAGAGAAGATGAATTACCAGCTTAGGTCTGTGACAGGTTTCCTGAGATGAGAAAAACAGGGGCCCAGCAAACGCACACAGCCTTCTCCTATCATCCCTTTAATAACCTGTAATATCGTAGCAGGATATTTTTGTCGCATGGAATCTGATTGATGGTCTTGGCTATAAGACATTACAAGTGTAGAGTAAATTGACCGAACACCTAAACATACAAATTATTAAAAGGAGGGGGGAGCAGGCTTGAGCCTCCTGGGGAAAGCAGGCAGGCTTTAGTTAAGATGATCCCATTTCCAAGTGCAATTTATAGTCTATTGACTTGCAGCAGTGTCTTTTCAGATGTGAGGAAATTGTCATACATTGCAAATGAGAAGCTGTTTTGACATCAGGATTGCAGAGAGTGCCAGGAAGAAATGATATCAATGCCTGGTCTGTTAAGGTTAAATGAAGTTGCATTGTTGCCAGCAGATAGGCATTCATTTCCTTTTCTTCCCTACCTGTCCCTGTGTACAATTACTGTGATTAGGATGAGTAACAATGTGCTTCTGACACCCATTGTATTGACAGCTCGTCTAGTTTTTTCCACTCAAGTGGCACTAGTCATTACTTAAACACTTGGGTATTTTGACAGGGAAGATCCATGCCTGCCAGTCAAGTGTATCAATGACAAGGCAGCCTTAGCTCCTGGACACATACCTCTGAATTAAAGCAGTCAAAGTCATCACTGCTGGAATATGATGAACCTTTTTAGAACGGACTGTGGCAAGACTACAGATGCACTAGGTCTGTTCTTTCTGCCTTCTCAATGTATTGCTGCTGTTAATGTGCATATTTTTTTCCCAAGTACTTTGTGATCTTTTGGAGGAAAGTATGATTGGAAAGTAAATTATAATGGAGGAGAAAGGAGTCAAAATGGTTGTGGGTTTTTAAATTGGGAAATAATTTTAATTTGGACTATTCTGGAGAAGAACCTCAGTTTACTGGAAAGGGGCAATCTTGAATATCTAGATACTGTCAGAGAAATGATAGTGTGGGCTCGTGCGAGTAGAGGGACATATATGAGAGACCAGCAAGCAGCCAGTTGGTTCTCGACACTTAGACCAGAAACCCAGTGACTCCCAGGTTAATGTCCCACCTAATGCCTTCCCTTTGGTTTGGCAGACAATCTTACGTTCTCTCTGAATGCCTGGAGAAGGCGTGTGCCCTGATAGGGAGGAAGGGTGAATATAAATATTAGTACCTTGGGCCAAAGCACTCTTGAAATAATGAATTCTGCAGCTTGACTAGATCAAGTAAGAGAAGAGAGAGTTGTTTTGGTGTGGGTGTTTGTTTTTTTTTTTTGTTTCTTTGTCATGTTTTGTTGTTTTTGTGTGTGTTTGTTTTGGTTTTTTTAATTTTTTTTTTTTTTCTGTCAGTGGGATCTAAAATATTGAAATGTATTATATGGGAAAGTTTACATATGGCAGATGATCTAATTACAGGCAAATTACATACTGCACATACTGCATACCGTATGTGGCATTTCTTATATATGCTTGACTGTACATACCAGCTTGCTCTATAGCATGTCCTGAGATCTTTTTCCAAATTACATTTTTCATATGTTTCAAAAGCAAATTAATATATAAAAGTTCCTTTCTTCTTTTTTTTTTTTTTTTCCCAGGAGGCTTTGATAGTGGAAAAAAATTTGGGAGGAATAAAAAACTAGCTTCGTGCAGAAGGATTCTGCAAATTGAAAAAATATTTCTGCTGAAGGTGAGAGGATGAAGGTATACAACTAACATATATGGAACAGGAAAAAAAATTCCCAGCTGCGAGTTTTTACTAGGTTTCCTTTCAATATCTTTGAATACTTGGATAAGTGCTTGGGCATGCATGCAGTTGTTTAAGTGTTATTGTGCTTTCAAAGACCTTCAGGACTTTGCAGATGTCCTTGTTTATGTGAATATAGGAGCATGTACACGCACACAGAACATTTGACAGATTATTCTTAGAGCTACTAAACTAGTACTTTAGTACTTTGCAAACCCACCTGATTTTCATAATCTGCCTCTTACCCCATTTTTCCTCACCCTTCCCCAGTGCTGGATGATAATAAAGAAAATGGTTCACAGATTTCTATTAGAATCCAAAAGGAGTCTAAGCTTTACTGGAAAATCAATTATGTAGTAGGCAAAGTACCCTATAACATTCAGCAAAAAAATATGCTAACATCCAGGTCAGTACATTGGAAAACACATTTATCATGATTTCCATGATAGCCTCAGCATAGTGCGTCACAAGAGCAACCTCTGAACTTTCTTGAACCAAATATTCAAATGGACAACTCTGCCTACTTAGCATTTTAAAAGTTTGCATCTCTACTGAGCCTTGAACTGGAAGCCTCATAAACTGGGCCCTTCAGTCTCCCCAAGGAGGTTCTAATAAACACTTCCTATAGTGGAGATTTTTTTTCGTAAGTTGTTTCTTTGACTCACCTCTAAAAAGGACTTCATAAGAATCCCTAAACTTCTTTGTGCAATGTTTTGCCTTAAGAAACATTGACTACTAAACGTACAAGGCATCAAATTTATATACTATCAAATTACAGTTTCTGGCAGTCACATAGGTTTCCTTCAAATCCTTGCTTCTTTACTTAGCTTGGTATTCCACATTTCTGTTACGGTTTATCATGGAGATGCTAGTTATGGGCTTGGCAGTGTTGTGCTAGGTGCTGTGCGAATACAAGACTAGAGATAGAGATGGTCCTTTTACTGAGCTGTTTACAACTAGAAAATGCGTGTACACTTGAGGAAATGCCTGTGCCATGATTACATGAGAAAATTAGAAATGACTGAAAGTCAATCAAAAGTAATCTCAATTTTGCCCTTTTGAGAGTTACCAACTCTGCTGCAGCCTTTCGGCTGGGAATGCAAAGCAAATTTCCAAATGAAAAACCAGCCAAGCTCTTGTAGAGCTGTCTGTGAGGAGGATGTATCACGACATGCAATGTGGTGCCCAGGACAGGTTAAATAGCCAAGCTGACCTCCTCTGGTGAGACAAACTCCTTCAGTCCTCTTCCTCCCAACATGACCTGCAGAAAAGAAACCTGGGGTTTCACATGACTGCCCATATCTCAGGGTATATCCTGTCATCCTGATGTGTGTCCGTCTCTCACTTTTTCTGCGTAGACTGTAAGCAGAAATTGTCTTTGAGTAGCTAAACAGTTTCTAGTGGAATATTTGAAATAAATTAGGGGGAGCATTCAGCATCCACATTTGACTGGCTTGCTCTATCAACTTTATTTTAAAGTATTAATGTTGTTAAGTCTTGCTAGACTTTATATAGTGTCATTCCTCAACACAAAATAAGCACAGTACTGGGACACAGTGACATCTGCAGATTCCTTTACTAAAAAAAGGTGGAAGATTTCCCTCTTTAACTGCCATGATTTTTACCCCAGCTGCATTTCTGAACTAGCCACAAAAAGTGTCAAAAAACAGGACAGTAGGGACCATTGAAAGCAGTTCTGTGCATTTCTCTGCCCCAAGCAGGCTCAGCAATACTTCTGTCATTTCTGACGAATGTCTATCAAAAGAGAGTTTAAAGATGTCCCATTCTGGAGGCTTTTGCAGCCTGTCTGGGCTTCATCATCCTTCCCATTAGAAGGCTTTTTAATGTCTAACATTTTTATTCCTCTGCCTACACTTTATGCGCATTCTTCCTTGGCTTATCCACTGTGAGTGAGAAGAACAAGTTACTCCTTTCCTGTTTGCAGCAAAATTTGAATGTATTTTATGACTGTTTGGTGCCATATCCACAACCTCAACTCTTGCATTTGATAGGTTCCTCTGTATAATTTCCCTATGTATCTTGTGAGGCATATTGATTCACTCGTGGTATTCTTTTCTGCAATGATAACATTGGTTTGGTAGTATTTTTTAATCCACTTTTAATGATGCTTAAACATGCAGAGGATACAGTGTGTCCCTTTCCATAGCTAGGAAAAAGGTCTTGCCAACTTGCAATAAAGAATATACTTCCCACAGCCTCATCAATGCACTGATATCTTTGGCTGATGGGTCTCTTCTCTCAAGTAGCAAGTGATAGGACAAGAGGAAATGGCCTCAAATTGCACCAGGAGAGGTTTAGATTGGATATTAGGAAAAATTCTTCACGAAAAGGGTTGTCAGGCATTGGAACAGGCTGCCCAGGGAAGTGGTGGAGTCACCATCCCTGGAGGTGTTTAAAAGGTGTTTAGATTAGGTTCTTAGGGACATGGTTTAGTGCTAAAGTTAGGTTAGGTTATGGTTGAACTCGATGATCCTGAGAGTCTCGTCCAACTGCAATGATTCTATGAATCTTGTGACTTTGTTCTTGTTGATGGATGGAGACAGAGTGTGCATGGATGAAAGGAAAATACCTCAGATCAGTTATTATTGTTACTAGTTGTGATCCTAAGAATATTCTGTGACTGGAGCAGGAAAAAAAGATTTGGTGGAAGTCTATACATTTTCCTTTTTTGTTGCTTACCTAAAATGTACAATTTCCTGTCGTGGTAGTGAAAGAAAACGGCGTCAGTCCTAAGAAGACAATCTACTTAAAATCAATTTGTAATGAATTTCAATATGTGGGGGAACAGTGTTATTTAAATGGAGCTGCTGCTGGTGATTCTCTCAGACAGATGAGGAGGTTAATGCATTTACCCAAAAGTAGGCCTACAGCTCAGTGTGCTCAAAGGAAAATAGGAACAGAAAAGTCCATTTCTCTTTGCCTTTTGCCTTTGAGTAAAAAGATGGTCTCTGTTCAAAACTTATTTTAAACACTGGAAGAAACAGCAACATAGCACTTTGTGTTGGTGTGAGGTGCCTGGAAGGGGATGGTCACAGATGTAATGCACTTCCCATAGGAAAAGTTAATCGCGTGAGAGGGGATCACACTCATAAAATATGCCGTATTTTCTTGACATGTAGTAAGAACACAGCTATAAGGACAGTCTCAAGCTTATAGCCAGAGTTTATCTAAGGAAATTCTTCACCATCCCTGAAGCCAGAAAAGAAAGCTGAGCAACAGGAGTGGGTGAGAAATCTGGGTGGGCTCTTTTGCATGACAGTTTAAGTTCCAGGTGAGCAGTGCTGAGACATTGTCTTGCTGAAGTTAAGGTGTGGAGATGATGCTACTAGGTCCTATTATGATTATTATTTTTTTTTAAATTTTAACCCTGCAGCTTCTCATAGGGAACTAATTCTTTGTGTTAAGTTACAGTACACTGCCCTTCAAATCTACCCTGACATGTTTTGACATCTTTCACTCTAAAATGTTATAATCCTCACATTGGTTTGGTTGCTGGCATGACAAGCCCTATCAAAAAGTAGTAATGAGCTGTGTTCATTGCTCTCTTTTATATGATTGTATAAGAAGCGATTTTGGTTTTTTTCAGTTCATATGTTGAGCTGAAACTTAAATCCTTCCCTGCTGGTGTGAAGGGAGAATGGATAAATATTTTTCTTTTATAGTCAAGTTAAGTACCAGGCAGGTCTTTAGATTCTGCAGCCACCTCTGACTGATAGAGTTATTTCCCAGCCTGCCAGTAAACAAAGCTGCCTGGCAACACCCAAGGGATATGAGCACTTTCAAGCATTCTTTGCATGTCTAGGAAAAGCTTGACAGTCTTGTGGGAAATGCTAAGCATGGATATCTTCATTACTTTTCAATTAAGCAGCGAGCTTATGGATTACAGGAAACCCTTGAGTCAGAAGCTGAGCTCTGACTGTGACTCTCAGGGGTTGCATTGGGGAGAGTTTGTTGCTAGAACAGTGTACATTTTGAGAAAGTATCCCAAAGATGGGATTTATTGTCTGGAAGATGGAGGGCAGTGAGAAATGCCTTGAGAATTAGTTTTATCTGGCACTGCGGTGACTGACAGGAACAGAAGCAGCAGAGAAACAGACCTCCAGAATTGCTGGTGGTTATAATTCCTCACTTATTGTGAAAAAGACAGTATTTCTTTGAGCTTGTGATCCCATTGACTCATGTTCCACTCCTATCTCCATGTTTCTTAGTGCCTTTCAGCTTCTCACCCTCCATGAAGAGCAATTTCTTCAGGGACGTGTGGCTTCACAGTGGCAAGATTTCCAGAAACAAGGCAAAATCCCCACATAGCTGTGCAGTGCCTCCCAGTGAAGCTGGGAAGAAGTTGACTGTGCTCTGAGCTGGTGAGGGAAAATGATCTGCTCATGGAGACATACTTGCTGGAACATTGTTGTTTGTTGTAGGAGAGTGGGAAGAATGCCTCTGAACCCCAGTAATGTCATTGTAAGGTATAGATGTCGGATGTTTTGGAGTTCGGTGTTTGGAACAAGACCAGTGCATCTCCTGGACCACTGCATGACAGTTGTACTGCAGCATCTATGGAAGGTTGTTTTACATAAACTGAAAAAGGGCAAAATGGAGTAAACTGAGACTGTACTTGGTATATCTGCTGAGTGTCAGAATGGGATGATCTATAAGAGATCTATGTTTGGTACAGAAGTATCACAGGGGACAAATAGGGAAAAGTAAGAACACAAAACACTGACTGTTCAGTTGCCTAATAAATAATATCGTAGATAACGTCCTCTATGTAAAAGAAAAAAGCTGACATTGACTTCTTTGACCACACAAAACTAAATGCCTTAAAGGTTAAGGAACAACTATTAAAACCCTGAGGTATCTTCAATTTATATTTCAGAACTTTATACTCATTATAAAACTGAAGATATTTTATAATTATGCCAACAACAATTAATTAACTTAACATCAAGAACTTCAGAATGATTGAATTAACAGTAAAATCATTATAAGGCTTCAGTTCATCTTAGAGTTTTAGCAAATAATTTATTATCCAGTAAATGCTTAGTCTTAATCACACATTTTAAGAGTCACTATTTTTCTGTCTTCCTCAACATGAGTTTCAGTCCTGGTCTTGCAGTCCAAGCTGAAATGCCATCTCCTATGCAGAGCTGTGCTTATTTCAGCAAAACTCTGCCAGAAGTCCAAAGTCAGCTTGGGAGGAGCAGGTTTCAAACCAAGCCTGTGACTATAGGAGGAAAAAAACCCCACATTTGTTTTGTATGTTGTAAACTTTGCACAGTGGAGTGCATACTTTAAAGGTAGTTCAGCACAGAACCATTTTAAGCAACAGAACAAACTGTGTTCTGCAGTGACCCTGATGAGACTCTGCTTGGACTTGAGGTTGTTGGCACCGACTGGCTGGGTGAAGTGGGTGGAACGTGGCATTAATGTGGTCGGGTAGCTTCTGTTCCTGCTCACAAATTGACAGGAAAGCCAGAGTGCTCACGGTGAATTGTCTCTGGATTATTCTAATTTTCATTTTTTCAGCACCTTAACATCATCCACAGTGTAGAAGAACTTTGTAATGCAAATGGGCTCACCAGCAGTGCAGTGGAAACTGCCCTGGCATTATATAGCTTCCAAGTGGAAGTGGTTTGATTCCTCCACCTCCTTGCCTGTTTGCTGTAAATACAGTTCTTTGGGTGTAGAAGTTATTTGGGGTTACTGCTGTCAGAACTGCAGGGGTGGAACAATCAGTCCCTTTAATGGAGAAGCTGCTAAAGTCTGGCTCTGTATGGGTCTGTCTCAAGAATGTGCTTCTGTGTGGAGTCTGAAAGGAATCCAAGAGCATTTGTGTTGCTGATGGTGAGTTTATGTTGCCGCTTTGATCTCTGCTGGGGAACTGACAGAGACTTTGCTCACTCCTTCTCTCTTCTCTCTGGCCACCCATTTTCCTAAGGCTGTGGGAATTCAATATCAGGGAGAGCTCTGTCTGTGCACCAGAGTTGGTCAGAACTTGTTCTTGGCTTGAAGAGTTATTGGGAAGGGTCATCAAGATAGATAGCATGATTGCAAGTTTTTTTTCTTCAGTCATAACCAAAACTAGTATTTCTAGACAAAAAGTGCAAGCTTTAATACAAGAGAGAATCACGTTCAAAATTACTCACTTGGTAGTCACACTTTAAAAGCCTTTAAAAATATTAATATATTTAAAAACTTAGATGCAGAATATAAACATGGAATATCAACTCAGTGTCTCCTCTTTTGTTCTAGAATTTGTGCAGTGACTTCGAATCTGATTTATGTATCCATAAGCACGGGATAAACTTCTTTAACTCCTACAAGAGATTTTGTGTCTTGACACAGGTACCAGGAAAATTTCTTATTCACTAGGTTGGCTGTGCAGTTCAATTGACATGGAGCAGGGAATGTAGAGCTTCTTACTGTTCGACCCAAATGTATGCTGACTGGGTAGTATCTCATACCTAGTTTGGTTCTTGTATTGGCTTTTACAAATATGCAGGACAATGGAAAATCAGGCTTATATTACTTTCTTAGGCAACTTTTGGTAAAACTTCTGAAGATGAAATCTAAATTTTCATTAGCACAATATGTCTTTGGTACTTCCAAATCGGTTTGAAGAATTCCTTTTCAAAAAGGTCAAATTCTGCTCTATTCACTCATGTTGTTCCAACTTCCTTTGATTTTCTGTAGTTCTCCTCAAAATAAATATGCTGAATTTGAACTTCTGTCTGCACAGCCAACGCAAATTTTTACAGACAATGAAAAACTTCGGTCAAGTTCACAGGACGTCTTCTGCTGATGAGCCTTGTTAACCAAGGCTTAGTGCTCTTGCTTTCTTAGTTTTGGAAGAGTGCAAAGATCTTCATTCCAAAACAGACAATGAGATAAAAACAAGTAGCAGAAATACTGCATTATTATCATCCTCCCTTGTGGCTTTTTCTCCTTTGGAGTTTTTCTAAGAGTTGCTTAGTTCTGTCCTCTGATTAATCTTCAGCATTTTAGCACATTTCCAGTGATTCCTAGACAAATTAGCTTTACTCTCCACGGCTGTCTGGGCTGGCTCAGGCAGAAGAAAAAAGCATGAATAAAGTAAATCTTCTGCACACCATTCGCAACCAACCTATTATAGGCCTCTGAAAAGTCTGGCTATATAGAAAAAAATGTATTTACATACCATATATTTAAGTACAACTACCTTCCTCTGTCCCTGCCGCTTTCACCCATTTTCATCTGGCTTTTTCCTTTTAATAAGTTGCCAGCTTTCAAAAGAGAAACAAAACCAGAGCGGTTGAACCCAATAGTTTGGATGACAGCAAAGGGGCATCTGAAGTTTAAATGACTTCACTGAGAAAAGTAGTGGCACAAAAAGATGTGCAACGAATGTGGATGACTCATGGCTGTTGTGTTTGTAAGCATCTTTCCTATGAAAGAACCCAAATGGTATTCGCCATCAACAGCAAACAAAGGAGAGAGGTGGTGCTCGCTCCTGTCTTAATGTAAAGATCAATCTATACTAGAAAGAGAAGGACAGATTGTTTATGGCCTTTACTGTAGAGGAAAAGGAGGGCCCATTCCTTTATGAAGGATGAGAACTCTTTACTTGCGTAAGGCTTATGTTGGGAATAGCTACTAAAAGTTGGAGGAAATACTTGTCTGTGATTCTCATTTAGAACATGGAGGGAAAACTAGGCTACCTGGAAGCAAGGAGGAGGTACCACGTAGTACTGACTTGTGCACAGAGTGCTCATCGGAACATGGCTCAGCTTAGTATTGCTGCTTTCTGAATTTCTTGCATCTCTCAAACTTAGGACAACATAGAGGGGGTTTGGGATATTTTCTGGTTTGGCTTGTTTTCCTTCCTCTGGAATTTTCCAGAGGGAAGTAGTGGCTGCAATTAAAATGAAAGTCAGCTGAGTATTTTTTGTGTAATCAGAATACATTTATAACTGTTCATCTCTGTTTTTGAAACCCTGACCATCAAGGCTTCTGACCTACATTGAATATAATTTTCTTTTGGGAAAGCTTGCATAGCTTTCGCTGGTAAATTTTGCTCACTTATACTGGTATAAATCCATTGAATCCTGTCCTAGAAATAGAAAGAGAAATTTAGCTCCTTGCACTTGTAAGTTTTACATGCTGTGTTCTGTTTACCCTGAGTTTAGGCTGCCTTTTCCCCTCTGGTGACACTGTGAGTGGCTGTCTCATATTAAGCCAAATGTATCACATTTGCTTCAATTTCTTCTAATTTCAGAAGAGAATGGGTGATTATTGAATGGCTGTTCACTGACAGGAGAGGTATGGAAAACTGGAGATGAATACATGTCATGATGAGGAAACAGCCAATATTGGTATGGAGAGATTTCTGAAAGGACTACATAGAAGAATCTCCTAGAAGGTTGGCAAGTTTCTAGTTTCCACCGCTTGGGAACCAGTTGTGGTTTTGGAATTCAGCTCAGACTGGAGTCTATAACAGCATCTTCTGCTGTTATGAAGCTCAGTGAGGAAGATCATCTAGATGAAAAGAACAAACCAACAAGGAGTCTAGTCTGTTCCAGAACTGAGAGAAAAAGGAAGAGGAACAAGGTTTTACAGCGTAAAGATCTTAATAATGGGTATTAAGATCTTATTAATTAATTATTAATTAATTATATATTATTATATATATTCTGTGTATGAGAGGCACAAGCAAGAAGCAGTTAGTGTCATGGGGCCTGGGCCTTGTGCCTACATGGAACTGCATCCGCAAAGTGTGACTTGGTCACTGGTGGACCTGTACGCTAGAAGCAAAGAAGGTAAAATGGCAGTTCGATGTATTCAATAGACACTAGACAAGTGACATCTATCTTTCAGGCAGCACTGGCCAGCTGAGGTCACGCATTATGATTTGAAGTAGTTGAAAAGTCTCCTGTGGCTTCCCCATCTCTGTTTCCCAGAGGTTCAAAACTGTTAGCTTCTGAACGGCAGGCAACGTGGGAGGATGCTGTGCTATGGACACAGGTGTGAAGAATGGAACCACTCAGGTCAATGTGCAGCTTAATGCTTTGGACAAGTGTTATCATTGTTCATTGGCTTAAAACCAACTTCAGTTACCTAGTGAGAGCATGATTTGCCTCCCAGGATGGAGCAGGCTTGTGCATCCATTGGAGTAAACGGCATGTCATGCTGATGATTATTTTAAATTTAGGAAAAGAATCACTGCTGTGCTCTATGAAGTTTTGTTTTGCTTTTTAAAGGTGTGTTTATGTGTGTGTTGTGGAAGGTGTGTTGTGCCTGTTGAAAACAAGAAGGAAGCAGCTGTTTTTCTCTAGGTGTTTGATCTGACTGACAGCCCCTGTCTGAACTTACTAGTGATTTGCCGTTTCATTAGCTGCCAGGTTTTCAATTTCTGCCTCTTGGAAGTTACACCGCTTTGAACAAGTCCCCACAGTAATTGAATTTGCCACAGAAATAGAACACTGGAAAATTTCATTTTCTTCCCCGTGTGAAGGCAAGCAGGCAGACGCATATTCCTGCTGGACTGCTTGTCTTACTGCCCCTCCATCTCCTCCTGCCCCCTTCCCAGCATGGCAATACGTTTGCTGGTGGCCCCCACCATCCACACACACAGTCACCAAAAAAAGACCTCCTTTGGAATCAGCTCCGAGTGCATCAGCCTGTCGCTTTGTAATTTTCTTCTAAATGCCTTCCACAAATAATGGTTTTCAAAATGAGCATTAACGGGCTTGATTACATGAAATTGTCCTTTTAATTTACACCAGGATTCTATTGATCACACAAGTGCAGATTAAAGTGTTCAATGAAGCCCATGATGAGGTATTAACCAGCTAAGGGTCCTCCAGGGGCTGCCAGGGACGGCCAGGAATATGCTAGAAGTGTACAGTTATTTCCCCATAATGAAGTGGCACTATGCGAAGGCATGAATCGCTGGCAGGAAGAATAGATCGGAGATGATGAGCTCTTCAAAGTCATTTCTCGCTCACTCATTCAGCCTCATGCCCAGATCCTCTTGCGATTCTTCTGCATTACTTGTCATGAAATGCCAGGATTTACTTAGCCAGCTGATGCAATTTTTATGACCTTATTGCTTTTTCACCATGGTAATAGTTTTGAATCAATTTATCAATCCAGCAGTGCCATCAGACATATTGCCCTGAAGATCAAGTCCAGGTCATTCCATCAATTCACTGCGGTTTACGAAGATGGAGAAAAAAGCCAGGCCGTGTGGGCTATCAACTTCAAATGGCTTAGTAAACATGCTGCTGCTACTTTAACTGCTTCACTTCTGACTCCAGACCTTTTTGCTTATAAAAATCAACCACTGCTCTCTCCTTCTCTCCCTGCATCTTAATTTCAGACATATTAGCTGTGTGACAAATAACCTAGGGAAGAACTGGTGGAGGGCTACACAAGGATTTCAAGCCTGCCACAAAAGTCTAGAAAAGACAAGCAGCTTTCTAATACATTTTCCACTATTGCACTGATGAGCCTCCTAGTTTTGCTAGTTTGTCAGCTACTTTTCATGTATTGTCAAGGAATGGCAACATCCTATGTCAACAACGAGGAAATGAAAGTGGCACTAACAAGTAGAAGGAAAGCGTAGCTCCAGGAACAGATAGCTGGACACTTAAGCTTTTCTCCCTATTAAATGTTTTGATGAAACACATTTAATGCTCACTGTGTCCAGAAGACATTACTGTCTGGGGGAAGCTGGTTATAGACTGGACCCTACATTACACAGTGCAGAAATCAGTGGAAGTTCTACTGGTGGTCAGAGAGTTGGGTTCTGGATGAAGCTATGCAGCAAGTGTGTTGGAGTCATGATAGAGAAAATGTGGTAAAGAGCTAGCAGAGGATAGTGTCAGGTTAGAGCCAATGTCGGCATTTCACAAAGAATTTAGGAGTAGGGAAATATTTTTCCTATTGCATGTTTCCTTTAAGGTTTTGTAAAACCAATGCTAGCTCAGTTTCCAGTCTGCTCTGTGAACCGGTGTCATCCTTTGTAATTTCTTGATGCATGGTTATCCAACTTCATTATATCTCCTAAACCATAGCACTGAAGAGAACTGCTGTAATTACATTTGGCCCCACAATTCAGAGGGAGGCATTCTCTGAGTGCTACGAGGTGACACATTTTCCTTCATCATAATAAGCAGGGTCAGAGATATAAATCCCATTTTTCCAGCATTAGCAAACACAGGCTGATGAGAATTACTGAAAGTTTTTCCCTGCCCCACTGCAGCTGTCTAAACTCAATGAACACATGTGATTCAAGCACAATTAAAGCCTTTATAGTGAAGTGATGAAACCAGCCAGAAACCATTCACATAACATCCATGCATGGTTTCCACATGTCCCGTAATTTGCAGCGTACCTTGTTTTCACAAATCCGAGCAATGCCCTACAATAGGAATAGTAAGGGTGGAAACATAGACTGTTTGGGTACACATACAAATGAGATCAAACACATCTAATCTGCTTTGAAGACTGAAAAACCCTTGGGGCCTGGGGACCTGAAGAATGTCTTGGAGTCTCATCTGCCTGGCCCCCATTTATACCTGTGGGTCTGTTAACAGCTGCAACTCTTCCTACATCTTGTTTTGCTTGTTCTGTTAGACTAGCAAAGTTGCTGTGGTATTATAAACCATATATTGTTCAAGCATATGAAAACAGCTTGTAAAGTGCTAGTCAGTGTGCATGACAACATGAGCTGCCAGGTTGTGACTGACACAGCCAGGAGACAGGTATGGCACAAGTATGGATGTATGAATGGGTAAACATAGCTGACTGCTTCAGCAATTCTGGCAGAATGTCTTTAAATACAACAGAGAGATAATACCTGTTTTGTTGTTGTTGTTGATAGCAGGAAAACCATGGCCAAAAAAGAACTGGAGGTTGTGGCTTCAACTGGGTGACGGCTTTCGAACTTGGATGGCCAGTGTCAGCACCACTACTGTCTATAAATGTCTTATTTTTTTCTGCTTGTTTTTAAATAATTCCTCCTTGATACAGAAACATGGTAAGTCTAAAGAACTTAATAAGGTGAGCAAACATCATGGAAATTCTGGCTTTTTGACCCAGCAGGCTCCAAATTTCTCCCTCCACCCTGCAGTATAAGCTTTAGTGTGCAGAATGAAGTTGCGGTAAAGCCATGGCCTTTTGGTCACAGTGCCAAACTTCCAGCGCGAGGCTGCTGGGAGCCCTGCCTTGGCTATATCAGCCTAACAGCTGCTCACGATAGTAAAGCAGGTTCAAATTTATACTTGAAAAAAATAGCGGCTCATAAAAAAGAATATGGAACAATGACAACCAGAGGAAAAGGTAATAATTTAAGTCATGAAAAATTAATCAGGGGGTGATACATTATTTTTTTAAGCAAAATGTGTTGCAGTAGGAAAAAAAAATCCTGTGGCTTTAATTAATTCTGCTTAACATTAATAGAATAAGGTCAGGCACACCAAAAACTGTTGAATAAAGCAAAACCGCGTGAAAGATATATTCTCTGATGTTACTCATAATGAAGAAGGGTTATCTTGTGGTCAATACAGCACCATTATTTTTAAGTTAGAGGTGGAACTGCTGAAAATATACAGCGGCCGTAACAACTTACCCAACTGGATTGTGAAAAAGGGTTCACATAAAAAGCATTTTATGAAATGATACTCCCATTTGGATGATAACAATTTACAGCTGTTTCTAACTCTTAAACAACCCCAGTTTTGTTCAGTCCAAAATAGAGAGCCTTCCTAGCATGAACAAACCACACCGTGTATTTGAAATGACAAAATGACAAGAATATACATTTTGGAATAACTTCTTGCTAAAAGTCCATGTGCTGAGAAATGACTCTCAGCCCAGCTGTTTTGTGCATCTACAGAAATAGAAGCTCTGGGGCAACAACTGTAAGCATGTTATTTATAGTCAGAAACAACCTCACATGGTTTTCCTTATGGCTGCGCATGGGACCTGTGGAAATGGCAGCTTCCCAAAAAAAGGCAACACTTTTAAAATGTACCGAAATGTGCCAGAAACAAATGGGTTCCCAGCCAGCTTCTTTTCTGTTCCTGAGACTGGACTAGGACTCTGTAGAACACAGGTTATGGGGATGGATTCACGTCTGCAAAATTCAGATATCCACACATCTCCTAGCTGCTCAGGTGCCTTTTACAATCAGTGAAGAGATACCTCCAGGCAGTGATTTGTCTGACATGTTTTAAGTGACTGACTTTAGTTCCTCCCAGCCAGTCAGTGGTAGCAGGGACTCGCTCAAAGGCCAGCTGAGATTAATTTGATTGTTGGTGTTTGAGCAGAGCTCTGGCAGGCCCTGAAGGCACCTGGACCCTCAATTGCCCTGGGCAGGTTCATCTGCCCTCATCTCACACGCTTCATTCATTGGCTCAGGACCCCTATTTAAGCTCAAGTCAAGCAGTATAATCTTTTTCTCCCGTATTTTGGGTTGGTGCTGTTACTTGCTTGAGTGCCTTGTTGGTGAAGATGTTTTTTTTGAAGACTTCTGGATGGCTGCTGACCTTAGTTGCTGTCACCAACCTGTTCTGCTCTCTTCTTTTGAGTGCTGTGGTCTTCTCTGGCTCCTGGATTGCCTGACCATGTGGAGTTTTGTAGCCTAGTTCCTGCTACTCTAACAGGTACTCTCAAATCTGTTGCTAATAGAATTTTCTGTTGAGTTAATAAGAGCTAAAAATATTTAGAATCACACAAGCAATATTTGGCATTCCTGAATTTTTAGAGCTTTTATTGAGGCTTGACCAAAGGAGACAAATGTAAACGGCCTTCAAAACATCCGTTTGATGAATTGTTACACAAAAATTGTGCAGCCATAGATATAGTTCATTTCTGCAGGTTAGTATGTGGCTATACTGACTATTTTCAGTAGTGCAGAGCAATGCTGGGACTGTTGTCCAGTTGTGAAGTTGCTGTAGGTTTCTTAGACCTGTTACCACAGCTTCTTTTCTCTGTTCAAACTGCTAACAGAGCTTCAGGTGGCGATATGGATGACATTTTTTAATCCAAGAAGCACACTAACATTTTTGCATGTGTGATATTTTTGAACAGTTTCTAAATGGTAATATAATGAGAGTACCATACAGCTGATGTGTGTGGGAATAGAAATGTTTCTTATTGCCTCAATACAGTTTGACCCAGTATAGTCCACATATTTGTCATGGTTTAACCCCAGCTGGCAGCGAACCACAACACAGCTGCTTGCCCACTACCCCTGGTGGGATGGGGGAGAGAATTGGAGGGGTGAATGTGAGCAAACTTGTGGGTTGAGGTGAAGGCTGTGTTTAATAGGTAAAACAAAAGCTGTGCATGCAAGCAAAATGAACCAAGGGATTAATTTACTGCTTCCTATCATTGGGCAGGTGTTCAGCCATCTCCAGGAGAGCTGGGCTCCATGATGTGTACTGGTTACTTGGGAAGACAAAGGCTGTAGCTCTGAATGTCCTTTGCTTTCTCCTTTTTCCCCTAAAATATATACTGAGTATGGCCTCATATGGTATGGGACAACCCTCTGGCCAGCTGGGGTCAGCTGTGCCCCCTCCCAGCTTCTTGGGCACCTGGCACAGTGTGAGAAGCTGAAAAGTCCTTGACTGCTCAGCAACAACTAAAACATCAGTGTATTCTCAACATGATTCTCATTCTAAATCCAAAACACCAGAGTCTGCTCAAGTGCTCTGCGCTCCAGGCTGTGTCCTGCCATGCACCAGTCTTTATTTCTCTTAGCTGCTGCTCAGCCAGTGAGGACTATGACAGAAACTCTTCCTCAGGCAGTGAAATACCCTATGACAGCTGTGTGCTAATAACCAGTGCTCACTCTCAAGGTATTCCTCTTAAAGCATCCTGTGTGGATTGCTTGCCTATCTCATAAAGTAAATATTTTCAGTGTTTTACTATGATCTTGCCTATTTGCTCAGTTTATGGTTATTTCTCTTGTAAGCAAAACCTAATAGCAACAGTCTGCTTATTGATTTGTAGATGCAGTTTGATATTTTGTGTATTTAAACATCTTAATAGGTGTTTGTCTCTAAGAACAAGGATATATTCACACTTGATTCTTCCAGTCAAGTAGGCCTGTGTGTCAGCCTTCTGGGCCATGAAGCTGTGACTGTTCAGGTTACTGCAAGAGAACTCAGTTTGGGAGTTCCAGGATAGAGCACTGGAAGCCACCCACCCCATTAAATAAACAGTCTATTGGGAAAATACCTGTTTTATTTGTGGTTGGTTTTTTTGTTTGTTTGTTTGGGGTTTTTTTGTGTGTGTGTTGTGGTGTGTTTTGGTTTGTGGTGCGTTTTTTTTTTTTTTTTTTTTTTTTTTTTGTGGTGACGGTGTTGTAGTTTTTGGTGGTTTGTTTGGTTTTAACTCCTGCAGGTTTGACTGTTTTGTGTGGTGGTTTTTTTTTTTTTTTTCTTTTTCCCCTCCTGTTTAGGAAAGATCACAAATAGTTGTGCATAGTGGAACCTTGCATTGACAGAAAGTGTGCTATACAGAGAAACTGTATCTATGATTTTGTTGCTCTTACTGCTGGATAAGTTCAATAAAGTATTAGGTAGAGTCTGTTTATAGTTTACTTACAACTTCAGATCTGATTTTGCAAAAGTGATTTTTTTTTTAAGTCCCGATGTTGCTAAATATTGGTGCCCCATTGTGAATTTTCTAATGCGTTTTGTGTTCAGTAATGCTGAAGTAAAGAAATGGATTTTGGAGAGCAGTGTTAAACTCAGATTTCACTTTTCAAAAAGTGATAGCCTCATTATTTTTGAGGAAAGGCTTCAAAGTAATGGATTTTTTTTTTTTTTGGTCTCTAGGGCTTTGAAAAATAGAGGAGGGAAATGAACTGCTTTTCTACTGTTTTAAACCTTCATGCTGATTTTTTAATAGACTTTTTTTTTTTTAATGTTGCAAATAAGTGATATTGGGAGCAATTTGAGACTGAATTATTAATGCTCATCTTTGAGTGACTTACTGGAAATCAAATGGATTGCCTCCTCTGGAGTGGTTCATGAAACAATGAGTTTTATGGTGCAGCTTGTCTCCCCTTCAAATTCACTGCTTGTTTCTTTGGCTGACTTCTGGCCATGCTGGTGTTGCTCTTGCTGGATGCCAGGTTCTATACATTTCAAAGGATGTTTAAGAGCTATTAAGATATTAGACTGGCACAGGTTTTTTGGACAAAGTAGAAGAGAAACTTCTCAAGCTGTATGTTAGAGAAATTTGTTTACCTGTTGTTAAAGATGATGGATCTGCCATCTTTGGAAAAGTAACATATTGTTGTTTCCTCTGACTCTGATTCAATGTGCTTCTTGTGTCTGTGTACTAATAACTAACATGCTTATTCTTCAGTGTGTGAGATTAAGTTACCTAACCATCCAAGGGTATTTTTAATAGTTGCTAATGTTATTAAAACAGCTTAAATATTTAGTGAACAGTCATTTGAGGCAGTAATACCAATTGAAGAAATTGTTACTGATCATAGAGTAAGATATTGGGGAAGTGTAATGAGGCTCTCCCTGAGAAGAATTTAGCTCATGGGTGGGATGGTTGCTCTCCAAGGGGAGATGTGCCATCCTAATGTGGGAGCAGACTGATTTGTGGAAACCCTGAGTTGCCATGTGCTCTTGTGCTCTTTTATTCTTAACTGTCCCTTCCACCTCTGCCTTCTGAATGTAGCAGATCTCGATTCTTGCTTAGCACCAGTGAAATAAAGATTCCTTACTGATGAGCTGACCCTTTTCCACAATATCCTCTTCATCAACAAAGTAGTGCACTAAGCCTGTGTTCACTGACTGCAACCATATTTATTGTGGAGGTGTATTGAATAATTGTGTATTTACCAAGTTCCATGTAACCTCAAGGTTTGAGTCTTTTATCCTCTCATTTTGACTGATTTTTCTCGGCAAAATGAAAAATCACGTTTCTTCTAGTCCTGTAGTGTTTCACTGGCACTGCAGCTGTTTCCTTGCCGAGAGCTGTTGTCTCAGCTGACAGCCATTGGGAAGGAGGCTCAGTTCATGGAGGGTTTTTTTCCAGTGTATTTTAGATGTCTTTATGCAAATAATAGATCAAGTACCTATATGTTTTCTTACATGCCTCAGAGGGGCACCCTTTCATAGTGTATGTATTATTGGGCTGCTTTGTAGCATTAATTGGAGAAGACTTTTTCAGGTGATGTTTTGTCTCTACATACAGTTATCCAAGCAGCACTTTCGTGCCCTTTCTGTTAAGGAATGGACCTCAAATGTGAGTGTAGTGACTGGAGTATCTTAAACCCAGAGCGGGCTGTATTAGAGCACCTTCTTAGCTGAGACACTGATTTTGTTAATGTTTAATACTGTCAAGGTTCTTATTTTAACAGAGATGCAAGGATAGCTAGCTACTTCGGCGTGTGTTGACCCCTCTAATTCTCTGTTGTAAAAATAGATATTATCCTCCCTCTGAGAAACAGAGGAAATAGGAGGGTAGCAGGGCCTGGTGTTAGCTCTTACCTCTGCTCTAAAGACAGGTTGGGAAGCTTTAAGGAAGTTCTATAAATTAACTAAGACCAGTAGAGTAAGAGCCAGATTAGTTTCTTTTAAGAGTTTTGGGGTTGTCTCAAACTTGCAAAGGGTTTGTGCTTCCCTGTGCTTGTTGAATTTTTCTGCTAATTCTTGCACATCTGTATTCTCTCACCAGCTTCCAAATGTTCTGGCTCTTTCTTCTCTCCTTTGCCCCATCAGAATGCTTTTCCATTGCTGCTGCCTCAGGTAGAGGGAAGCTGAATAAAGTTTACTTCTTATAGTTCTACCTTTGAAGATCCATTAATCCTGGCATAGTTTTCCAAAGCAGGCAATAACGCTGGTGTTTCTTTCCCAGCCTTCTCTCAGTAAGAATCTGGTTGCCGAGGAAATAAGTCGAGGACCTGCTCTCATTCCAACAAGCTAATTTTTATTTTTGACCATTGGTAATGAGCCTGGTGATCATCAATATTTTTACTTAAAATGAACAGCTGCATCATCTTTGAATATGTGTACCTTCAGAAAGTAAAAGACTGTCTCCTGGGCAGTGCCTATAGGTTTTGGCCCCATTAGGCTACAGGTGAACTGAAGAAAACCTAATAGCTTCTCCCACTGGTGAAGAGATCCCACCTCTGTAAGCACAGACACAGTGAACAGAAAGCAGCACTGTGTATAACTATGCTCTGTGTCTGCTTCTTAAAGCAACAACCGAAGAACTTGTCCCAAATGGTAAAATTAATTTTATGAGCTCTACTTAAAGTGAGGTCCTTATCTCATTTCATAGTAAATAGGTTGTTATTGGCTGTGTGAATAGGAGCACTCTCAATGATATTTAGTGTGATTTCCTCCCCCCTCTCCATTTAATTCATTCACTGAAGCCACAATTCAGTATTTCTGACGTCAGACTTAATTCCCATAGAGGCCATTGTGGCCTCAAAAGCATTGAACTGTGGCCTTACTGAATGAATCAGGCAGGAGAAATAGGGATAATCATCAAGGAGGAAAGTGTATATTTATACATGGATTGTCATAATTGATAATAGCTGAAAGGGAAATGCAGGAGAAATACATAAGTGTTTTAAATGAGGATTTTGAGTAGGAGTTCTCTAAACACGCTGCAGGAGTAATTACTCATCAGAGCTATAGCTTGGGGATTATTGTAATGTGTTTCTGTGAAATTAAACAAGGACTCTAAAACCACCCCCCCCAGAAAAAAAAAAATTCCACACAACCACCACAAATCAAAACAAACCAACCAAAAAACCAAAAAAAAAAAAAAAAAACCAACCCAAAAAACTTTAATCAGTGTTTTCATTTTGACAGCGGGTGCTTTAGCTCTGCCAAGACATTTTTACTATGAAGTCAGTTCTGCATCAAAGATTTAAATGATGCGTAGGATTTCATGCCTAGTTCTGTGGTTTAAATGTTATGACTGATCAGGGCAGAAGAAATGCCTTTTCATTTCGCTGTGATACTACAGGAAAGTCTCATGTTGCGTGGAAAGAAACTACAATTTTTTTTCTATACCCTTTCCTCTTCACCACACATCTAAAGTTTTTCCCCCTACTGTTAAAACAGTTCAGTCTAAACAATAAAGCACCACAGGCAGGCTGTACAAAGATCAGTCCAGTTCCATGTTTATTAGCCTGAGAGATCTGGGTTTTAATAATGGCCAAAAGACAGGCTTTCCTTGTGGAGAAGGGGAGGGGGCATCAGCAATGCTCTACCTTCAGCCTTCAGACATCTGCATGCTCTAACATGTCCCAGTCGTGGTATTGAGCTGTGTGGTTTAAAACTTTGTCTTTCCTCCTGGACTAGCTGAAAGGAGCAGACAGCAGAAGTGCTTCTGTTCACATAAGCTAGGTCTCAAACCAAAGCTTGGGCTTTAGACTGTGAGGCATTGTGCAGAGATGACATGGCCAAACCTTTACCGAAGGAGCCTTGTGAACATCTGGGACAAGAGAGAACTGCTCTGTGTACTCTCAAGAAATGATGAGACTGAAAAAAAAACAAACCCAAAGGAAAATTTGAGTTGTTTACCTGTTACAAAACAGGATAGTGAAACATAGATGAGCAGCTGTCCCATTAGTGATGATTAGGGGTCTAGAGCACCTTTCTGATGAGGAGAGACTGAGAGAGCTGGGTCTGTTCAGCCTGGAGAAGGGAAGGCTGAGAGGGGATTTCATCAATGTTGATAAATATCTCAAGGGTGGGTGTCAAGAGGATGGACCAGACTCCATTCAGTGGTGCCCGGTAACAGGATGAGGGGCAATGGGTACAGACTGAAGCACAGGAGGTGCCATCTAAACATGAGGAGAAAGTTCTTTCCTTTGAGGGTGCCAGAGCACTAGGAACAGGCTGCCCAGAGAGGTTGTGGAGTCTCCTTCTCTGGAGACATTCAAGACCCACCTGGACACATTCCTGTGCCATCTGCTCTGGTGACCCTGCTTTAGCAGGTGGGTTGGACTAGATGATCTCCAGAGGTCCCTTCCAACCCCAACTACTCTGTGATTCTTTGATTCTATGTATCTTATTGCTTCCCCAACTGTGTAGATATACTGTTCTGGCTGGTATAAGGTTAGTCTGTGAGGCCCATAGAGGAATCTGATTACTGTGGGGATGGTTTGATTACATATATATTATATATTAAAAAAAAATTATTTTCCTTCTCCATCTTTTATTTCTGTAACTTCTAATAGGAATGTGTGTGGTAGAAAGTTGTTTATGTGTGGGGCCTATAGTAAGAGGGCTGTTTGTTTGAATTAGTCAAAGCAGGAAAGATTCATGTTTAAAATCAAACATCTGGGTATGACTGAGATGACATTTCCTAACAGAAGATTCAGTGTTAAAGGTATATATTTATAAATACTGAGGAAAATGGGACACATGTAGATCTAGCGCTATTGGATATTTATGAAGTGCCATAGTTTTATTTGGGTAGAAGTTTGGTAATTATCAACACTAGGGCCATTTATTAAGTTTGACATTAAATCAATAACAAATTGGTATTCAATTCGTTTTGTGACCACTTGGCTGCCGTCTAACATGCCAACAAGGTGAAACAGAATGCACCTATGGGACTGTCACACATACCAGATACGAGGAGAGACCCATAGGTGTGCTTTCCACTGTTAGTTGCTTTCATTAAATACTATGTCATAGTAAAGAATTTTCAGAGGAGAATGAGGCAGGTACTCCCAAGGTAAAGGAAAAAATGATTGCAATGTGTGGGGTTCAGCTGATGTGTGCCAATGCTAATGGAAGCTCTGTGGTAAGGGGTTTGTTTATTGTGTGATCTGTTTTAAATGCCTTGGAGCTTTTGCAAGTGCTGGGAAAGACATTTGTTGTACATGGCTCTGTTATGTTTGAAAGTAGCTAAATATGCAGAATGCTACCCCAAACCAAGAGAAGCTGAGTGTCTGCTCTTGAATTGCTGACAATGATCATGTTAGCAATAAAAAGCAAATGGTCAAAAATGACACCAAAAACTGAAACCTGTATGTTTTTACTGGCAACACCAGTTAAGTTTCTGGTGACACAAGTGGAATAAAGAAAGTGATTAGAGATGATGAACCTCTGAGGCCAGCTCTTCCTTGGGCACATTGTTCTTCGACGATGGTTTGTTCTCTAGTAGCAGGTCTAAGTTTTGTGGGACAATAATACTGTTGTGCTTGGTATAGATAGATCTCTTTGTTACTTCAGTTTTGCACAGTATCTCCATGATTCTGTGGCAGGCAAGAGTTAACATTGTGGTTCCCCTGGAGAAGGGAGCTTGATCTTATTCTATAGACTTGGCTTCAGCTCAGCTTATGGAATACATACTGTGCTTGTGAGCACATAAGAATTAACACTCCTTGTTATATACCAAAAAAGGGAAAAAAAAAATAAAGCTGTAATATGGGCAGTTTGCAAACTGTTCTGGGGTTTGTGGCAACAATATGATTGAAGGTCTCGTGTGCAGTTGGTTTTGGAAGGATTCAGGATTCGGACATTGGCACCTACACTCGGCTGTTGCCTCAAGGGACTGAGCCAAAATCTGAGATCCTGATCTCTACTGATACCAGTGTAGCATCCAAACACAAATCTCTTGGCTCAGATCTCCTCTGTGTTGAGTGTGCACTGAGGAAGGTAGGAAATACATTATAGTCTTAATAGTATTATTCAAATTAAAAACAAAATGGAGGGAAGGAGTCCAGACACAGAGAAAAGACTAATTGCCTGGAAGCTAAGAAAGTGTAATGATCCTTAAACAACTGATTTGCAACAATTACTGGTATTTAGATTTTCCTCAAGGTCTTCAACCTTTGATCGTGGCTACTGCTGGTCAGCAAGTGGAACAGCATTTGCTGTATTTGTGAGTTTTCTGGCCTGGCTGTGTCATCATGAACTAGGAGCTACCCAGATAAACTAAATTTTGTTGCACTGAGCTGCTTAAGGAGAGGTTTTAGTATGCAGCATTTGAACCATTGCTAAGGTGACAATTCAACAGGAGAACATGTGGTCTGCCTTCTGCTTTGAGAAGGTATTGCTTAGGAAGTGGAAGCTGTGGCTGATGTCCTCAGTGTGGTGATCCTTGTGCCTGATCATCTATCAGTGAGTTGATGGAAAAGCCAGACTAGCAACTTTCAATGGATTGTTTTTTTTGTGGTTGAGGTGCTGGCAAACTCATGCCCAAGAATTGATCTGTTGGTAATCTACCTCTTAAAAACTGTGAACTTTATCTGACAGGGGATTACAGAATCATTTTGGTTGGAAAAGACCCTCAAGATCATTGAGTCCAATTGTTAACCTAATGCTGTTACTAAACCATGTCCCTAAGAACCTTGTCGACGTGTCTTTTAAACACCTCCAGGGATGGTGACTCATCTGCTGCCTGTCATACAAGCAACATATTTAGGTAACCTTAGCCTTGCCTGGTAAAGATTCTGTAGTTAGGCCTTGTTTCAAAGTTGTGAATGTGTTGGTTTAATAACTGTTGCCTGGTGAGTGGAAGGATGACAGGCTCTGACTTCACCTGAGGAAAGCACAGGTGTTTCTCAGCTGAGGATGGTGAGGGCTTGAATGGCAACGTTGGCTCATTGGGAAGTGACGTGATCAGATGCTCTGCCATGAGAGCTGTGATGAGGTGCTCTTGCTGCCCTTCCTGCAAACTGGCCTTGTGTTTGTGAGAGGAGCAACGGGTGAAAGGTTCCATGCTCTTCCAAAGTTGCTGTGTTGGAGGAATACAGCAGATAGTGAGATATGAAAATACAAATAGCTTGGAGCCAACAAATCATTTAGTCGAAAATGAATGAAATATAAATACTCTCCTGTAGAGCAAGCAGGATATGTCCTGGACCTGTCTTTCCAGTGACCTACAGAATTTTAAGAGGAGAGCTTCAGAATTTTATTTGCATTGCCACTATTAGACGAACTTTTCTTTCTCTTCTCCCCAGACTGGGGTCAGCTTTAAAGAGAACATTAAGTGAATGGCTAATGGAATTAAGGGTATAATAATAGAAGGATATAGTGAGACAATTGTATTAACAAGAAATAAATCATGTTGAGTGTAAGGTAAGTGTTTTTTAATTGATTGATGGGAAGGATGCTCCATAGGTTTTTTTCGAGGACTAACAGCCACTTGCCTTCCCATCTACAGTAAAAAGCCAAAAGGGAAAAAGAGATAAGAAAATTATGCAGTGGGGAGATAAATTATTCAGAGAAGATGGCCACTTTGTGCTGACATCACTAATGTGAAAAAGCATTAAATCTTTGACACTAGATGCGTTCCTCGAAGGTTGTGCTGGCTGGTAAGAGGTATTGGAGATTACAGCTAGAACACTACTTCAGCTTCCCTGGATGCCTTAAGTGGCTTTCCAAGGTGATCCAGTAAGTCAAGACTCAGCAAGAGCTGTAGGTACCAAGCTGCTCTGACTTTTTTCATTTGTTTTATATTATTCTAGTGACTTCATCTCTAGTGAAAACAGCTTTGATGTTCTATGTAGTATGGCCTGGAGATATAGTCAATATATGTAGAGGTTAACAGAAGATGATGGCTATTTTAAGTGGGGAGCTAAATTTGTGTGTACATAACTCTGCTGAAAAAGGGGAGATGGGAATGTCAAGTATGAAGGGAAGTTTTTAGGGACAAATCTTCACACTCTGTAAATAATCTGATTTTACAAATAGGAATATGGTGCCAGGTTTGCATCTTTTCAGGACCTGGTTTGCTTTAGTCAGGGGGTGCAGAAATTAGATCCTAGACATAAGCTGGTATGGACACTCAAATGGAAACTTTGTGAAAATGCAGTTAACGGTAACCACCAAAGGTCTATAGAGTATGTGAGGAAAATCTAAGCAATGTGAAGGGAGAGAGGTCATTTCATGGCTTTTTTTTTTTTTTAGTTGAGAGCCTTAATGCACTGCAGTTGAAGTACCTTTCATGGTCAATAATTCAGCAAGACCATCTGTGTGATGCAAGACCTTAAATCTAACCTTGTTTGATTCCTCAAGACTTGAATTGACTGTCCCCTCAACAATTCCCCCACCTATTCTGTGCATCTGTGTGTGGCTTCTCCTGAGGTCAGAGTTGCGGCTGGCAGCCCGCACCAGCAAACCAGAGCAATGATGCCTGCATGGAGATACATCTCTGCTGGTGGACAGTGTGCGGACACCACTTCAACAGCCATGCTGCTTCTACAGCTTTTTTTACTCCAAATAGGGTAACCCCCAGCTTCTTGTACCACTTAAACCACAGATTTCACTTAGAATCCTTCAGTGAGTGTTACCTATCAGGTTAACGTGTCCATTTGAGTTGAGAACTCTGGATCAGCCTTGCTGGGCAACTTGAACATCACTGCAGTGTTGCTGTTTGTGTCCTACACGTGAACACAAACTGTTTTTTCAAATGAAGGAACAGAAGCGTGTGAATTTCTTTTTTAATGAGTTTGTATATGTCTCCAGTAAAGCAAAACAAAAACGTTTCTAAAAAGTCAGCTCAGTAAAATGCAATAGAAATAAAATGGAGAGCTCTAATTAATACTTGTTTTGAAAGGCAGTGTCTTGTTCTCTGTTTAGTTTTCAGCAAAATACACACAACTTGCTAAATAGGCAGCTTTGAATATTTCTGTTTTCCCTGAAGCGGGATCAGCTTCTACCCTGTCATGTTGCTGTCCTGAAGCTTCAGAACCCTCTGAATGCTTGTTTTTGCTTTAGTGGTGTGTGGTGGTCAGCCTGTCACTGACTTGTCAGTAGCCGATCGCAGCAATTTTTGACCGTACTACAGTGTCATTCCCTGTAAATTAATTTACTTTTGCCATTAACTACAGACAGTATGCGGTCAATTCAATTTTGTCCATTAAAGACAATAACCCTAGCCAAGCTCTTTGATGCTATTCTTAGTTCACCCCTTGGGACTACTCTACTTACATCTCCAGAGGTACTGATAAATTTATATTATCATTCCTTGTCTAATATTCATGATTTGTTGGCTTTGCTTTAGTACATGCACAGTTAAGTCTAAATGCAAAGGCTCTTGCACAGTGTAGTCTCAGGGATATGAAAGTTCTAGGAGGAGAAACTCAAGTGCAAGGGAAATGAAATTACAGGATATATCCTCCTGTGTAAGGGAAGACTTAACTAAGCTGAATGTACAGAGTAGCAGATGTGCAAAGCTCATCTGGGACTCCTGTCTATCTGTGTGCTGTGAAACATTTTCTAGCCCTCTGTAGGGTAAATGTCTCAAAGCCTTGCCTGCTGGAGAAAGTGGATGTGATTGGGAATAGCAGATGTAATTTTTGTGGTCTGTTTTGGAGTGTGATCGTCTTTGTTTTCTTACTTTCAGCATGACACATATTACTACTTTCACCACAAAATACGGTGGCATGTCCTGGATTGCTCAGCAATCTGTGTATATCCCACCAGCTGTATAGGTATTTAGATACTTATTGTTAAAGTAATACAGAGAGATTGAGAGCTACATGCAGTTCATTACTTTTCTGCAGCTTTATCAGACACTGGAGAATCTTCTAACCTGTTGACTTCAGCTCCTTTTACATGCAAAGATAGCTGGCAGAAAGGGGAAGTAAATAAAGAAAATTACGTTTATTTGTGTGCTGTCTGTCTTTACTCATTTAGACTTGTGTTCTTCTATAACTCATATCCAAATCCCCTACAAGTTGTTGTTTCCTCACTCTTCTGTGACATAATGAAAAATGTTGTGTTCCTCCTTGGGTATTGTTAGAGATGCAAGTGTTAAATAGTTTTATTGTTTGTCCCTGAGGTATCTTGAATAATCATCTGTTTGAAGCCATGTCAGTACATTCTCTGCATTAGTAGTTGATGGTATGTGTATGTACTAAGTACTTAATGAAGCTGTTTTCCACTAGTGGTTTAGAAAGCTAGAAACTGTAACAAATAGCATACAACTTCTTGTGGTAGTGGATTCACCTTTTTTTGTGGTTGTACAGTTCGATGAAGAATTAGTTTTGCTTCAGAACTTTTTCTAACAGTTAGGTTTTTTCTACATAATTTTGTTACCTAAAAGCTGGATGACACGCTGTCTTGCTAAATGAAAGAACGCGATTAAGCGGGAAGCAGTTGTGACTTTATGGTCTGGCCTGTAAAAGGGAGGAAAATGCACCCAGGATGACATGGTAGTAACATGTGCAGGACACAGAGGAGCTCTGTTCCTCCAAGGATGCTCTGTATGTGGTGTAGGAATACTTCTAGCAATACTTCATTGCTGTATTTTGGCTGTTTGCATAGAATTAAAAGGTGGTATCAGGTATTGTGCATCAGTAGTTCTGCACATTTGGACAAACTGAACCAAAAGATCTTGCCTTCCAGTTGTAGGCTGGCAGCACGAGGAGGGATGGAGGAAAGCATCTGAGTGCTGGGGAACGTGGCAAAGTCTGAACCATCCATCTCTGAAAAACAGGAAAGCAAAACCGATTTATGCTATGTCTTGGCCAACACGAGGAACAGAGGTTGCATGTTAATCAGATAGACTTGAACAGGCAAGAGACGATTGGAAAAATATCTCCATTTCTTTGGGTTAATGCAGTATGCTAGCCTTTTACCCCTTGAGACAGTAGGATCAATTCAGGTTTGGGTCACAAGTGGAAATGAGGTTAGCTAGCTCAGGCTAATCTCCAGTGGACATTTGTCTACATTACAAAGTCATTGTGTGATGTGGTAGGGATGGCCAGCAGTGGTTTCAGGGAGGCTGGGGGAGCTGGGACTGCCTCAGCAGTTGTACCTGAAAAACAACCAGAATACAACTTCATCTTTGTTTTGCTTAAAGCTACTTCCTAGGTATTTTGTCTCACTGCTGTCAAAAAAAAAAACAAAAAAAAAAAAAAAAAAAACAAACCAAAAAACTCTACAACACCAAAATAACACTACTCCCCTGCCTCCCCTCCAAAAAAAAAAAAAAAAAAGGCAGCAAAAAACTGCTTGGAATTGCAGTTGGACTACTGTTGTGCTGTCGAAATCTGGAAATGACTGTTACAGCTGAAATCAGGCTTCTAATATACACACTCTGGTAAGTGCTTAAGCAAGTGCTGGTGGAAGGCAATTCTGGCTCTCAAAATATTGCAACTTCTACCACTAATAGTAACTTCAGAGCATGAGAGTCTTGACAAATACAAGTGTGAAAATGGTACTTTCTGCGGGGAGCCAGTACCTAGGGTATAACACTGCAGTGGCAAGAGAGGAGTAATGATGCTAGGACTCGGTCATGTCCTGGTGGTTGAGGGAAGCTGTCAGCTGCTGAGTTACCATTTGTGGTGCTGCATAAAAAAACCACTAGGCAGGAGCAAAATGACAGTGTGAAATCAAGTTTTCATGTAGTGTCGTGGCAGATATGGGAGATCATTTGGATGGTTGATACTTTTCAGTGAGTAGGATGGCTGAAATAAGAGACTAGAGGAGATAAGAGGATAAATAATAACTTTGAATTTTAAGGAGAGGAATTAGGGGTGTAAGTGCTGCATGAATGGAAAGAGATAGACCAGAAGATCACTAGGTGACAGTCTTTGAGTGATCATCTCCAAAGAGGGTTGTTGTTGATGCTGGGCAGGTCTGAGATGGAAAATAAATACCTTAATTTTGCATTCTAGCAATTGCCAATTCAGATGGAAGCTGCAGAGAGTGAAGGTAAACATATGAGTTCAGTAGCTTGCTCTACCTCCTGGCATGGCTTTTTCTTACTTAAAAGGTTAAATAAAATCATGTCAGTGTTGCTGGCTCTCTTGCTCTTGGTTTGATAGTGAACAAGTGCAAAGCTAAAGTAAAAGGGGGAGGGAAGAATACGTATGCCAATGTTTTGCAGAGCTGAAGCTCTTTAAATGTCTCTGGTTGTAATCTCCATTTCAAAGCTTTAAATTGACGTATTCCTTAATTTAGCTACAGGAATTGCTTCTTGCACCTTGCCTCTCAACCCACCTGCTGCTATTGTGTGTTTCCTGGGGATTTTTTTCTTTAACTACTTTATAAAACCTTAAAAATAAGATGTTCTCCCAGACTAAAGAGCCATGGTGCCTTGAAAATGTGTTTGCTGCTGTGTTCAATTGTGTACTTCACGTCCTTTTAATTTCTCCAGCCCGTGGATGGCAATGGGAGCACAGTGGGCAGCACAGCAGCAGGAGAGGGTCGTGCAGTGGCCGCTGTGCCCATTTTTCTGCTAATAGCCTGGGGGCTTTAAACTCTGCTGACCAGCCCACGGTTGGACCTCGTAATCACAAAGCCAGTTTAGCACGGACTGACTTCATAGGCACAATTGCCATATGCAACTGTCTGGCCCCTAGGTGGGAGGTGAAAATTAAGCTTAAAGTAGTTTTCCTGCAGTGTTTTGCACACTATGAATTTGCAACAGTGTGGTATGTGTGGTTTTCTTTTTTTTCCT